>NW_020229736.1:659955-1299175 GCF_003227725.1 Camponotus floridanus | reverse complement strand
GAGGCGTCGTCAAATTTTTTATAATGCTTAATATTTAATCATTAATTAGCATTGAAATTGTTACATTTCATATAAAAAGTATTTCGAATTTATTAATGACTCTTTACATGCAATACAAACAGTTACTCTTTACGAATATCCTAAAATTATACTTCGAAACAAAATACTGTATTTAAGAAATTACTATTATGTTAATTATTATTATGTAATCATTATACGTAAATCTTTTTTGATCATTTCCATGTAATTTACATAAGAATTATGATCGTTAAATACAATTTCGTAGTCCATGATTGGATTACATTTTACAATTAAATATCTATGTTTAGATACATTTGAAAATACATTACAACTAATTTACCAATTGTAACAATTTAACAATTGTAAACAATTTATAATTACAATGGTACAAATTTATGATGATATCAATATCAAATACTTATAATATTCCATTTATTCAAATATTTAATAACATCGATATAATATTGTGATTGATAGCAAATAACATTTGAATTTAATATTAATTTTTGATTTAATACACATAATATTTTACAGTTGTAAAATAAGATTATAACACGTTATGTTATGTTATTTTTAAACATTTAAATAATTATGACAATTTCTTTAATATTTCTGAAGATAATTTTCATAATTTAAATTTCTCTTTTAACAACATACTTTATTTTTAAAACATGTTATATTTTATGTTTTTATAATGTTTTTAAAAAAAAATTCAACTTAAGTAAAAAATAATTTCAATTAGGATTATTGAATATCAAAGAAATAATCGAATCTTAATAGCCCAAACAATCCCTGCTATTACAGAATTCTAATGATCTTAAGATCCCTATCACCCACTATTCGATTAACTTAATCCTAAGATTGCAAAACAAATATTCAGTCGAACTAAATTCAGAAATATACTGAATAAAAAAATACAGAATAATACACACGATGAAAAAGAGACTGAAATAAACAACGGTTCTCAAGAAACTACAATCTCTTCTGATTAACTAAAATTATTCGAATTGAGGAACCTATCTCTACCCATTCAACCTCACCTAAATTATGTATATATATTTTAGTCATTGCCCTAACCCGTGTCCTAGACCGCGTGGCCCTAAACCGCGTGCCCTAACCGCGTGCCCTAACTCGCGCGCCTAACCACGTGCCCTAATCGCATGCCCTAACGTACTGCTTTCAGGCCCAGTTGAACCTACCTTTCATTGATCCCTAGCACTTTCCTTTCTCGATCTCTAATCAGAGATGAAAAAGGAGATGATTATTCCTTCTCTTGCCGGATTAATTATCGGCAAAGACGCGTGAAATATTTACGCTTATTTAGTAACGATCGCGTTCGATTTCACGATCGCCTCGTTAAAATATTGAATATAACTTTATTTTAACTAATAAAGCCAAGATACTACAAATTCTATAAATTATATATTATAAAAATATATCAGTTAACGGTGTATATTTGATTCATATTACAAAATTATTTAAGTTAATTAATTATTGGCTTTATATTAATTAAAGTAAAGTTTAAACATAATCTACAAACAAATTCTAACGATGGATGAAGCTATGATGCAATTAGAAGAATAAGTGCGTTTATAAGAATAAATAAGCATTAAAAATTGATAAAAATTAATCATTGTTTAATTGTTGTCCTTTATTAATAAATTAGAACAAAATCTTTCACAGAAAAATCTGTTTCTTGATCTCTTCTTTTTAATTAATATTTTAATATATTATCGCAACCATGTAAGCATATATTCGAAAGAATTTATTAAAATGTATTTAATTTAATTAATTTAATTTAAAGTATTTAATTTAATTTATTTAATTAATCCATCCTAGCTCATCCATTCTTAAGGGCAACTGGAATTTATCTACAATCTCACCAATTTTACATCTTTACATAAACTTACAATTTCTGCCATCTCTACGAATCCGTACTTAAATGTTAAATAAAGTTTTTTCCTCACCGCACTGATGCCGGCAAACAGGCAGTTGTTGTATTCGAAGCTAGTTGTCTGTAACATACAAATATAAAATGCATTTATTAATAATGCTCACCAAAAGTCTCACAAATTAATATTTAAAAAAATTTTTATCCGTGGAATTTTAATTTCCCGGACTTGTTGTTTTTTCAAAAAATAATAAGCAGATAAACGCATAGAAAAATTTTATAAATTTTTGAATTGTCATCTTGAATAAAAAATTCTTGTATGACTTTTTAAAAATCTTTCTCTTTAAGTAATAAGATCGAAATTATTGTTTATTTATAACAAGTTTGACGATTTATACAAATAATATATAAATAATAGATATTCACCAATCAGGTTTGCTTCCGCCGATGAAGATGCCTCTCCCAGGCCCGGCCTCCTCCTTCTTTTCCATTTTTTGTTGTTGGCGCGCGATACGTTTAATGACACTCCGCACTCGCGAGCGATATTTTTTATATCGCTACTAGTTCGTTATTTTACGCGCGATACTGAACGGCACTCCCGCAACTATTTCGATGCGATAAAAATTTATATATTGTGATCGCGCGATGTATATACTTTAATATGTATATTACCTTGAACGGCACTCGTAATATGTATAATTGTACTAACGCGACGAGTTGGACGAAACGCTTGCCATCCGCGGCACGTTGACGGCATCGACGACCGCCGAAAGGGTAACTTTAGCTTCCCATTTCAGGCACTTAAGATTTATCATAAATTGAAACAATTTAAAATAAACCTCAAGGCACTGTCCCAGTACTAAGCCCTCCACCGCGCCAAGATGTACCCGTGGAGGGTTATGATTTATATATATAATTTTATTAATAAATGTAACTATATAATTAATTTGCTACTATACTAATAAATTATACTAATAAATTTTAATTTGCAAATAAAACGATAAATAAAAATATAAAAGATAAGAAGAAAATCTATTATATAAAACAACGTTCAAAAATAATTTAGAGAAAGAATTTGATAATATATGATACGTCCTCACATCATACCTCATTGTTCGAGGCCACTGAGCGAATTGATGTAAGCGTCCAAAAACATTACCACTGTTTATATCGTCAAAATTGACTATGTAGAGCAAGAATTTGATAAATATATGAAACGTCCACTACTTTTTGTTTCAAGGTTACTGTGGCGAATGATCGGTAAGTCATAAAACGTCGTTGAAATATTCTATGAGTGGATTGCCGATTAAAAATTAAAGCATTGCGTGAAAATTATTTAATATTAATAATGATCGTTAGACGAACTTATTATAATACAATATAGAATCGAAAGATCATAATAAATTGATTTCTTGATTGATCATAATAAAATGGATCCCCGTTTTATGTTCCCTTCTTCAATTTTATTCGCAAATTAATGATTGCGATTCGATAAAATTTATCGTCGCGATACATTTTTCATGTTGTTTATTTATAATTAATTAATTTTTAATATAATAATTATATCAAATCAATTTACTAATCGTTTCGATATAATCGTAATCGTGTTTAAAAAAAATATTCGACAATATGCGAAAGCAAATATGTCTTATACATATAATTTATTAATTTTAATAAATTTATTTTGATTGATGCTATCAACATCAAATAAATATATATTTGAATGTAGCAAATATTTTAAATAATACGGATTGTTTGATGTTGCATGAAGCATTATAAGACACACGCTGGACTTACAATAATATTATATATATTGAAAGGAAGAGAATGCAAAGTTCGGAGAGTAAGCAATTTTTTTTGAATTAACGATATTGCGAGATATAAATTTCCATTTTATTGAGACTCTTATTCAGATTTATTTTCCTGTTGTGGAGTGTATTATAACTTTTACACAATATAATTTGTTATAATTTCATAATAACTTGATATAATAATAATTATTATATAGGAATATAACATAAAATATTTTATTATACTACAAACGAAAATATCAGATATGGCGTACAACGTAAATTTATTAGAAATTTTAGTGGGCGTTATTAGGCCTGATAAATCTATCGCAATCAAAGCATCCTTAATTAAATTTATATCGATTACGTCAATAGAAAGATACCCGGAATTTTAATATGACATTTTGTAAGGTTTTCTAAAAGAATTATTCCGCGAAAGATAAACTAAGTTTTGATGTTACCCAATGATTAAAATGGAAAAACATCGCGAATTTAAATTTCACGAATAATACATGCAAATAAATAAATTGCAGTAAATAGTAATATTTAATTCAATCGTGTAAATTTTTATAATATCCGCAACACAACGTTCGCCAAACGCAATAATAATTATTCGTTTTGTATGATAATAAAAATATTGCGATGTTGAGGCGCATTTTTCATATGATCTGAAATTATAATAGGAGAATCTGCAATTAATAACATGCTACGTAAAAAATCAAACGCGGATACCAGAATTTTAATGATTTTATTTTCAAATAACAAATTTTATGTAAAAAAATTTTACGATCAAAAGTAAAAATATACCGTATCTGTTTCACGAGATATTTAGGAAACATGAAATATCTGCTCTTTTATCGTTGCTCGTTAAGATGTGTGAATAATACATAATTTTAGGATACCAAATGTGCTCGAGATGAATAAATCTGATCAACGGCAGAGATTTAAAAAAAAAATTTTATTTGAACTATTTAGCACATCAAATGAAAAGTATCACAGAAATTAATTTTTCGTTGCGATTAAACACTGAGCAATGAAACACCATAATTTCTTTTATTGTGATTTTTATAAGAATAATTATTTCTTTAACGCACGTAAAGATTAAGTGTAATTTTATTCGATGTTTATTCGTCAACTTTTATAACAATCTAATACAATTCAAATTATTATTAATTTTAATTCTTGTCACAGCACTTCTATTTTTAAATCAATATGTCAAAACTGAAAATCAAATATAATAAATTATATTCTTATAGATCTATTCTTATAAACTCAAAACAATTTATTTGTGTAAAACTAATTATTACGCGCAAATCAAGTTTTTTATCTTTTAGAGAGATTATAATCTTGAATTTATTAATGCTACTTAAAAGTGTACTGCAAAAATCTGATTTCCTAAAAATTTTCGAACAGAATATAATCTCACCACATAAAGAAAAGTGATGTTAATATATATGAAATATTTAAATAATTATATTACTTACAATACTTATTTAAAATAACATATTAATATTAAATATTAATTAATAGTTGAGAGATTTTATAATACGCTTTTATAATCAGCTCTCTCTAAACGTTAATAGTTAATAATATAATATTAAAAACCTCGGAATATTTTATCATTCATTAATATTACGGGATTTTAGAGCGAATTAATACCATTGAGAAAACTGCAAACGAATATAGCATATATATTGTTGAAAAATCTAATAATATAGTATAATAATAAAATAATAAATATTTTATAAATTACTCAGTAATAATAATAAATAATTTTGAAATTACTTACCGCATATTTCTTGAACTGCTTCAGTGCTCTTTCACTGTTCTCCTCTGATGTCCGATACTTTTCCATGTCCTTCTTTTTTCTTCTTCATCCTTTGCTGTTATCCTCATAACACTCATATTCCTCGCGAACAAACCAATTAAATTATATTTATGTTCAATACTATAGAAACGATCGCGAGACTTTTTGCACGGCACCCTCGACGCGGAATAATTTACGAGGAAAGAACATTAATAATATTGTATAAAAGATGAAGAAGGTATGATTCGCACTACGTAGTCGTAAGCGAATTATTACTATCGATATAATCATGCGATCGCACTGTTATCAAAAAGATTTCGAAAATACGAAGTGTTTCGTATCACTACTTTAATCCCTGAACGTCGCCGTGCGAATGATACAAGAGTCCTTCGCCGTACATGTAACAATACAGCGCTACGGTCATCAAGCAACGGTCGTATGATCCACGCTGTAAGAAATATTTACGCAGTGAGCTATTATACGCGACGTCCCTTGATGACGTACGCGTATTGTTACCAGTTACATAGGCGAGATCTTGTATTCATTCGCAACGGCGACGTTCAGTGTAATAAAGTAGTGATACAGAACACTTCGTATTATTGAATTTCTTTTTGCAACAGTGCGATCGCGATTAATATTCGAAAGTATAATTCGCTACGACTATCGTAGTGGCGAAATCATACTTCTTATCTTTTATACAATATATATATTAATGTTCGTTTCTCGTAATTATTCCGCGATCGGGAGTGCCGTGAAAAAGTCTCCGCGATCGTTCTATTAGTAATATGACTAAAATATAATTAATTGTGTTTGTTCGCGAGTGAATAATGAGGTTATGAGGAAACAGCAAAGGATGAAGCAAGAAAAAAGAAGGACATCTGGAAAAGTATCGGACACTCAGAGACAGTGAAAGGCCTGAAAGCCAGTCAGAGAAATATGCAAGTAATTTCTAAAAATTATTTATATTATTACTGAGTATATTTATAAAAATTATTTATATTATTATTATTTATTATATAATTATTATATTTTCAAAAAAGGCTATATTGCTTATTTATTTTTCATTTTCTCAAATGGTATATAATTCCGCTCTAAAAATCACTAATATAATGCATGTAAGAAATATTCCAGGTTTTATTTTAACAACATTTAAAGTATCTATAATAAAGCATTTAAATACTTTTGTTATTAATTAAATACTTTTATATATAAATATTTTATTATTTATAAAAATATTTTTTAACAGTAACTATAATTAATTACATATTTCGATATAAAAATTATACATCTTTCGTTATGTAATTATGATTTTTCAAAATTTTTAAGTGAAGAACACTTTTTTGCTAGTTTAACATTTAAAGTATTTAATATCAGAGAAATATCTCTCTTAAAAGATAAAAAATTGATTGCGCGTATTATAATTAGTTTACAAAAATAATTTGTTTTTGGTTTGGTTATAAAGAATAGATTCTATAAGAATATTAATTTATTATATTTTGATTTTATTTTTTGACATATTTGATTTAAAATAGAAGTGTGTGACAAGAATTAAAATTAATAATAAATTTGAATTGTATTTAGATTGTTAAAAGTTGAACCGATAAAACATCGAATAAAATACACTTAATTCTTTAAGTACGTAAAGAAATAATTATTCTTATAAAAATCACAATAAAAGAAATAATCGTTTCATTGCTCAGTGGTTTAATGCAAACAGAAAATTAATTTCTGATAACTTTTTCATTTGATGTTGCGAATATTCAAATTAAATTTTTTTTAAATCTCGCCGTTATCAGATTTGATCAGTCTCGAGCAATTTGGGTAATCCTAAAATTATTATTATTCAACACTTAATCGAGCAACGATAAAAGAGCAGATATTTCATGTTTCCTAAATATTACTCGTGAACAAGATACGTATATTTTCTTTTGTCGTAAAATTTTTTACCATAAAATTTGTATATTGAAATAAATTCATTAAATGCTGTATCCGCGTTTGATTTTTTACGTACATGTTATATTGCAGATTCTCCTATTATAATTTCAGATCATATGAAATGCGCCTCTAACATCGCAATATTTTTATTATCATACAAAACGATAATTATTATATTGCCGTTGCGATACGTTGTGATTGCGATTATTATAAAAAAATTACACGGATTGTAATTAAATATTACTATTACTGTCAATTTATTTATTTGTCATGTATATTCGTGAAATTTAAATCGCGATGTTTTTCTCATTTAATCATTGGGTAACATCAAAACTTAGTTTATCTTTTCGCGATAATAATTCTTTTAGAAAACCTTACAAAATGCATTAAAATTCCGGTACTCTTTCTTAATTGACGTAATCGATAAATTTATTAAGGATGCTTTTGATTGCGATAGATTATCAGCCTATACACGCCCATCTAAAAATTTCTAATAAATTTTACGTTGTACGCATATCTGATATTTTCGTGTAGTATAATAAAATATTTTATGTATATATTCTATATAATAATTTATTATGTATATCAAGTTATTATGAAAATTATAACAAAATTATATGTGTAAAAGTTATTAATAACACTCACAACAGAAAATAAATCTTGAATAAGAGTCTCAAAAAATGGAAATTATATCTCGCAATATCTTTATTTTTCAAAAAAATTTCTTACTCTCCGAACTTTGCATTCTCTTCCTTTCAATATATATAATATTATTGTAAGTCCAAGCGTGTGTCTTATAATGCTCTCATGCAACATCAAAAACATCCGTATTATTTAAAATATTTGAATACATTCAAATATATATTTATTTGATGTTGATAGCATCATCAAATAAATTTATAAATTAATAAATTATATTATAAGACATATTTTGCTTCGCATATTGTCGAATATTTTTTTAAACACGATTACGATTAGTATCGAAACGATTAGTATTGATTTGATATAATTATTAATAATTAAAAATTAATTAATTTATAATAAACAACATGAAAATGTATCGCGACGATAAATCTTTATCGAATCGCAATCATTAATTACTGCGAATAAAAATTGAAGAAGGGAACATAAAAGGGGATCAATTTTATTATGATCAATCAAGAAATCAATTTTATTATGATCTTTCGATTATTGATACTTATTATAATAATTTCTCTAACGATACTTATTAATATTAAATAAATTTCGACCAATGCTTTAAATTTTCTTAATCGGCAATCACTCATAGAATATTTCAACGACGTTTTATGACTTACGATCATTCGCACAGTAACCTTGAACAATAAAGTAGTGACGTTTCATATATTATCAAATTCTTTCTCTACATAGTCAATTTTGACGATATAAACAGTACGGTAATGTTTTTGACCTACGATCATTCGCTCAGTGGCCTTCGAACAATGAGGTAGTGATGTGAGACGTTCCATATATTATCAAATTCTTTCTCTAACAATTATTTTGAACGTTGTTTTATATAATAGATTTTCTCTTATCTTTTATATTTTTATTTATCGTTTATATTTGCAAATTAAAATTTATTAGTATAATTTATTAGTATATTACAAAATTAATTATATATTACATTATATATAAAATTATATATAATATAATATAACCCTCCCACGGGGTACATCTTGTCGCGGTGGGAGGGCTTAGTACCTGGACAGTGCCTTGAGGTTTATTTTAAATTTTTCAATTTATGATAAATCTTAAGGTGCCTGAATGGGAAGCTAAGTACCCTTTCGCGTCGTCGATGCCGTCAACGTGCCGCGGATGGCAAGCGTTTCGTCAACTCGTCGCGTTAAGTACATATATACATATTACGGAGTGCCGTTAAAGGTATATACATATTAAGTATATACATCGCGCGATCAAATATAAAATTTTTAATCGCATCGAAATAGTGCGGGAGTGCCGTTCAGTATCGCGCGTAAAATAACGAATATAGCGATATAAAAATATCGCTCGCGAGTGCGGGAGTGTCATTAAAAGTATCGCGCGCCAACAACATGAGAGGAGGAGGCGGCCTGGGAGAGGCATCTTACATCGGCGGAGCAACCTGATGGTGAATATCTATTATTTATATATTAATTGTTATAAATCGTCAACTTGTTATAAATAAACAATAATTCGATCTTATTACTTAAAGAGAAAGATTTTTATAAAAGTCATACAAAATTTTTTATTCAAGATACAATTTCAAAAATTTATAAAATTTTTTCATATGCGTTTATCTGCTTATTATTTGACACATCGGATATAAAATTCCACGCGATAAAAATTTTTTTAAATATTAATTTGTGAGCATTTTGTGAGCATTATTATAAATGAATTTTATATTTGTATGTTACAGACAACTAGCTTCGATAACAACAACTCCGCTGTTGCGCATCAGTGCCGGTGAGTGAAAAAAACTTTTATTTAACTTTAAGGTAACGGATTCGTAGAGATTGCAGATGTAGATGTAGATGTAAATTGTAGATTGTAGATAAATCCGTTGCCTTAAAATGGATGAGCTAGGATGGATTAAATTAAATAAATTAAATTAAATACTTAAATTAAATTAATTAAATTAAATAATTTTAATAAATTCTTTCGAACTTATGCTTTACATGTATTGCGATAATATATTAAAATATTAATTAAAAAAGAAGAGATCAAGAAAAGATTTTTTTGTAAAGATTTTGTCTAATTTATTAAATAAAGGACAACAATTAACAATGATTAATTTTATCAATTTTTAATGCTTATTTATTCTTATAATACGCACTTATCTTCTAATTGCTCATAGCTCATCCATCGTAGAATTTGTTTGTAGATATTGTTTTTAAACTTTACTTTAACTTAATATAAAGCCAATAATTAATTAATTAAATAATTTGTAATATGATCAAATATACACACGTTAACTATATATTTTATTATAATATATAATTTATAGAAATTTGTAGTAATTTGGCTTTATTTCAGTTAAAATAAAGTTATATTCAATATTTAACGAGCGATCGTGAAATCGAACGATCGTTACTAAATAAGCGTAAATATTTCACGCTCTTTTGCCGATAATTATCCGGCAAGAGAAGGAATAATCATCTCCTTCTTCGATCTCTGATTAGAGATCGAGAAAGAAAGTGGCTAAAATCAATGAAAGGTAGGTTCAACTGGCCTGAAGAGTACGGTTAGGGCATGCGATTAGGGCACGTGGTTAGGGCGCGCGGTTAGGGCACGCGGTTAGGGCACGCGGTTAGGGCACGCGGTTAGGACACGCGGTTAGGGCACATGACTAAAATATATATACATAATTAGGTGAGGTGATAATTAGAGATAGGTTCCTCAAATCTCGAATAATTTTAGTTAATCAGGAAGTAGAGTTGTTAGGGCTATTAAGTAATATCATTCAGAATTCTTTTATTGATATTAGGGTTGATAGGGATCTTAAGATCATTAGAATTCTGTAATAGCAGGATTGTTTGGGCTATTAAGATTCATTATTTCTTTTGATATTCCAATAATCCTAATTGAAATTATTTTAATTAAGTTGAATTTATTTTTAAAAACATTATAAAAATAAATATAACATGTTTTAAAAATAAATATGTTTTAAAAGAGAAATTTAAATTATGAAAATTATCTTCAGAAATATTAAAGAAATTGCATAATTATTAATGTTTAAAAATAACATAACATAACGTGTTATATCTTATTTTAAAACTTAAAAATATATGTGTATTAAATCAAAAATAATATTAAATTCAAATGTTATTGCTATCAATATCAAATTATTATATCGATGTTATTAAATATTTGAATAAATGGAATATTATTATTTGATATTGATATCATCATAAATTTGTACATTGTAAATTATAAATTGTTACAATTGTAAATTGTTACAATTGTAAATAGTTGTAATTGTATTTTCAATGTATCTAACATAGATATTTTAATTGTAAAATGTAATACAATTATGACTACGAAATTGTATTTAACGATCATAAATTCTTATGTAAATTACATGAGAAATGATCAAAAGTATACGTATAATGATTACATAATAATAATTAACATAATAGTAATTCGTTAAATTAAAGTATTTGTTTCCGAAGTATATATTTAGGAATATTCGTAAAAGAGTAACTGTTTGTATTTTCATGTCAAAGAGTCATTAATAAATTCGAAATATTTTTATATGAAATGTAAAAATTCAATGCTAAATTAATGATTAAATATAAGCATTATAAAATTTGACGGACGCCTTCGTTACAGAATCGGGAGTAAATTATTATAAATTTAATGATTTAATTTATTCTTCGCGTTTTTTCGGGACTTTTAAATCGCGATTTATCTTATAATTTAATATTATCTTATAATTTAATCGTTTACTTATACATCGAAGCTTTGTCTATCTTTCCACGACATTGAATATTGTCTATCTTTAATAATCTCCGTAAAATGCACTAATAATATAAATATTTTTTTCTATAATTAAAAAACGATCGATACTTTATTAATGACTGCTTTAATCGATTGTTTACACTAGCTAAATCTTATTAAATTTTATTAGTACATCGATTATTAGAGGACCTTGATAAAATCATTCAATTGTTTATTAAACGTGGCGATAACGTGATTTTTTAATTATATTTTAAAGCTTATAAAGCTCATTTTATCTTATTTAGCTAATCGTGCGCGAGATAGGATATGTATTTTATTCTCAATCGCGAAATTAAAGTCGTGTATTAATCCCAAATAAATTGGACAGTGAATTTTATGTTCATAAACAATGCGGACCACAAATGTTTATCAAAATATCTTCGTGTATCATCATTTGTGTGATAATAATTATGTCGCGCGCGTATCTATTGATAGTTTTAAATTTCATATTATAAAAATTATACGTATATTTCTCGTAATCAAATATTCCGATTATTATCGATTTATTTATTCGCGTTTTCTCGCGAATTTTAAATCGCGATTTATTTTGTAATTTAATTGTTGATATACATCGAAGCTTATTTTATTTTTCCGTATTTTGAATATTTCCTTTGATAATCTACACAAAATGCCAGTAATGCAAATACTTTCTTCTACTTAATCGAAGAAATAATCAATAATTTTATTAATGACTCTTTTAATCACGATTACGTTATATAAAACTTATTAAATTCGTTATATAAAACTTATTAAATTCTATTATTGCATATCGATTATTAATAATAAATGTTGCATAATTAATTATCGCTAATCGGGCTTGTCTGGACTATATAAAAATTTTTAGTAAATTTCATATTATACGTATATTTTGGTCATTTTCGCGTAATAAATTATTTCATGTAATAAATAAAAATTATTTTGTATTAAGTTTCAAATTATATTTTACATTCACTTTTGTATTAAATCCTGTATTGAAAGAAAATAAAAATAAAATTTTAGAAAGTTTTTTTCCTCGTATTTCCATCTTAACAGAGGCATTTGCCAGCTAAGGATGTTTGTGTACTCTAATGAAACTAACAATAAGAGCTATGCCTGCGATAACGTATAATACACCGATATTCATATAGATTATTTTTATATTTAAAATAATCTTAAGTATAATCTTAGATCGCGTTTTGTGATTCATTTAGTAAAATAGTTGTATTTTCCAACTTACTTAAGACGATCTTAAATATAAGAATGAATTATGAATGCCGGTCCTAATAAGATAGGGTTACCCATCTGGACAGGTCGGAGGGAAAGAGTCAAACTAAGACAGATATCAAAATTATATATATATATATATATATATATATATATATATATATATATATATGTTATTTTTAATTATATTAATACTTTTGAATAAAATGAAAGAAAAAAAGACAGTAATTGAAAAAATAGAAGAAAGGCAACTACAGTGATTTGAATATCTCAAACCCTCTTTCCTGTTCTCTCTCTCTCTCTCTCTCTCTCTCTCTCTCTCTCTCTCTCTCTCTCTCTCTCTCTCTCTCTCTCTCTGAGTGATTTGAATATCTATACCCGAGAGAACAAATGTCCATAGAAAATATTTCGATGAACTCCATAGGAAGGAATAAGCATGACAAATGATGGTAACCCTTATGATTTTAACACAAAAGAATACAATAAGCTATAATAATCCAAAAACTCGGAGAGGAGAATATATTGGATAGAAATGCATAGTGATTGGAAATGATTAGAAACTAAAAAACAGCATACAACCTATTTATTAATAGTAATTTGTAACTATATTAAATTTTATAATTTCGTTTATTGTATTATATAAAGTATTAAGCATAAAAATATTATGCTGGTATAAAAATCATAATAAAAATATATAATTATAATAAAAAAATATAAATAATATATAAAAATAATGTTGACTATATTAAAATGGAACATATGAATTCTTTATATTTTATATAAAGGGAGAGACATTTAACATGTTTTACAACATCTATATTTTTCTTAATTATAAATTTTAATTATAAAAACTTTAGAAGAATCAGTGATTAATTTGACAAATTCTATACATGTATTAATAATTAAATTTTTAAATAATTAAAAAAATGATTAATAAATATCAAAGATCAGTTTACTGCTAAATAAGATTTATAGAAATAACGGTTAAAATGTTTTTATTCCACAGCAGGCATTTTATGTTTTTTAAATAAAAATATACATATATAAATATGGCTATGAATATAGAAAAATATTTATTTCATCTTTGAATATTACATTGGAAAGTTACAGTATCTTTCGCGATTGAATAATTTATTTACTATCAATTTATATACATAAGTGTCTTGTTATACTGGTGCTACCGGTGCATTTCGTGCACATAGCACGGAACCAGAAATTGTGCACATTATATCCTCTGAGAACATTCGTGGCTTGTGACGTTTGTTCAACACTCTTGCCTCGCAGATGTCGCTAAGATCGCTGGAGATCTGTCAAGAGGCTGAACGTATCTACAAGTTCAAACAAATTCGCGGCGCTATCTCTTCATACTTTGTGTGTCTCCATTCTCCGGGAAATTCACTGTCTTTGCTGTCAATCGTCAATCGTTCGATGAAATTCAGCAAGATGAATATCACCTCAGCAGGTAGGTCGTCAAATAACCTTCCGCCTCAAGTACATTCTTTATCGTCCAAAGATTTTATTACGTTCGCGCGTAATTTTCATGCGATGATTTGCAAATCACGCGAGACTTAACCCTGAAGGCATTTTCGGATAACTTCGGAGCATCCATTTCTAAAAGTCAAGGAAACGAAAAGACGAATTTTACGGGATTTTATCAGATAATAAATAAATTTATCGTTCATTTTATTTATTATTTTATCACATTTATGTCATTTATATTATTCGTGTAATTTTCGTTGTAATTTTGTCACCTTCTATGATGATATATAATGTGACAAAATTTGTCATTTTATTTGTAATTTTATCACCTAATCTAAAAATGTCAGTCAAACGCTTCAATGCATTCAGATTGTAGCCCAAATATATTTAAATATATTTAAATATATTTTATTTAAATATATTCTAATATATTTTAATTAAATATATTTTATTTATATGTCACATTATGTGTGACGATAATAACTTCAACATAAGTACATTTATAATTTTTGCAGCTGGCATAATTTCCTTGTTGGAGGAGCCGATGCCTGAACTGAAAGTGTTTGCTTTGAAGAAACTGAACATGATAGTGGACGAATTCTGGCCCGAGATTTCTGAGGCTATTGAAAAAATGTACGTCGAAAGGAAACAAATTTATCTTTATGATATATTTATAATATATATTCTCATTTGGAGCCTATTATTTCTGTCTGAATATGATGTTGTTTTATGTTGTTTTTAGTGAAATCCTTCATGAGGATAAATCGTTCCAGCAACACGAATTGGCTGCTCTAGTCGCCAGCAAGGTGTATTATCATCTGGGTAGCTTTGAGGATTCGCTGACTTATGCTCTTGGAGCAGGAGAGCTGTTTGATGTCAATGCTCGAAACGAATATGTTGACACTACTATTGGTACGGCAGAATTATAATTATTGTCAATGTTTAAATCTTAAGTGTTGTTTTTAAATCAATTTTTTTAACTTAATCTTTCAGCCAAGTGCATCGATTATTACACGCAACAACGTGTCTTGGAAGCGGAAGGAAAACTTCCCCCAGGAAGCAAGGGTATTGATCCTAGACTGGAGGGAATAGTAAATCGTATGTTCCAACGTTGTCTCGATGACAATCAGTATCGTCAGGCCTTGGGTCTTGCCCTGGAAACACGCAGGATGGACATATTTGAAGCAGCTATCATGCAATCTGTGAGTATTAGTTTCACTGCTACTTTATAATTATTGTATATATAATTTAATATGCATTATTGATCCATATTGATCTCATGTACTAAATAAATTCGTTTAAATAAATTTAAAAATTAAAAGACAAAATTTATATTGATACAAGAACACAAAATTCTCTTTCTGTTTAGGACGACGTGAGTGGGATGCTATCGTACGCTTTCCAAGTGGCCATGAGTCTTATTCAAAACCGTGGATTTCGTAATACTCTACTCCGTTGCTTAGTCAGCCTCTATCGGAATCTAGGCACTCCTGATTATGTCAATATGTGCCAGTGTCTCATTTTTCTGGACGATCCGTTGGCTGTAGCCGAACTTCTGGATCGACTGAGCAAGGGTTCACAAGACTGCGTGCTGATGGCTTATCAGATCGCCTTTGATCTGTATGAATCTGCGACCCAACAATTTCTCGGTCGTGTCTTGCAAGCTTTGCGAGCTACCGCACCTATTCCAGGCGCGCTTCTAGTTAAGCCGATAGTTAAACCAGCTGCCGCTACCACTGCCGCTAAGACAACTGAAGACAGCACAGAAACTACAAACATGGAGACCAATGAAGGAACTGCAGTTCCCAATACAGAAGAAAAGGCTCAGCGTAGTGTCGAGAGCTTGGTATTATTATATTAATTATTTAATAAAATTATTATTAAGTAAATTATGAAGTTGTAGATGTTAGCTAAGTTATAGAATCTTAATCATAATGTTAATTATAGATTGTTGTTTAGTACTTTACTTTTTATTTTATAATTATACATATTATATTATACATATTGATAATATTATATGATGTTATTATTGATTCTTAATATATATAATGAGAAAAAAAATATTTTTTAATATCTTATGACATTTTTTTTTAGAATGCAGAGGAGAGAGAGCAGCAGGAGCGCGTGGATGCTCTTTCAAGTATTTTGGGCGGTGAAGTATCCATTGATTTGCATCTGCAGTTCCTGATTCGCAGTAATCATACCGATATGCTGATTCTGAAAAATACCAAGGATGCGATACGAGTTTCAATTTGTCATACTGCTACTGTAATCGCGAACGCTTTTATGCATTCTGGGACGACTAGCGATCAATTTTTAAGGTATATATTTATTTTGAAGAAAAATTAAATCCGAAATTTAGAAACTCTTTCTTTTTTAATATTTTAATTTTTTATTTGTTAGATTTTTTTTATTTTACAACAAAAAATATGAAGAAACTGAAATGTATTGGAGTTTTTAATTTTCTGAAAATTTTATTTCAAATTTTTTTTAATTTTAAAAAAGTAAAATATAAAAAATTTTTTTTAATTTTCAAAATATTTTTTATTTTTCAGAGATAACCTAGAGTGGTTAGCACGAGCCACTAATTGGGCCAAACTGACTGCAACAGCTTCTCTGGGAGTGATTCATCGAGGACACGAGCAAGAAGCTTTAGCTCTCATGCAATCTTACTTGCCAAGAGATTCCGGTGCTGCTGGTGCTGGATACTCTGAAGGCGGTGGTTTATATGCTTTGGGACTTATACATGCTAATCATGGGGCTGCAATCACGGATTATCTTTTGGGTCAATTAAAAGATGCCCAAAATGAAGTAAGTTCATATTTTTCTCTTAATAATTTTATCTTGAAATAGTTTATTTATTTTAGTTTATTTATTTTATTTATTTTATTTTAGTTATATGTTAAATTTAAATATGTTTATTACAATTTTTGTTGTTTTATTAAATAATTAAAAAATGTATCTGCATAAAACTTAATATAGCAGTTCGATGTAGCCTTATCTTGCGAAATTTATTTGCTAGATGGTTCGTCACGGTGGCTGCCTCGGCCTTGGATTAGCCGCGATGGGCTCGCATAGACAGGATGTTTATGAGCAACTGAAATTCAATTTGTATCAAGATGACGCTGTGACCGGCGAAGCGGCCGGTATTGCTATGGGCATGGTCATGCTAGGATCCAAATCTACACAGGCTATTGAAGACATGGTCGCAGTAAGTTTAATACATATTTTACATCTTTCGTTTTTCATTTCATTTTTCATTTCTATTAAAAAAATAGTAGATTTTAGAGTATAATGAGAAAAATACATCTCCAGAATATATGCTCTTATGAGAGGCAAGAAAGAAATAAAAGTTGTCGCATTAAAAGATCGAAAATAGACCCTCTTTTTCTTCGGTTTTAGATCGTGTTATCTTATATAAAGAAAGATTTTAAAGTTCAAAAAAATTCTTGCTATTGATAGATTAATTAAATAATTTGGAGAAAATGCAGAGTAAATTATAGTATATTTAGAAGGTATTTTGAAAACTATATTTAATACGATAGAAATATTTACAAAAAATATAGGAATTGTGCATAACTATAGCACAACAGTATTAATTATCATCCGATTGCGATTAGCTTACTCTGACCATTTCTAAAATATAAATTCGATAAAAATAATAGAATCGATAATGCATCATTAATTATCATTTCTAATCGACGGAAGAAAATCTATGGGGGATGTCTAGCAAGTTTAAATACTAATAATATTAATAATAAAAAATAAAATTATATAATTCCTTTAAATAAAATAGAGATAGATACAGAATAATAATACAGAAATAAGGCAAAAGAAAGAAAAACAACATCTTGTAGCGCATATATCACGTCTTGTAAAATATGTATTCTATATATAAAGCATACATCATGTATGTTGAAGAATGAAAAGACTTTGTATTTGCTTCGGATCGAGGGATGGTTTGTCTATGAATATACTTCCGGTGCGGAAATCTTGCTTTATGATAGATTCAACAGTAATATAGGAAAGCTCTCATGTAAAGTGCATCCAATCACCGTATCGCCTGCAAATTGCAAATTAATTAGTCTATCGAGTAATGAACGATGCATCTTTTATTGAATAATAAACCGAATATTCGGGGTCGGCGAATCTTATTAATCGATCCATCTTATCGTACCCTGTTGTTCTTTACCGTCTTTGGGACAAAATTCGGAACTGCTGATCGTCGCTTTTATGTTTAAAAAACTCGTCGTACAAATGTATATCACTTGCATCAAATTTGCATCTGATTTATTCACCTTTTGGCCTGGTCCTCCGGACTCGAACGCAAGACTTACGCTCTGAAGATTTAAAACTTTATAAATTGAAAATATCTTAGCCTCTCCCTAGTTGATTAAGAATTTGGAAAGTAAAAAGAAAATTAATTTATAAATTTAAGAGGTTTTTAAAGGCTTGAAAAGAAAACAAAAAGAAAAAAGAAAGTATAGTAATATATGTATTATTACTTTCTTTTTCTTTTCTTCAAGTTTTCAAGCCTTTAAAAAACTCTTAAATTTATAAATTAGATTTTTTTACTTTATATATAGGGTGTCCCAGAATTAACGAATTAGCCGTTAATGGTAGACTAAACTACATCTTCCTCAACATTTTGGTATTAAGATTTTCGTTTTCAAATGATCTCAGGAATTTATTATTAACGACTGATTCGTTAAGTCTGGGACATCCTGTATATAAAGGTTATATAATATAATCCTTAAAATATATGTTATCGATTCGAGAAATCAACAATCCTGAAATTCGACTATTATTAACAAAGATTCTACCATTTTGGATTTGTAAGCAAGAAAAAAAAATGTTAAATGTCTTTTGTGGGATTTACTTCAGCCATTTCGTTAATCGTGAAACGAGCACCCAGATCGTCGTGCACTTCTAAAGAATATCCGAATATCGTAGTCTTGTCAGGATCCAGGCCTGCTTGATTTTCGAGAAAATCTATTCAGGAAAGCCACGTGTTGACACGAATGACACGCTATTCGCGGCTTTACAATACCAGAGATCCCACGTCCCGTCAGTCGGTGAGAATGACATTATAATCTACAACGCTGATATAAGCTAAGGATATTAATGGACATTAATGAACGAGCAGAAATTTAATCGTCGAGATTCAAGGCCTTAAAATAATCCGTGGCAACCAGAAATTTGGAAATTTAAATTAAATTTGAATTATCCAGTTAAAGAATCTAAAGGATCTTTAAAAATTAAAAATAAAAGAAGGAGAAATTATATAAAAATTGTATATTAAGGATCTTAGAAAGTAAAAAAATTTAAGAATATTAAAATTTAAGAATTTTAAAGGAAAAAAAGAAAGTATAAGGATTATATAATATTGATTAATAATATTCTCGAGAATAATATTCTCAAGAATCCAAAGACTCGACGGTTTATGAAGATTCTATCGTCTTGAAACGTTTGTACACAAGGGTCTCCTTTTCAACCTTTACAATCTTCTCGCCATCCATGAGTAATCAATCGAGTGGAATGATCAGAATTTCAAGAACTGTTCTTCATACTATCTAAATCGTCGATAAATATAGGCCTATGAGCTTTACTTGCCATGATTTGATTTAATTATGTGTCTATAATTAGTTAATTAAATTTATTATCTTTGTATAATATATAGGAAACTTTTCTTTAATTTTACATTTTTATAAAGTTATAAATGGCTGTATTGATTGCTCTGATATCTGAATGTTAATTTAAATATATCGACGAGGCATTTCGGGAAGAGCTTGCTTTTTCATGAAGAATTTCATCGAACTGGGTAGATTTAGATCTGTTAATCGATTATTTTAGCTAGCAATTAAGTGCTCAGATAAGATTGATTTAAAAAATTTTTTTTTTCAATTAAGTAGTTTTTTCAAGAATGTATTAGTTCACTATCTCAATTAGATTTATCTAAATTATGTATTAATGATTAGCTTTATGTGTTTGTACATTTGTTTTCACTCTTGCATTCTTCATTTTCTTTTTATTGTTTTTCTGTCTTTATAATATTTATCATTCTTCTCTCGCATTTTCTTTTTTTATTATTTTTTTTTTGTAATGTTTTTATTATTTTATGTAAAGGGATTTTCTCGGAAATACATTTATCTCTATTTATATTATTTATTTATATACATAAATATGTTTTCGGATCATTTTTCGGTTTATTTCTAAAAAAAATATATGTAATTTAATCTTCTTAAAATTATCAATCATACGCGATATTCTTCTTGTGCCAATATTTGGGACATATAATATGTCGAGGGCACAAATAGAAGCTAGTGTTTTCAACTGATTCGTAAATGTCATCAAATTCTGCCTATGTCAATCCAGGTTTGCTTGTATCGACTACGTACACGACATCTCATCATCGTTGACAGGAATCGCGTAGTTTGCATTCGCCGCGAGGAATGTCAATAGAGAAAGATACACTGTCACATCGATCACCGAAATTTTTCCACAAAATGGAATTAAATACGTTGAGACGTACGCGAAATTCAAGAATAATTCTTTCTATTAAAATGACGAAAAAATCAAATAATATAAATATATTTTTTTTTCACGAAAGAGAACGTAATCGAAAAGTAATATTTCTTTTTCATGAATATGCGATTGCCAGCCGAAGAATAATTTTTTTCACGAATATGCAACTGTGAAATCCGAGAATAATTGTTTTTTACGTACGTAACGCGATTGTCGGCAAAGCAACCATCTTCGTATAAATAGATTGCACGTTGAAAATTCTCCTCTTAGTTTCCCGAATAATTCTTTTATAGTCTGTTGATAGACATAGTTTAATTGTGTGATCGATAAATTTATGATACCGATCGACCCAATAAGTCAATCGCACATGAATCTAAAAGACAGATTAATTTAAAAAAAAGATGAAAGAAAACGATTATTATTAATTAAGAATTATTAAAAGAATTATTAAATTATTACGATTTATCGACAATCCTGATATAGTATATATAACAATATAAATACACAAAGTTATTGATCTGAAAAGTAATTACAAATGGTTTAATGATAAAACGATATTTGCTCCTGTCAGAGTGATAGTGATGATGAAATACTGATAATGTAGTTGTGTATGTGAAGAGAACGAAAATATCGGATGAGTCATTTCAGTAACGACAGACTTGAGAATGCTTGTAGGAAAATTTATTTTTTTTTTATCGCAGAATATTTGCAGGAGTGATAGTTATAAGATGATAACGTCTATCCGAGTGCGAACGGTGATGATCTGCGGGTTTTCAGAGTGTACCTTCCTCTCGCGCTGAAAATAATACAAACAATAAAATTAACGTCTCGGTCAATTTGCGTGAAGGAAAACGCGAAAGTTTCCGCGGCATTCGACATTTCTCAGCGTAACATTTGAAGAAGAAAATATAAAAATGGGGAGAAAAGAGAAAAGAAAAACCGATGCAATAAGAAATAAATGTTCATTCTATTGAAGGAGAAAAGGAAGAAGAAGAAAACACATTTTTTGCTCAATAAAATAAAATAGGAGAAATTTAAATTAGGACTAGTGATTTACTTCGAAGACTTTGATATTCGAATTTTGAAGTTTCAAAGATTCAAAGTTTCGGTATTGAAATTTTTAAAGATCAAAATTTCGAAGTTTCGAAGTTTCGAAGCTTCTTGGAGATTATTTATCTCGCGTGATAAATATATATTTATAAAATTATATGATAAAATCTGAAATGTCCGAAATTTTAAATTGTAACAACAATTTAAAATGTTGCAATTATATTACTAAATTGAAAAATGTGTCTAAAAATTTTAATATTTAAATTTAAATTTTTAATAATTTTTTAATAATTTAATTTAATAATTTAATTTAATTTATTTTATATATAATTTTTTGTATATTAATATTTTATAATATCTTGTGTATTAATATTTTATAATATTCGTTTATTTATTTTAATTTTACATTTTATTGACTTCAATTTAATATTTCCTCATTTATTTTAATTCGCTTTTATTTACAATATTTTCAACATTTCTTATGTGTAACATTAAACTCTTGAAGGTCGCCAATAAATAAAATAAAAGAAGTAAAAACGACCACACTGGCAAATTTTTTATTAAAGTGAATCACGACGTTTCGACCATGGTTTTGGTCCTTTTCGAGTGAACTACAAAAAATTATTTCCAGAATTACACAAAAAAATAAATTACATTGATTTTGAAATAAAAAATGAGCGGCAAGTTAAATACATACAATAATTTAGTTAACTATTCAATGTAATTTATTTTTTTGTGTAATTCTGGAGATAATTTCTGGAGATAATAAAAAATTTCTTATGAATTTGCAAAAATATATTTTTCGAACTTCAAAAGTTCGAAGTTTAACATCTAAATTCAAAGCTTCGAAGTTGTCAAAAGTAACAATCCTAATTTGAATAGCAGCCATTGGAATGACACCTTTGTTTTTATTTCACGAATTTTTTTATCGTACAAAAATTATATTTTTTTTTTTACTTAAATTATACTTACTTTGAATCGAACTTTGGCCCGCCCATGAATACGTTACCGGCGCGGAAACCTGTTGGGTTCTTGATGGACTCGGCGTAGTACTGCCAGGCTCTCTCATGCGCGCACGCGGGTACTGAAAATTAATTTAGAGCGTTAACTAACGAGCCAACAAGCGATATTGACTTGGGCATCGAGGAGGCTATCGAGCCATATTTACTAATTATGCTGCATCCCGGTTGCAAGATACCGCCGTTCGGATAAAAATCGGAGTCACCGATTGCTTTTCCGAGACCGATCGAACTCGTGTGGATCCCCTGCACCTTAACCGCATCCGTGATGTCCACCCTTTCGCCTGGTCCTTTGGAGATGAACGCGGGTTTCGCGGGATCTAGAGCTGCAGATCGACAATCCCTCTTATCTCTTGTCAAATTAATTTTAAAAGATTAAAGAGAGTCCCGAGTTTTTTTTTTTCCTTCAAAATTTGAGCTTAATCTTGAGGGAAAAATTTCCAACGTATCTTCCTCATTTTTTTTTTATTAAAGAAATGTGAGAAAATTCTCTTGATCGGTTATTATTTATTCTTCGAGTTCGAGTTTTGATTCTCTTCGTTATATTTTTTCCGCAACGAATACTTGGATTTACCCATCACTTCAGCGACTCTGCTGTCGGCGCCACGAGCTGCGAGACCGACGATATGCCCACCCAAGGAATGTCCTACCAGTCTGAGTCTGGAGGTATCCAGACCCGCCTCCTTCTCCAGGAAATTTATCATTTTAGTCACATGTTTTGCCACGAACGGTACGCTTCTCGCGACTTTCCAGTACCAGAGATTGCTAGCCGCTTTTTGCCAGTCAACCAGGATGACGTTGCAATCGTCGGTGCTGAGATAAGCTGGGATATTAAACAAAGAGAATGGTAGCGAAATAGAAATTAGTCTCGCTGAGATTCGGGACGCTAAAAGAATCCATGGAATTTAGAAATTTAAATTTGAAGACGTCAGAAGAATTCAAAGACTCGGGAAATTAAGAAAGGGAGAAGGAGGAGAGTAAGAAGTATGTATTAAAGATTCAGAGAGTTAAAAGAAATTAAATTTAAAGAATTTAAAAATTCAGGAATATTTAAAGATAAAGTAAAGAAAAAAGAGAGAGAGATAAGGGTTATATTAAGAAATCAGAGAGGCAAAAAGAACCAGGCAATTAAGATGAATTATGATTCTACCATCTCGAATCAAGGTGCTAGGAGATCCAGACGATATATTTCCCCGCCATCCATGAACGTAGAAGCTAGTGGGACGTTCAGGATTCCAAAAACTATTATTCACGCTTTCCTTGTCGTTGACAATTAACTGCTGTCCATTTTTCGGGTTGTTTCTAAATAAGATAAAGGTGATAATTTTTATTTTACCAGAGAATATTTCGAACAAATTTTTTAATTTTTTTATATTTACCGTGTGAATAAAGAGAAGAAGGTATCGAGAGCGGATTCCTCGATCTCGGCGAGTTCCGCCGCCGTAGGTACAGGTTCGCTTTCATCGATCATGTACGATGTTCCATGGTCGTCGGCGAAAAGCGTATAATTCCCATCCATCGCGAGGATCGCTAATAAAGTAGGGTACACTGCAAGGAAAAGCCTCAATCTCAGTTTAAGATGATTTTTCGACATGAAATTAAACACAGATTTATACGATAAAAAAAAATATATATTTTTTTTAGAGCAACATATTCGTGGTGAAAAACAATTTACCCTTAAATAAAGTTAAAATTTTATAAATTTTTTATAAAATTTTATATTTAATAAAATTTTTAATTTTTAATAATAATTGTTAGTAATAATTTTATATTTAATAAAATCTTTAATAAAGAATTTTTTTTATTTAATAAAATTTTTAATAAAATTTTTAATAAAATTTTATATTTGATAATATTTATTTTATATTTAATAAAATTTATTTTATATTTTATGGAAGTTAAAAATTTTTAATAAAATTTATAAAGTTTTATTATATATATTTATAATTTTTATTATACATTTTTAACAAAAATTGTAAATTTATTTCTACCACAAATATGCCGCTTTACGGGGTAAAAAATTAACATCTTTTTAATATATAAATAAACAATATGTTGGAAGATAAGCTTCTCTTAGAAATACGCTTAAATAAGTGTTGAAAAAAATATTCTTTCCTCTACGAATATACAACCGTGAAATCAGGGAACAATGTTCGTTTTACGCACACAATGCAATCGCCGGGGAAGCCATAATCTTTGCTATAATTTCTTTATAACTTCTTGAAGATTTTAACTTTTAACGTGTTTCCTGACGTCTCTTTTATAGTCTGTCGTCGAGAAGAGACAACATGATCAATACAGACAGAATGCGATCGATAAGGCGTCAATGATATCAATTAAATAGGCGTAATTAATTTGTGTGCCAATCCAATTTAAGCAAGATTAATCGATTGTGCCATTTTATCATGACAGTTGAACTTATTTATTTTATTTATCAAATGTTAGTTTATGTCGATAATTCTGATATTACATAATAAAAACTCATTCATCTTTATCTCATATGATTATAAATAATTTTTCAAGTGTTTCAATCCCGCTTTTCAAGGTTTTATTATTATAATGTAGATTAGTTTTGATTAAAGTTGGTAATTTAATTTGAAAATTCAAAGCTTTGAAGATTATATTAATAAATATATATTTATAAAATTATATGACAAAAAAAATCTGAATAAAACATTGCAATCACGTTGCTGAATTGGAAGATATGTCTAAAATCTTTGATTTTCAATAGTTTTTAATAATCATTTATTTCTTAAAAAAAATTATTAATAATTTATTATTATATAAATTATTATAAATTATTAATAATTTAATATATTAATATATTAATATATTTTAATATATTATTTTAATATATATTTAATATATTATTTTAATATATTATTTTAATATATATTTTAATATATTAATATATTAATATATTAATTATTATAAATTATTTTTAATAATTAATTTTTTATGTATATATATTAATTAATTTTCACTTTTATTTATAATTTTACTTTCAACATTTCCTACATGAAAAAATGTGCAAGAATATATTCTTCGAAGCTTGGAATTTTTTCGACATTTCTTCGAAGTTGTCAAAAGTAACAGCTCTAGTTTCGATATCACGTACACTGAAAATACTTTTCTCTATAATTTTATTGTAGTTTATTGCAGATAAAATTTTTTATATAGAGTTAGAAGGAGAAAGAGGGAGAAAAAAAGGTTACTTTTAGAAACTTTCTTTATAGCCGCAGTGTTCTCAAGTGTGTGTCTGAAAGAAGACCGGCACGATTCGGTTACTTCTTTCTCGCCCTCTATTCATTAATTCGCCAATTTATTTCTCGTCGGATGTCCGATGGGGAAACAACGGTCGCATTTCTTTTTTTGCGCCGATGTTTCCTCGAGGAAAGCAATTTCGCGCGCGGACTGGAACAAACTTTCGTCGCAAGCAGCAACCGCATCAGCATCAGCAGCAGCAGGTCGATGCTAAACGAATCATAACTTGCCACTAGTCGGTCGGCATAATCCAATTACCCATTACGGGTTTTCCATAATGTGTCCCGGCGGCTGCGATTAAGTAACACACGAGCACATCTCGATCTCACCTGCAAAAAGCGGCATTAAACACGGCCCGCTGTTAAAAGAGGTGATTCGGCGAAACAGAATTTTCGGAAAATCACACTGATTTTATTCAGAGATGGAAAGGTTTTCCTCTCGCGAGAGAGACAGGAAGAAAAAAAAAAGAAAAGAAAAACATTAATTTATTTTATTACACTGTACTTTACATGTGCATCGCGTCGCGGCTCTTTATCCGGGGATTTTTACAGAGCGACGTGTAAGATCTCAATTTGAATAATTGGATAGACGCTTGGTTTAAACGAGGCGCCTTTCGCTCTCCGAGGATTTTTGCCCGTTAATTAGAAAATTAAATCGTTTGTTTAATATTTAAAGCGCGGCGTTAATTTGCAATGTTTATGCATGTAACCGCTCTAATGCTCCGCCTCTATCGCGGAAAAGTAAAAGGTATTTTATTGCATCAGCGTCCAAAGGACGGCCTCCTGTTTCGCGCATCGATTTTAGATCCTTTTACGAGGCTTTCTTCCGCTTTCCCCAGTACGCCCAAGAGACGCAGCACGAGAAGATCCTGCGCGGCCTGGCAGTCGGCATCGCCTTCACGATGTACGGTCGTCTGGAGGAAGCCGATCCCCTGGTGACATCCTTGTGCGCCGACAAGGATCCGATCCTGCGCAGGAGCGGCATGTACACCTTGGCGATGGCCTACTGCGGCACCGGAAACAACCAGGCCATCCGCAAACTCCTGCATGTTGCCGTAAGTGTTGATTCGAAACTGTACACCCCGTAGATACAGGATTCCTATCGATGTCACCTCGAATTGGCATTTTATACTCGAGAATCTTTGAATTTTTTTACAATGTGTTCGAAAAATCCAGGATCCAGGTAAAATATCTTGAAAACGAGACATTTTAGAAAAAAATGTTTTGTACAAAAGTTGTTGGGTTTCAACAAATGCATAAAACAGCAAAACTTATTTGATCTTGAGCGTAACCATGGAGGAGCTCTCGAGGTCAATTTTAAAATTTTAAATGGAAATCTCTAATTTTTATTCAATATTCTTATAGCTTATCTCGAGAGCTTTTCAAAACACTATAATAAAGTATTTTTTCATTGGGTACTTTTCGAGTTGTTTTTAAGAAAAAATATATAATTTGCAATTAACAATTACATTTTTTCTCAAAAACAACTACATATTTTCTTTACACCAATCGATTCCTCTCATTACTTTCTACATCAAAGTATTAAGGTAAGATAATCGAAAAATGAATATCTTACTAGATATTTTATGGTTTATGTAAAATTAAGAAATTATTTCAAGCCTTACAACTCGAAAAGTACCCAATGAAAAAATACTTTATTATAGTGTTTTGGAAAGCTCTCGAGATAAGTGAGAAGAATATTGAATAAAAATTGGAGGTTTCCATTTAAAATTTTAAAGTTGATCTTGACAGCTCCTTGATAGTTACGCAAGGTTAAGTAAGTTTTGTTATTTGGTGCATTTGTTGAAACCCAACAACTTTTGTATAAAATATTTTTTTTTAAATATCTCATTTTCAAGATATTTTACCGATCCGGGACTTTTCCAACACATTGCATATTTCCTTTCGATCTTTCTTCTATCGTTCTCTTGGTTTTATTTTGTTGCGATTTTAGTTCTATAAATGGATTTTTTTTCTTTATTTTATGCATAAGTGCTAAATAATATTCCAACTAATATTTCAAATTAAAAAATTTAGAAGTAAAACGTCTATTTTTAAAAGCTAAATTAATAAGAAATTAAAATTTGCAGTAGCTTATTTGTATAAAATAAAGGTTTTGATCCTTCTGATCTTTTTTTACGTATCGATTTAATCTGTGCGAGACACGGATAATTTTATATCGGTATCGGAGAGCAAGAGGCAGATTATATAATTTTCTCGCTGGATTATTATAATTTTTATTCCGTTTTATTCCAATAGGTCTCTGATGTTAACGATGACGTTCGTCGAGCCGCGGTTACTGGCTTGGGCTTTTTGCTATTCCGGTGAGTACCTTTGTAATGTTACCCAATTCCACAAAGTGGATTCAACGAAACCGAAGAATGCGGAAATTCCGCGCATTTGTGGACTCGCGGTTTTCGATCCTTTCAAAGCCGCGATTCCGCTAGATTCCGACTGAAATCATATTTAAGTGTATTCCAATCATAACTTGTCCAAAGCTCGAAGGTAATCCACCAAGATTACTACGACCCTCTCTGCGTGTGTTTTTTTTAAATAGAAGGGAAAGAGAGAAACATTAATCTTTCTTTAAAAAACACCGATATCGAAGCGGACGATATCGAAAAAATATATTATAGAAGAAAGAATTACTCGATTGGATATGAATTCATCGGCGCGTTTGTCGCGCAAAGAATTAGAAATTTTTTTGCAATGTTGATTGAATATTGAGCAGGGAAAAAAATCAATTTATTGGATTATTAATTTATTACGAGCGCGTTCAACGCGCGAAGAATTCAAAATATTTATCCTACTGTAATAACATGGACTGAATATTAATTTATCGTATATATATATATATATTGTATGAGTGCTAATTCATTACCTTAAAATAATATCGAGGGAGTGGCTCTTATCTTTTTTTAACAGAAGAGGAAAAAAGACAACATTAATGTTTCTTTAAATGAAATTGAAAAGAAACGAATTACGAATGTTTAAATATTAATTTATCGGCGCGAGAAATTCAAATCATTGATTCTTAATTCTTCTTTTTAATAACATTGATCAAGCATTAATCGGGACAAAAGAACCAGTCGATCGAGTAATAATTTATCGGCACGTTATTATATTAAAACAAGTAACAATCAAGCTCTCGATGCATTATCGCGAAATACGTGTCAAGTGGACTCGAAAAATTTTTCGGCGATAATGCAATTTGCACTAATGCACAATGGGTCATTTATTCTCGCCAGTTTATCGCGATAGATCGCAGATATTTTGGGATCGCGCGACGATAAAACGCGATAAACACGCGAGTAAATGAATGAAAAATAAATGAATGAGAATGCCACCTTATTTCGATTAGAAAGAGAGAAATTAGATATTATTATTTGCACGCAACTTCTGACAATTAAATTCCGTGATAATGATCTATTAGTAAATTATTTCGTCACCTGACACGTGTCCATAATTGCCGGACACGTTTTAAAATTATTAAGCAATTTGGAAACAAATTTTTTTCTTCTTTTAACACATTCTTTCGATTTATATTTTTTTGTAAGAGAATTTTTAAACAATTTTTTTTTTTGAATAATTTTGTCGATTTTTTTTTGTATTTTTAATTTAATTAATTTTATTTTATATTTATTTATTTATTAATTATATTTTATATTTTATATTTAGTTATTAGAAAAATAAAATATATAATTTTATTTTTTATTTTTTTATTTTATTTGTACTAGAATTTTTTTGAATTATATTTTAGGAAAGAGAAACTTGAACATTTTTGTGGAAAAACAATTGATCTAAAAATATTCATTTCATTTTTTTGGAGCATTCTATGCTCCAAAAAAAATGAAATGAATATTTTTAGATCAATTGTTCCTTGCATATTAGTTGTCAATTATATTTCAAGAATGCTCTTTTAAACTTAACGGAGGACGTGTGTATATTGTAGCTTGACAAAGTACGAAAATGAGAGGTAAACGAACAAGTTTAAACAGTTGCCGGCGGTTGGCGGCTGATTTGCAATTGTTAACATGAGACAACAATAAATGCGAGGATATCGCGACGCGAGCGTAAATTTGCCTTTTGCATAGCCATTTCCAGCCACAACCCACTCGCAACTGTTTAAACCTGTTTATTCTGCGACTCGAAACGAATTTCGCTTCATCACTTTCGCTCTGCTTTTATTTTTCTTTCGCGGGAAAATATTTACCCTTCCAAATGTCGAAGTCCCTTCGAAAAGAAGAGTTTTTGGAAGAATCGAAAATTCATTTTCGAGAGTCGAGCTGGATTCAGTTATTTTTACCAACGAGTTCCGAGAGAACAAAAGGAGGTTGTAAACGTATTTGCAAATTTTTAGTCCTTCAGATTTCGCGGGTCAAAGGATAGGTATAAAGGATGCCCTGTATTTCCGTCGACGTAAAGGAGGGAACAGGAAACGAGCGAGGGAATCCATGTGCATGAAGGATCGCGAGATGTGCGGGAATCTGGGACACCGTGTATATAGATCATGCTCATTCGACTCTGTTTGCTTTATTCGCGTGCAGCTTTCCATATTAATTTTGAATGACACGTTACATTTTTTTTTCTTTCTCTCCCTCGCTCCTCTCTCTCTCTCTCTCTTTCTCTCTGTCTCCTTTTTTTCGCTTTATCGCTCTCTTTTTTTTATTTGCATTTTTCACTTGTCCTTCTTTTACAAGATTCTCCCCATTACCCTTTCTGTCGCTTTGTACTGATGAATAGAGGTCGACCTATTGAATAAGTTATGCAATACTGCAAACTGCACCACGCGCCATTTCTTTGCATTCCAATTGCAATTTCAGAATGGCCGAAATCTCGTAAGTGAACACAAACTTGAATGCGAGATTGTAGTTATTCTCTAGCTAACTTGAAACGTTTATAATCTCCTTTGTTCCTTACCATAAATAACTAAATCTATGTGCGATGTTCCTAAGTGAAATGTGATGTTATCATAAATATTTGTGTGTTACTATTAAAAATATAATCTTACAGAAAAAGAGGATTGACGTTGAAATTAAATATGCGAAAAATTTTTAATATAAATTTCGTGTAAATTGAATTAAAGTATATTTATAATCATTATTAATCATTATTTGAATTTTTTTGTATAAATTTTTCCTTGATTCGAATTTAATTCAATTTTTTGAAATTAAATTTATATTTTTTAACGAATTGATTTTCTCTTAAATTATAAAGCTTATATTTAACTATTTTTTCTGCTTTCTATTATTATTATTTCTATTTATTTATTAAAATTTATTCTGATAAATAAATAATTATTTTCTAAGTTTTATTAATTATTTTATAAATTATTTTTAATAGTAACGCAAATTTTGAACTATAACTGAGATTAAAATTTATTGAAAAAGTCAAATCTAATCATTTAATTCAGAAATTATATTTATCGAATTTTTAAAAATTTGATTTAAATTCTGACTTTATGACTTTTATTTTGTATTTATTTTATTAAATTATTTGCAAGTTAATTTAAATTCGTCAAATTAATTTTCATCGAGGTTTGAAAAGATTCAACGTCACCTTTCGGTCTCGCCACTTTTTTTTAAAATCGATCAGGAATAATCCTTACTCACCTCGTATATCTCTAGACGTCACGTCGCCTCGCGTTACAGGACTTGCAGTTTTATGAAACGAGAAAAATAAAAATTCGGGCTGAAAATATCTCCGTCCCACGAGGGTGCGATATTCCGTCGGCGATAGTCGATGAAAGTCCGAGGAGTCGCATCCCGGGATGCGACAGGTCGTGAAACACAATCGAGTGGCCGAATAAGAGAGGGAGTGAACTATCTCGCGGAAAGTTGTCCTCGTGTGTGAAAAATCGACTTTGATAGGAAAGTTTGCGCACTAAGGTATTTTTATCATTGCAACGTATCGTTTTCTTTTTCTGGTCGATAGAAACCGCCGGGAGAATAATTCAACTCAATTCCTTTTCAATTTTCCGCGGTACCTGGCTTCCTTATTGGTCCACATGGTACATTGTCGGGGGAAAAAGAAACCACCCACGTGATATTCTTTGCGCGTATGTCGCTCCTGCTGGTCCTGTTGTTCCACGATAACTATTCCTGGCCTCGGAAAGGACGTAGGATTGTATTTCTTACGTTTCTACCTCCCCGCGAACGATTCTTCATTCATTTCGGTCTCGTGGATTCTCTCGGAGAGGGACCTGTCGGGGATATTTTGTAATTTTTAATGCCGAAAGAAATGTACTTCGTGAGACAAGTATATTGTAACGTCTGATCAAAATTCTTTGCAATATTAAACGCCCAGATCTTATTTTATCCCATGTTAGGCAAGAGAAAAGAGAACGAGACAAGCTTTTGTCGGAAAGGAAGACGCGAAATCTTATCTGTTTTTTTTTTTATCTGACAAGAAGGAAATGAGATTTCTCTTTAACCGGTGGAGGAACATTTTTACGGATATTTGAGAGTTTGTTTCGAATTATAATGTGACAAGACAATTCGAGAACGGGAGCTCTTTCCTCTTCAAGTGCGATGACCGACATTTCGACAGATATTTGCCAGCGAATTGGGTCGGCCTTATCTTTTATCTATTCGGCCGGAACTCGACTTGGTGATAATCGATCGACAGGAGAGCCGGGGGCCCTTAATTGGAATACCAAGTCGATTCGCGGCTTCGCTTCTGAATAAATCATGAAAGAAGAAATAAAGAAGAGGCATTCTTTCTCGGAAAAAAAAATTGTTATTTGATCGCGCAATCACAGAGTTTCGCACGATTGCTTTCAGGATCGGGGATTATGCAAATGTGAGAGTGATACAGAGGGAGAAATCATATTTAACGACGCCGGTCGATATTTATTTGCCGTTTAATAATTTATCGCGAAATCGGGAGAAGTGCTCGATTTTTAATTCACAAAGCTCAATTCAATTAACTTGGAATAAATGTAGACTCTCAATTTAGGATTTTAATCAACAAACGAACCTCTATCCGTGAGATTTTGCGTCGCGTAACAAAGAAGAAGGTACGGGGGGAGGAGAATCGATAGTTTTCATCTTCTCAGATCAACGAACTGAAAGCTGGACTTTATTTCATGTTGCAACTCTTTGATGAGTCCATTCTGCTCCCTTCAGGCTCGGAAACTCCGATATAAGCGAAGCTTACATCAACTTATTTCTAAATATTACTTTAAGTCGATCTCCCTGTCTCTTCTCACAAGTTGCTCGCAAGAAAAGTTTATAAAGACCCGATACTTTTTTTTTCTTCTCTACATTTCGCGGGTCTCAAGATGCCATCATACTTCGAGAAGCTCCCTTCGGAGAGAGATTCGTCCCTGCTTCTCGTTTCCTCGGGATCCTCATTTCATTCTCGCGGTCCATCCTTCCTAATTAATGTCCGGACAATACGCGGGCCTGGCGGTTTTCATTATTCAAATTTCGGGTCACGTGTTTTACCGTCCCTCTTTTTTTTTCCACGTTCAATCTCTCCAGCCCTTTGAATATCCCGTTCCATTTTCCTCGCCAATTCATCCTGCATGTTTCGTTGACCTTTAAAATGCAGTCACCTTTGATCTCGCAAACGTGACTACCGGACTGTGATCATCTATTCTTTTTTTTTCGCCAGTAAGTTTGATTTATTTTGAGTCGTTTTTTTTTATTGTAAAAAAACGCACCAGAAGAGTAAATCAAATTAGCCTCTTCATCTGTTAAAATAATTTATAATTTATAAATAATATTCACGCGAATAAAAAAGCAATTTTCATCTCCTCGCACATTCGTCAGAGTTTATTTATATTATTATAATTAGATGTAGGAGGAGAGAAAGGGGATTAATATTTTCGGAGAATTTTATTTTTCGCGCGAATCTTTTTATAGATGCATTAACTTTTTTTTATGACGCTTGAATAAAACGAGAAAGAGCGTGTTTAGGGATTACCGTGGAATTTATGACGTGTTTAATTCGGAAAAGATGCTCTCGAGTGATCCACACAATCGCTTCGAGTCTGGCGATTAATATCGCGAGGGACGAATTTGCCTCGTGCATTTCGCAATTACTGGATTATCCAGTAATGCTCTTCCCCCCTTTTTCCCCTCCTTTCTATCGAACATTTGTAATCATCGTCGCTGAATAATGGCCGATTAATCATCGGTTTATCGCGTTGACCGACGTTTTTCTTCGAGAGGAGGGAACATGAAATATTACGAAATATCGATTGCGCGATGACGGGAATGACGCTGGATCAATTGTGATTGTTATCATGTCTTGTAAACAATATAACGCGATTGCACTCATATATATGTGCAATTACTGATTAGCAATATACAGAGTGTCCCAGACTTAACCAATCAGTCGCTAATGGTGGATTCCTGAGATCATTTGGAAACGAAAACCTTAATACGAAAATGTCGAGGAAGCTGTAGTTTCGGCCCTGCAAAAGATTCAAGATTACCAATCGGCGCGTTGCGTTCTCCTGTGCTCAGGGACATGGCGCATCAAGCCCGCGTATAGTGCGATAATATCGATATCGATAAGAAATTAATTTAAAATGAAAAATAGAATTCTGCAGTGAGCGCGATTGTGTCAGTAGTTTGAACATTTTTATAAAGCCTTTCTCAACATTTTGATATCAGAATTTTTGTCTCCAAATGATCTCAGGAGGTCTGTTAATAACGGCTGATTAAGTCTGGGACACCCTGTACAGAGCTTCGACATTAAAATTATCAACTATTGTAAATAATATCCCAGATGGGAGTTGTCCCTCTTTTTCTCTCTCGTGTATTTTGTAGCATTTATTTTGTATCCTGTATATATTTTAACGCGAAACATATTAATCACAATTGTTAAATTGATTGAGTGCAGGCGTTGAAATTATATTAATTATCAAGTAATCTGTTAGTCGTGTCGCGTGTACATTTAATTTAATAATTACAATCGTTAAATAAACAATATCGGGGTATCGTGATTATTAATTATAATGGAATTCCCTATTGGACCGTGTGTGCGTTTCGGCTGATTCTTTTCGGGAACGCGTTGCGTTACCGCCGAAACATTAATTACGATCGTTGAGCAAAGAGTAACGGCGTGTATTATTGTGTAATTAGTAATTACTAATGCATCCTTCGTTTCGCGCATTATTTCAAGTATGGGGATTATATACAACGGTGGCTACGAGCCGGGATAAGCGATGCGCGCATCGATGGGCGAATCGCGCACAACGCGCGATTTCGGACAAAGCGAGTCCGTAATTGAACGTGCAATCGTGGCCAATTAACGCGCGATTCCCGGAATTCGCAATGTAATCGTTAACGCGGTTATGGCAATGGCCGATGCCTGCAATTGATCGCTATTTATCCGTTTGAATGCGTATGCTATTTATTGATCGCGGGACACACAAGTTGTGTGTTGTCGTTGCCCGCACATCGGCTCCAACCTTACGCACCCCATCCCCCTCAACCCCTTTTAAATTCCACCTCTTCGACGGTCAGATATGCAAGTCATGTTTCTGCCCTCGTGTATCATGGGTTGAGCACGACGTCGTAATTTGGCGCTCTTCTTACAAATGTCAATTAAAGTCAAATACAGGGTGGCCCCGAACGTTCCAGTCAGACTTTGCGATAGGAAATTTAATTCTGAACAAAAAATTTCCTATAAACATGGGTCGAAAAATGCTTCCTTAAAAAGTTATCGCTCAAAAACCTCTGATGAAGGAAGAGCAAAAGGTGAAAAGAAAATGAAATAAAAAGAAAATGAAACTAAATAAATTTCTTGAAAGAAACGATAAAAATAAAAAATACAAATCTTTTTCTTTTATGAAAATAAAATAAAAGTTGGTTAAAAAGAAATTATTTTATTTTTATAAAAGAAGAAAATTTCTATTTTTTATTTTTATCGTTTTTTTCAAGAAATTTATTTAGTTTCATTTTCTTTTTATTTCATTTTCTTTTCACCTTTTGTTCTTCCATCATCAGAGGTTTTTGAGCGATAACTTCTTAAGGAAGCATTTTTCGACTCATGTTTATAGGAAATTTTTTGTTCAGAATTAAATTTTCTATAAGATCTTAAAGTCTGGCTGGAACATTCGGGGCCTTGTATAGGAAATTTAATGGAGAAATGATCGAAACGATTAAACGGCCTCATTTCGCGCGAATTTGATCGCGCAAACGATAATCACTCAAACGATTGACGTAGGAGATAAATTTTGATTTTTGTTCGATCGAGTCGAGTTGCTTGGAGCTTGTTTGGAGCAATCGAAGAGATGTGTCGAAGGTCGACATATACCAGAATGGAATTTAAACTAAATCGAGGTGGAAATAAATATTGTAGACTTCGTATTTCTCGTTTAAAATTTGTCGATAGTGAAATCGCGGGCAAAGAAATTTCATTTCACGACGATTGATGTCTTTTATTACTACGGAAAATTATTGGCCACATCGAGAGAGAGAGACTAAGCTGGCGAACGTCCCCGGCCGTCTAATAAAACCGGGAGAGCCTGGAAAATATTTTTCTTCGACTTTCCGGGACTCATCGACCGATTAAATTCCAGCATTCAAACAAATGGACTAGGAATCAATTGTCAATAAAGATTTCTGTACAGAGTTCCTTATTAAATCTTAATTAGAAAGCGGATTAAAAAATATATAATTTAATACGAAACTGGAAAATTACAAAAATTGTATGAAAAAAAGTTTAAAATATTTATTATTAAGTTATAAGAGAACAATTATCGAAAAGGATAATAATAATAATAACAATAATAATAACAATAATATAAAAATATAATAATAATAATAATAACAATAATAATAATAATAATAAATAATAATAATAATAATAATAAATAATAATAATATAATAAAGCTTAATATAAAAAATAGAATTTACAGTATTATGCTAAATATATTTTACATCGTGAGTTAAACAAATAAATAATGTGCAAATTTAGGTCAACTTTATAAAATAATAAGATTTCCCTTGCAAGGATCGTCGTTTTCCCGTGAGGATTACGAAAGGACGTGAGGTCGAGTGCGCAGGATTCGTCGGGAATTAGGGTAATAAGCAACGACGAGAATCTGAAGGAAAGTGCGCTACCTGTGATCCATTAATCTTGGTTTTAATCAGCGTCCTAATCGCGACTGTATGTAAATTAATTTCGGGAGAACTAGGAATGCGAAGAGGAGATCTAGGAATGCGAAGAGGAGGTCTAGGAATACGTGAGTGGATTCGGGAACGAGCCCTCGAAGATCCTTCGAGCTGGACAACGCGAGAATGAAAGAAACAGAAAAATGTATAGAAAGGAGGAGCAAGAAAGAGACGTAAGAAAATTTCAAGAAAAATTTTATGCGCGAAAAAAGGAGGGGAAATTAATTGATCGAAAGAGAAAAAAAAAAGGGAACGATTATTCTTAAGAATTAAGTTTATTGATTACTTGTAGAGACATTAGAACCTTGAGAGACGAAGAAGGGAAGAGATATTATTATTCAGGTAAATAATGGAAAGAAATGAAATAGGATCGGTCGTTGCGTGAATTAATATCTTCGTGCGACATTTAAATCCCACGGAGGAGATTAGCGAATCCACGAAATCCCCGATAATCCTCGCTTAGAGTCACCGAAGACTCAGTGTCCGATTTTAATATTTCTCAACCGGAATTAATTCGCACGTGCTTCTTCCCTTTGCCGCGAATTAATTCGCGGGTAATAATCGGCTAATTAACGGGACATTAGTTTCGTCTAATTACAAATCGATAATCACTCCCGCGTCATTACTATTGTATCGTCTAGTTTCTTGCATATATTTTATATTTTACAGCCAATTCTTATTTATTTTCTTTTTTTTTTTATTAATTTCCCTAATTTATTGTTATGTATCTCCTTATTCCTTCCTTCTATATATTTTATTTATAGCCAATTATTATTTATTTTTCTATTTATTTTATTAATTTTCTTTATTTTATTAATTTTATTAATTTGTTATTTTTCTCTTATTTATTTTCTTAATTAGGAATTAATTATTTATATACAGTGGTTAAATAAAGCATTTTGAGAGAACCCTTCTTTAAAACACGAGAGTTGGCAATATTTATTATTGCTGCGCTCATTTTTATTTACAATTTCTGCCCGAGAAGCGCAGGTTATCAGATGAAAATTCAAGAGAAATTAATGTTTGATTTGAAATTGATAATTAATGAATAATAAAGTAGATTATACACGCAAAACTAAGTCGGTTGGGGAGAATCGATGCTAATGTCGCTCGAATAATGTTTCTTATCCGTTATGTCGCGAAGTTTATTCATGTCTATGCAAGTGCGGCGGTAATGACTTTTTTTATGGAATGCACGCGAGCGGGTTTTATGTCGCGGGGGCGGTTAATAAAAATTGCGCGGGAATCTTGCGAGACAGTTAATGGCTCTTGGCGGAGAGATGTTACGCGAAACAGGTCCGTAATTAGATCGACGTTTTCGAAAATCAGGCCAGCAAATGTAATCGAGCGAATATTATCGGGAAGACTTCGCGTCCCAGAGAGAGAGAGAGAGAGAGAGAGCGCGATAATGAACGCAGCGTTTCTCATTAACGTTTCATCAATAGTACTTTAAAATTTCACGAAAATTGTGTTTTACATCGCAAAATAAATTAGCGTGGGAATAATTATGGATTTAATTAAACACGCGATAATGGAATAATAATTCCCACACGCATCATTCCCTTATATTTTTCGCCTTAAATAAATTAATATACCTATTATTATGTTATTATTATCAATAAATTATTAGCAGTTAATTTAATTCTCAAGCAAATCGCTCTAAAATTTTCCCACAATTGAAAATATACGTCCGTTTTCTTAAATACAGGTGGAAGGAGAAAGAGAAAGAGAGAGAGAGAGATTTATATTTCTTCGATGGGGTGGGAATTCTGGGAGATTTCAAACTTCTCTCTCGAGGAAATTTTTCATTTTTATTCATATTTCCCTTTAATAGAGACACTCGTGTTCTCGTCGTCGAGAGTTTAAGGTCCACTAAACTTGAGATATTCCCATATAGCATAGATTATTGTTGTTACATTGCAGCGATATTGCAGCAACATTGCAATATTGTCGCAATATTGTTATAATAACAACACAGCAATATCGCTATATTGCCGCAATATTGCTGCAATGTAATAACACAGCAACATTAGCAATATTGCCGCAATATTGTTGTAATAACAACACAGCAATATCGCTATATTGCCGCAATATTGCTGCAATGTAACAACACAGCAACATCGCAATATTGCTGCAATGTAACAACAATGGTTGTATGGGTTTAGAGAATGGCTGAGAAATCTGCAAAATAGGATTTAGTAACTTTTCCCGGGAGACTTCCGGGCGCCGGGGTTTGTTACATTTATTTTCGCCGCCGCTGCATCTCGGCTACCATAAATAATGCGCTTTAATACATCGTATTTTAACGCGGATCCGCTCGTTAATTAAAATGAGTTTATCGTGCGCGAGAGAGCGCCGGGAAAACATTTTCCGTTCCTTCCCCCATCCCTCTCTTTACCTTTCCCTTCGCTTCGCGCACCTCATCCCCCCGCTTCCTTCCACCTTCGGGCTGCCTCTAAGTTTGCCGCCTCATTTTCTTACGGCAGATTAACGAGTACGAAGGCAGTTATGTCACTGTCCGCGATGCTAAGTTATTGCAGTTTCTCCCCGCAGCTGCAGTTGCGAGCATCAGTTTGCGTCTCTTACGTGTAACTACAACTGATTCGAAGGGGGAAAGAGGAATCGCCGCGATTTATGTCTCGAGGCTTTTAACGTTTAATTCGATATCGACTCAATTTCGAAGCCGCTTTGAGAGAAAAGCTCCGCTTTAAATCCCCCGGGGCCTCTTTCACCGTGTTAAAAAGGCCGGCGAATCCAATTTATCCGCTTATCCGTCGATTTTTATGATAAGGGAAACGAGACACTCTCAACAATCAATTGGTCGATTTCATGCGACAAATCGATTCAATCCCTTCAACACCGCTCGGCGATTATAATTGCCCCATATATCGTGCGTGTCACGTATGTACACATGTGTCTGATGCGTCGCGGTCTGCGAAACGTGTTTCGCAGGCCAGGTGCATCGGGATGCACCGGGATGCGTGCAACCGCAAAACGCAAAACGTCACACTTGCATATCTCTGTGTCTCTCTCTCTCTCTCTCTCTCTCGAAATTCCGGGATAAAGATCGGCCTTGGTATTCTTTTCGAGAGACTGCTCGGACTCTCTTCTGTCTGTCTAGAGTCTATCGAGAATTTAATTAACGTCAAATCGAACGTTCGGCTCTCGCTCTTTGTACTATCTCCCATGTGCTCGACTTGTCTTGTTCGCTGTTTGCGAAACACTCGACGCGGTTCTCTGTTATTCGAACTCGGCTTTTTCATCGGCGTGATATCAGCTCTCTTTCTCTTCTTTTCTTCATCTGATGTCTGCGAGAAATTTATTTATTTTTTATTTAATTATTTATTTATTTATTTATTTATTTATTTATTTATTTATTTATTTATTTATTTATTTAATTATTTATTTATTTATTTATTTATTTATTTATTTATTTAATTATTTAATTATTTATTTATTTATTTATGTTTACTAGAAACGGGAAAAAAATGTTCTTCGATAATTATGATTAGCACAAGCAGGAGTAACGTTTGCAAAAAAAATGATCAGAAAGAAGTAAATTTAATCGACTTTTTCTTACGTTATTAATTACATTTTTTCCCCTTGAATTTTTGTCGATATATTATTTCGCTCATCGATGTTGGAAAGCACTCAATTATGCAATCTTATAACAATTAACTGAATTTCTCGCTCTCGATCCACTATTTCTTCATGATCGATTTCCACCGGAAATAAGTGGGAGCTTCGAGTGCCGTTTAAGGGTTAATGGGGAATTCAGCCCACAGGGGCTTGCGACGATTAGTCTTTCCCGTCGTCGGGAGACGCAGACTAATTGTACAGATTGCCAATTTCGCGGTGGATCTTGCTACAAGTAAGTGCTCGCTGGAGAAATGGCGGCGATGTAGCAAAGTGTAACGTATGAATAATATCGGAAGGTTACATCTCGCATATCAAACAGCGAACCTAAACGACGTACTTTTTTCGATCTTGAATGCAGGGATTATTTATTTATCTCTCCACTTCACATTTACGTGCGAAGTCACCGGGAGTGAATTTTTCCGTCGCATTTTTATTTTGCGTCATGTCAAGTTGACTCAGCAAACGCCAAATAACAGCTATATAATTATTTATTTAGGATTTTTTTTCTCAAATTATTTTCTCAAATTATTTATCTGGGTCACCTCGATTTGAATTTTTCACATTAACGAGATCTTGATAATTAAGTTTCCGGGGTCGCATCTTTGGGAACGAATGCCTCGCGAGTCTTATCGAAGGGCGTAACTTGTGCAGCGCGTTAACGAGTGAGCATAATTAATGCCGTTCCGGCTGCAGACAACATCGGATAGCGAAGATCTCGTCGAGTTTCGAAACTCCGGATATCGCGAGGTCAATTAATCTCGATCGATTTCTGAGCTCGCTTCCCAGCGACAACGATATATTCCACATTGGCATTAACAAGTCGCTTGACGTTCCGATTCTAATAATAATTATCGGGAGATTTAACTCGACCGACGAAAAATTATCTCTCGCGTTGAAAATATTTGTCCTCAAAATTATTCGTCCAAATTAAAATAAATAAAGGGGGAAGCGAATTTAAAAAGAAAAAAATAAATATTGGAGATATACTTTACACGCGCTCGTGTTTCACCCTTAAAAAATTCCCTTCGCGCCGCGAAACATCATTCGATAATATTGTTACAAATCGCCAATTTGACTCGGGAAACGATCATCGAAATCGATGACGTTGCGTCGGTCAACTCTTTTCCGGGGGCGGAAGAGGGGAAGGGAAGGGAAGGGAAAAGGGGGGGAGGGGGACAACAATTGACCCGGCGAAATTCAGTCGTCTCGTTGGCGGACTCTCGTTTAAACTGGTCCCGGTGTCGGGGTCAACGTCGGGACAGGCCGCGAACAACGGATGGAAAACTAAATAATTAGCGCGACGACGATGAACGGTCGGTCGATCGGACGATTAACGCGGCGGCGATGTACACAATTGATTTTCTGATTGGGCGACCGGGAGGACGGGCAGCAGGGGGGGGGGAGGGGAATCCTCACCCTCGTCATTGTTGTGTGTTGGTGTATCCGTCATCCGTATCCGTATTCACTGGTTCACCACCTGTGTCGGTTCGATACGAAACACGTGTTTCGCGTCTGCGCAAATTCGATTTGGTCCGCGCGATCGGCTTTTTATTTTCGCGAACCACAAGATCGTTTCGTTAGGGTAGATTTTCCCCTGACATTTATTCTCCCGCGTCGCGCGAATAAAAGCGAAGACACCCCGATTCGTCATTTTTGAATTTCATCTGTCGTCTTTTTAAAGTTTTCCAATGAAACCTACCCTTAAGATTGCTTGCAAAAACGCCGGATATCGCCCCGAGACATCGAATCGCAATGTCAGTGCGTACATTGTGGTTGAAAGCAGAAACTAGAATTGTAAAATGTAAAATCTAAAATTAATTAAAATATAAAATATAAATATAAAATACAAAATACAAAAATATAATAAAAAAATTGCATATCTAAAATATATCTGGAAATTCTGGATTTTCTTCTGGAGATTTTTCTTAAGATTTTGTCGCTCAACAAAAAGCAGGGAGGTAGTCAGACGCCATAGTCGCGTTTCTGTTGAAATAATTGGAGGATGGTGAGAAGAAGCTTGTCGTATCTCTTTAATTATTGCGCGGCGAGTTTACATGCCAGGAACAACAGAAGGATTTTCCTTTCGCCTTTTTATCTCCGGGATATTTTTCACCCTCGTATACATCGATAAACGCTATAGTAACGCCATTAACGGGTTCCTTTCCATATATATATCACTCTTTCTTCTCTTATTTCGATAATCGGAAATATTTCTTCATGTCTTGACACATTATTATTTTCACATGAGCACCATTTCTTTCATTTATGATAACAGCTTATATATATTTACACACGCACACAGACATACGCACACCCACGCACATCTATCCTACGCTTTTAATCGTAATTATTATAATTAAATGCACGCTGTTCCGTTTTTTTTTCCTTCTTTTTACATACAAACTCCTCGATATTCCGTGCGGGATTTAATTAGGGAAACTCAATCGAGAATTTAATTAGTCGGCGATAGTTTATCGAGTGATTTTGCGGTTACACGAAGCGTGCTTGGAGGTACTAGGTTACAGTTTCCTTATTAGGCTACTAGTCAGATTGTTCGCTCGCGTTTCGAGTTCTCGCGCGATTAGGCTATCAGATATTCAGATCCCTCTAGATGCATAAAATGCTCGAAAAATATCGCACTACATTTGTAGGAAAAATCGTTTATGATGAAATCAATTATCGAGAAGAGAATTGAAAAGTGAAGAGAAAAAAACTCGAGGTTTCATCAAAATGAAATATTATTTAAAAATTCATTATCGAAATCGCGGGGAAGACGAAACTCAATAATAATAATTAAATTTTGGATGATTAAAATAGAGGAATTATTATTAAATATGAAATTATGCAAAGCACGTAGAGAGAAATAGGTTTCGATATTATAATTCCTATTAAAGATGTAAACTTAATAAAAAAAAAAAAATGAATTACATAATACAAGATACGCTTTAGGATGTACGAATTATTTTTAAATATACAACTATTAAAATAGGCATCATATATTACACATTATTGCGTATTGATATGTAATCGATATGAATAGGAGCCGCTGGGAAGATTTAAAAAAATATTCTTAGCTTCGAGAAATTATTATCGAATACGGAAACATTAACGGGAGTCGCTAACAGAAAGATTCGCGATGGAGGAGACCTCTTAATTCGTCAACAATATCGGCGACAGTCCGATAGTTCGAGCTATTCGGAGGACGCTCGTCCCAAGAACGTCCTCAGAAACGAGCCAATCGCGCGAGTAGAATAGCACCATTCGAGTTCAGCTGTATTTATTCCGCCGGGTGTCCCTCGTCGACCTCGGACGAGGCTCAATCTCATCCATTTCCGGCTTCCCTTATACCTTGCTGATGGCGATCCCCGGTCTCCCGGGGCTCAGGGCCTACCTGGTCGGCCGCCACGCCTGATTGCGATACCTGCAGAGCAGCACCTTCTTGAAGGCCTGGCGGAACACCTTGTTGAAGATGGTGTAGAAGATGGGGTTGACCATGGAGCTGGCGTAGCCGAGCCAGGTGACCAGGTCGAAGATCTTGCGGTCGATCCGGTGCTCGCAGTCCGGACACACGGCCGGCACCAGGTTCAGCACGAAGAACGGCGCCCACAGGATCACGAAGGTGAAGAACACCACGCCCAGCACCTTGGTCGCCTTCTGCTCCAGTCGGATGATCCTGCCGTGACGGGAGCTGTTGCGCGACACGACGCTGCTGTTGCGCGAGTGATGGCTACGCACCTGGCCGCCCGTGTACCTCAGCAGATTCGGCGACGACGGATTGTTCGGCTTCAGGGTGAGGCTCGTCGTCCCCGTGGCTCCGTTGTGCGCCCTCATCGTCGCCGCGCGTCGCAATGGCGTCGCTCTCGCGGTGGTGGACAGCAGAGTCCTGGTGTTGCCTGCGAGGATTGGAAATAATAAATCCGTGGGGGAAAGAACGAGATTGGGGAGGCCTCGTGCGAAAAGTTGAAGTTTATATAATTTAGGCGAAAGTGATTCAATGAAAAGAGATTCAAGTATTAGGGGTTGAAAATTTGGGGATTATTAGAAATTATAAATTCACAGAAAGGTTCTAGGCTCGAAGAATCTTACGATTTGAAAGTATAGGTTTGTCTTTTTTTGGATTTAAATTGAATAATTCAAGATTTTTGCTAAGGTTCTAGGAAATTTAATTTTTAATTTAAACAATTTAAAAATTTTGAATTTTTAGCGTGATTTTTTATCATTTTATCACCTCTTTAATTTCATATTTTACTAAAAAAGAGACAGGGATACTTTCAGAAATTCTCTAAATATTTAATAAAAAGGAAAATAAATTTAATCAGACCGATTAAAATTTAATAAAAAAGTTTAATTTGATCACAAGATTAAAAGCAATATAATAACTAAATAAAAATATATAATAATTTAGAGATCAAACATTATTTAAAAATAATTTGTATGCAATTTTAAATTAGCTAGAAATGATAAGAAAAGACATTAAGCATTGAATTTTGTCTTTGAATTTTGTCTCTAAAAATTTGTTAATTGAACAAATAATTTAGGAATCTTAATTTTTGGATATAAAAATTCAAAGAATTCAATAATTTTCAAACGAGAAACCTCAAAGGTTCTCTTTAATCTCCGTTTTTTTCAAGATCATTAAGACCCGCGAAGTCGCCTTTTTTAGAGTCTTAAATCTTCTCAATCAATCGTAATTTAATAAGAAAGTTTAATTTGATCACAAGATTTAATAGCAACATAATAATATCCAAATAAAAGTTTTTGATGTCTAATAATTTAGACATCAAAAACATATCAAAAACATTATTTAAAAATAATTTTTATGCAAATTTAAATTAGCCAGAAATGATAAGAAAAGAAGCTAAGCATTGAATTTTGTCTTTGAATTAAAAAGCCTATTAATTTAACAATTGAACAAATAACTTAGGAATCTTAATTTTTGGATATAAAAATTCAAAGAATTCAATAATTTTCAGACGAGAAACGCTCTCAAAGGCTCTCAAAGGCTCTCTTTAATCTCCGTTTTTTTAAAGACCATTAAGATCCGCGAAGTCGCCTTTTTTAGAGTTTTAAATCTTCTCAATCAATCGTAATTTGATAAGAAACTTTAATTTGATCACAAGATTTAATAGCAACATAATAATATCCAAATAAAAGCGTCTAATAATTTAGACATCAAAAACATTTAAAAATAATTTTTATGCAATTTTAAATTAGCCAGAAATGATAAGAAAAGCATTGAATTTTGTCTTTCAATTAAAAAACCTATTAATTTAACAATTGAACAAATAATTTAGGAATCTTAATTTTTCGATAGAAAAATCCAAAGAATTCAATAATTTTCCGACGAGAAACTTCAAAGGTTCTCTTCAATATCCGTTTTTCTTAAAGATCTTTAAGATCCGCGAAGTCGCCATTTTTTAGAGTCTTAAATCTTCTCAATCAGTCGTGCGAAAATCCTGGGCGATCGTCGCAAGGCAACGATCGCAAGCCTTCCGTGAATGACCATGAATCACGTTCTCCTCGAACGGATCTCTCCATTTTCCCCGGGTCGTAAAAAGCGGAGTGATCGAAACGAGAGATCGGAGAAGTCCGCGCAACCTTTCCGCTTGCACCCTCCCACCCTCTCGCCCTTCCCCCTCCCTTCTTTCTCTCTCGTTTCCGCAATTTTTAGCGGAACGTTGGCGGCACGCGATAGCTGGGAGTGGAGTTTCCCGAAGGCAATTATCGAGGAGCTAATCGAAAGCTCGCGTTGTTGTTTACGTCATCGCCATCGCTTATCGGCACGCTTACCTAAGCTGGAGCCTCGCCTTCCGCCTCGCCAGGTGACCACGGAATTCGCGAGGGTCAGTTGCTCGTAATTCTTGACACCCTCGGTACATCTGGCGCTGTTGTTTCTACCTAGGCCCATCTCCGGAGTCCTGTTACCGCCGATAGGCCTCTCCTGATCGCTCGGTAAACCCTTGTTGCCCATCTCCAGGTCTCTGTTCCCCATAGGCTTCATCGTGTCGCTCGAGACGATGACGATCTCGCTCGAGGGCAGCAGCTTCTTGGACGATTCCCCGAAGTAGGGGCACGTGCAGGGTGGTGGTAGCGTCATCGGCCCGTCCGACGTTTTGTCGTGATACTTTCGGCCAAGTCGAATCGAGTCGTCCTCGTTCTTGCGACAGGATGATTCCTCGTGGAAGCTGAAGGACCTCTTCCTAGGTGCCTTCGGCGAGCCCAGGGCCTGGATCGTCCTCTGTAGATGGGCCTCGTTGTAGGTCGATGCTCGTCTCCGGTGCTTCCAAGGACTCGCCAAGTCCTCCTGCGCCGATAGGCTCGTCCTCGAGCAGGACATACTGCTCTCGGTACTTTCCACGCTCCTGGAAACAAATAATCATTTTTTTATGTATTAATATAGTGATGATTATTATTAATTTTTTTAACGTAATATATTATTATAAAAAGGGTTATTAACTTATTTTAGTGTCAAGATTATTAATAAAGTTTTAAATATTAAATTATTTCTAATAATTCCATTTCGTATAATATTTTTAATTATTATTTATAATATTAGTTATTTACAATAATGCACGATAATAATAATTGCTTGTTGCAAGATAAATAATATCGGTTGTAGGATTATAAACAGCATAAGCTTACAATAACAGATATGGTTTTCGGTCTAGAAAATAATACAATTAATATTCATATACGTGTATTATATATTCAGTATTCGATAAAGTGTATGAAAAATTTGTATTTTATGCTCGCGCGACTTTTTTTAGATTTATTGAAATTAAATGTAGAAGCTTGATAATTATTTAATTAATTAAGTTTGATAATTATTTAATTAATTAAGTTAAATTTGCCTTTTTTTTTCGAAAAATCATTTATTTACAAACTATTATTATTTCACGCTTGACAGTTCCTTCTGTTATTTGCTACGAGAGTGTAAGAGAAAAATATTCAGAAATTTTCACGCGTGACAAAATTTCCGTTATCGATTGTAATCGAGTTTGAAATAATTTATACGCAGTTATGCAGTCTGATAAAAAAATAAATTGCGGGATAAATTCTCGAATTTCGTCATGTTCCCTTTCTCTCCGTCCTGCTCTGAATAATTTCTCTGCTGTTATAAATCGAAACCAAAAGGGAATACCTGAAGAGCTTGACGCGCGGCAAAAGACTTTCCTTATCAATCGCAATCGAGTCGAAAATAATCCTGCATATGGTAAATTGAAACAACTCGAACGTTTCAACGCGAGAGATTCATTCGACGAGTCCTTTATTATTTGGCATGGGATAATCCTCTTATTGCTCGAGCTCGTTTAAAGCCCATCGAGGACTGAAAATATTTGGATATTTCTCTCTCGCGCGAGCCGACTTCAAAGGGAATCTACAAATATCGCCGTCACAAAACATACTTAGATTCATATACTTGTATTGTTCCACATGAACGCAGTTCCCTTTATCACTCAATACGATCGATGATACAATTTAAGAGAGAAAAAGAGGGTGGGGGGGAAAAAAAGGGTTGCGGAAAAAAAAGGGGAAAAGAGAAGAAAAATGCGATCGCGTCCCATTTTTCGACGGGGTGAGTAATTGATCGCGAGATTGGATGGAGTTAGTTGTGTGCGAGACCCGTGGAAAAAAAAATCGCTGCCGTCGCTGCGAATTACAGACAAGTTGCGAGATGTGTGTCCTGCACCCGCGACACTTTTGACGGCTGCAGGATTCGCTACATCACCGTTATCGGCCTGTTATCGATCTTATCCGGGCCACATGTCCGCTATTTTCTCGCGTCGGACACTCAATTCGCGAATAAACCCGTGACTTTGAATTGCGAGGCGAACGAATGTCGGGTAATAAAACTGAGATCTCAGATAGCGAAGGGACAAATTGAAAGTGATGACGGGAATAATATTAAAGAACGAATTTCAGGACAAAAATTACAGTAGTAATGCGAAAGAAATTAAAGTAATAAGGTAAAAATGTGAAGATTTTATAAGAAGAATAAGATAATAATGGAGAGAAATTGAATATAATGCAATAAAGATGCAGTTTTCAGCGAAAAAGAATCAGTATAATGATGTGAAATTTCGGAGAAAAATTTTCTTTTCAAAGAAAACTTGAGCTAAGCTGAAAGCAATAATTTTTCAGAAGCTTGATCGGTCTTTGAAAATTGAAATAATTGAGTACCTTTGCTCTTTTATTCTTTCGCCTCTTCGAAGTGTTATCGGTTTGCTGAGGGTTGACAATTTTATCAGCGCGTCGACGGGATTTTTCGGGGATAATTGAGGATGCTCCTTCCGAAGGAAGAGAAACGGCCCGATTGTCCCTCTTGGAGTGGATTACGACCGCGGTTTTGACGGTAAATTGAGAAAAATATTGACTGAGATAAACTCGGAGGAGTCGAGAAGGAAGGGGTTGATCTGATCTCGAATCGAGAATTTTATTTGATTTACGTTGTCACGATATTATAATATTGGATCATAAGAAATTTTCATTAGAAACATTTTTATTGGAAAAATTCTTATATTTTTATTTTACAATAAATTCTCATTAAAATTTATATTAAGTTATTTTACAATTGGTATATTAATTTATCCAGATTAAAATTTAATTTAAATTCAAATTCAAATTGAAATAATTTCAGATTAAAATTTTTTTACATTTCACATGAATTATTATTTATCCTTTCTTTTTTAAAATTCATTTCAAGTTAGTTTTAAGTTTTATTTATTACAAAGATAAGAATAGAAATCGGAAAGAATTAGAATTAGATAAAAAAAATGAAAATCTAATAAAAATTTTGATTTATCGCGATTTATCGTTTTGTTGAGGAAAATTCGATTCGAAATCTTGCGACAAAAAAGGAGTGACTCTAAATAAAATTTTAAAATAAAATAAAATAAAATCATAAAATAATAATCTAATTTATAATTATATTTACATAATCTAATTTATAATCGAATAAATAATTATTATACACAATTGAGAGGAAAAGAGGGAAAGAAACATTCCGAGAGAAGTCTCGGGAAACGCTTCTCGTTTATTTGATTCGAGAAATCAGCAGGAAGTGACTTGACGCCGCAAAAGGCGAAGTCCTCCTGCGCTCAATAAAGAGGTAATCTTCGTTTGATGCGTCCAGAGGCGCACGATTCTAAGTGCATTCCTTTATTAGAGGCGCACGCGAGTGGGAAGTGGACGGCAAGAGCAGTTTGCTTAAGTACACGACCACGACTGAACGCGACTCACCCCTTCTACCCCCCCCTTACCCTCTCCCTTTGCTCGCCCTTTTCGTACTCCTCTACCGAGGAGTTGACTCTGGTTTTGCACTTTGAATGTCGACAGCTAAGTGCAATCCACTTTGAGGCCACCGTGTATAAATGGGTTTCCCCGACGTGACCCTTCTAACGCATCTATTTTTTGTGTTTTCCCTGGTGACTGGGGAAAAGAAAATTTTCGAAAGGTCCAGTCGTCGTCGAGAGCTTGAAAAGTTGCGTGAGAGAGAGGGAAAATCGAGCATAATTTTTATTCCCGGTATAAACAATTTTAGTTTGCTCGTTTTTGTCGAGTAGATCGACAACATTGCGGTGTTTATAAAACAAGGATTATCGCGAAATTAAATAATGAATAATAAAAAAATATAGAAATTATTGAACGTGATTTAAAATTAAATTTTTCTGCTTCTTCGGAAGAGATTGATTCCGCTATTTGGCGATTTTCGCGATTTTTCAGGTCATTTGTTCCGGTCTCTCCCGCCTCGAATCTGTCATTAAGATCAAAGAATTTCATTCTCTTTCCAGATATCGTTATTAATACGTCGATTAACGGCCGGGAATAACGAAAGAAGCTTCTCAAAGATTGCGATTTAACGATTGCGCCAATTTACTTTGAGATTTTCTCCTCTTTCTACAATATCCGATCGCACACGATACGCGACTCCACTTGTCGCGAAATTCTTCCAGCCACTCGCGTTCTTCTCGCATCCAACGTTCTCCGAGTCGCGTTTCTCCCTTGAGGATTTTCACTGCATTCCTTAAACAGGGTGTATATTCCAAGAAGAAGCCTTGAAAAACCTGTTATTCTCAGGATTTTTTGATCTGAAAAGTCAGGGAATTTTCGTGGAATTTTATTGGAATTCGGGAAATTTTTTTAAAAAATAATGATAATTTTAATCATTACGTTTATAACCTAAGCCTTTATTTTGGATCTTTGAAGAATGTGCTTTTAGAAATTTAAGAACGAAAGAAATCTATTCTTTTGTAATATTCAAATTTTAAAATTTTATCTAGTTTTATATTTTTTTTACCGACATTTCTTGTATTATTTTAGCTCATGCAGTTTTATCTTTTGTATTATTTTATATTGAATATTTTTTTATATTTAAATAACACAACATGTTTTGTATACACGCATATTCTTTTATATTAAAAAAATACAACATGTCTACACACAATATTTCTCGATAATTTTATATTTCTTTTGGATAATATTTTGTTGTGTGCTGTTGAAATTTTTCGTGATTATTTATCAAATGTTAGTATTTTAAAATCTAAATTTTAATTTTATTTAAAATATATGTAAATATTCATTTTAATACATTTATACAAAGTATGAAATTTTTTAGAGATTTAAAATATATTAAAATATATTTCCTTTATGATAAAAAATCACACGCAATAAACTTAAAATTACATTTAAAGATTCTTTAATTCTTGGAATTTCGAACAAAAATCACGGAATCCTCAGGGAATTTATTACAAGATTTGAGTATACACCTTAAAATCCTTGTGTTTTGCTATTCTCTAGAGGGATTTTGGGATCTTTGCCGAAAATATTTCTAGGATTTCAAGGTATATTCAAGGATTGTTATTCTCGAATTTTATTTTTTCAAAGTTCTTCGATTATCATTTCGGATCTTTCGAAAGATTCGCACTTTTTAAACATACCTTTTAAAGGATATGCAGGATCAGAGAGAACGCGAAAAATTGAAGATGCAAGATCGCGAATCGGTGATCGAAATGTATTTTACTCGCAGAACGATGGAGTCTTTTAATATTTCTATCCTCGTTTCACTTGCCGTCGATCGACTCAGACGCTGGAAGCTCTAAACGACATCAAATATGATTCCACCCCCTCCCCCTCCCTCGCAACTTATTTTCGATTCCTTCAAGAAGTATGGGCGATGATCCTGTGTAAGAATATTCGGAGGAATATATTTCAGATCTCTCGGATGAATATGAAATTTATCTCGTTCAGTTGATATATATAACTCTTATAGAATTGATTATACTTTTAAAAAATTCTTAGACGAAAAATTAAAGGACCTCTCAAAATTTAAATATCGAACTTATTTTATAAATATTTTTTGATACGATAATATTAAGCGAAATATTTTAATAAAATAAAGCAATAAATTTACGCTCGTAGTGACAAATATTGGATTTCAAGATTCTCTGAAAGCCGTCCAGCGTGTCTTGGAAATCCTTTGAAAAATACTATCCTCTGGAATGTTATTAATAGAGATATCGAAGAGAAATCCACGAAGCAACGTGTTACGCTTTTAGGGAACTTGGCGAAGATATTTTTTCAGGATATTTTCAATGGCCACATCGCGAGACTCGGGGTGAAATATTGAGGGACGAATATTGATTTAACGTCGTGGATTTAGACTGGACGAGCAAGAATACGGAGAATATAATGGGGCAATTTTTCGCGTAAATTGTTCGCGTGCGTGAGTCCCGAGTATATATAGGGTGACATAAATTCATGGAGAAACACTCCTCGGCTGCCATGTGAGTTGACTTGACGCGAGGCTAACCGCGTCTTGCGATAGTTACCGTGTTGTGCGAGTCGGAGTGACAAAATGACGTAAATTCGCGCTGTCGTATTTGCCGCACGGAAACGCGCCGCCGTCAGGCACAATGGCGTGTTTTGAGAGCCCCCGGATTACGACACGATGGATACGTCGTTAATAATTGCGAAAGCTTCCGCCGCGAAAATCTAGACGAGCTCAGGAATTCCCTCTTTGCAAAATTGCGCCGGGAAATAAATCGTCGCGTTTTGCATAAAATAATATACTAGTACTACAGTATTATAGAGAAAATAACGATTTGTTGGTATAAAAGATAACAAGGATTCAAAAGAAACGGAGAAAAAAAATACCTTTATTTTTTTAGTAAATTCTCCAAAAGAAAATTTTCTTAAAAGGAAAGAGATATTTTACGAGAGATATTTTTTTCACAAGTGAAAATTATAGAAATGTAAATCGGAATTTTTACATTTTATTTTTTTTTGTTGTTTAATCCGTTTTTTGAAAAATATCTTTATTTGTTTAGTAAATTTTCTAAAAAAAAATTTTCTCAAAAAGAAAGAGATATTTTTTTACGAGAGATATTTTTTTACGAGAGATATTTTTTATTTTTCATTATTGTATAATCCGTTTTTTTAAAAATACCTTTATATTTTTAGTAAATTTTCTAAAAGAAAATTTTCTTAAAAGGAAAGAGATATTTGACGAGAGATATTTTTTTCACAAGTGAAAACTATAGAAATGTAAATCGGAATTTTTACATTTTATTTCTTATTATTGTGTAATCCGTTTTTTGAATTTTTCCCCAACCTTTATACTTATAATTATCTAATTTATATATTTATTAATACTGATTGTCCTTAATTTATTCAGAATATTCATTATTCATTATTCATTATATCTATACGAAATTATATATATTTTTCATATTATATCAACAAATCTACAAATGACATATTATGATAAATGACAAAACATCCAGTGATAGGATATGAATGCGATTCGCAAACACATATCATACCCGTTGCGAAAGCTGCATCTGCGCGGCGAAGGACCGTGTTGCTGCAGCTGCAGTAGCTGTTGCTGCTGCTGTTGCTGCTGCTGCTGCTGCTGCTGATGCTGGGGTGTCAATCTCGAGGGGGTTTGACTGCCGGGGCTGCCGGCCATACCCTCGAGACCCCTAGACAGCTTGAGCATCTCCGCGCCGAAGGCGTGAAGGGCGGACATGGCCGAGGGTGGCGGCTCGCTTTCCGGCAGCCAGAGCTCGTGGGTGTCGAGGGTGGTCAGTTCCGTGTCGGTCGACGTACCGGAAGTGTGCTGCGGCGTGCCGCCGCTTCCGCCCGAGCTCTTATTCAGGAGGTACCTCTTCCAGGTGCCCCGTCGATCGAGTCCTGCAAATTGTGGAGGGCACCAGAGATGTTAGATTTATTGAAAATTTTCTCCTTTTTTTTTTGAAGAGAAAACGAGGATTCTTATTATTATATTAAATATTATATATTAATAATTATATTAATTATTTATATTATTATTCTTATTATTATTGATTTTTTTTTTATTAAAGAAGGTGCGATTTTATTGATTTCGAGGAAATACGCTCTTATTTTTTTGATCAAATATAAATTTTAGTTTCTTCTTTATTTTAAATCTTTCTAAAAAATTCGAGGGAGCTTCTTGCGTCAAGCATTTTGCAATCTCCGAATGAGGGGATTGCCAATGTTCGAGACAAATATTGATCTTGACTCGGAGATCCCCTTTAGAAATATTTACGAATAGCTGCGCGAACGATTTATCTCTCACTTTATCATTTTACACAGCTCAGAAACAATCTAATTCCTTGAAAATTTTCTGCTCCCTCCTCTCAAATTATTGGAATTCTTAAGCGTTCGCCGATATAAGCCCCGGCTTGTAACGAGACACTCAAAGGATCTCCGCTCCGTGTCCTGCAATCTTTCAATCCTGCGGAATATTAAGTGCCCGGTAAAAATCGCGCTCTCGCTCACCGTCCGACTATCGATTAATTTTCGCATCGGCCGGACGCCAGACTTTCTTGGCATACCGTGTCGCATCCGAAGCTCTTTGCATAATGCCCGACATTTGCATACCTTCATCGTGGACGTCGGATCGGGCTTCCGCTGTCGTGCTGGCGAAATTTCTTGTCGGGGAGCGCTCCTAGACAGAGGCCCGCTTACCTCAGGATCGATCTTTCGCGGGAGAAAAAAAAGAGAGAAAAAAAAATGGCGACGACGCCATTAATCATGGTGACCGACCTCGCATCCTCGATATTGCGCGCCGAATTATTTATGCGATAATGGCTAGTTGCACACGACGGAGATTCGCGAATATGGACGGGAGAAATAACACAGACCTGCGAGGTTTTTTTTTTTTAAGATGCAATAGTGATTTCCGACGTAATTTTGTGAGCTGAATTCGAATCTGGCTGCCGAATTTGCGTAGCACGTCACGTTTTTGAGTAATTTGTAATTGAATGGCTCAAAAATCGCTATTTTGGCCAATTTTATGAATTTATTGCGAGGAAACCAAATTTTTTGAAATATTTCTGCCAATGGCATCGTATAATACTCACTTTCGCCTTTCAAATCCACTTTCGATTACCGCCGCACGATTTTTCTTCGCTGCGATATATAAGTATGACGATGTAAGAAAATTTACGTTAAAGAAAATGTATATAGACATCAATATGGTAGATCCATGATGTTAAAAGTTGAAAAGATTGACATATGTCAGGTTCGGTTGTCCAAAAAAGTATTGTAAAGAAATATCTAATACAGTTGTTACACATTTCGATAAATTTTTCTAAATTTTATGCCTTTTTATTGTGATTCTATTCGGCATTAGATGCGCCATTTTTAATTTCAAAAGGTAACAGAAGGTTTAAAAATGTATATTTTTATTCTAATTTTGATTCGTAGTGAAATAAAGAGGTGGCACGGTTGGTTTAGAATGGCTTATTAGATCCCTATGCATGACCAGTCTTATGACTTGTATATCTGAGCGAAAAAAAATCATGCGGCGGTAATCGAAAGTGGATTCGAAAGATGAAGGTGAGTACTATACGATGCCATTGACAGAAATATTTCAAAAAATTTGGTTTCCTCCCAATAAATTCATGAAATTGGCCAAAATAGCGATTTTTGGGCTATTCAACTACAAATAACTCAAAAACCTGACGTGCTACGCAAATTCGGCGGCCAGATTCGGATTCAGCGCACAAAATTAAAAGCGTCAAAAATCACTATTGCATCTTAAAAAGAAATTTTAACCCCCTTTTTCGCAGGCCTGTGTAATTCAACATAATTAGCAAGTTTCCTTTATCCCGACAGAAGGTCGCCTCGAGAGTCGGGCCTTTGATGAGCCTTTCGGGGAAGGATTTCAAGAGCAATCCGCCCTTATTCATGGCGTTTTTTTTTAGTTCTCTTCATAATTGTAAGAATATCGCGCGACTTTTCCTATTTCGAAATTTACAATGGACAGGACCCACCTAATCGAGAACGCGCTTTATAGCGCAATAATTGCGCGATGCGCCGGATAAAATGGCGCGACGCATTCTGGCGTGAAGTTGGTATGCAAATTCCGTTTGTTGCGCGGTAATCGGAGATTTGCCGGGGTAAAATCAAAGCGACAGTAGACGCGATGGCTTCCGGCGAAATTCGCTGAGAGTGGATCGGAGAGAGAGAGAGAGAGAGAGAGCGAAGGAAGGCTTTCTCCCTCGAGAACGCTTTGTTAAGGAGGACGAATTTGCGCCGGCATCCCCGGGAACCGTTTATGAGAGAGCGAAGCCCGTAACGCGCTTCCCTTTGAAGCTGCGGGCTCCCGATAAATCGGAATAAATAATTTTTATCGGACGTGAAAAAAAAAGAGAGAGGGACTAAATCGCGTGCAGCTGTCTCTGCGTCGCTCATTTTCGCATTTTGAGCTATATATATCGCGTGCCCCCGGGGAAAACCGGAAAATATTGTCGCGCGGAAGACTCGCTCGATGAAGAATGCACAAGGAATAAAATAGAAAATTGACAACGAGAGGGATGTATCTCGCTGTGTATTGACATCTTCTATCAAGATCTCTGTTTTATTTTCCAGTTTTATATTTAAATTTTTTTCTTCTGTTGCATTGGATGCAATTTTATGTGTGTGTGTGTGTTTGTGTGTGCACGAGGGAAAAATGGGCGAAAAATTGATAAATTGGTATAAACAACATTTCTAGAGGCGAAACAATTTTTTAATTTTTTATCGTTGCCAAACGGGCGAGAAAAAAAGCGGATAAAAGTGGATGCTCATGGAATGATAAGAGGGTAGGTGAAAAGGAAAAATATTTTTTAACCATTTGTTATTTAATTTAAAAATCCCAAGAGATCGCGATTTTTCTCCGCTGAAGCACCAGAATTCTTCACCGAGAAAAATACTATAAAAGAATTCGGAGGATTGAAGATTCTTGAGATATATTATTGCGAAGTTTTCAAATTTTAATGTATCTTCGTATAAATATTTAAGATATTCAAGCGTTAATGTCTTGAAATATACAATTTTCGATTAAATTTTGATTTTTTTAAATAATGTAGGAGATCGAATTAAATCAAAAAAGATAAAAAAAAAGATTGAATTATATTTTCGAAATAAAAATGAAGTGAAATGCGGGCTCGAGAAGCGTAAAAATACTATAAAAGAATTTGGAGGATTGAAGATTCTTGAGACATATTATCGCGAAGTTTTCAAATTTTAATGTATCTCCGTATAAATATTTAAGATATTCAAACGTTAATATCTTGAAATATACAATTTTCGATTAAATTTTGATTTTTTTAAATAATGTAGGAGATCGAATTAAATCAAAAAAAGATAAAAAAAAAGATTGAATTATATTTTCGAAATAAAAATGGAGTGAAATGCGGTCTCGAGAAACGTAGAATAGATTAGATGTATGAAAGAGCGATTCAGAAGCGATTTTGGAATTTCGTGGAGAATGGAGAAACAGGCTAGTGTACGTGAAAATACACGAACCTGTCGCGGGAGATGCACCTTGAGGTGCACCCTGAGGTGCACCCAACCATCCTGATGACCAACCTGCTCCTTTTCCACCGATGTTCTGCTGTTGCTCCGCTAGTAATCTCACCGTCAATGCATACGTTAATAGCATCACGCCCAGTGGGATGTAGAAGCAGATTATGCTACCGATTAATTTGTAAAGGGGATCGGGAATCTGACAGGCACCGTCCACCAACACCGAATCATCCTCCTGAAACAGGACGAGAAAATGCGTTCCATAATTAATATACATTAACTTGCGTATGAATTTGCTAAATGTGTATTTTATCTCTCGGATATATTATTAAATTAATTATATATCATATGTAATATGTGTAATAATTAATTATTACATTAATTAACTTTTAAGCCTTCTAAACGTAGCATGTCATATTTACAAAAAATTAATAGAGAGGTTCGCGTGGGTTAAATTTATGATTAATGGTCTTTCCGATGATGACAGAAAGTTTTTTCTTTCTAATCTAAAAAAAGTTGAGATTGCTGTACATTTAATAATTAGTTATATTTGATTTATGATTATAAAGTAATTCTATTCATGAATTCTATGAATGATAATCAATTAAATATAAATTTTGATTGTTTTTTTAACAACATGGGAAAACATTATTTTATATATATTTTATTATTTTTTATATTTTATACACACAGGAATATCTATCAAAATAAAATAAATAAAAATAAAACTAAGAGAAAGGTAAAGCAGAGTAAAGTTGCATGTTGATAATAATTACATATAAATAAAGATTCACTATCTGTTTTGATTTCAACTTTGAATAATAATATCTTAATAATAAAAAAATAAAGTAAAGAAAATATAAAACGTATCTCGATAGAAATAAAAATAATAATAAATATTCTCGATAGAAATAAAAATAATAATAAATTCTTAAAAATATTGTTAATAAATAAAAATAACTCGTTAATAAAAGGGAATGAGAGATCCACTGAGTGCGACAGTATGCAAATGTCGACGTATATGCAAAGCTATAAACTTTACCAGAACTCAAACACTCGTTCTTCATCCGTGCAGTGACAGTTCACAACCAGTTCGTAATAATAAATTCCAACAATATATTCCTCCAAGAAAATGTTGCAAGTAATACCCCCGGTTCACATTATACCGCACTATTTCGATGGAGACAAGGAAGTAGTGTCAAAAGTTCACAGCAAGATATCCGAAGCTAGAACAAATTCACTAAAGGGCGAGGAAAATAAATGATCAAAAGTCCTTTATATGTAAAGGATCATTAATTTTCCTCGCCCTTAGTTAGTTTATTTGCTCTATTTTCGAATTCCTAATTATCAAAGGTATTTTTAGGAATTATTTTTACTTTATTAAGAATTATTTTTTATTATATTAGAGTGATTTTTTGTTTTTTTGATATCAAACATTTGCATTAATTTACGATTTTATATTATTATATTCTATCGAAGAGGAGATCCCAAAATTTAGCTCGATACACGTATTTTTGGGAATTATTTTTACTTTATTAAGAATTATTTTTTATTATATTGGAGTGTATTTTTTTGTTTTATCGATACCAAACATTTGCATTAATTTACGATTTTATATTATTATATTCTATCGAAGAGGAGATCCCAAAATTTAGCTCGATACACGATATGATGTGAACTTTTATTTATTATACGTAATTATTATCAATATATGTGCATTTATATCTAGGGATTCGCTTTATTTTTTCTTCTTAACTTTTTAAAATTCAAGATAAAATATCATATATAAATTTTAAATTTATTTAGAGCAAAACAAAAAGGGTTAGATAGAATTAGAGAGAATTCCTTCTCATTCATTGGTCATTTTTACATAAGAAATAACAAAAAATACATTTACAAAAAAATTTACCCAAAAATTATTCAATATTTAATATTGATTTAAATCACAATGTGAATAAAATACAAATTAAAAGTACGATTTGCTGGCATATTTCAGGACTCCGGAACAGTGTCCTAGTGTGGTGTCCCTTTTGGCGGAAAGTTACAATCCTCACGTGAGATATGGGGCAGCAATGGCGTTGGGAATCGCCTGCGCGGGTACCGGTCTAAAGGAAGCTATCGCTTTGCTGGACCCGATGACCAACGATCCCGTGAACTTTGTCAGGCAGGGCGCATTGATCGCCTCCGCCATGATCCTGATCCAGCAGACGGAGTCGACGTGTCCTCGCGTCAAGGATTTCAGAGCTTTATATGCTAAGGTCATCGTGGACAAGCACGAGGACGTGATGGCCAAGTTCGGCGCCATTTTGGCGCAAGGAATCATCGATGCCGGTGAGTCCGCATCCTTTTAGAATTTTTTGCCCTTGATGTAATCCGTTGTTTTGATTTTAATCGTGTATTCTTCGATCGACTTGAACTTCTTAGAAAATTAAAATTGCTTCAGTCATCCTTAATAGGACGAAAAATTACAATTTAGTACAAGGATTTTAGATGAATCGGAATTGAAGACTTAGAATGAGAATTCTGATTTTATTGAACCTTCGATTTTTTTATTCTTTCGTATAATTTTAAAATTTTATGTATGTAAAATATTTAAAAAATTCTTAAAGCCTATTTGCATAAAAATAGCTTGGTTTTTTTGGGAATCTTGATTTCTTTAAATTTAAATTTTCATGCATTTTTAAATTCTAAAATTTTTGAATTTTTATTTGGTTTTTCAATTTTTTTCTCTATGAGCATAAATATCTAATTTCTCTTGTATCTTGAATGTTTTGAACAAATTTACGAAATAAAACAATATTTAAAATGTACTATTAATATAAAGTTAATTATTATATTTATCATTAGTTAAAATTTCGATTTTATAAAAGCAAGCAAGCATGCAAGAAAGCATTTGCGGTTACGAAGAAACATTTGCTTTTTTTTAGGTGGTCGTAACGTGACTGTATCGTTACAATCACGGACAGGACATACGAATATGCTGGCTGTAGTTGGCGCTTTAGTGTTCACTCAGTATTGGTACTGGTTCCCTCTGGCACATTGTCTGGCCCTGGCATTCACGCCCACATGCTTGATCGCTCTCAATGCTCAATTGAAGATGCCCAAGCTGAAGATCAAGTCAGACGCTAAGCCGAGCATGTATGCTTATCCCGCACCCCTTGAGGAGAAGAAGAGGGAAGAACGAGAGAAGGTTACCACCGCCGTCCTCAGCATCGCGGCTCGCGCCAAGAGACGCGAATCCGAGAGAAAGGCCAGAGATTCACACGAGAAGATGGACGTGGTAAGTTAATAAAAATGTCACCGAAATGTCAGTTGGATTGCATTTTTAATGGAGGAAAAATAGCGAGAATAATCGCGAAGATTTTCTAAAAAGAGCCCTTGGCGACGAAGTCCTTTTTGCGAGCGTGAAATAACATTCTAGGATCTATCGTCAAACGATAGCTTAGCTCTCTTGAAAAGCTCTTTTGTTTATATTATCTTTCGATAATTAACATTTGATCGATATTATAGATCAATATAAAAAATAATGAAATTTGTTATAAGGGAGAAAAAAATATTCCTGCTATTTTTTCTGTTTATCGTGACTATATTTTTTTTTTTAAATATGCTCATGGTAAAATTTTAAAATGAGTATCTTAAGAACTTGATGAAGATCAAATCTTGATACAAATAATAGTGAGTCAATTGCATTTTTGAAATGTGTTAAGAATCTATGAATCTCTTAGGATCTTTATGGATTTCTTAAATTCTGAATTTTTCAATTTTGTCAGTTTTAGAGCTATTTTAGATTCTGCGAATTTTTAAAATCTATTTCTAGATTCATAAATTTTCGAATCCTTAATTTCTTGAATTTCACGTTTTCTGATATTTTAAATTTTTACTTGAGTTTTTGTGTTTTAATGTTTACATTATTTTTGATCATTTGAATTCTTGTATTTTTTATCTTGCAAGTTTTCATCTGTTAATTCATGAACTTTTAAAATCATGAATTTCAAAAGATATATATTCTGAAATTTTTTTAAATTCTCGAATATTGAATCGTACGATTTTCTTGTTTCGTGCTCGTGAAATTTTTATGCGCAGAAGTTTTTGTAATCGAATTAATTCATTAGTAGTATTATTTTTATATATCTTCGGATGTTTGTGATATATATATGCGTTGAGCATATTTTTATCCCTTAAATATATCGAGCCTCAAGTTAGAAGATCCAACTTCGACAAACAAGAATGAAGTCCTTTGCAAGAACGGAATCCTCTTCCTGTTAAAGAACCAATTCCTTTTCGAAACGTCGATAATCCATTACTTCCTATTTTGAAACTCGGCGGTAAACGCGGTGATTTGCATGGCAAATACGCGAAAAGGACAGGATAATGGATTGCTGACTAGCGACGAGGGAAAATCTAAAAACATATTGCAGGATCCGCCTTCGGAAACGAAGGAGCTTCACGAGGTGAAAGAAGCCGCGTCGTCTTCGAAGGAGAAGGATGACAAGAAGAGGGACGAGAAGGAAGCTAAGGAGTCCAAGGAGAAGGCGGAGAAGAAAGGAAGTAAAGACGACGAGAAGGAAAAGAAGGAACCCGAACCCAACTTCGATATGGTCGAGATCCTTCAGAATCCCGCGCGGGTCCTGCGTCAGCAATTGAAGGTCATCCAGTTGTTGGAGGGCAGTCCTTACGTTCCCGTTAAGGATATTCAGATCGGCGGCATTGTTATGGTTAAACATATACAAACCGACACCGAGGAGGAGCTCGTCAAGCCGGTCGCCGGTAAGTAATAAATTTATCATCGGTAAGTGTTGAATTTATCGATTAAAATTTATTATTTAAAAATATTTATATCTTTGATTTTTAATTGATAAACTTAAGATTTATTACTTTTTCTATTTTTATAAATTGATCTCGAAGAAGACAAAATAGTGTTATTAATTTGTATTTATAATAGATAGGGAAAGAGCAATGAGATAACACTTAAAGAAATATTAGGAAATAGAAAGATTTGAAATAATTTAATTATTAATTTTTATAGACGTTGTTATAAAGAAGAAGGAAAAGAAGAATAAAAGAGGAAAGCACAAATTGAAAAGATTGAGGAATAGTTAAAGGAAAAGATTTCTTCATTTTTCATATCTCTCTTCAGATTCATATATAGTATTATTAATTTTTAAATGTTTGAGATTTTGTAAGAGTCCATTTTTTATACGCAATATATATATAATATATATATATATATATATATATATATATATTATCAATATATATTTTATTTATATTTATCAATATATATATATATATATATATATTATATATATATATATATATATATATATATATATATAATATATATATTGATAATATAAATAAAATATATATATTGATAATATATATATATATATATTATATATATATATATATTATCAATATATATTTTATTTATATTTATCAATATATATATTATATATATATATTATATATATATATATATATATATATATATATTTTATCAATATATATTTTTTTATTTTATATATATTTTATCAATAACTTTATATATTCTTAATATTGTTTAAAGAGGAAACAGAAAGAAGAAAGTAAATATTTTTTTTATAAATTAATTTTGAAGAAGAAAGAGTTAATAATTCATATTTATAATAGCAGAGAAAAAGATGAGGCAAAATTTTTAAATAAACATCAGACAAAGGAAAATTAAATTATATTTTAATTGAATAAAATTTAATTATGTTTTAACTATTTATTTGTAGAGGAAGGAGAGAGAGATTGGAAAAGTAAAAGAAAAGATTTATTTCTTTTTTTCATATAATATATTCACATGTAATTATATATATATATTAATTTCGAAATTTTCAAGAGCTTGTAAGATCTTATCTTTCACATTCCATCAATAATTTATAACGTTATTAAAGTCCTATATGATATTGCTTGAAGAGAGAAAACAAAAGGAGGAAAGTAAATGTTCTGATTACTTTAAAATAAAATTATGACAAAAACAAGGGAGACAGGAGCAGTTTAGTCTGCTACTTCAGCACCGAGAGTATGCTGTAAGGGCGTGTGCCTGAGCGCTTTCGGTTTGTTTCAGCTTTCGGGCCGAAGCCGGAGGAGGAGAAGGAGGCCGACCCACCCGAGCCTTTCGAGTATACCGAGGATTAAGGGTCGGAAACACGCATCACCCCTTCCTGCTATCTCGACGTCCGTCATTCGTCATCGCGATAAAATGGCGATACGCTTGTCGTCACTTTTCGTTCGAGCCTGCTTTTTTTTTGATATTATCGCAATCTTCTTTCTCTCTCTCTTTCTCTCTTTCTCCCTTGTGCGTGTCTGTCTGGTCAACGAAATACTCTGCGAGCTCCAATAAAAGATGTTGCGTCAGATCTACTCGTGTTATCAGTGTTTACCTTGCAACCTTTAATTAGCAACATATAAAGGAGACAAATTAATCGATCGCTCGCGAATTTAGTTTCTTACGTTTCGAATTATATGGATAGAGCTTCTTTCTAATCTATTTATGATAGATTAATCTTCATTCAGAGGCAATTAAACGAGAAAACGAGAGAAGAATGTAATAAATAATTGCTTACAATTATTTTATACTGAGCGCAACGATTGTAAATAAATTGATGCTCGACTTTTTCACGAATTTTGTTATTTTCTAATTAATAAATTAGAATCTATAATTAATGTTATAATTAAATTAGATTTTTATTAAAATAATTGTAATCTCTCTTTGTGAGGAATTTTATATTTCTATTTAAATTTTGGTTAGTGTTAAGCCATACTTTTTTTTATATTTGCCACCTTTTAGGAATTAATATCGCAAATATGTTGTAAAGTCTAATGAAATTATCCCATGGAAAACAATATATGTGTCATTATTCTCCTTTTACATTCTTCTAATTATAATTTTAGAAGAATCGAGTAAAATGAACGATATATAGATAAGTAGGTAGATAGATAAATAATATATAGATATGTAGATAAGTAGAAATATCTATGGAACGGTATTGTGTGTTTACTCTTGACAGAAACCTCGTTTTAATTTCTTAAAGAACGTTTAAAAATATATCTTATTTTTAAAACGTTTAAGAATATATTTTATTAATTTTCATTAAAAAATTCTTTCAGGAAACTTGCTTTCTCGCAATTTCACGATATGGTCTCTTGAGTAAACGAGGAGGGAAGCATTGTCGAGACTTTTGTGAGAAACTCTCCTACAAATCGTTTATTAATAATTTATAATACACTCTTGGAAACAATCCTAGTCATTCTCACGTTCATTTGAGCGCTTTATCTCAAAAGTCAATGTATAGTTTCCGCTAGACAACACACTCCATAATTCATCGCGTTCGTCGTTAAACTTTGACGGGGTTCGCGAGTCACCCCCGCATAGACATGAATCTTCCTTGAAATACGCTTCCGCTTTTAGTCTCCGTCGTGTGTAATGGTCAGCTCGTGTTCCGCTTCCGCTGTTGGCGATCGTGATGATCGAGCGTGGGTTATAACGTCCGGTGAGTATATGTAGGGTGAGAGGGGGACGAGGAAGGGGGTTGAAGGAGGGAGAAATGGACATTCTCTCGTTGCTTATGGCCCACGTGTACATCCGTCGCACGTGTGAATTCCGCTCGACGTCACGTCGATAATACGTGACGTGACGTCCTAGGGGATCGAGGGAAGCTCGGCGAAGACGTCAACCGCGCTCTTTAATTTTCCACGTTGGGATTTAAGTCGCAGGAAATCGAGGAACCGAGAATTCCCAGGGATTCATGCGCCACGAAATCGGGGGATGAAAAAGTTCTGGGATTTAAACACTTTTGTATGTCAGTTTTCTCTGAGAACTTTGAGATTTTCAGATGCCGAAGATTTTAGAATGAGGAATCGTTATCTATTCCGAGCGGTTAAAATAGAAGTTCGAGGATTCTCGTATTCTTGAAAATTTTCAAATCTCGAAAATGCAAGCATTTGACATCTGAAAATTTAAAATTCCAAAAAAAAAAGAGAAAGATAAAACTGAAAGATTAAAAAATTAGAATTTTTAATTTAATTTTTCTATTGAAATTCAAGATAGAAAAGAAGTAAAAGACTCGACAACTCATTTTTTACAATCGAATAAAATTGCAAGGAGAACTTTAGTTATTTTAAGATTTTGAAAATTTAAACATTCGAGATGTTAAGAAAAAATTTGAAGAATGAAAAATCCTTATTAATCAATTTTGAGAATTTTTAATTTAAACAAAACATTCAAATTCTAAAAATGGAAATTATTTAGAAGCTAAAAATTATCGAGTTTATTAAAAAATTTAAAAATTGTAGAGATTTTGAAATTAAAAAGTTTTATCAAATTTACGAGTATTAAAATTTTGATATATATTATGATACGATTATATTAAAATAAATATGGAAATTTGTTGCATTTTGTTAAAAGTATTTTCATTTAAAGAATTAAGCCATTCACGTCGAAAATCAGCAGACAAAAATTTGCGACGTTAAAACTCTCGATAAAAAAGTTACTTCAATTTCATGAAAAGTTTGTACAAATTTTTTTTGATATTTAATTTTAAAAAATTCGCGCACTGCTAAAAATATCCAGGTAATAGGAATGAAAGAGCATTTGGTCTCTACAAGTTTGAAAATTCACAGATAAAAAAATTTGAAGAATGAAAAGTTTTTATTAATCACATGACGTTTGAGAATTTTTAAATTTAAATGAAACATTCAGATTATAAAAGTGAAAATTATTTAAAGGTGAACAATTCTCGAATTATTAAAAAATTTTAAAATTTTAGAGATTTTGAAACTAAAAAGTTCTGTCAACTTCACGTGTATTAAAATTTTGATATTTGATATTTTGATATTTTGATATTAAAATAAATATAAAAATTAACTTGCATTTTATTAAAAATATTTTTATTTAAAGAAAATTAAACCGTTGACGTTGAAAATCAGCGGACTCGCAAAAATTTGCGACATTAAAACTCTCAATAAAGTTATTTTAATTTCATGAAAAGTTTGTACGTACATTTTTTTGATATTCAATTTTAAAAAATCCGGCCATTGTTGAAAATATCGCAGATAGTACAGGAATAAAAGAGCATTCGGACGCCAGAAGTTTGAGAGAAATTCGCAGATTTATCTATATATTATCTCTCTCTCCATGTATCGCGTAGGTGTGAAATTCGGATTAAAGTGCTCAAAGTAATCGATGTTACAATCGCAAAGGCGAAGTGCGGAGAATACGGGAGTGTATAACCGGAATACAATTTTTGTCGCGTCGGGCGACAAATTTCACTCCGGATGTTGGATGGAATTTTGAATGAGTGCACGTCGGCCGCGAAATTTGGATCAATACCCAAGTAAGGCAACGCGCTGGTAAATGGTGCTGTAAAGTTGCTGAAACTCGTCCGACAAACTCGTCGATGCGGCGTTCTGCGGCGATGCTCGATCCTCTCTCTCTCCCTCTTTTGCTTCCTCACCCTCTCTCTCTCTCTCTCTCTTTCTCTATCGCGCGCGCTGCGAGAAACGAAAGTAGTTTGCACATTTGCAAGAGCAGTTTGCAAGCCGAAACAGCTTCTACGACGATGAACACGCTCGGGGTAAGAAAATAACCTGTTAGACGTGCACTAGTCAGGTTCTCGAGGGAGCACCATAATGCCATGGCATTTTCCACCGAATCCGTCGCGTCACGCTTTCGTTTCGCGGAAATTAAAGTCGACGAATATAATTACTTCATTGTCGCGTAATTAGTTGGTTTTCTAGCGCGTCGTACTTTTACAGGGGCAGAGAGGACAGAGGGAGGGTTGCTGTCGCGCCCTTTGGAATGAAAATGAACGGAGAGTACACATGTGCGCGAGCGAAAGAAAAGTCTTCTTTTTATACCGGAACAAGAGTAAATCAAGCTGTGGAATAATTACTCGGGACAAAACATGAATTACGAGGGTGGTTTGAAAAGTCCGCGCGAACATGAAACTACTTAATTTTCTGGAATAAACCTTTTTTATCTTTCAACGTAGTTCTCCTTTTAGGCTTACACACTCTTTCGTTGGTCCCTTCCGGACTTTTCGAACCACCTAAAAATGCATAAAAGTGAAAAAAGCGCGAAATGCATTCGCTGCATTTGGCAGCGAAGTTTCAGCGATCGAGCAAGTTTTCGGGGCGATTGCGAAACAAGTGATCGGGAAATTTATGAGAGGGACGCGAAAAATACACTTCGTTCCTCACGGAAGATCGTCGAGCGAAAAACGCGCGTCGATGCACAAGTTTCCGTATTAAAAATCCGCTCAGTCCTTATGTCGCGTATCGAATGATCGATGGCCGACGTTTCCCGCGCAAGCGGCGATAAACTTTCGGTCGCCGTGATTTCACGTCCGTCGTTTCTGAAACGGGGATTTTGCTGCCGCGAAATCCCGCAATTTTTCGATCGTTACGGAAAATTGAAAAAGATTCTCGCCCCGAGCGAAAAAAAATTATTGCGATTACATTTCGGGGTCGCTAGAAATGAGAGGTGTTTAATTTTTCAAGAGCGAGCGGAACAAGAAAAGATGTAAGAAAGCAAACAGAACATGTGTAGGGTTTATTTTTAATTATTAATATATATAGAATGTCTGAAAGTCATCTTTTGTTCTTTTAATAATAGATTGTTTGACCAATTTCCTTGGTCGTATCGAAAATATCGAGGCATCCATAAATAGAGAAGTGATTGAAAAAGAAGGCTTTTGCAGAATTAAAGCTATGACGTAATTATATTCTGTAATTTATTTCAGGTGTAGTTTATTTATAATAAAATTTTAATCAAAGATATGTGATAAGGAAAAGTGATGACTCTACTTGATATTTTTGCTAAGAAGAAAATTGACTTTAAATTGACCAGAAAATCTAATCTAGCTATTAAAAGAACATCCGGAAATTTTAAAACACTCTATATAAGAAATAAAAGTGAGCTAGTAATATAATCTGACAACAACTGTCTTCTTTTATTCGCTTAATAATTAACTATAATTAATATTCATATAATATAAAAATTAAAAATATCTTAGAAAATAATTAAAAACTAAATGTGCATATATTTTTTTAAAATAGATTTTTAAAATTACAAATATATCAAAAAAGTTTGAAAAAATAAAAAGCTCGTAAATATAAATGTATTACAAAAAATTTAATAACTTAATAAATTTAATAATAAATTTAATAAAAAATTTAAAACAAAGACCATAAATATATTAAGCAAGTAGAAGAAGACAGTTATTAATCAGACTACATTTTATCTCGTATATATTTTTAAATAAGATGGGAAAATAACAAGAGAAAAATCGAGAATGTGATGCGACAGACTGAGCTCACCTTGGAATACATGAGGCTCAAGGGCAGACTGATCGCGATGCTGAGGATCCACACGAAGGTGATCTTCAGGGTGACCCGCTTCTTGGTCTTGTTGCGTCCAAACTTCATCGGATACCGTAGACTCAGGTAACGGTCGACGCTTATGGTGCACAAGTGCATTATGCTCGCGGTGCAGAAGAGAACGTCGAGGCAGATCCAGGCGAGGCAATAGACCGACGGTAGCGGAAAGTATCCTGCGAAAGCAGCAAAACGACGGGGAGTGAGTCTCTTACTCGCGTGAAACGCGACTAATTAAATCCCGACTCAATTAGCGGCGTTCTTGGCTCGCCGAGACATAAATTTCAATTATCTTGACATTCGTCGTTCTTGCGCGATGTTTTATTCGCGGAATGTCGTCCGCATCAAACAGATTTTCATACCGAGACGTTGTGGAAATAACGACAGCGAGATTAATCAAGCTCTCGAGAGAAATATTTACATATTTTGTGAAACCTGTCTGTATGTCAGGGATATAAAGAGATTAAATGGCTCTATCAAAACACAAATTTAATAAGAATCAGACGTGAATGGTAGCGAAAATTAATTTTTCGATAAAACTGATTAATGTGGAGGGGATGCAAATTTTTCTTGGTCCGTATATCAAGTAAGAAGAAATCTCACAATTTGAGATTCTTAATAAATCCCTCTTTAGAGATATATACATTTTGGAAATTATTTCTCATTTATTTCGCGCGCAAATATTTATTTTTGATATGAAATTAATAAATTAATAATAAAATTTTGATATTAAATTAACGGCTCCATCAAAACATAAATTTGAATTTTGCGACAAATAAAAATTAGACGCAAATGGTAGCGAAAATTAATTTTTCGATAAAACTGATTAATGTAGAGGGGTTGCAAATTTTCTTGGTCCATATATCAAGTAAGTAATTGAAGAAATCTCAATTTGAGATTCTTAATAAATCCCTCTTTAGAGATATATACATTTTGGAAATTATTTCTCATTTATTTCGCGCGCAAATATTTTTTTTATATTAAATCAATAATAAATTAATAATAAAATTTTAAATTAATATTATATTAAATTCTATATTAAATTCTATATTAAATTCTATGCTTATATACTTAATTTATTATTATTTAAAATCATTTAAAATTATTACAATCTTATATGTGCGCGAAAATTGAATTATATTATTATTGATCATATCTATCGAAACTGTCATTACGTCTCTTGGTTTCTTAAGATGACGCAATATCGAGGTGACATCGATATGTCGGTTCGCCGGCATGCACGATAACGATAGCAATTTGCATGCGTAGTTTGTTATGTAAACTTTGTAAAGGGCGTGGCAATTTTCCTTTAATCTTCGCTAGATTGCATTCGAGTCAATTCGGGGCTATTCGATATTAAATTTTCCGTTCCTCCCCCTTTAGAGCGACGATACGCGGAAGTGGTATAATATTGTAGCAAATAGAAGGCTATTATTTCGAAATCGATGTTAATCGTCTCGATTTTATCCTGCCCTCCTCCTCTCTCTCTCTCTTTCTTCCCCGACCTTTAAACTTCGTTTAATAATTAATTTCCGAGTCTCAAAACGCGAGTGCGCTGCGTTTGCAATGCATTTTTTTTCAATTATTTATTTTTGCAAGCTGCCAAAGGCCATAATTGATACGCCCACTCTTCGTTAATAAACGTTTTACATCTGATGAATATATAACTGCGCGTAAAACTTTAATCTATCGTCCAACTTCCGGTTGTAAAACTCTCGCCAAAGGTCAACCGTTGATCTCACTTTACTCGCGAGTAATTAATGAGTAATAAATACAACACCCGCTTTGCAATTTACTTCGCAGCTGTTCTTCTTGCGATGCGATTTTTCTTATTAGAGTTTAACTTTAATAAGAAATTTTTATTTATCCTCGAAGCTAAACGCACGATTTTTCATCAGGAAAGATATCGAGAAAATTTGGGAAAAAACAAAAACGAAGATTTATTTCGAAGAAAATTGCTTCAATTATCTCTAATATTTCAATATAAAAATTCTACCTATTCTTGAAGTCAAGCTAAGATTCAATTAAGATTAGGTCTTAATTCATCCTTAAAGTATACTCCAACGGGAGATTAGTTTTTAAATGCGCCAGGGGGCAAGGGGGGAGGGGAGGAAAAGAGAAAGATTCGGCTTTTGATGATCAAAGTGTATTTTTAAGGAAACAATGCGCTCTCTCTTTGTCACTTAAATTTCATTCGTCGTGTCGTGCAAATTTCGCGTGGGATGTCCCATTCGTAGGATCGTGCCTCTGGGAGAGACGAGGCGGGCGGGGGGGGGGAGGGGGCGGGAAAGGGATTGGGGGGGAAGAGGAACCGAGGGAAGAGCACTCGGCGGATCCCGCAACGAAACGACGGGCGGTTAATGCACGAAGGAGTAGGTGGAATTAACGCAACTCTGCGTGTCGAACAAAATTACCGTCTACGCCAGGGCAACCCCCCCCGAAACTTGCATATTCATGCACCCCACCGGATTATCCAGCGCTCGCGCGCGCGTGTTTGTACCGGCGATCTCTAATATTTCGCTGCTTTATTAATGCAAAACCGTCACCCGTCCCCCGGAGATTCGCGCGCGCGTATATGCATCGTTTATTACCGAAGAAAGGATCTGCTTATAATTCATACGCCGTTCTCCAAACATTACGTCATTATGTGTAAAATTCACATTTACGGTGCACAATATTACGAGCAATGCACATGCGATGCATTGTGCGCGCGCGTACGTATATGTCGTGTAATTACGATGCAACAGCCCCGAGATATATGCTCTGGCTCACCGTGAAAAACTCGAAAAGACAATTATACATGCTATCGATAATAATCTAACAATAATTGAATAATGACTGCAATCCAATAATTTAATTAAATGATCGAATTATGGTCGAATAATTGAATAGTAATGGAAAATATAATTAAATATGTATAATGCGGTATAAAAATTAGAAATTATGCGATATGTCCTGTTTATTATATATTAATACAGTTGCGTATTATTAATTGCAATCATATGCTAACGCTGAAAGAGAGATTGATCTTTATTTGCGAAACAGGAAATTTTCGAAAGATGTGAAAGACTATAAAGAATTATGAAGCATCAAAATTATAGGAGAATCTGAGAACTCAAGAACTCGAGATTCTCAGTTTTATAAAATCATGGAATAAATTAATCGGCGCAGGTCATTTTCGCCACAGTGTGGTTGGGGGATGTATTTATAATTAAGTTTCTTTTTTTTGCATTTTTTTAAACGAAAATAAACATCTTCTCATCAACGACAAATCAATGGACAACATCCGTCATCGAATTTTTTCCTCGTGAGGTGTTTAATTCGCGGGGCAAGCTCTTCATTTTCAATTACGTAAAATCAAAACTGTCAATCGAACGCGAGAAAAGTCATACCGATTAATTTAGAACAATTAGGTTTTGATTTCGCTAGAGATTTTCGCGTTATTTAACATCAAATTTTAATTAATCAAAATTTATTCTCTCGTATATATAATTTACTTTTTTACATTATTATTTTTATTGCGTTATGTAAATTAAGAGTCGGGCTGGCAATATTTTCTCGGTATTCATATGAAAAATTTTTCAAGAGCCAATGATTTAAATCATTCAAAATGTTTTATCACTAAAAATTCGTGTTTAATTAAACGTAATTTCGACGATAAAAATTAATATTATAAAAATAAAAGCTTTATTAAAATATAAAAATTAATTTGTCAATTTAATTGATCTATTTTTTTTACATGATTTAAGCTGATTTGAATTTTTGATTTGATTTGCTTCCGTTTTTATAAATTGCTTACCTTTGATCGCGTCGTGCAGATATTTTTGTAGAATAATCTCGCTGGAGGAGGAGACAATCGCGGGCTTTTCGCGAGAATCCGTTTTCGCTTCGAATCCTTCGTGTATCTCAGATGAGCTTTCATAAAGTTATGCGAGGCACGCCGGCTGAGTTTCGTCGTTTGACACAGAGGGGGTGAGAAAACGTCGCACCCTCTCCTTCCTCCCCGATCTTGCTTAACCCGCTGTATTATTAAGACGGGACCTACCCGTAGAAAGTTCCGTTGTGTTATCAACGATAAGCTAATTACAACAAGTCCGACGCGCTTTTCGTGTCCAATTTACTCGTCGCTTCCGCGCCTCGTTTGTCCTCTCCTGTTTCACTTTGCAACTTTGTTTCTTTAACCGTCGATCTCCTCAGAATGCTATAAATTTTCTACGCGACATTTCATTAAACCACTTTGCCTTTTCATGTGTCATATTTTATAAAAAGAAATTATGCGTCGATGTGAAGAAGAAACAGGACGAAATAAGAGTATATTATTTTTATAATCGTAGAATTATATAATTATATATTTATATAATTATTATATAATTATTATTTTTATAATTATATAATTTCATAATTTAATTTATACTTTTATTACGCTTTAGTTACATCGAGCGTAATTTTTTAAAGTTTTTCTGAGGCAGACTTTTTAATAATGACTTAGATGGAAAGTTAATGTAAAAAAATTTTGAAATTTTATTTTTTTACGATTAATTTTTTAATCAAAAGAATATTAAAAGAATAATGAAGTAAATATTTGAAACATTAATTACTTTCTATTTAATTTTTCTTTTGATCGAGTCGTTAAAAAAATTATCGTGATAAAATGAGAATCGATGTCCTTTCTATATATATTGAGTGTCGGGCGAATTAAAATCATTTTTCGAAACGATTTCAATTTCGGAAAGATTTGATTCAAATATTGACACGTCCTTTGAATTTTGTAACAGGATGATGCGTTAATATCGATATTTCGATTAATTCTTTCGAATTAATTATTGAATTTTACGAACGTTAAATATTTCATGGATATAATCTCAATTGCAATATTGACGTTTTTCTAATGGAAGGCCAATTTGAGAATTAAATTTCGATGAAATCCAATAATTGCACAGGCGGCGATCGAAAATCGATATCACTCTTCTGCCGTCGTATCTCCGCTTAATGTCGCTTTGGCTGTCGTGTCAATTTGACACTTTTCAAGCTTCCAATTTACTTCATCTCCTTCCAGCGATCAGATTAATGCGTCGTTTCGAGAATTTTTTTTTCCACCTTATACCGCATCCCCTATGTATGAAATTTTGGAGCATCCGCAGATTCAACAATGCGGGGATTACGATAAGAGAGATAAGAGAACAGCCGGAGAGTAATAGGATCTCTGAATGAAAGGAAAAATCCAATCTATACCTGCGTATATTATATATACAGGATATGCCAAATTGGATTTGGATCTTTCATTTTATTCATTGTAATTGCAAAATGTGCCTCTTTAGAATTTCATACTTGAGTTATATTAATTTTATACAAGTCTTCCCTCTTTTAATTAAAAAAAAAAAAGAAGAAGAAAAGGTGCCTTTTTTGTTTCTTTCCTTTGAAAATTTCTGGAGTAAAGAGCGAAGCCGTCTGAGGTTTCGCGAGTTGCACTCACCCTAAGAAAGCGAAGATGCGGGAAACATCCAGTACACCCATTCGACCGCATTTTAATTTACACCGGCCGGAGATAGAAATCGATTTAAAAGCTCGAAGTGGAGTGAAAGCGGGGATTAATTTCAAGGCACCTCTCTCCGAGAGAGGTGTTGGATTTCGAGGATTCGCGCGAGCTTCGGTCGAGCTCTGGTCGAGATAATTCGACGATTTGAAAACGAATTCGGGAACTGGTCCCGCTCACAGCACTCTCTGTGTACATGGATGGGGGAAAAAATACAGTCGTTCACTCCTCTATCGATTGCCGACACTACCGGACGCACTTTATTTTTTTACAGGCAAACTTCGTGCGGTTATGTGTCTATCCATCTCTCTCTTTCTCTCTCTCTCTCTCTCTCTCTCTCTCTGGATGTCTTTACGCGTGTATGTGCGAGCATATGTTGTATCGGTTTAATATTCTGTCGAATATCTACATCCGACAGCCGCGCTCGGCTGCTGACCCGCGGGATATTTGTCCGGGACTGGTTCGGGACGCGTTATTCCCGGTCCGAGAATCCCCGACTGTCGGCGTCATAAATCACCGACCACTTTGTTTCGTCGAACGAGGGAATATCGTGCCAGGTGGCACGAGCCACGTGGAGGATATCCCTTTTTTCCCTCTTTTTCACGGCCGCAATTAACCCTTTCTTCGTGCCTTTATTATTAAGATCGCTCGCGAGATCCCTTGCTCGGCGCTCTATTACTAGTTTGAAATTTCTAACGAGTTTGCGGTCGAGAGAAATGTTAATTACATTGATTATTATAGACAACATAATTATATAAAATAAAATTATAAAAATTATATAAAATAAAATTATAAAAATTATATAAAATAAAATTATAATAAAAAATATATGATAAGGTACATAAATGTGTATAAATTATTGAAACTCGTTGAAATCGAGAGGAAAAAAAAGATTGCAAGTTTCGAGAATCCACACGCGAGAGACAGCGAGAATCTGTTGTTGTTTTTTTCTCGTGTATATTGGATAATAGAATGAAAAAACAGAGATACATTCGGCGAAAGAAAATGGCGGGCTTTGTAAAATCGCGCTCACATCGATCGTTGTGACGCGACGAGGCTCTCAGAATATTCGAAAGTACCTGGAGCGATCAAACTCTAGAGCGATTTGAAACGTGTTTTGACTCACAGATTAAACGCAGAGACAAACGCGCAAAAATCCCCTTAAATCAATCATCACTTTTGTGAAAACGTTGGGATGATCCCCTTGGGTTAGAGAAGGAAAGAAGACCGGGAAGTGAGCAGAAAGGAATTCAGAGAGGGAAAGGTCCTCTTCTCCCTTCGCTTGAGAAGAGAAAGTCGGACTTTTCTTTCTCAAAATACTTTAGCGGTCTCTAACTTTTAGGCTTTTATTACCAGGATCCTCGAGCTTAGCTTTTCAGGTTCGTTGAATTCGTGGATTTTCGGAATTCTTGAATCTGCCAATCTTGCTCGAAATCCTATTTAAAATTTTACAGAATATGAATTTAATTTTACATTTGAACAATTTGCTTGGAAAAAGCTACATTATTTAATATATCCCAGCAAACACCGAGCAACATTTATATAATTGTTAGTTATAATTTTCCACTTAATATAATATAATATAATTGTTACATGTTATGTATGTAACTGTTATGTAACAATTATATTGTTAAGTGGGGGAAATTATAATTAACAGTTATATAACTGTTATTTGATGTTTGCTGGTATCTAGCTTGATACAGCTTAATTATAAATGTTTTGATTTATTTTAAAAATCTGGTCTTTTTTATATCTTTTTATTTATATTCTTATATTCTTACTATTTATTATATTATTTATAGTCTTATTTCACACACACATAATATAATTTCCATTAATTTAAATTTATAAAATATTTAAAGTTTCCGTGTATTGCTATTTATGTCACCATTATTTTGTTTTTCACGTGTCACTTTAACTAATTATGATACGTCGGTCTCGCATTATTTGAAAAAATGGTTTAACAAAAATTTATTCGGTTTGTGAAACATCATATTATATATTCTACACACCTATTTTCATTTAAATGTTCGAAGGTGACTCTCAAGGACCTTCGCGCCAGTTAAATTTCGACAGATTACCATATGGGAAATAAAAAGGATCCCCTGTTATTGTGTCGGGTGAAATGCAACAACGATCAAGTTTCTCTTCCCTAGCGCGTTTTAAAAGTATTGACTTGAAAAATCTCTCATTCACATTTCTCGCATGAACTATGCTTTTGTAAAAAAATCTTGCCACTTTAACATAATATGCGTAAAATCTGATCATGGGAAGATCAGTTTACCTCGAAAAAATATTTCGTAAAAATAAAACTTTTGAAATACGACGTGTATAATATAATTCTATACTTTCGCTATTCTAAATTTATCATGAAGGATTTAATATGAATAATGCAATTAATCGTAAAATTTATGACTTATTAGGACATGTTAATTTTTCTCTCTCTTGTAATACTTTAGATTTAAAAATTTCTATCCCGAGATTAATTTTTTTGCTTTTGAATCGTTTAGAGAAAACAAAGTTCCGTTCGATCGCAACTTTCTAAGCCTTTTTACATGTAAAAAAAAAACCGACATCAATACTAAAATAAATTTCAGCGTCGAGGGTGTGTACGGAATTTCGCGCGTAAATCTTATGAAATATGAGATACCTGTATACATGGTGATTTTAAAATAAGGCAAACTTTGTCGGCTTTGTATTTTATCGATTTGAATTTTTCCTTGGTTGTAACAAGAAAAATATCGTCATCTTTAAAATCTCCATCTTGAAATTGGCTACTTTTGAAGTTAAAAGTCATGCTTGAAAGTATCATAAATTGAATGAGAGATCTTGTTATATCTAATCTCTCTCTTCTGGAGCTTAATTTGAAATAATCTCAATCTTTTATGACATGAAAACTATCCTATCAATTTTCTCTGACGAGGAAAATTGACTTGAAATTAGTCGTAGAGTACGCCGATAAATCTCCAGCCTCTCGAAAATTGCGCGATCCTTCAAATTTGTCGAAATGCAAAGAGAGAGCTCGACATTCTCGCAGATAGAAATTTCATTCAGCGTATTGAAATCTCGCGGAATTGTGTCGGGGATTGTGTGCAAGCTCGAATTCGAGCGAGATGTATTGACACATTCTGGAGACCGTCGCTTCTCCTCCTTTTTCTCTTTCACCTGATGGATTCCGAAGGGGTAGGTCGCGAGATGCGAATGGAAATGGCTCGCCGCAAGCACGAAAAATACCTATATTCATAGTATCCCCTTTATTTCCCATCCCTGCCATTCTCCTGTCTGCGGAGAAACGAGGAATACGAAGGAACGATAAACTTTCGCGAAGAGTCAAAAGCGGCAGTCGCGTAAAAAATTCAACAAGCTGAGAACTCGCAATGTAAAGTCACATTCGTGCGCGGATCTTTCAAAAGAATTTGCAAAATCGAGAGTCTTACGAGCTAAATATTTGAGAGGACAAAAGGGCCATCGGTCAAATATTTTCGAATGCAAATTTTATATTATTGTATATTTGGATGTCCCAGAATCGACAGGAAACTTTTTAAATAATCTAAAAATTTGATTATATCAGAAGCTTGCTTTTAATTAGGCCTTTTTTTGATTTTGATGAATCGTCTTTAACAAATAAATTTGAACTTGCAGAAATTGAGGCTAAAAAGGGGGAGCAAAAGTTGTAAAAATTGTGACAGAAACATTAATTTGAATGGGGAATAAAAATCGCACATTATTTGAAGAAATACTTTCTTTTGAGGCGAAGAATGCCTGAAAATTTATAGGTAAAAATTGAATTGAAATTTTATAGACTCGTAGCGAGAGCAAAGCTGTTAAAGCGATGCTTTTGCTTCACGTTCAACACTTTCGAGTGCTTAATATGGCTACCATCGTGCCATTAAGCACGTCGATGCGGCCTTTGCGTCGCTGCAAATTTTGATTAACGGATGGACTCACTGATGCATAATAACAAACGATTTACTATTCACACGGGACGGCTTAGCGATATTGACAACGGGGATTCGCGTCCGCGATGATTAATCCACCGCAGACTCGCGGAAAATGAATTTCTGGATTTCTAACATTGCGCTGAATTTTATTTACTTTCAATTATATTGACAGCCAAAAGTTAATTTATCGAAAAATAAAGAATTTTAAATGTTACAAATTTAAGATATGTAAAAAACATTTCTAAAACATTTTTTACTATGGACGATTTATTCAACAATAAAAATTAAGGATACAGAAATTAAGGAGAACGAAGTAAGCACTTTAAAGATATTTTACATATTTTTCAAAAGCATACATTTTCAAGAGCAATCTAAAAATTTATCTAAATTTTCAGTTTGATATTTGATTTCTTACCTTTTCTTTGAATATTCATTTCTCAAAATGTGATAATCGTTAGATTTAACCTTTTGAATTTTTCAGATCTCTGGATTTTCTGCTATCCTGAACAATATATTTATGAAAATAACAGCGTCAAGTTATGTTAATTAAAAATTTTATTTTTTATTTTGTATTAATGTTTAATTTTTGGACAAATTTTTAATTATTAATATTTTTGTAGGAAATTGAAATAATTATTTTCATGATTTCTTTGATTAAATCTTTCTATTTCAAAAATATAAATTAACATAAGTTCTTAGTTGGCGTTTTTTCATATATCATTAGTTTTATAGTAAAATTAAAACAACTATTTTACATAATATTGAGTTTTTAATGTAACAATATTTTAAAAATTAAAATAACACTATTTTATGCGAATTAAAATGAAATAGTTTTGTGAAAGAGTTTTATATAAAACTTGAAAAAATATTGAAACATAATTAAATATATATATTTTGAATTCTGTATAAAAAAATAAAATATAAAATTTGCATACTTTTCGACTTGGAAGAAAAGACGCAGACTCGTCGGAAGGATATTCTGTCGAAGTAAATTATTATCCTCGTAAGATTCGAGGAGACTGCAAGTCACTCGGTCAGATTAATCACTGATGTGAAGAAAAGCTTTGACAATCGCGACGCCGAGGGTCAGTGACACGACGGCATCAAGATATCGGGTCATTAATAATCCCTTTCCTTTAATGGCATCCTACGGCAATCTCACTCGCACAAAAGAACGAGCCTGGTCCATAATCAACTTTTTCACGGCGCGACATAATTTATAGATCCCGCCCTCTCAACTTCTTGCAATTCGCGACAACAAAATTGCCGATTTTTTTCGCACGAATCTCTCCCTTCAAGAGAATTTTTGTCTCACTTTCATTCAGTTTCATTATCCAATCTCCTTGTCGTATCGGCATCGAAATTTGATTACCTTTATAAAATTGATGGATTTAGAATTTTTTAAACATTTTGAGACTTTAATCGTGTATTTTAATTTGACGAAAACGAAGATGATATCTAGAGAATTTTTACTTTACGGGAATTAAAGAATTTTTATCGTTAATGAGATTATCATTAATAATAATAATTATTAAATTATTACACGAAAATGTACGTCGTGCAATAGTGGGATTAAAGTGAGAGAAAAATAATTTAACACTTTATAATTATATAATTACATAATTTATTTCATAATTTATTTTACAATTACATAATTTAACACAGATTTGGAAGCATGTTTATTCGATGATATCTAGGATAAAATTCCAAAACGATGCCGAAAATTTTCGAGAAATTATTTCGTAAGATTTCTCTCGAAAGAGTACATTTTTTTTTTAACGAGATGTTGACCTTCAATTGTTGGAGTGTGTTTATTTTGGAAAACGTTCCGCATGAGTAACTTCCGGCACGCAACACGCAGATCGTCCGAAACGAGCACGATTGTATCGTCGCAGGAACTGGCCGCGTTTATCGCGGAAACGGCTGACGCGCCGCTCCTCCCCTCCCTCGGCAGTTGTGTCCCCTATTGTGTACAATCGCGGGCAAAACAAGCGCCACGGGACCGTAATGCGACGTAATTCCGCGTACGCGGAAACGCTCGGCGAGTGCATTATTGCCACGGTGAAGGAGAAGCGGGCAGGGATTAACGATCGGCTGCGCGAATACACACACACACACACACGTGCACACGTACACATAATTGTCTGGATGACGTATGGCTTGCAATTGGCGGCATGCTATAAGTCGGCCAGAAGTAGCGGAGCAGTAAATGGGGGTTGCATGTCATTTGTCGACGGGGGTGGTGCCGTCGCCGTGACATTATTCACGCGAGAGTTTCTCTCTCCTTCTCTCTCTCTCCCTCGTCGATAAATACTTATTCAAGTGGGGGTTGTATAATCTCGGTTTCAATGCGAGTAGAGACGGCGGAAATCAGCTCTCTAGCGATTATATGCATATCGAGCGACATTTCAACCCTCTCGCGATTTTCTCGTGCACATCTCGGAATCTCATCGAATCTTCTCCACTCGGTTTTCCAGCGAAGCGATTCGGCGATTGAAATTCGCCTGTTTCTGTGCATCGCTAAGCGCGACGTATCGTCAAATCCGTGTGGCCTAGATTGCCATGTGAGGTTCCCTCCATAAAATCCGGGGGCGGTTAATGCGAAAGTTTTATCTCGACATTCCCGTCGCTCGTCGGAGAACAAAATTGCAGTATGCTTGATGAATAATCGTAAAAGAGCCCGATCGTAAAATGTATATTTTACGTTTAAATAGTTGTTCGATTGAAAATCCCTCTCGGGATACATACGTATGAAATGTAAACAGCTTCTATAAGTCAAATTATGTAAGTGGATATTCGCTCTGATACATGCACGAGCAGAGATGAGTAAAATGAGCCGATAAAAGCTAGATTGCAGGCGAAAAAAAGAAAGAGACGGTGCAAAAAAATTTAAATTATACGTAAAAATAATTGAATTAATATTGAAATAATAAATAAATACATAAACATTTATATATAATGATTCCTTGAGTTTCTCGCTAAATTATGGAAATGGAGATAAAAATACCTCACACTTTAGCCCGCAATTAATTACTCAATTAATTAAGATAAGTGCAAATGGTAGATCAACATCAAAAAACCATGAAAAATTCGACGGAAATAGGCAAAGGAAAAAGTAAATATTTAATTGAACGTCTCCCCGGTCTCTCGGTAGGCAACAGGCTATTTTGATTCACGAGGATCTTAATCCTAGCCATTTCAAATTAACTTTAGATTAATTTTGTTTAAAGATGAAAATTATAAATTTGCGCTGCAGGCTATTATTTGCAATATAAAGTACACACATGTCATGAAGATAGAATGCAAATTGATATTACTTGTACATTTTTTGTTAAAAAATAAAAATCTTTTTTTCATGTCATTCTTGTTTCACGGAATTAAATGGTGATGTTATAAAAATTATCATCTCTTTTCTCTTTATTGAATATTGCAACGAATAATAATATTGAATAATTTAATAGAATAGAGGAAATATATCTTTCCGTGGTAAAGTTTATTAATTCTTTGCAAGAAGCAGCACGTTTCAATATCATAAAGGAATTTGTTTTAAGTAATTGAAATTTTTTTATAATATACTTAATTACATAAATGCATATAACTATTTTATAAAAGTAATTTCGTTATATAAATGTTATATAAAGGTTATATAAGTGTAATATATTTTTTATGGAGCATATTTTATTACATAAATGTAGATAATATTATTTTATTAATAAAAAATTAATTTTATTGATATTAATAAATAACAGAAATTCTTTAGTTATAATAAATTTATCTATACGTTTATTAATAAAATAATATCTACACTTATGTAATGAAATATGCTCTATAAAAAATATATTGCATTTATATAACAATATTACAAAATTTGTACATAAAGAATCAAGCAACAGCAAGTGTACTGACATTGACATCTTCAAAAATATAATAATCTCGAGAATAATGCGTTTTCAAAATGTTGTAAAACAAAGTTCTACGTAACTGCAACAATTCAGTTTTCGTATTTATAGCATCGGAAATTCAGTTTGGCAGGATTATACGCCGGATTTTTCGATAAACACACCGGATTAATCTCCAGTATTGATGTAACACGGTCGAACGCCGCGGTTTACATTGGCTCGATTACGAATCAATGGCGTTCACGCGGAATCAAAACGGAGAGAGATAGATAGATATAGATAAAGAGAGAGAGAGAGAGAGAGAGAGAGAGTGAGAGAAAACGAGATGTTTTAGCAGTCGAGATAATGAGTCCGCGATAGCTTATCAAGGATTCGTAGAGAAGCGAGTTTCCGTCATCCGCTGCGGAATCCGGGATTCGAGGATGAGGATGAGGAGGAGATTGCAGGCGTTTGGTATTCGAGGCGATAAGCTTCTCGAACGAACTATGCCGTTGTGGAGCAGCGAAAGAGCATCCTCGAATCTCCCTTTTTTTCCCCTATTCACCGGGACGCCGGAAACGCGTCAAAGTTTGTCGAGAAACGCGAGGATCTAAAATGGTTAATTAAACTCGCGATGCTTACGCTTGTCAGGAGGGAAAGCGCAGTCGTTCGAGAGCCGAGATAAGTGATTATAATACAAATAACAATTGACATTTCTCCCTCTTTTCTCCTCGCAAAGTTCGCGCCGAAGCGCGAGGGATTTTCGCAGCGAAAAGCCGCGGAATCGAGTTCCCGATTACTTTTATTTACCTAGTTTTTCCTAAACTTCTCTTCCATTATTTCGCTTCCTTTTCATTTGACTATTTTCCACCGTTTAATCTTGGTCTTCGTGGAATTTTCTTCGGTTATACGTGTCGCTTTTCCTGCAGCAGATCTAAAAGCGACTGGTAACCGCGAAAAGAGGAACCAAGAGCCAAATTGAATTCGATCCGGATACACGAGTACTCGATTTAAGGAACCACTTCCATTTATCTTAAGGTATTATCGTGCCTGAAAGAGTTAAATCCGAGCCGAAAATTCGCACCGGATATGCAAAACGAAGAGGCGGAGGGGAAGGTAAATTGGCGCTATCGATCTGTCATGGCGCGCGCCAAGTACAAGTGGATAAGCCAAGATATCTCGAGTGGCAGTCTGTACACACACCGGGTGATTCGCAATGATCCGACCTATCACGTTCACACCTCGCGTCGACAAAAGCTGTCGCGACAAAACACGAGTCGATAGGTTCCGCGCGTTTCAAACCTCCCTCTGTGCTATCTCTCTCTTTCCTGCCATCAGCGATCTCTTCTCAAGAGTTCGCGCAAACATTTCGCCTCGTATTCATTCGAGAGATCGATCATTGCATTGTCCCGTTTTCAATACGGTTGCGACACGGAAAAAGTACGAAATCTCACGGAGAAATTAATGTTGCCGATACAAAACTCGTATAATCTTTTTTTCCTTTTTATTTATTAGCGAATTTAGACTTTAAAGATTTTAAAATTATGAGAAATGTAAAAATTTGAGAGAGAGAGAGAGATTTTCCAAATTTTTTAAAATTTGAAAATTAAAAGAAAAAGATTAATCAAGATTTTTAAGATTAAGAAATTGAAGAATTAAATTTCTAACTTTAATATTAAATAAATTAATAAATCTATTAAAAACTTTCAAATTTTGCGAGAGAGGGAGAATATCTGAAATTTTTCAATTTTTTTAAATTTAAAAATTAAAAGAAGAAGATTAATTCAGACTTTTAAGATTAAGAAATTGAATTAAATTTTTAACTTTAATATTTTTTTAAAATTTCTCTTTAATTTTAGAAATTTTCAAATTTTGCGAGAGAGGGAGAATATCTGAGATTTTTCAATTTTTTAAAATTTGAAAATTGAAAGAAAAAGATTAATCCGGACTTTTGAGATTAAAAAATTGAATTAAATTTCTAACTTTAATATTTTTTAAAATTTCTCTTTAATTTTGGAAATTTTCGAATTTTATGATGATAATCTTTTTCGAGATTTTTTTATTGTCTTGAAGTTTGAACAATTTCGAGCTTAAGACAAAGTTTATTTTATTGCCTCATATTTATGCATTTGACGGCGAGATTAGCGATATGTTTCTCTTCACTGATCAGATTTTTTTATACATGGGAATTTCCGGTCGAGATTTCGATGCGATATCCTCCACATGGTTTATTAAAAAGATCCTCTCTGTTTATTGTATTGCGGGGAAATTTTATTCTCCATTTTTTTCATATCACTTGTTTGGTTTTGACATATTTGCCAAATGGAGGAAGTTTCTCTGCATTGGACCTTTATATAAAAATTCTGCTATCTCTGTTAAATTACTTATTTTTCATAATTTGTTTTGTATTTTCATAAAAAAATTCTTCGGAAATTTATTTCTTATACACATGAAATGTACGAGCATCTTGAAAAATATCATGCATTTAAAAAATTTCAAAATAAACTCAATAGCATTTTCAATATTAATATAAATATATATATATTGTATATTGTAATAATTTTATTCCTAATCTTATTTTTCTGTCAGAAATGTTGATGAGGAATATAATAAACATGTTATAGAAAGAGAGATTCTTCAGTTGTGCAAGTATTGATATTATGAGAGGAATCGCGCGCGCAGAAACACTGATTAAACGCAATCTTCTTAATTCACTATTTGCAAACACTTGGTGGACAATCGGGGCCATGATGACAGTCGTGTATATCCGACAGGACGATGGAATGTAGGATTGCTGCCATAGGCTGTCCGCAAGAACCGCTCCCTAATTAAACGGCCCATTATCGAGGTGAACCGATTAACGACATCTCGCTGACGTAACGTGTTGATCAACTTTTGCGGCCGTTTACATTCGCATTGAACACCTTGTATATATTTTTTTAAGTAGTGGAGAGGTAAAGAGAAGAGAGTAGTAAAGAGTCAGTGGCCAGATATTATTTAGATGTAAATAAGAGCTGCGCTGGAGATCAGATCCTCCGTAAATTTTCGAGTGGTAAAGATCCTACTTGATCAGACATGTAGATGAAGTAGTAAAGTGGCACGCAATGGCCAGGCATTCATTAAAAATACCATTCCTTTTTCTTTACATCATTTTATTCCGGTTAATTGTCTCTCGTAAAAATAAAATATTATGAAAATTCACGTTTTATGTAAATATAATAATTAGGGAAAATTAATGGAATGTCAATATTGTGATAGTCATCCTGCCTTTACTTATTTCCGCCGTAACATTATAATTATACGCACATCTTTTCAGCAGAAAGAATGCAAATGCGGCTTCAATGGAGAGAGTAAAAGAGGGGGCGGGAGAGGACAAGCTTTCAATTAATCGCGAGCGATCGATACATGTTATTACATTAATTATAGGTATTACGTGTAATTAATTATGCGAATTATCGCGTAATATCGGCCTTTAACGCAAGTTTATTGGCAAAAAGTCGAGAGATTCGAAAATCGATAGTCTGTTTATTCTCGATTAACTCGCCGACATAAGTAGTTAATTAAAGCTAGCCTATCTCTTTCTCCGAGGGAGAAAGCGGTCTCTCTTTCCCTATTATCGATACTGGTCGCCATTATCGATATTGGCCATCGCATCGATGTTCCTAGTATCGTGTGTGTAGCTTTATTAAAGGGCCTCTCCCCGCGTGCATAATAAAGTTAAGGACACGTTCGGGTCCTGTCACGTACGTTAGTTGAGCACGTCGATTGAACCTCGACGAAAGTGACGGACATGTCCTGTCGACAGGACACTTACAATTAAGCGCATTCCCTCGACGTGTTCCCATCTCCAGGACTAGTTTAACTAGAGTACACACACACACACACACACACACACACACACACACACACACACACACACAAGTCCTGTCACTGGAAATCGAGTCTTGTTCTCCATTTTCAAGTTTCTCCCCTCGTAGATTTTGAACAATTAATTAATGCTCCTGCTTATTATTTTTTGGCGATTAAATTTGATTTATTTACATTTATCGAGGAACATAAATTGAAGGAAAAGAGTTTCTCTTCATATTAAGTTCTTTATTTATATCCAAATAATTATATAATTAATTGGAATTTTCATTTTACGTGCTCCTCGATTTATTTATCTCCTTTATTTGCATTTATATCACGTAACATTCAATTATATGTAATCTCAGTAATGAAGTAATTAATCAAAATTTTCCCAGAATTTTCCGATTCCCCTTTTTGTATATTTAATTTTCGAAAATTCTCGAGTCCCTTAAAAAATATTATTATTTATCTATAAATCTTGGGAATATCTTTCGCGAGTGTCGAGATTTTTTTTTCACAGGATCTCCTTCCCTTCGCTTTGCATTTCGATCCCTCGCGATCGAATGATACACCGCCTTTTAAAATTATTGCGTTAGCCACGCTTAATTGGTCTATCTTTCCCAAAAGTTTCCCGGCGAACGTATAATTATGCCTGATGAATATTCCATTTGATCCTTCGTCCTTAGCTCTGCTCATTTAGAAATCCCGCCATCCCGAAATCCTATTTCCTCGCTAATGAATCCTCCGGCTTGTCGCAATATTTTTCACTCTCTTCAAATTTTTATGCCAGAAGCTCTCGGTTTATCATAGCTTATATCTCAGTTAATACGCGAATTACAACATTTTCTTCGGTTCTCGTAAGAGACTGCCTCGAGTTTATCCTCCTCATATTTCTCGAGAGCCTTGAACTCTTGGTAATTTTTTATTATCGAATTTTTTTTTTCCTCAGACGGAAAACCCGAGAAAGAGAAAGGACGTATTTTTCGGAAATTGCTCGAGGGCAAACAAGAAAACCGCCACGACCCGATACAAATTCACATTACCAGGGACACCGAAACTATCTTTAAAGCTGCAACAGGGGTGGAAATAGCGGTCGCGATTGACCGGCGCAGGACACGAATCCTTCTCTCCTTGGGGAGAAATTAAAGCGGCAAATCCCGTGGTGGGTTATTTCTGCGCAATCGATCCTCGGTTTATTTCCTCCGACCCCGTACTCGCTCCTTCTTTTGCGGACAGCCGGGTCTATATTTGACCTCGTCTCGGCTAAATTAAGTCATCGTTTAACGCAACCACGCAAAGTCCTGTCGAGGAATCGCGCGCGATTAGCGATTAAAGATAATTTAATTTGATAGAGATCAGATCCTCAGATCAGATTCGTATGAAAACTTTCTCGATGTTTCATTTCTTGAATACACTTGATTCGTTTTTGCAAAGCTTTTTTATTATTTAACATCATTACTCTCTCCGGTGACGGTGACGGGAATAAATAGTGCTCCTAATAACAAATTAATGAAAGCCATGAATAATGTAATGGGAATTAATTATTATTACCTACGAAATAATAAATCGCAGATTTATGAGAGATTATTATTAATTATCAAAAGGGTCATTAATTAACTCTTAAAATATATTAAAGTCCTCCTGCAAAAGAAAATACATTTAAATTATTAAAATTATCATTAAAAAATTATCATTAAAACATTAAAATAAACTGTAATATAAAGTAACTAATAAATTTATAATAATTTAAATAAACTATATAAATAAACTAATAAATAAATAACAATTTGAATAAACTAAGGAACCCTCGGGAAATTAATATCAATTAAGGAAGAGTAATCTCTCAAGATAATAGGCTCATCGTGCAGTTAATTTTCTTTCTTATCTTTTCCAAAGATCGATATCAAGTATTTTGTCGAAAAACATCTCGAAAATTTTCACCTTGTATTTATATAGTTTATTTAAATTTACAAAAATTTCCAAAATAATTTCCTCATCGAACTATTCGATATCGCGCTTCGGTGTTTGCAAAAAAAAAAAAAGAAGAAGCAAAATCAACTGCATGATAAGCCCACTATCTCGAGAGACCGCCTACCTTGAATCGCCATTAATTTCCCGAGGGTTCTTTTCTCGGTCTCGATTCTATCTCTGTCGCTTAGCATTCTCGTGCTCCTCGTTTTTGTTGTTTGTACAACAAAACGGGTGGCACACCCGGATGATGTCAGTTGCACGGGGGAGGGGGAGGGGTTGCGCGGGGGGTCGCGACGCGAGTATCGAGTAAGCATCACTGGAGGTGATCCATTATGCATAAGCGCGCTCGTTTCGGCCGACAAGGAGCCTTGAGCCCCTCCGGAGCTTACGGACTCGTAAAAGCACGAGCCACCTATCACGCGAGAAGACCGATGTGCGCGAATGTTACCCGGGTAATGCGCCCCGGCGATAAATAGCGCGATTTATGCGCCCTTATACGCCAATTCCGCGTCCACCCCATTCTCCTCGAAGCCTCGTCTCTTCCCCAAACAAGCCTCGAAATAGCGGCGGTCCGCGAATAGCGAGTCGGTGGCGAGTCTTCCTCGATTCATCCCCTGGACAGCTAATGCTTCACTCGGCGGGGGGGCAAATTTTTAACCCCTTTGTTTCGGACAGGCCGGCGATAACCCCACGTCGAATCGGAGGTGCTCTGAATAGATCCTCCTCCAGGATTCTCGTTTCCCGGTGATTCATTCGACGTAGACAGGCGAGTATCTCGCGTGTAAATAATACCGGAAAGAGAGGAACGCCAGCGAGTGTCCTTATGACATTTGCCTCCTCCCGGAATCGCTGGAAATAAGCGGGCGGTTTCTGTTTGTGAAACGCGCGTTTCAACCTCTCTTCGTTCTCTCTCTTTTTAATTGTACACTTCGGTAAATATGGGCACGGCATTTTGCGTGTCGACGTTAAATGGTGTCCTTACTCCAGCAAACATCAAGAAACATTTAATATAATTGTTAGTTGTAATTTTCCACAATATAACTGTTACATGTTATATAACTGTTATATAATGGTTACGTAACATGTAACAGGTATACTGCTAAGTAGGAAATTACAACCAACATTATATAACTGTTAGTTCTAATTTCCCACTCAGCAATATAACTATTACATATTAGTTATAATTATATTGCTGATATGTTATTAGTTATAATTATATTGCTGCTACTGTTACATGTTATTAGTTATAGTTATATTATTATATATTATTATATTAGTTATATAATTGTTAATTCTAATTTCCCACTCAGCAATATAACTGTTACATGTTATGTAACAGTTATATAACAGTTGTATAACATGTAACAGTTATATGGTTAAGTGGGAAATTACTAATAATTATATAAAATGATATAAAAATTAGTTTCCTTTCGGAAACTATTTAACCCTCTCGTTCTTCATCGATATCCATGCATTCTATAATAAATATAGCACCTTCGCGCGTCCTCGCACATCCTCGCTTCCTTTAACCCTCGAATAGCTCGAAATAGGAGAGAGCGACGCTTTATTTCGGAACACTGGAAAACATTAAACTCTCTCTTTCCGGTTTTACTCTAAATACGCACTCGGTAAATAGCGCTCTTTCACATCTCTCCTCTCCCAAATTGCTCGAAATAGCGACCCGCTCTGCAAATAGCAACCCTTCCACCTTGGCCAGGGTTTTTCATTTCCCACGATCCTCTCTCTCCCTCTCCCTCTAAACCGCGCATTTTATTCGAGATGTCGGAAAATTGCAGGTTCTCCCCCATTCCAGATTCGCCAAATACCGTGCAATGCTAGTGATAAATAGCTCCCTTACGCGCCACTCGTCGTCCATTAAATTGCTGGAAACAAGCGCGCGACACTTTATTCGAAGCATTAGGACATTTTTAAACGGCTCTATTATTCACAATTTTGCGACACGTGGATATAATAAATTGTATTATTGCCTACATGTTTAAATGTACCTCAAGATTGCCCAGCAAACACCAAATAACAGTTATATAACCGTTATGCAACAGTTATATAACTGTTATGTAACAGTTATATTGTTGAATGGGAAATTACAACTAACAGTTATATAAATGTTACTCGGTGTTTGCTGCGAAATTAAATATATGCGAAATATCGAGTACTAAATGTTGAATATTCGTTTCATAAGGATTCGCCTTTACGTCAATCCGGGAGCCCGCAGACTCACCTCGAACGAGCGTGAGGATGCCCAGCGGCATCACCAGGATAGCGACCATGAGATCCGTGATGGCCAGGCTCATCAGGAAATAATTAGTGACGTTTTGCAGGCGTCGCTCCCAGGCGATCGCCAGGCACACCAGGATATTTCCCGCGGCCGTACCGAGAACCAGGACCAGCGCCAGCATCGCCCACCAATTGTTAAGTCCGTCCTCGTTGCTCCGGCTTCCGGCGGGACTCGCGCTCGTCGTCGCCAGGTCGGTCTCGCTGCCGTTCGCGGAACTGACATTCCACAGGATCAGCGGATCGTAGGTATCCGCCAGGACGATTCGCACGGTGGCCGTTGACCTCGTCATCGCTCAGTCAGAACTTCACCCACAAAAACGCGCACTTTCACGGCACGCGAGGACGTCGCATCTGAAAGCGCACTATTCAGAATCGTCCAAGGGACGTCGAGATCCATAGAGGTTCAGAATCAATCATGGGGGATGATATATGATATTTTATATATATATATTTATATATATATATATATTTCTAAAGATTAATCGTTGGAAATATATCAGAGGGTTTTGAAGATTTATGAGGAGGAAGGATCGAGGATTTACAAGGGGTACACGAGCGATGTAATTAAGTAACTTAATTAAGAGACGTCATGCAACGGAGAGAGAGCTGGAAGAGGATCAAGCTGACCAACGTGATATATATTTCGAGATGAAGTATTTCGGGGAAATTTGAGGAGCGAAAGAGAGCGAGCGGAATATCGATGGCCGGAAAATTCTCAAGCGCTAGGAATTTAGAAAATAGGAATTCAACGTCGCAACAAGAATTCGACGTCGACGAGTTTACGAAGTCGAGAATCTAATAAATTAAAATTTCTTAGGAGGACCTGAAGAATTTGAGCGCAGAGTCCAAGGATTTAATAAAGACAAAGCTCCGGGGGTCTAAAAACGTGAACGTAAGCGCTCGAGAGAGACTCAAAGGGATCGTTGCGAGAATTCCAGAGTGATAATTTGTCGATCCAAAAATCGCTCTTAGATTACAATATTGTGTGTTTTTATTCTAGATTGTCGACTGGTCCTTCTTGACGAGATAGCAAAGACATTTTCCGGAAGAAGACGGATTTTCCTCCTTAAGATGGAAGAGGCCATTCGCGTGGACATCGATAACGATTCAATTGCATCGATGCGACTGATTCGATATATCGATGGAGAGAGAGGATTATACGCTCAACAGGTTACATCGATGAGCGGTTTGCTCGTACAAGCGATCGCAAATATCATTGCGAGAGCGCTTTTGTCGCAATTAATCTGTCGTAGATTCAATCGGATGAAATCTCGGGAAATCTCGGATCTTGAAAATTTCACGTGCCTTGAATCGATTTACGAGGAACCTTTGGATGTAGCGAGCCAAGATAAAATACTGAAAGGAGAAAAGTTTTTAAATGGTCTAAGGATGTAAAAATCGCGCGAAAAGTTGTCAAGTTTCAACATGGTTTCGAGAATTGGAGTTATTAATTTTAACGAGCGTTTTTTAGGGAATTAAAAATCGATTCGGCCGTTCTTCTGATATCCGCTTATGAGAGAGGACTCAGTAAATAGAAAAATTTCAATGACCTTTGAAAAATGCAGGAATTTGGGCAAATAAAATAAGTAGGTAAAACAAAATAAAATAGAATTTTAAAAAGAAATTTTTAAGAAGAATTTTAAGCAGGAATTTAGGAAAATGAAATAAGTAGATAAAATAAAATAAAATAGAATTTTAAAGGGAAAATTTTAAGCATTAAGTTAATTACAAAGTAAATTCTCGAGGAGAGAGCGAACTTTTTAGATAATTTTTTCCAGGAGCACAAATTAAATCATAAAAATTAATATATTTTAATTATATTTATTCATAAAATAAATTTATTTACAAAAAAATAAATTTAAAAAATCAAAAATTCAGAACACCTTGGATTCTTTCCAATTTTAAGAATTCGAAAAGGAGAAATTGATTTAATCAAAAGAAATAATTATTGTAGAATTGCTAAAAGAAAAATGCAACAATTTTCGAAAATGTTCAAAGGTCCACAATTTCGAGACCCTAAAATTTCCGTAATTTCAAGAATCCAATTCGGAGGAAACGAGTTTAATGAGAAAGTTGAAACTTTTCGGAGAATTTTTCCAAATCTCCAGGGACACAATTTTTAATAAAACGGCTCAAATCGACGGGGGAGGGATGAATTCAAGGGGGAGGAAGTTGAAGAATTCGGGGGATCTCCGCGGTTTCAGGAATTCAAATTGGGCAAAGCGAAAGTTGGCGGAAACTCGGGGTGCCGTAATTTATCGAATACTTCGTTAAACCGCGGTGGTGATGGTGGTGATGGTGGTGACTCGGCACGCACATTGCTCGGCGAACTCTTCCCCATCGCGTAGAGACACTCGTCGGGAAGGACCTTCGCCGCGCGCGGCAATTTTTTTTTTTTTTCTTCAAATCCGCCGAAATCCGCACCAGGGCGCGCGAGGGGGGTGGAGAAAGTTGCGGGGGGGCGAGGGGAGAGGGGCAAGACGATAAATTGGCGGAATCGAGCCACGGATGCGAGCGACGCGATCCACGGGGGTTGCCTCGCCGCGAACTACTGGCCCACTGGCTTTTATCTCGCTCGCCAACCACCCCTAAACCGGTTTCGCCCCCTCTCGCACCCCCTCGACGGGGACGTCGCGACGGGCATGCGTCGCCTGCACGGCCTGCCCACATCGGGACACCTGTTCGTCCTTCGTTGTGTCAGCCCTCGTCTCTCGTATTATTAGGGATGCGCGTTTGCACTCATGCGCGAGATGCAACGTCTTATCAATAAATAAAGACGGAATAAACGCTCTCTGCGTCCTTTCGACGAGGGGATTTTTAGTGAGCTCTCTCGCTCCAGTTCTCCTCTTTCTAGGAATCAATTTCTGAAAACCATTAGAGATATTGTGTTACCTGAAACGCCGAGACGTTCTCGCGTCGCGAAGCGTTATACGCGTCGTTAAAGGTATATTTCCCGGACGCAACCGGATGGGCCGGCTCTCCGCGAGAACTCGGCAACGGTAAATTCCAGCGACGGACACAGGTGACAGGTTTCATTAAGGCGTTTTCGCTATAGAAAGGAAGTTGGGTGGAAAATGGAATTGTACGGAGTACGTTTGTTAAGTTTCCGTAAAGAAGAGAAACGCCTACGAGCAAAATAAATTGTTAAACAGTTATTAAAACAACTTATTTAGACAGTAAATAATTAGATTTAAACGAAGAAAGACACAAAAGTAAAAAGATACGTAAAATATATAGGATATAAATTATTCTTATTTTTGCAGTGAATTTTAAATTCCTTCCTGATCAATTTTCTTAATTCAGCTAATTTTATTTTTATTTAAAATTTTTTTAATTATAGCCTTTTTTTACAAGTTCAATTCATGAATTTTAAATTCCTTCCTAATCAATTTTTTAAATTTAGCTAATTTTATTTCGAAATTAAAATAGATAATTAACAATCTTTATTTTTAGCTGAAATGACTCCTTTTAATTGGGAATGTACGAGATGAAATAATAATATAAATGTTTTAAGAAACGCGGCTAATTAAAAATTAAATTGCATTTATGAAGATATATATTATTAAATGTAAAATTTTTAATTGCATTTATGTATAATAATGAAATAAATCTCCTTTAATCGCGGAAATTAAATGACGCTTATTGAAATATATGCTTTGTCATACTGATACATGTATCAAATTTATAATTGTAATAATTCGACGTACATTTCTCTCTCTGAGATATATCTACACTGAGAAAAAAAAACGTTATTAACTTGATTAAACCGTTTAACTAAATTATTATTCTTTTAGTTGAAATATTCAAGTATTTAAATTAAATAGTATCTATTAAATCTAATATCAAATATTGTTAATATTAAATCACGATCATCTATTTAACTCAAGTATTTAAATATTTCGATTAAAAAAATAATAATTTAGTGGAACGGTCAAGTTAACAACGTTCTCTTTTTCGGTGTACTTTTCGAACAATTGTTATTTCTATTGCCTTATTTTGATTGTAGCCAGGGAATTTAAAGATGCAAAGGAGGTTGAATATTAAAGAGGGAATTGTGAAAAAAATCCTATTCGCACTCTCATATCTCGAACGGCGCGTTTTGCATACTGATATCCGCGTTCCCCTGGAATTAATACGACTATCTGTTCAAGTATCGAATTTACATTGACGTTATTTCCGCGATGTTCTCCGATTTTCAATTCATAAATTTTATCAGTTTAAATCCTCTCTCAGCCTTGCTTATTATTTTCATAAATAAATCGATGCAGATTATTCTTGACAGAATATATATATCTGGAATTAGTACAGCCTTTTCAAAATTCAATCTAAATATATATTGTGATTACCTCTGTAATATATATTATTTTTCTATGTAAAAATTATTCTTCATCCATTTGTCTTTTTATTCTATAATAGTTCTAGAATAAAAACAAACAAATGGATAGATTAATGGATTTTTATCAACGAGAAAAAGGCGAGGGGATCTAATTTTTCTCTTCAAATTGAATATCGATTCGTAATAATGCACATGTTGGCGTCATGAGAGGAGGATACTAATCAGGAGCTTCGCGATAAATTAAGCACGAATAAATCTCCCGCTAAAAAAAACGACTCGTGCAAGAGCATTAGTGAAAAGCGATATGGTATTCCGAGAATTGTGATAAAGAACGATTTATCGCGCCCTCGGGCGAATTTTTTGTGCGCGTGCGATTAAAGGACTCGCGAGAGGACATCCACTCCCGAAAGGGAGTAGATATCCTTCTCTACGAAATAAAGGATATCCACGTACACGAATATAAAAAGAAATACGGTATGTATCTTGATATTGCGCCCGAGATTTTGTTCGATTTGCACAGTTTATTTCCGATGTCAGAGTCTTACACCCTACTTCCGTAAAACGTGTTTCTCTTTCTCCTTAAACGAGACGGAAACAGCGACGAAATACCCTCTATCACTCTCTTTTCTCTCTACTAATTTAACTGTGAACCATTTTAGATGTTTTTTAGTAACTATAAAAAATATATATATAAAAACAAAAAATATAAAATAAAAAAATAAATTAATGAAAATATAAAAATAAAAATAAGAAATATAAATATAAATAAAATAAAATATAGAAATATAAATAAGAAATATAAATTATCTCTCTACTAATTTAATTATGAATCTCATTTTAGATGTTTATTAGTAACTATAAAAAATATAAAAATATAAAAATAAAAAATATAAAATAAAAAATTTAAATTAATAAAGATATAAAAATAAAAATATAAAATAAGAAATATAAATTAATAAAAATATAAAATTAATGAAATATAATTAACGATTGAACAGACTTTAATCATAATTATCTTAATTAGAAACACGAAGTGCTTCTTTCACTAAAGAATCAATTTCGTAAGGAATGGTTTCAGAATTTAATAAGATACTCTCCTGTCATTCATCCTGTGTCGAAAACTCCTTCGAATTGGCATTGTTCTTGACTTGCTGTCAATACATGCAACTTACTTACGATGCATTCTCTCGAACGGACTTTGTCGAAATTCTGTTCTGCAACAATTAAGCAGACCGCAAACCGCAACCTCGTTATTAAACGCACCATCACTTTAGTCGGACAACTTCTTGAGCCAGACTTAAGCTCGCCTTAATCCACTTAGGAATATCCCTGGGATCTCGGAAAACTAAATTCGCGATCCTGCAGGAACAATTATTTTCGCGGGCCGACTGCCGAATTTGACAATTCGAGACTGACGAGAGAATTTTCATGCGCTTTATTTAAATTTCTACATTTATATATTTTCAATATTATTTCCGATTAATTTAGTAAGCATTATTTGTTTTTGATTACTACAATCCTGGACGTCAGATTTTTTTTTAAAGATTTTTTTTTTTTAATTAGTGCAACAATTATTCAAGGCAAATTTTTCTTCAGAAAAGTCAAAATTATTTAATTAAATTAATTATTATTATTTTGTTGTTTTTACTAAATTATTTTTTAAATTATTATTTTTTATCGCGGAATATCCTTAAAAATATTGCTTATTACACATGAACATTATACAAACAAATTAATGAATAAATTATTAGAGTTCCGTTGAATTTCATTTAACATATAATATACATTTGATCATTTTTTCATTTTTGTCAATATTTTCAGTGCGATGAAAACGTAACAAATTTCATTACATTTTAAATAAATTTTTATTACATCCCATTTTTTCGCTAAACTTTATCATTTTATTTATTTATTAAAAAAGAAAACACAAAAGAGAGAAAGAAAAGAAATTTCTTTTCTTTTATTTTTATATTTCTGTTCCGCGCTACATATTTTATTTCTGCCTTTATAGATTCCTCACACCAGAAGAGCACGTGTATTCTGCATTATACGATAGATCGATGTGCCGAGCACGGCCACTTGCCTTCACTCTGCAGCCGCCTATTTATTGGCCTTAAATGTTCATACTACTTCTTGCACCGAAAATTTCATTTCGCGCTCAAATAAATTTCCCGGTGATGGATTAACGCCATTTAGACGGGAGATTTATGTCGCACGAGATTTTTTCTCCTTTTTTTACACCGATTTCTTCCGATCTTTTCCAGGGATCCGCTCTGAGGAATTGCACGGATTCGAATTCTCGGATTCGAAAGATCGGGTCCCGATTACGAGAATCAAAAATCGTTTAGCGATAGAGGAGAAAAAACAAAGGATAATTAATAAATTGATTAAAAGCGATATTGAAAATATATAAAAACACAAGTTATTATTATAGAGATTAAATTTGAAGATTGAAATTGCGATATCTAATTATAATAAAAACAGAAATTTAATAATAATATGAGAGAGAAAATTTAAAACGTAGACTCTTCGCTGGGAAAATTCGATTTTTGCATAAATTAAAATATAAAATTTAATTAATAAGACTAACAACGGGAGGGTTAAAAGCCTCGCACGATCCCGATTCTAATTTTACACGACAGTTTTTGTCGTCGCGTTTTTGAATTTTTCAAAAAAAAAAGAAATCCGATCGACAGCGCAACTTTGCCGGGCGGCCGTAAATAATACGGCGCATAGATATTCGTTGCGGCACATCCCCCGCAACATCGAATGCTTTCCGCACGTGTCGTGGTGCGGGCGCTCTCATGCACACACGAGACGATGACGTTTAGATCGATCGGCGAGCCAAGTCACGTCAGGGCACTTCATTTCCGCGGTCGGGCCCGCAATAAAGCAAGGAAAAATCCTATTTATCCTCCGTCACACGATATTCGAATCCGGCTGAATTTAATAAGCTCTGATTGCGAACGCGCACCGTTAAAAGTACTCATCCGTCTGTCCGTCCGTCCGTCCGTCCGTTTATCCGTCCGTCCGTCCGTCCATCAAATTTAACTTAGCGCCTGCATTAAGTCCAATTAGCCGAGCGAGCGGAAATGAATCTCATCCTGCACATTACTCGATATATTAACATTTATATATATATATATATATATATATATATATATATATATATATGTGTGTAATCGCGAAATCCGGGGACTAAAGCAACCCACGAAAATTAACAGAGTATCATAATCGAGTGTAACCATGTTAATCATAATATTAATTATATAGATATAATTTATATAATATTATAACATATATATATCATGTACCTATAACATGTGTAAAACATATATATAACATAATATTATAACATATATATAACATATATACATATAATTTATTTGAGTTTATCTAATGACCTAAAATTTAATTATCTATAGCTATAAGTAATACATACATCTTACAATAATCCAATAATTAAAAATAAGTAATCAAAAAATCGACAATTGAGAAATAAATAAAAAATGTATTAAAGATTTGTGTGACGGACATAAATCGACACGTATATTGGATCTCTAATTTCTTTTTCCATAAAATTCAGATAACTTAGGAGCACAATGTAGCATTGTTTTAATCCCTCACTGTGTCAGCTGTCATATTTAAATTACCCCCTCCCCATTTCGTTTTATTAAAGTAACAGAGCGGAAGGTTACGGAACATTGGCGACGGTAAAGAACGAGGGAAAAAGGACTAAAAAGTAATCGGGATGATGGGGTCATTCCCGGATTGATCGATCATTCCGCGTCTCTTTCCGCATGACGTGAAACTCGCTCGAAATGAAGCCATTGTTCTCTCTCCACGAGCGGGAATAAAATTCGTATTCGAATTCGACCGTCGGCCGGTTAGTCGACTTTGTATGGCCATTTTCGGGGGTTCCCGGAAGAATCCTTAATGAATGGAGGCCGGTATCTTTGTGAGATCCGTCCATTTTAATTAAAGAATTCTATTCGTCTTAATCTCGGTAAATTACTTTCAGAATCCGAAATAGATTCCTTTTCTTTTCCTTTCAATTATTCATTCGAGCGGATGAAAATCCAAAGAGTTGAAGGAGCTCGAAAGAGATTAATATCTTCTAAAATTTGCCGAGTTAAAAGATTCGAGTACGCGATAAAGCGCGGTGAGAGGTGTGAAAAAATTTAAGCGTTCTGGAGAAAAATCGAGATGAAATCTGAAGTCCGCTAAGCCGAGAAAAAATTAGTGGATTATGTTACTATTATTATGCAACTATTATATATACGTATGATTTAATTATTAACAAAAGTAGCTCGAAAATTTCAAAAATAAAAGACACGGGTTTCTAAAGAGAGATGTCCGTGAACTTGCAACTTGTTGAATTTTTCAGAGGTCGCAGTTTTGGCGTCGTGAATTTTTAATCCGATGTAGTCGCAGACGGTTAATTTATGTACATCAAAATATTCCAAGTGTATTATAAATAATCAATATAAAGGTGATCAGAAACGCTTAATGATACGCTCGATTTTTAATTTTCCATTATGTTTGATCGAAAGTGCATCTCGCTCTTTTTTTTCCCTGCTCCTCAACCCACTTTGATACGCATTGAAAATGGGGAGCTTTGGGTTAACAAACCTCCGCGCTTTACCTATCACTTTTATCCCGCGCGATTCCCGGTTAATCCACAGATTACAGGGTGTGCCGGAATCACGGTTCGTTTATGGATCTCTCTTTTGCAAATTTCGATACAATTTTCAATTTCATTTTCCACATTCATGAAAGATCTCTCGAGAATTAAGATTTACAAAAGTTTCCATAAATAAAGGAATTTTGAAATGGATTTTAATCCTTAGAATAGACTTTAATTTTTAGATCCTTGATTCGGGAAGCTAAGAAAAAAGTACAAAGGAATGATTAGCAAGTCTGATTTCGGATTTATTAAAGAATTCGCGTGCTCGAAGACGGCTCGACGAATCGCGAACACCTTGTACGTAAAAATGGCGGAAATAAATCTATCCATTTCGCGCGAGAACCGCGTAATTAGCGTGTCATCGTTTTTTAAATCCGGAATAATACCTGACAGCGCGCAATATTATCGCGTAAATCGCGTTTCTCGGATCATTCGCTACAAAAAAAGAAGAAAAAAAAAACACGAGAGACGTATTGGTCTTTTAAACGAGAGCAATGTTGCAATTTTGCATTCGCTTAGAGAGATTCCTCTTTTATTACATGCTCTTATTCATGCACGGGAGTTTCTATCGGGATCTTCTGTCGCATTTTCACGTTTACATGTTTACTAGATTTTTTTTCACCAACAATCGGAGATCATCTCTCGACGTCATCTCCTTCCGGATCTAGACATCTCGATTTGTAAACTGCGACATCGACGCCGTAATGGAGGTATCGTGTTCGCCGTTATTAAGCGACGCGATGGCGTCGCGATGCCAAGTACAATATGAAAAGCCGACTGATCTCGCGATATACATTATATTTACACACAGCATACGTTTATTCTTTTTCTCGTATATCTCGATCTTTTCAACTGCAATTAGTTCGAATAAGATTAGAGCAGTTAAGGGATTATGGCTAATCGTAAAAAGTAAAAAAATCCAATTTTTATGTTTTTCTTTAAATATATCATATTGAAAATATTTTCTAAAAATTAATTGGATGCAAAAATTGACGGAGTTATAAATATATGATTCAAGAAGCGCTAGAATGTATAACTTCGTTTAAACACGACTATAAACTTCAGCTATGATGTTTTGAAAGCTATATCAAGCCAATGAATGAAGATTTAAATAAACTAAAATTATATGGACCCGGAAGATAATTCCATGTAAATTAAAAAAATCTGCATTTTATTTAAACGTAAACTTAATAAACACAAATTTTAAACACTCCTTCTTGAAATCACTCTTTCAAAGTCGGTGAGCAAGATATTTTGAAAACCGTTACACCGATTTGCTCGAAATTTTACAGGCTTCTTCTACATATAAAAACCTAGTAGATGAACGAAGGATTTTGTTTTTTAATTAATACATTTTTTTTGCTTAATAAAAAATGAGCAATTTTTAAATCGAAAAAGAATATCTTAGTGTCAAATAGCTGCCATTTTGTGTCAAAACAATTTTTTTTTTAATCCTTCGTTCATCTACTGGACAATTTCACACATTAACTACAGTTTATCGAATTTTTGATATCAGATGAATCAGCTTCGAATAGCACTGCTCATCGCTTAGCGTTTTTTAAAAAACACTATCCGGAAGAATAATTATAACTTTAACATTTTTTAATATTGCATTTAAAAAATATATAACAACATCCTTAATATTTGTACTTTTGAATAAAAATTTATTTATAAAAAAAAATTATTACATTTTTCAAAAAAAATTCCCAAACATCATATTTTTTTCAGTCTGCTGACTAGGCATAACCCCTTAAAACCCCGAGAAAAAAAAATGACGATATTTTTCGATTTCTTACGCACGCGAACGATTTTTTCTCAAATTTTAGAAAGAAATTTGTAAGGTTTATTGTTAATTTCAAAGTCCTAAAAATGTTGCAAAATACGAAAAAATAAATTCTGCGATTATACATTGGAATTTGATCGTTTTCAAAGTATATATTATCATTTTTTTGTAAAGTAATACCTTAATATTGTTGCCTTGATAATTAATGACTTCATAAAATTACCGTTACAATTACTGCATTACGTCATGCTCAATAATACATACTTATCGAATGTCCTTACAATGTAAACGCATTAAAATTATTTTACTCACATAAAAAAAAGATAAGAGAATGTCGCTTATCGGAGGGATTATATATAATTGGAGTATTTTGTAAAGTTTATCTTGAAACTTTAATATAAAAGGTATGTATTTGTACGTTATTTTCTATTTTCCTGCGATTATTTTATGCTATTTAGAGAGCTACTAGTTATTATCAACAAATATATCGTACAACGCATTTAATAATGCATACTCAAAATCGAATAATGAGTTCGTAAAGAGCATCATTATTTTAATTTTTGAACTTATCGCTGAAAATATATAAAGAGCATAAATACAGCATTCGTCAGCGATAATTTGAACCTATTATTTTGCGATATCTGTATATCGTTATATTTTTATCTATAATTTCACAATATTGTGCAATTGTTTTAACATGCACCAGACGTCACGAATACCTGTTCCTTATATAAGTTTTTAGGTCATGTATACAAAGACCAAAACAAATCACTAGTATAAAAAGAGATATATAAATTTAGATTTTCTGAGAGATAAATTTAATCTTTCGAGAGATAAATTTATTTCCGATTTTTCTTTATTTTTAAAATCTTATTGATTTTAGTTTTTATAGATTCCATCGATGTTTTAATATTCCACAAGATACTGAAAGAGCTTACTTATCTTTTTAAAAACATTTTTTCTTCGAAGAATGGACGTGAAAAAGTAAAAAAGGGACATTAACACGAGGAGATGAATTTTGTAAGAGCATTAAATGGATATTTTTTTTGTAATCCGAATGTGTAGAGAAATATATCATTTATTTTTACATATTTTTACATAAGTATTTGACTTTTTCAATCAAAGTTGAGAAACGTATCATTGCAGATTATAAAAGTTTCGTAAAAGTTTGAACGCGTATAAATAAATATATAGTTAAAGTATCATATATATGTATAAAAAGACGAGAAACTTGAAACATCTAGTACATTTTGTATTAAGTATAATATATATACTTCAAAAACACACCATTTTTGTTTTATCTATTTTTACTATTGCGTTTTTTTATCTATTTTTACTATTGGCTCGGCTGTTAATATAAATGGTGTTTGCAAAACTTTATAACTCGTCAGTCTTTACCGACTTTTCATCGAAGACAAATTCGCTAATATCACGGTAAATCATTTTCACAAGTCATTTCTTTTTCTTCTAACAAAAATTGCATAATCTTTCTGTGCAAGATGCTTTTTTTTGTTTTTTAAAATAAAACATTTCTTATTATAACGTACATTTCGTGAAAGAATGTTACTTTTGTTCAATATTTTATTTTTCCAAATTTTATTCGTTTATTCTTTCATCAAGATTTTCTTAACTGTTGACAGACAATTATAACCGCAACAAGATGCAATCCGCAGTTCCGATATTGTCTCTTCTCGTGATATTTGTGGTGATTAACGGCATATATACATATGGTAAGTGCAAGAACGCAACGTATGATCTAAAAATGTAAATATCCTCTTGGAACTTTTTATGCAAAAATTATTATTTCAGAACTTTTTATTGTGAATTAAAAAAATGCATTCTTTGAAGATTTTTGAAAAATATTTATATTATATTTGAGTAAAAAATAAATTCACGTTTTCTTTTAAATATTTGTTAATTGTATTCGCGACTCGAGAAAGATTGATTTAAAATCAAAAGAAATAAATATTTCTATTTCTTTAAAATATAAGAGTATCATTTCAAAAGCTATTTTCTCTTTCTATCATCCTTTTTCTCAATACTTCTTTTTTATAATATTTTTTACTAAATTTTGTATAATTTATAATTATTTATTTTAATATTAATACTTTGTCTATTCTTTCAAAATATTTAGTTTTAAACGCGACATTGACGAATTGTGAAACTTTCTGAAATAGTAACAAAGCTTGTCTCGAATTTTAAACGCGATAGATCGATTTTCTGTAAGACACACTGACAAAGACGAATCTTCAAGATTAAAGGGATTATAGAGATTTAATTTATATATTGTGCCGAAATAAAGGATATACATGAATGTTTTACAAACTGAAAATATATAGTTCCGTTAATATTTTGAAATTTTGCTTTAATATTTTTTAATATTTTATAGCATAATATTTTATAATATTTTAATATTTTAATTTTATAATATATTTTAATATAATTTTATAACATTTATTTTTATAATATTTTAACACAATAATATATTTTTAAGCTGTTATAGTTTTGAAAAAATAAATGTGTAAATGATATTAAAAAAAATTTGAAAGTTTTTTATCGCAGTATTATTTTCCACTTGGTCGCTGAATACTTTGGCATCTTTTTCTTGATTATTGAGCTAAACAAATACATACTACCCGGGAATTTGATAATTAATAAATTTACTTAAAGATGATTGCGATGACGTTACTTGCAGAACTAACGAGAAGTGTAAGATGTATAATAATCATCCGATATGCCACTGTAAAGACGGATACAAAACAGACTTATATTCACAGTGTGTGAAATCCGGAAGTAAATATTAAATATAAGTTATACATTATTATTTTTTGTTGCTAATTATACTAAATTTACTTGAAGACGATTGCAATGGTATTACTTGCGGAACTAATGAAAAATGTAAAATGTATAATGATGGAACGACCTGCTTGTGTAAAGATGGTTATAAAAGAAACTCAGATACGATATGTGTGAAGGACAAAAGAGGTAAACGTTAAGTAAATTTGTATTATTCAATTGTTTCTAATTATTAAATTTATTTCAAGATGATTGCGATAACGTTACTTGCGGAACTAACGAGAAGTGTAAGATGTATAATGTAAGATGTATAATAATCCGATATGCCACTGTAAAGACGAATACAAAATAGACTCATCTTTGCAAGCGTGTGTGAAATCCGGAAGTAAATATTAAATATAAGTTATACATTATTATTTTTTAATTGTTGCTAATTGTACTAAATTTATTTGAAGACGGTTGCGATAACATTACTTGTGGAACTAACGAAGAATATACAATACGTAATCATCAGCCAATATGTTGGTGTAAAGATGGATACGCGAAAAATTCAGACACGGGAGAATGTGAGTCAAAAGGTAATAGTAATTTAAATTTCGCTTGTCGAAAAGCATTATTTACTTGAATATTTAATTCGGATGTATTTGCTCGGATCGATTTTGATCTCCTTGGATTTACTTTCATTTATATCTTTTATTTTTTCTTTGTCGACATTTTAATATTTCTTCTTCCCGGCATGTTTGCTTCCATGATACAGTAAGTAAGATCCGAACTATTCGTACATCTTGTATTAACGTGTATTATTTTAATTATTTCTTTATTAACGTAAAAAATAATATATATATATTTTTTAAATTGATCTTAATACAATTGAAGATTTTTATTTTATATATTGAGACACTAAAATATAAATAAATATTAACTTAAAAATATTATATATACTTTTATAAAATATTGCAACATTTACAAAAATTATTAATAAAATTTTTTTTTATGTATTTATCATATTACAAAAATATTCGAACGTTGTAGTAAAGTATGCGATATATTTCATCTCTTTGCATTTAATATATATTTTAATATTCGATATGTAGAATTGTTTTTTATTCGAGAATATGTTCTTAAGCGTAAATACATACTAGAAATTAAATTTTTTGAAACATTCAAGACATTCTTTTTTTTTTGCTTCGTATTTTTTTAAAAGCTTCCATCTCAAACGCATTTAAAAATATAAGATAAATTCTATGGAGAGTTTAATTCAACCCGCAGATTTTTTTATACAACCCGAGATGGAGGTAAAAGATATAACGTTCTTTCTTCCCGCTCTTTTTAATACAATGGAAGTCTGATGATGAGTTTGTGAAAGATTAAATAATAAAGAAACAAAGAAAAACGGAGATTTAATTGTCATGTTTGAATCGGAATATAATTCCGAAGGAGTAAATTCACAGAAACATATAAATGTTACTACAAATAAAAATTAAAATTACAAGTTAAATATAAATTAGATGTTAGAAATTTTTTTTGTATTAAATTAGCAAGTTTTATAAGAATATTGATTCGCGTTAAAAAAATCGATTTATTAAATCCCTACATCTTGACATAAGCTAAAATTAAATTACGATTTGACGTTCTTCGATGTTTCAGATTATTGAAAGGCATGATATAGGTATCTAGAAGAGTTCTGTCGACTATAATAAACCATTTGCGACGACGGCTTTTGTTATACGGAGCACGAAAACGGTTCATCCGTGTGTCTTTAACAGTTTAAAATATTGCAAGTCGAAATGCACGAGCAGAATAATGCACCCCGTTACGAAGACTAGTATTAGAGATTCTGGTGCTGGTTTGTCGATTCCATGCCACATTTACGAAGCAGCTTATGTTACCAGTTCACGTAATTTCAGAGGACGGCCCTCGCCGCTCTATATGTGACAGAGTGCGTGACGTTAAATTATAAAAAGATCGTTAGGTACGTGCAAATTATGCTACTGTATTCGATGTTATTAACATAATATGACGTTTCTTTCAGGAGAAGAAGACTTCTTTATTATGAAAAAGAATTATGATTAATAAACAACGCAAAAATAAAAAATATTTAATCGAAGAAACATATATATCGACTTCTCCTCATCTTCTTTCAAGGATCCCATCCAAAATCTAAATAAAAGTTGATTATATATCATTTAAAGTTTACTTTCGTTTAATCTTATATGTGAGAAATTCAATAAAAATTGTTAATAATTGTAATAATTAAATTAATTAATTTGTAATAATTAAATATAAAAAATTAAGCATAATATCCTTTAATTAAAGAAATTTTAATTTCAAAATTTCTTATACACAACAATATTTCTCATAAACTCATAAACAATATTTCTCATAAACAATATTTCTCATAAACTTTACGATGATACCTCTCAGTATTATTAGAATCTGAATTTTGTGTATTTTAAATCCTTTTTTAAAAATATTTTTATAATAATTATTAAATAAAATTAAATATAATTTTATTTTATTTAATAATTTTCATATACCACGAATTATTTGACTATTAACATTTCCTTGTAACGATGCAATTGCAACGAAAATGAACGTCCTCTCATTTCATTAACGTTCAACTTTTTAATAAAATTTTCAAAAATGGGAGCTGTTTCCCATTATCTTCCCACGAGCGGGATTCTCGCGACGAAGGACGGGAATCGCAGGTTGCAAATTGCGACACCGACGCTATAATGCAGGTACCGTGTCCCGCTGTTACACCATCTGCTCCGGAAAGCGTTAAACTTACTTACGTGCATTACGCGCACGGAACCGTCATCACCGCCGAACAATTCGATGAATTTCGCGGCAGACGCGCGAGAAATGTATTGTGTGGAACTCGGAAGACGCGCTCAACGTTTGCATAAGCATGCGGATGATGGATTCCTGGACGTGTTCCCTATCGAACGTAAAATTGGATTTTTGCATTTATATATTTATGCATATAAAAAAAATTATGTATTATATAAATATTATATTTTATATTCTTCTATATTTCTATATTTTATAAACGCGCATTTTTTGCATCAGATATAAACTTTAATTACGATGATACCTCTCTCAGAGAATTATTAGAATCTGAAGTTTTTATATTTTAAATCCTTTTTTGAAAATATTTTTATAATAATTGTTAAATAAAATAAAATACAATTATATAATTTTATTCAATAATTATAAAATATTTTCAAGAGAAAGGACTCTTAATTAATATTATATACTATAATATGATATATAATTATATAAAAGAAATTATATAATTATATAATAAAAAATTATAGAATTATAGTAATTATAATAATTGTTGAAGAAACTTGAAAGGGCTTTTTCTCTTTTAATTTTCCAAGCTAATTACATATAATTTTATACAGTAACATAAAAATTATATATCGCATCGAATTGCATTATTTCGATGTCGTGCAAAACGTGAGCTTATGGCATTTTTTTTTCAATCTCCAATCTTCGGTGAGTTCGGCGTGTCAATCAAACTCGTCTGCTCTCGAGTTTTTATTGAAACTCATAAGATTCGCATTAGCGCGATGATATTCTCAAATACATTTAGGTCGTTCCGGCTTTCATGTAGAGCTGTTTGTTCTGCGCGCAAAGGCCGGGGTGCTTTTACCCTAATTACATGAGCCTAATGAAGGAATAAAATCAGCGGGTGGGACAGCGGGAAAGGGAGCCCCGAGAGGTATTCGTTCCAACAGACGAATTTCCGGATGGATTACGGCTGAATTTTTCCGACCTTTTGCACAAACGCCGATAAATTCCGTGTTGTAAATCCTATTTTTCGAAATTTCCATTTCGAGAAATTCATATTAATATCGGGCTTATCTTTCAATTTTTGAAGTATTGTCGGAAATTGCGAAATTGCACTCTCGATATACGGAAATATAAACCAAAATTGAGTTTTGTGCATTGAAAAAATGTTTGCGGACTTCTTTATTTAGCGCGTTTTTTTTAAAATTTAAATATCGAATTATTAGCCTCGAAAAAAAAAAAAACAAGTTTGTTTTCGTTGAAATCCAAATTTTTAACTGAAAGAGAGATTTCTTATTAATAATTTTTATCTTGCTCTATTCATTCAAATTAAGCTCATTAAATTTCTTTTCTCTCGTTCTTATCCTTTTCCTTGATTTTAATTTCTCTATTTGTCTTGTCTCTTTAACAAGGATAATTCTATTATTCTTGGCTTACGTTTCCCATCAAATATAATTACAACGATTTCCGCAAACTGGTTTCCACAAAGCCAAAGACGGCGCAAACTTCGCCTCGCGAAATAATCCAACGGCGAGTATCCGCGGCGAATAATCCAACTATGTTGTCGAATCGACAAATGAAAATTCTTTCCAACTCAATTACGCTCCCGACTACGGATTATAATAATCGTTCGTCTTATTCTTGCACGCTAACTAGGTCGAACAGCTGCCGTCAACAAGCTAGGAACTTGCCAGGTGGGCCGAAAGCGAGAAGACGGGAATAGAAACATTATTCATGCAATTTTTTAATATGCCGCTTTAAATATATTTCAAGATAATTTGTATTTAAATTTCTCGACGTTTATACACATGCAATTAAATTTCCATTAAATGAACATTAATATTTTTTAATACATTTAATATCAGGTTATATAAATTTATTTTGAAATATAATAAAAAATGTCTTTTATTTACAATAGAAATTTATTGTTAGATATATTGTTACATTTTTCCGTGATTAATATTTGAATTAAAATTTTATTGAAATTTAAAATAAAAATTAAAAAAGAAATAATATTTGTGAGATATTACGTTTCCAACTTTTTAATTTATAGGATTTGTTTATATGGGCTCGATTTTTTTTCTTCATATGAAAAATATCCGTGTATACGAAAGACAAAATAAAACAATACTATTGTACAAACTCCATTATCTTACCCGATATGTGAGTCCTTTTTCTTTTTATATTTATATTTGAAATTTCAATAAAAAATCTTAACTCAAATATTAATTACAGAAAATATCTAAAATATCTATAATAAATTTGGATTATAAAAAACTTTTTTATTATATTTAAAAAAAATTAAATATCTTAACATAAAATTTAAGACACTTTTCAAACTTAAATCCGAAAACGTTCTGAAAATGAAGCTTTAATTGATGTTTCGATGTCGATGTGTCGATACCGATGCGTCAATCAAATCGTTATTTTTCCGATCGGCCGGAAGAATCTTTTTTAAGCAATTAGGTCATGAACTGGACAAACAGGGGATGATGGATAATTCTCCTCCCTTATCGGCGAGCCATTTTCATCGCCGATAAATATTGCCTCCTAGAAACTGCAAACGCGAGAGGATTCCATGTTGCTGTCGTCATCTCGCGGAACCTGTAAAGAGCAGAATACTGTTGCTTCTGTTTATCATCGAAATCCCTTTAAGGGTATACCAGCCTGTTGAAGGGTTTATTTCGTGAATTCAATCAAATCCAGCAAGCGAGAGTCTCCTACCGAGGATAAATGCGAGAGAAGATTGTCCTCGCGTTGATAAGATTGAAGTGAATTTTATCTGGCTGGCAAGATACACCAAAATATCGAGAGAAATCAGTTGAAGAGGATCTTGTTTTTCGGAAAATTTCGTTAGATGGCAGTCTTGATATTGCATTTTATATGTTTTTTAAAATAAAGTTTGCTATTTGTCTAAAAAGATGATTAATGGAGCCTAATTTATTTTAATTTATTCTAATTAAAAGTATTATACGACTTAATAAATTGACTGTGAGAGATGCAGAAAGATATCAAAGCCTGTGTATAAAATATTTAATTTTATCTTAATTTTTTAATATTTTAAAGATATCTAAAATTAATGATTAAAAATTCGTTTATTAAAAGACTAAGTCTAATTTTTTCTATGAAAAGAAACTTGTGATTTTTATTGCCTTTTTTACATTACATTAAAAAAGAATAAATTGGAATTGCGGGAAAAGAATTCACATGTTAGGTCAAATAAGGGAGCTTGTGCTAAAATAGTAGTATTGTTTTATTTTACCTTTCATATACATGGATTCTTAAAATTGAGAGAGTTGTAATACTTACTTATTAAAGGACTTTAAACAAAACTCAAATATTTAACAAAATTCCCGGTTCTTTTCGTAACAAACTTGGAAAATTTCTTTCGTCTCCATCGTCTCTTGAATAAATTTTAATTAGTTTGAAGAGTCTTTCGGTTACTTTCAACCATACGAGTTTAGTTTAAAAGAAAAAACTAAAGACATGTAAACTAAAAAATATATAAATACTTTCTTTAAGGAACAATTCCATATTAACTTATAGAATAAAATTTATTTGTGCACAATCTTTTTTTTTAAATTGAAATCTTCTGGCTGCAAAACTCAGCCTCGTGCAGTATAATCACTCATTGCGAAATTAGTTAATTAATGGACGAGGTTAATGGCCGCCCTGATCAGGTTCGTGAATTAAAAAGGTATCCCGGTAGAGCGAACTCGGCGTACGATGCATCATCGTCATGAACGAGCTTTCCGACGCCGGTGTTGGCGTCGGATTTGGCGTCGGGCTTAATAAAGGTGTACCCTGAAGGCTGATGGCCAGTGGAAGAGCGCCCGATGTGCACAGACCCATCGCCCCCCTTCCGGTTTCCGTAACGAAACGATATCTCGAAGGCCTCGCGGACCTAAATGGATGATTTTTATTAAATATATATAAAAATGGAAATTTTTTTTATTAAATTTTTTCCATAAAGTCTTCACAGACGGTTATATTTTGTTTTATTTCGTTATATTGTTATCATTGCATTCGATATATTTTTAATAAAAGAATAATAATTTTAAAATTTTAAATTTTAATACTATATTTAAATTTCTAACGTAGTTTTTTTTTTATTTTATTTTATTACGATGCTTAATTTCATTTTCAAGAAGCGTATAATTTCTAATTAGAATTCTCATTTATATAATACTTTGAAAAGTTTAACCGGAGAGAAATGTAGAAAGAGAAAGAGAGGGAGATAATTAAATGCAGATTTTCTGAAAATTATATGCTCTCCTTAGAGATGTAATTCAATATTGTGACAAAATCAAATAAAAAAAAAAACAAATTAGAAATTGAAATAATATTAGAACTTCAAGAACTTCAAGATTATTATTTTATTAGAAATATATTAGAAAGAATATAATAATAATTTAAAAAGAAACAAAATATAAACATGGAGAAGGTTAGATCTAAATTATTACAAGTAATAACAAAAATTCTCTCTAAATTATTATTTGATGTAAATTCAATATATGTTGATTCTTCAAGTTAATATCATTTTTCTATTTTTTTCACGAAATTTAATGAACCTATTAAAAATAATAAAATGAAACAAGTCAAGTTAAAATAATAATAAAATTGTTGAGATACTGAAAAAAAAAATTAAAATTAAAATTAAAACAACAATCGGAAAATTAAGATATAATATAAATTTACATTGTATTGCAAAACTGACGAGATATTTTGCACAGAGAAATGAATAATCGGATTATACCTCGAGCACTTGCACTTCAACAAGCGAATGAACGCGGCGCGGAAAGTCCTATTGAAAATGGTATAAATAATCGGGTTGATTGTCGAGGACACGTAGCCCAGCCAGAGGAACGTGTCTACCACGTGTCCCGGCACAGGACACGTGGGACACGCGGCGAAGAAGATGTTAAGCAGAAAGAATGGCGCCCAGCACAGGACGAACGTGAAGAACACCAGGCCCAGGACCTTGCTCGCCTTCTGTTCCGTCGCGACCGCGTTCGCGGCCAGGGATCTCTTCTTCGATCGTCCCGCCAGGAACCTGAAAGGACGTCGATCTTGAAGGGAAAAGACGTGGGATTTTTATCGCGTGGAATATCCGCCGTTTTCCTTTCTCTTCTCGCGAGAGAGAACTCGATACCTGAGATTCAGGGTGTTGGGCGTGACGTTCAATTGCAACTTCAGAGCCCTGAGGGTGAAGTTCCGTGTTTCGCGCGCGATGTTCTCCGGCGTTTGGGTCGCCTGATCCACTTTCGACCTGGGTCGTGATCCTGTGGCAGGACTTCCGGCGCCGTTTACCGTTAACTTCAGATGCGGCAGGACTCTTCTCACGCCTCCGCATTTGTCGCTGTCCCGACAATTAAACCAAAATGTTCTAAATCCCTCGAAAACTATCACATTTCCGTTCGTTCTCAAAAAACATGAAAGAGAGAGAAACGTTTCCATTATACTATTTCCTACAATTGCTTTAATTGATATAAATCTCTTTATATGGAGTCCAAAAATTGATATAAATCTTTTTATATTGTATCTAAAAAATTAATCAATATTAAAAATAGAATAACAAAATATAAAAAAAGTAGAAATAAAAAAAAAAATACTTTTATGTCTTTCCATAATTACTTTCTAATTAATATAAATTTTGTGACAATGAAATACCTTTATCTCTATAATTTTTGCATCAACAGGAATGTGACAATGTCTACGTTCGTGTGCCAGTCGAATAAAAAATTACGATAAAAATTGACGAGTTGATGAAGAAAGTTCAGATGGTCGATTTAATTTGCATAGACTCATAAATCGTCATTCGATATCACAAGTATTGCACGGCTTGCGTAAAGTCGCGCGATAAAAGCGCAATTTGATAGATGATTCGATTCAACCCGCGGAAATAAATGTTACAGTCTCAATCTTACTTTGTCCTCAATTATAAATCGTTTTATCTCGCTCAATCAGACATAATTTTTTAATGTAAAAGAATAGACGTGTGAAAGCGATCTCATGATTGTTCAATTTACGTACAAGTTTCTTTAGTGTATTCTTCATTTTCTCTATTTTCGCGCATACAAACTCATTCTGTGTTCTTATATATTTTTATAATTAAGAATTATGTTTATATAAATTATATTATGTTACATATATAAATTTTACATAAATGTATATAATTAATAAATATATCTAATAATTATTAAAATTAATAATTAATAATATAATATAATAATTAATGAATATATTAATAATTATGTATAATCATAAATTATATAATAATTAATTATCTTATATATTAATTAATTAATATTATAAATTCATGAATATATATTATATTAATATATAAATTCCAAGGTATATTACGGAAATATATTTATTAATTAATATTTATTATATAATTATGTTACATAAATTAATTAAAATATAATTTCAAATTTGTTATCATTATTATTGCGTTATTCATTTTATGACTGGATCTAATTCTCACCTTTCCCTTTCAGCGTTGCAACCGGAAGTGCGGATCAGTCTCGCGGAGGTGGAGGACGATCTCGCGGTGGCGATTGCGGTGGACGACGACGACGCCGTCGATGATGATGTTTTTGCGGACGCGTATCTACCGCCCAATCGGCGAAACTGATCTCCCTCTGGATGTATGGCCGCGAATCGCGCCTTCTTGCGCAACAGCTGCACCGTCAACACGTAAGTCGCAACCATAACGATCATGGGGATGTAGAAGGCGATCAGGGAACCGAACACGAAGAACGCTCGGTTATTGATAACGCACACCCTCGGACGCGGCATGATGTTCGAGGGGTTGATGATGCCTGAAACAACGAGATCCTTGCCATTCGATATCTCGATTAGCCTTTTCTCTGATTAGCTGTGGATCCTAGATTAGCTCTCGATTATCCGTCAAGCTGAGCGGAAGGGGCGCGACACCCTCGCTCGAATCACATTTTTCTCGCTCCATCTTATTTTTGAGAATTATTTTCTCGAGGAATTGACTCTTCCGAAGTCTGTTTTGAAATTGCAACGCGATACGTTCTCGTCAAAGGGAAAATTATTATCGAGAATATAATTGCCCTTGAATAGGGCTTGATTAACTTTACGTAATCGACTTTCTCGAGAGGATATGTTGTAGGGCTTTAGTAAAGGCAGCGAAATTTGTGTAACTCGGCTAATCAGAATTTCCATCGATTTATTTGCATAATGGGAGACGGCGAAGGCGGGAGGAGCCATTGTCGATGTAGGGCGATCTAAAAATCGCGCGTTAATAATGACAAATGTGCATTACGTCGATAAATATGCATTATGCGGCGTCGCGTCACCGCTTTTTCGCGCTTTATCTCTAGCGAGAGTCTCGCAAAAAGCGACGTCTCTCCTCGAGATATCTCTCTCGCATCTGCTCCTCATATTTCTCTCAAAAATGTGGAAAAATACGGATCCTCAAAGGAGTCCCTTTATCACCGCAAAGTGAAGATTAATGGATAAACACGACTGCGTGGCAGCGATTCGCCCTAAATTCCCGTAGAATAGAATTATCCGGGATAAAAGGAGTTGTGTATACTCTATAAATGGGCAAACAATCAAACAAACGCACAGAAATGCAATTCCCATTTCTCGTACAGAGCGGCTCTCTTTCGGGTTTGTTTGCGCCTTCGTTTTAGCCCGCTTTACAAAATACGTGCCGGTCCATATCGAGGCATATTTACATCCTCTCTCTGAAAGAGAGAGGAAACGGGCGGAAAGCGAGTAGGGGGGAGAAGGGGGAGAGATGGAAGGATGTAATAATAATTTACCCAACACCGTGATGGAGCTGGAGACCAGCATGGCCAGCAGCCAGACAGCGGCGATCTTGAAGCCCACCACCCGCTTCGTAGACGTGTGTCGTGTCCTGAGCGGATTACGGATGCCCAGATAACGGCCCAGGGAGATGAAACACATGTGCATTATGCTCGCCGAACACGCGAGCACGTCGCATGTCACGTAAACGTTGCACCACACCACCCCGAACGGCCAATATCCTGAAAAGTTCATGAAAAGTTCAAGGGGCTCGAGCTTTTCGAAGGTCAAGATTCGTGAGATGATCGGTCATTTTGGATCATCTATCATTCGCGGTGAATCTAAAAGGTTCCTTCTCTTCGGGAAATGAAGTTCACGCTTGCAAGTTGTTTTATTTCCTCATATAAATAATTAAATGTAAAAGCAAAGTTTTATTGTATATAATAAAATTGAAAATATAAAATAATAAATATAATAAATTAATCCATATTACATTAATTAATTAAATAAAATAATTAATATTAATAATAATATAATTAATTAATATTAATAATAATATTAATATTAATTAATTAATATTAAATTAATTAATGTAATAAATTAAAAATTGAAAATATAAAATATTGTATATAATAATTATTGACAGGCAGAGAATCTATCTAATGTATGAAAGACATCGGTTACTAATTTATGAAAAGAGGACTGCGAAGTTTTACATGTAACGGTGCACCAGCAGCAAAAATAAAATTTTACCGAGTTTCGTTAAGAAAAAAAATTGGTTAAAAAACATCATTAAAAAGAAACTTGAGCTTTATCAAATTTCAATCGTACCTCGAATCGAAGTTGTCGAATCGGAAGAATCAATAATTGGAATAATATTTAGAATAATTACTCGCGAGAGACGATAATTTTGTTCCAGATGATTTATTTTTCACTTGAATTAACATAACGACCTGTTTTCTTGCAAAATTTTCTAATTAAACGAATCAAATATCTTGATAATTTCTCTAATTTTCCTGGAATACCTCCGTGTGCGAAAAATGTCAAAAGAAAGGATTAATTAATAGCGAATCCCCCGCGCGCGGTCTTTTTGCGCGGGGTATCCATTTACAGGATATGCGACGAGAAAGGATTCGGATACATCGATATCACGATATATCCGTTATCGAATTTTTTGGCCTTCGACGAGCATTTTTGACGTTCCCGACGTACGTTCTTCTCGTTCAAGAGACTAATGGAAAAATAACTTGAAAGAATAGAGAGTCCTTATTGTAGCGTACGAATGGAGGGCAGGGACGCAGCTGTGGAACGCGTCACGATGCAGCCGCGTGATGCGATGAATGGGATCACATCAAACGACGTCAAATGTCGGAAATGCATTTACACAAACCGTCACTTTGCACGGGCAGATTCTCTCAGTCGACGGTATATTTTTGTCGCTTCAAACATTCGCGGTCGAAAACGTATCGACACCGAGGCTGTAATCGATGAATAATAGCGATCTCAAAAATCCGAATTTGTTTCTTTCTCGCAGGAATTTATAGATACTCCAATCAATCTGTAATTTTCTTGCAAAATATCTATTTATTTCATTTCCTTCTAATTGTCCGTCAAGAGCAAGAAAATTATAAATAAATAAATAAATAAAGAATTTTAAAAAATATATATATACGGGGTGAATTTAATATCGAATAACTTGTATAAATCATATGTATTATAAAATATATATTATTAAAATATATATAATATTATTATGAAAGTTGTTACATAAGTAAAAGATGCATAATTTCAAGGACATTATTATATAGTAGTGCATTTATTCTTTTTATAAATAGAAGTATTTTAGAAATTTGAACATCGACCTAGTTTTTTTTCACATGAGACCATCATAATTTTTTTTTATAGAAATCGATTTTTCATAAAAATTTGGCGTAAAAAATTATAAGAATAGGATAAAAAATTAAATTAATATTAAATTAAATTTATTATTTAATTAAATATATATGTATAATTTACGAGATATTTTATATTTTAATTCAACATAATTTTTAATAAACTATGAAATATTTAGTAAAATATTCAGTTTTTAATTATCAATATTTTTATACACGAAATAATGGGACGAATCAGTTGACGTGAAAAAAGAACATGATTATTTTTAAGAAAAAATATAAATACAAAACATTTTTTACACAACATTTTTAATAAATAAATCTGCCGTAATTTAAGAAAAAGACATTTTGCAAAAATCGATGAATGTTTCCGCAAAAAATCTGTATCATTTCGTCACTTCTCGTGATATTTGATTACCGTAGAATGTTTATTTAGTAAGAGCCATAAAGCTGGAACTTTCGGAATTCAATATTTCGTATGCAACGAACCCAATATTATTCCAAGGATTAAGCAAACAGCGAGCGACTATATCGTACGATGATAGATTCTTCAAACAGACGATTTGCGAAGCAAAGATAAAGCAATACGATTAAGTCGAACTCGATGATTAATAAATACGTGTCTGTAATTAATTAAAAATCCTTGGTCGCAGATTAAAATAATCATTTGCGATCATTGCCGATTGCAAATCCTGATTTAAAGATTATTTATTATTATTCTGTTTTACAATATCTCTCATTTTCATCTGCCATAATTCGCAAATTTTAATAATTTTAATTATTATTGTTCAGTATAATTGATATTTAACAAAATCGAATGAAGAAGATGGGTAACTTGAAGTGTAGCATCTTCTTCTAATCAGTCCCTTATCTCGAATATTATAATTTGATTATACAAAATAATTAACCTAATTACGCGTCGTGCATCGCACTCATTGTGAAAATTGAGACGAGGAGCGTAGAATTTCTGAGGGCGCATAGTAAAAAATTTGCATATAGTCGCATTATATTAAGATCTTCTCGGAAAGACTACGGTGCGAGGAATTTCATTAGTAACAGATTGAAGCACGCCTTGATGAACATACACGCGGCAATAAAGACGTTAAGTACACGCAGGAGAAACGTAGAAAGGACAGGAATAAAATTCGAGAACTTGAAATATAAACGAGGGAAAAAAGAGAAACACGAATAAAAAGTCGAGAAAAAAAGTTTAAATAAAAAATTAATTTTTATTAAACTTCTTCCTCTCGATAAAAAAAAGTTGTCTCGTTAAAAATCCCTTTTTCTCTCCGCATCGCAGAGATTTGCGCGAATCATATTATTCAATTTAAATAATTCGCAAAGAGAGAGAGAGATAGAGAGACACTCCAATTATTATTATTATTATTGTTATCAATTCCATATACTATGTTTTCTTTCGTTTTCAAAGGGAAAGTTTAGCGAATTAGTCGCCTCGAAACTATGAGATTTTTCGCGGAAGCGGAAAAGAATTGGTCAGAAAGAAATTAGAATGTAAAGAAGGGGTGGGAGCGAGGGGGCGGCTTCCCCCTCCCCCGATAATTCGCGCGTGAAGATGCGAAAACGTTGCTGAATACGAAACACTCGTATTGTTCAGGGACGGCGAGTTTGCCAATTTTCGGCTCCGCAAAGGCACTTGCCACGCGCCGGTGCGCCCATCTCTTTTAACAAGGTGCTCGCACTTTTCAGTCATCTATATCCGACAGAAATGTATGAGAACAAACGTCGGCAATGAACCGCGCGGCTTAACGAGTGTAACGAGAGTGGAAGGAAAAAAGTTGCGAGCTTTATTCGGTTCTTCGCTGATTTTAGCGCGTTCTCCAGCGAATGCTGACCGATGCTCTTTGCTCTGCTACTCTTTTTTTTTCTTACCGCGATCAATTAGATACAAATAATCAGTAAAGTAAAAATGCGATAATAATCGTTAATGTAATAGAAATGCAATTACACTTTAAATCTAGTTACATTTTAAATCATTATTATTAAATTATTTTTTATTATTCAATTATTTCATTTATTATTATTATTGTTTTCAATTATTGAATTATTTTTTAATTATTCATTTATTCAATTTTTATTTTGTTTTTATTATTTGATTATTTAATTATTATTATTTATTATTCAATTATTTTCATTGGTCAATTAATTGTAATTATTTTTCATTATTTAATTGTTTTTCATTATTCAATTTATTTTTTAATTATTTAATTTTTACTATTTAATTCTTTAATTATTTTTGCATTATGTAATTATTATTTTGTATTTCATTTTATACATTATTACATGGTATGATTTTATAAAAAATTATGAATTTTAAAACGTCTAGCTTTATACTTTTTTTTGTAGGTCGTTTCATACAGTATTAAATTAATGATTAAAGTGATTTTTAATTAAATGTGCCGAAAGTTTAAGGACGTGCTTGACGAGAATTTCATTAGGATTTATGACGGATAGGATGCGTCATCATGAAGATAATTGTAGGCTGTCATCGAGCCGACGTAGATTGGACACTCGAAAGTACTTAATGGCCACACAGCGTGTTTCGTTGCTCGCAATTTCAGTCGAAACGCGAATTAATTAGCGCCATAATCACGACACTCTGTAATCGGATCAAGGACGTCGAGAATTATTCGGCATAATATTGCCAAAGCGCTAATTCTTGTTTATCAGTCTTTAAGAGAAGAAAGAGAAGATTGATGTATAATCATATTTCAGTAAAATTATTTTAATATTCAAGCATATTTTATATATATTTCTATATTTATTTAATACAAAATCGCAGCTCTATCTTTATAATTTTATTATTTATTTGCAATTTTATTTTTATTATTTTATTAAATAAAATCGCATTCATTATATTAAATATATTCGCTGAATAAAACTTTATATTTTTCTTGTACAAACGTTACAAAATCTTGCATTGCATCCGGATAAAGAAGCGTCGATAATTAATTTCAATACTGATATCTTCGTTTTTGAATTAACAGAGGAATCTAACATTTCGAATCATCCTCCGTGTATAAGTATGTATGGTGAAGGAAATCTAATAACGAAATTCTAATGAAATTCCCTTACAAAAGAGACAGACATTACGGATTCCGACATTTTTAAAGTTCGCGAGTCCAAAGTTTCTCAAACAGGAAAAAAATTTGGGATTTAAATCCGCGATTACGAAATCTAAAAGTGTCAAAGATTCAGACATTTTAAATTTAACGACCGCACTCTCTAGACTCGCCTAGGAAAGAGATTTAGGGAAAAACTCGGGAAGATTATCGCTTCTGCAAATATTTTTCCTGCGGTCGAGGGGGAATTTCGCGAAAATCCTCGCGCAGGGCGAGATGTCATTTTTCCAACGCCATTTATAATAGAATCGACGAGAAGGGAGGTGGAAAATTTCCTCAATGTATCAGCTTCATAATAACGACTTGATGAAATCGAATGACGCGTCACGCGTACCGGATTTCGCGTCTCCAGGACTCGATGCGCGCTCCTGGAAATTACTCCTTCCAGGTCGCGGAGCAAAAGCTGTCTCGTACACGAGATAAACGAGCCACGACGATGAGCCCGCTAATGCCGCGCGTGTCGTCGACGTGTTCCACGTGAAGGATGGAACGCGGGCACGTGACGCGAAAACCCGCGGATAAAGCCGTTCCTCGGCGCAGAAAAGGATAGGGCGGAAAAAAGGAAAAGGGGTGGTCGGCCGACTGATCCTTTGTAAATCTAGAAAGATACAAGATTTAGCAAAACTTCATCATGGATTAATGCGTTTATAAAAAATCAGCTCTATAAAATAATCTTCTTCTTGCTGATGAGAAGTCATTAAATTAATGAATTTTTCCTGATTAATAAAAATGTAAAAATGATTCTCGACTTGATTCTTAACCTCCAAATTATACTATCGCTTTGAAGGTATATATAATTTTAAACTTAATATTAATTTTTTTATAGATTGATTAGATTGATTGATTAGATTTTTTATAGATTCAATTTTATAGATGGCTAGATGTTTTATAGATTTTTACATATTTTACAGATTTAAAAAATCATAAAAAATCAGCAGTATAAAATAATTTTTTCTTTGCTGATGAGAAATCATTAAATTAATTATTTTTTCATGATTAAAGGTGTAAAAATGATTCTGGACTTGATCCTTAACTTTCAAATTATACCATCGCTTTAGATTAAATGTTATAGGCTAGATTTTTTATAGATTACATATTTTATAGATTTAAAAATGATAAAAAATCATAAAAAATCAGCTGTATAAAATAATCTTCTCCTTGCTAATGAAAAATCATTAAATTAATGATTTTTTTCTGATTAAAGGTGTAAAAACGATTCTCGACTTGATCCTTAACTTTCAAATTATACCATCGCTTTGAGAGTAGATGCAATTTCGAACTTAAGTACTATTATCTTCGGAATAATAAATCATGAGCTGAAACAATCACAATCAATGATTAGAAGATCTCTCAGCTGATGAAATGATTTTAGTTAAATTCTTTAATAAATCATATCGATAATTTTGGAAACGGTGTTGAAATTAGGTTTCAATTTCCCGGCCGTGATGTCACAATCGAAATTAACGATTTGCAAGGACGATGACGCAATCTCGCACTTAATTAACTACATTATAACCGCGAGATAGGTGCAATATATACCCGGCTGCGCCACGTATGAGATACTTCGCAAGAAGACGAGACCGGAAAGGGTTGACCCTCCGTGCGTGTCGTCTCCCGTTTCCGCGTCGTACACATCGCGACGGATCTTAAGTCCGGAGTTGTATTACGCGCGTAATCCGATCGCGCGCGCACGCGCGAGTCCTTGTTAATTCCGCTTCGATGCGTCGGTGATACGCGTCGTTTCCGCTCGGCGGAAAATCCGTGAAATTCCGCGGAAAAATTCCTGTCTTCTCTTATTCATCCCCCCCTATCCCCCCTCACCCCTCTCCCTCTCTCCGACCATCCATTCCACTCTGCTTCATTCGAGAGATTTTCGTTTCTCTTCATTCCGATCGAGATACTCGAAGATATTTACATTTTTGCGTCGTTCGACGGGAGGGATGAAACCGAATTCTTTCCCTTTGAATTCTCGGAAAATTAAGGGGATGAGTAAATAGAAGATAAGAGAGGAATCTCTCACCCAGGAAGCCCGGTATGGCGCCCAGCGGCATGACGAAGAGGCTGACGAGGAGATCGGCGACCGCCAGCGACAACAGGAAGTAGTTGGTGACGTTGTGGAGCCTCCGGTCCAAGCCCACGGCGAGGCAGACCAATATGTTGCCCAGACCGCCGGCGGCTATGAAGACCGCCACGAACAGGAAGCTCCAGTCGAAGCGACGCGTCCTCGTCCCGGCGGTGGTGCCGATCCTGGATCGATGCGCGCAGGAGACGGCCAGATCCTCGTCGACGACGCCGACCGACGAGCACTCGAGGATCTGCGGAAAAACACTTGGCTTTAAGTATCGCCCTCCGGTCCTTCGTTTCGAGACGAATGGTCGGAATCTGCGGAGAAGTGTCAAAATCAATGGCGACAATTTCTAAACGTCCCACGCTTGAATTATCGCTGGAAATGAAGATCTTTACGCGTCTCTCCCATTTTGAAAATCTCAAAGGTCGAGTAAGTTTTGTCGCCTTAAGGGAGACAATTTAAATGTTGCAAGCATGTTTGCGCGAGATTTAAAGGTATTTTTCTGAAGTTTCCTCTGTTATTAATGAGAAGCAAAGATTGAGAGACAAAATTTCGTTCTTGAATGATGAAATCATATATAATCTTAGATTTTTCAATTTCTTTCTTTCAAAAAGGAAAAAAACTAAAAAATCCAAGTATTTTTAAATTTGAAATTCGAATAAAATAAATATTTAGATAATAATAAATAAATATTAAAGTTTGAAAGTTTAATCATATTTATTTTTGAAATACTTAAATGTTCGAGTTATATTTATAAGGGAATTTTGAAGGTTCAAAAAAAAGTTAAAAATTATGAAGAATTTATATTCTAGTTTCAAAATTCTCTTAAAAAGATGCTAACGATTTTATGTTGCTTTCATAATATTTTCGAATTCTTGCACGTTTAATTATACGAATTTAAAATCCTTGAATCTAAAGCCCCTCTTGAATTTCGACGCCTCATCTTTCTTCTCTAAGAACCTACTTCCTCGTCGAAGGACGTAGCGTTGCAATTTCTCATCGGTATCCTAGACAGAAAGACGCCCTCGATGCTTTCGAGGCTGTCGAGCAGCAAGGACATGTTGACGTTGCAACTACCATAATCGCAGGGCGTGCAAAAAAGAGTCATCGAAGAGGAGGTAAGGGTTCCTCTCCCGATTGTGGTGCATAAATGATCGAATCCACCAGAAATGGTGTCGCATTCGCCGGCGCAACCACCGAGGGTGTCGTTGCAGGACACCTGGTGCAGGATCGTCGTCCAGTTGCCGACCCAGGATGTAAAATTGCCCTCGGGGACCAGCATGACGAGCCTCGGAGGAGTCCTCGGGATTAGTACCGCCAGTCACGATCGATGCGATGCGAAACAGACTAGAACGAGGTCCTTATGTCGGTTCAAGCTGTTCCTAAGGACAATCTAAAACGAAATAATAGATTTTGTTTTTTATTTTTAATCTATTAAGTTTCCTATATATCCCTGTTAAAATTTTTCAGAAGTTTAAACGTTTGAAAAATAAAACAATTAAATATATATATTAATTAAATATTTTTAAATAACTTAAATATATAAAATGTAATAAATTAATAATATATAATTATATTAATAAGTGTATAATAAATTATGTTATTAATAAGTGTATAATAAATTATATAATTAATAACATATAATAAAGAAATTTTTAAAATTTAAATGAAAGTTTAATATAAAAAGTCTAGAACTTTACATTTAAAATATAGAAATACTGGGAGAATTTTAGAATAAAACTTGGCCTTTTTCCGATATTTTTTGTTTCATTGATACGATTATTTTTTTGCAGGGATTAAAAATTTCGATACGTCACGCGTATCAGATCAGCTGATGCTATCAGCTAGTTGCGCGGATAAATCAATTGAATGCACTGCGCGCTTTTCCTAATCGCGGATAAATATATTTTTATGTAAGATTAGAGACAAATTTCGCGTCAAATAGCTAGAAATTATTTAAAAATAAAAATTATCTTTTAAGAAAGACAATTTAATATTAAATATTCAAAAGGAAAATTCTTTATTCTTTAGAATATTTTATATTAACAGAAATTTTATACCTTTTTCATTAAAAAAAAAGAATGACAATTATATGTATATTGTACACATTTAATTAAGTAATATGTTGTAATTTATTAAAAATTTGAAAATCCGAACTTTCGAAGGATCTAATAATGAATCTCCAAAATGTCAACATAAAATTTAAATCTGGTTAGATTAATTTTTCTGGAACGTAGGCGCACTTTATCCGTTCCTTTTTAATTATCGAAGATTGAGGCGGGCTTTGTCATCGGTTTCTTTATCGTCAGAAATTCGCAGCGATAACGACGTCAGAATGATGGTGGGGGAGGGGCGACTGTTTGCGCGTTGATTGCGGGCGAAATCTTGCGAACAAAGCGCCGCTCTTTCATGGCAAACAAAGGACGAGACGTCGGCTCGTAGACTTATCGGAGACATCGGATAAATCGGATGTATAAGATCGGACGCGCGTGATCTCTCCTCCCCCCCCTCTTCCTCCCTTCCCCCTTTTTCCCCTCGGATATTTTAGACGGGGAATTACAAAAGTGTCATCCTCTTCGGGAGGCCGTTATTTATCTGCCGGGACTCGCGCGACCGGTCGGATTAATTGACATACCGGATATCGACAGCCTTCCTCCACACCTCACGACAATACTGATCCCTGAACAAATTGCCGCATCGGCGAGCTTGCCCGCCAGCGACGCGCGTCCATTGTAAATTGTAACGTGAAAACCGAAATTAAAATCTGAACAAAAGATAGATTCTGCCTCTCCCTATCTCTTTCGTAATATTTAGAAATTTTTTTGTACAATTTTGGATAACGTGTGTTTCTTCAAAATCATTAATTTCAAATTAAAAAGTAGCTTTTAATTAAAATGAGTCCTTAATAAAACTCACGAATTCATAATTTATAATTTATATACATATATATAATTTATACATAAATTTTTATACAATTTTTATTTTATATATTTTTATTTAATAAGATAAATATATAAGTATTTTATATATTTAATAATATATAAATATTTTATATATTAATAATATATAAATATTTTATGTATTATATATTTAACGATATATAAATATTTTATATATTATATATTTAATATAATTTCATAATATATATCTTTTAAATATTTTATATAAAATGTTATATATTTTTCATTTTATATAATTTTTTTATATATAATTTTGACTTTATAATAAATACTTACATTAGGACCAATATCTCTTTAACATTCACATCAAAGAGTTTTCGAAAGAGTTTCGAAAAGATTTTTCGCTCTGCGATAAGTCTATGTATTTGGCATGCGAATTCCATTCGGGACTAACGTTTTGTAATTAGCGTAATTAAAACTTTAGATGGTCGCAAAATATGTGCAGAATTTTTGATTAAATCGAAAACCTAGTTCAAGAAAGAGAGATGGAAGAGACAGATAGAAGGAGAGAGAGAGAGAGGGGGGGGGAGCAATAATACACACTCGACTTCTCTTCGTTCGAGTTTACGTGGAAAATTGATAACGATACGTTAATGCAGGGCATGAATAATAAAGTTGATGCATTATAGCCATGATGGAATATTGCGACTCGGAAGAGTACGCCTTGACTTATTTATATCTGAAAAGTTCGCGCACCGTAATATTCTGCATATAAAAATAAACATGACTCGCGTGTATTTAATAACATGTGTTACTATCGTAAAAAGAGCCCCAAAATATACATTCTCGATGTACTATCTCGTTTAAACACTTAGTGTCCATCGATCTTTTCGTAAATTAATTATCATTATTATTCACATATGACAATACAATATTATAATAATTTTATTAATATTATTGCCATAATGATATATTTGTTAATATTAATTAATGATATCAAAAATATCATTATGATAATTAACACATGGCATAAATATTTAAATATTATTAATAATACTGCAAAACACTGTTATATTACTTGGGCGTAACATGATGTACATAATCAAGTGGAATATAATAATGTACGTGGATAGAGAGAAAGAGGGAGGGGCTCGGATAATTAATTATAATGATGATGTGTACGCTTGAAAAGAAGATGGGAGATAAGTGTGACATAGTTTTGTAAAAAATTACGCTTTTTTTCGAAGATAACGGTGGAAAATGTTTAGAAGGGGCCGTTATTTCGCATCGCGAAGCTGTTGCACCTTGAAGCTCTTCCAGGGCTTCGAATTTAATTTCGAAATTGCAGCCATCCGGGCTACGCTTTTCGGTTCCGCGAGAAGCCGCCCTAAGTGGTTTGATCCGTGAAAGTGCAGCGGCTGAAGTGCATCGTGCCGAGGGACGTGCCGGTGCATTTGAGAAAGAGAGAGAGAGAGAGAGAGAGAGAGAGAGAGAGAGAGAGAGAGAGAGAGAGAGAGAGAGAGAGAGAGAGAGAGAGAGAGAGAGAGAGAGATCGGGACCGATGATGGAGGATGTACGGATGTAATTTATTAGCGGTCCCGCGTGGAAAGCGACACGGCTTCGCGATGACAGCCGACGCCTCTAAAGGCCAATGACAGCACGCCTCGTGTCAGCTGGGGAATAATTGTTAATTAGCGAATGCAAATGATCCGCAAGACGGTAAACGGCAGAGTTGCGTTTACTCTGCGAAGAGTTACGTCGTTAATTAATAGATTGTCGTTTTCCTATCAAGTCGGCATACATATGCATATATCTCAGCAAACGCCAATTAACAGTTATATAACTGTTAGTTATAATTTCCCACTCAATAATATAATTATTATTTAACACATAACAGTTATATAACATGTAACAGTTATATTGTTGAGTGGAAATTATAAGTAAAACAGTTATATGACTGTTAATTATAATTTCCCACTCAACAATATAATGGACAACTAACGATTATATAAATGTTACTTGGTGTTTAATGGGATATATATTGCTTCTAATTGTGCTGTCTATTCATTAGTATTCTTGAGAAGTATCACGGTCTGACACCATAAGCGCGAGCTTATATCGAGAGTTAACGTTTACGTAAATTATCTTCCTATGTTATTTCGAAAGCGTTTCGCACCTCGCTAAGTTTGTCGTCCATTAAGACGTTGAAACCAAGAGCAGCGCTTTGAATTAATATTAAAGTATAACCAACGTGAATATATTAAAATAGAGTAGGAGCACGCACGCGCTGAGATTAGGTTTATTATTTTTTTACCTGTGAAATTTGTAAGATGCTTGATTAAAATCGTCTGTTTCCTTTCTATTTTGATCCCCGTCGCATAATTCCTTCGAAATTTGCTGATCGATTGGAATTGAATGTTATCGAGTATCATCTTTGTATTATCGTGGGTGAAAAAAATGTTTGCTCTCTTCAATCTTCCTCGCGTAATTGGAATTCGCGACTTCAGTTATCGCGTAAAATATTTATTCGACGATTAAAATTCGCTGCAAGAGTCGTTCATGCTAATAGCTGGCGAATAATCGCGTATCATCGAAAAAAAGTCCCGCATATAAATTTATTGCAAAACAGGAGCTTTTTTATAAATTTTTATAATCACAATTTTTTAATAAAATTATTATTAATTAAAATTAAATTATTTATTTTTATTAAACTATTCACATTATTAATTAAAATACAAAAATATAAAATTATTAAAAAATATAAAATTATTAAAATATAAACATCATTATTATATCATAATTTTTATAAAAATCGTCATCTTTCATAAAAAATTATAAATAATTAATTATGACCGCTTGTTATGAATGGATCAAGATGAAAATTTCAATTGTTTGTATGATAAATGTGTCGTATAATACATCAAGCTATTTATCCATTTAATTTCATTGGTTCTCTTGAATCCTTTAAATATTACAAATGTTCTGCCCCAATGTCAGAATTTCCGGATAAATAATTAAGTTCGTCCTCTACGAGACACTTATCGATCCCTTCTGTAGAAGGATGTGAATTAATTGCAATTATTGAATGTTTCACGCTAATTTTTCCGAGAGGGAAAAGGGGGACGAAACTCGAAGAAAAATCGATGATAATCCAATTATGACCGCTTTCAACAGACGAAAAAACCGATAATGGTGGTATTATTTGCATTGGTTCTTGCGGAACAAATACTTTCAAGTTCAATGCACTTTCTTTATTTAAACAATTGTTTTGCGAAATATGTATATATGCGTGATGTGAGTGATATAATAGCAAATAGTAAAGCAAAATAAAATCAAATAACACGAACAAAATAAATTGCACAACTGAAATATAAAGTAACATAAGAAAGAAAGATGAGAGACAGAACTGTATTCATCTTTTATCATGCAAGAGGCATTAAATAAACAGTCAAAGATATATAAAAAGTTAAAAAAATTTAAAAATTTAAAAAGAATAGCACGATAAAGAGCAACAGGTCTCGCGCGTTATTCGTTTAATAAAATGTCGGCCTTTCGCCGAGTGTAAGTCACTTGCACGAAGAAGGCGCCATCGAGATCGATAAAAGGATCGCGATTAATAAAAGCGTATAATCGCGACTAATCAAATTGCACCTACATAAACGGCAGCACTTAAAAATATGCTTCGGGAAAGACCTTTTTCCTCCTGCACAGCTAAATGATATGCTCTTACTTTTCAACTGCTTTCATAATTTTTTAATACATTTTCATGGCGTATCGATTTTTTTAGAGCCTACCTTTACTTTCAACTTTAGTAGAGATTTCAGTGAGGATTTGAATAAAGAAATAATAATTAAAAACATTCAGATAAAATAAAAAATAATTAAATAAAATAAAAACTAAAATAAAGAATGAAATAAAAATATGAAAAATATATAATAAAGTGCATTTACAAACAAAATGTATTCTTTTATAAAAAGAGAGATTATATTGTTTATAATAATTATCTACAAAATTTATAAAAAATATCTGTAAGAATTTACATAATTAAAAATTATTTAGAAAAATATAATGAAAGGACATTGAAATATTTTACTTTGACATTTTCTTCTTTAAATCTAATAGGATTGCTGATTGTGATGGGGTAGATAAATCAGCTTCGCGACGAATAAAATCTGCAAACCGATCTCGAAAGGAAATAGCTTTCGGTCGATTTTATACGATCGTATACTTACTTTTCCAATTTCTGTCGTTCGCGCCTCGACGCCATCGACGCTCTCGCTTCGCCGTCGGTGGAGTTTGTTCATTTTTCAAACCCCCGGCAACAAAACTGAAACACATCTTACCTTCTTCGCGAAATTTTCACTCGCGTTTCATATCGGCTCGGGGTAGTCTCTTTTCCTCGTCGATTCCTCCGACACGGTTCTGACAGATGGCAAAAGAATAAAAGTAAATGTTTATTCTCCTGTCCGTGAATCCCCACCCCCGTCCCCTTCCCGAGACTTCGCGAGTTATATAATTTACTGGATGTTACAAGTTTATAAACGACTCTCTTTTACACGAAGGCAACCAAAGACTCTTAAGGAAAGTTGGAATGGAGCAACTTTCGTCAAAACTGCTGAGTAGAAAAAGTCATCGAGCAACATGATGAGTGTATGAGGGTAAATTCTGCCATAGTTTTGACGATTTCAAGGCTACTCTGCTCAGAAATCACACCTCCCTTCTTGTACTTTTCAGTCGCAAATTCTCTGGTAAATTCAGAATAGACGCTTTTAATTTTTTTCTCGAAAAAGCGAGAGAGAGAGAGAAAAAGGTTTAATCTTCCTGTGTTTAAAAATATTCATATTATCGAGTTCTTTTAATACAATTTTAAAATTTACAATTGAGAGAGTTTAATCATTCGCGTAATTTATAGTTTATACATGGTTAAGTGTAACTTGCCAAGAAATACTGCTGATTTGAATTTCAGAGAGTCGCGTGTCACCTTCCGCGTAGCATACCACGAATTTATGCCATAGAATCTCACGGCATTATATGAATCTTTGATATCCAAGATGGATCGCGGGCCGATCGAGTTTATTAAAACTCGAGCGGTTCGTTCGATATTTGAATAGCAAAGTAGCATGATTCCTTTTTTTCATGCACAAAAGCTCGAAAAACTCGGGATTCGAATGAGAATCCCGAGATGAATCGACAATAAGATGGATTAGAGATTGCAATCGGAACGTGTCAAATTGAAGACATTATTGTATCTATTTTTAGTACAAATGTTTGCCAAAACTACAACTGAAATAAATAGCAACGGAATGAAAAATTGATTAGTGTTATTTAATTAATTAATTTTAGACTGGTTATACAATCATAACAGAAATCTTTGCGAGCTCCAGTTATCGACCTCAATTATTTTTACTAAAAATCTTTATTAAAAATTTATATAATTTAATTCAATATTAATTTATATTTAAATTCTTTATTTATCTTGTGTTAATTTCCTTATTAAAAATTCGTATAATTTAATGTTAATTTATATTTTAATTTTTTGTTAATTTTCTATTTATTAAAACTCTGTATAATTTAATTCAATGTTAATTTATATTTTAATTTTTGCAAATTAATTCTCGCATTTATTCAGTAATTTATGCAGCAACTCCATCAATTTTTAGCGTATACATGTTTGAAAATCTTGCATATTTATCGGACAAATATCTGTATATAATATCGATAAAAATTACCATAGGAATTAGATTAAATTCTTTAAAAGTCAATAGAGCGGCCTTTTACGCGCAACGATCGATTATCTCATTAAAAATCTTCAAATTTAATCCAACTTTAGTTTGCCTGGCGCAACTTTTGATAAACTCGCCGTTATATGACTATATCGTGGAGCAACTAATGCAAATAGTTCGACATAAAAGCCTCCGCAAATTTCTAACTCGCGTAACTTATTTGAACAAATCGACAGCAAATTATTACACATTAATTAAAACTACAGGAGATCGCTCATTTCACCTACTTGTCTCCATAAAGATTGTCATGTACGAATGTGACAGTTAAAAGAGGGAAGAAGAAAGAGAGAGGGTAACTTGGAACTTCAAAGACACAATCGCCTATTTTTCTGTACTCGTAAAAAAAATCTCTAAAATCGGTTTAACTTAAAATTCCCTTCACGAGTATCGGCATTTCCCCCCCCCCCCTAACGAAATCGTCTCCCGATGGAACAACCGAACAACAGGCTGGAATGCACGCGTACTCGCGCTCGGACCGCGCGGATCATACTGAAGAGGGAACAACGGAGGCTGCGTGGTGAGATGAAGGGAGATGAGCGCAAGACGGAGGCGAGAGCGGCGCGCGTTAAAATTCGCGCGCCACCCGATATCACCCTTCCTGTCCATCCATTCCTCCCCCGCCTCCTTCTTACCACCCCGTTTTTCTTATTTTCCTTATTTCTTTTCTTTTCCCGCTTCTCTCTTCTATTTTCTCTCACCCCTTCTCGGCGAAGGATCGCTCTTCTTCTGTACTCTCGAACCTCGTCCTGTTGCAAATGACCTTTCGCCTCTTTTTAATTTCTCTCCCTTCGATTTCCTGCTTTCTAGAACGCGATTTATAACGAGAAATCGTGAAAGGCCGAATCTGAATGAAGTTTCTACGTGAATGAAATGGAGAATTCACTCTTTTTATTAGTTCACTTCTTATCCTTTTCCATCCCCTCCCTCCTTCTACGTGTTTGCAACTTACTTTGAAAACTGCAAGAGATATTTGAATACCTTCGTTCTTCGTGTTCGAGTTAATTTTGAAGTTAAAATTGAAAGAGAGATAATTGTTAACATTGCTTTCGCATTATTTACCAACCATAATATTACTATTTGAATGTACTAGGGTGCTTTCGAAGAATTACCGCATCGTTTGTTTGTTAATAGTTTTTTCAGATCACTTGGAGATAATTTTTTTTCTCAGCAAAAATGTCGGCGCATCAATTCGCGAGTTAAAAGCGATTCAAGAAGAGGAGCTTTTTTCTAAACTAGACTAGGTTATGGAGTGAGAGTTAAAAGATGATCAAAATTACATTTTTCATTAAATTCCTTATAAAGTTTATTTTAATAAAATTTTAATTTAAATAAAGTTTATTTTAAGAATATTATTTTAATTTATGGCATTTTAATTTTAATTTAATTACAAAAATATATATGGCAAAAATTGAAAATTTAATGAAAAATAATGATTTCTCTCATTGGGACACGTATATGTGTGTGTGATTTAAATTAAGATTTAGTGATATATATTAATTTGGACGCTTTATGTTTTCCATTTAATTATATATTTCATACGTATATTTCATACAAAATAGTTAAATATAAGATATAAAGCATACAAATTAAGCATTATTAATTATCAATAGCTTATATACTTATATTTATATATTAATTTTTATATATTTTATAAACAATTTATATTTATAGTATAAATGAGAGAAACAAAAAATTAGAATAAAATATATATTGTGATATTAATTTAAATATTTTCGACGGAATTTCCGCGGTATTCCAAAGCTGCTTAGCACGATTCATTAAAAAAAGATGCGCTTTTATCAGACAGATGTGCATTTCATTTCGGACAAGGTAGAGCTTTTCTCGTTAAATCAATTTAATTTCGTTAATTGGACGTTAGCTCTTTAATTAAGGAACTTATATAACTTCAGAAAGCTCGAACAACAGATATTGCGAAAAGTATCACGATTATATTAAAATCGCTCCTGGAAGAATCTGGAAAGTATTTTAATACTGCATTATCTTATTACGTATATTGTGTGTGCAAAATTTAATATATTTGATAACGTATTAACGAGATAAAAATATAGAGATTTGACGATATATTTTATTGTGCATTCCATGTTAAACTGTCACGCGTTACATAAATATTTCGAATTAAATATATTATTCTTATCATTATTTAAAAAAATTTCTTTGAATAAAAGAGAGATAGTAGAAAAGAAACTGATCGCTCTAAAAGAGTCTGCAAAATTTTGCATAACGGATGTTTAAGAAAAAAAGAGAAAAACACGCGAACACGGTTCGTGCGTTTGTGTTTTTTTTTTTCGATATACAGGATTTATTAAATTATTACAGCTAGTTATAATACGAGAATACACACGTTTTTTTTACATATACAATATATTATGCATTGTTTACTCCATGCCATTTACTTTACATACACACACACATACTCTCTCTCTCTCTCTCTCTCTCTCTCTCTCTCTCTCTCTCTCTCTCTCACATACATTCTTTCTCTGTTTTTCTCTTACGTTAGTAATTTTTTTGTAATCCCTTTTACATACAAAACGAATTATTCACGAATGAACAGCGAACGATCATGAACGACACACGATTTTCTTGCTAACTAACAACGCGCGGCTCCAATAAATAAATCGTTTCCAGTGCAATGTACAAGTTATAGCAATATAATGGCTCTTTGTGTCAATTTACACTTGTAAATTACAGTTGTAATGTAAACCACAATACACTTGTACATTGACTCGATTACATTAATTACAGATACACTCTCGAGACAAGCACGCATAATTTTCTCTTCTCTTTAGTTTATTTCTTCTTCTTTTTATATCATTTATTATGCGCGATGTGAGAAACTATTTTCATTCTACGTGTATCGAATGATCCCAGTAAACACCAAGTAACATTTATATCATTGCAATTTCCCACTCAACAATATAATTATTACATGTTATGTAACAGTTATATTGTTGAGTGACAAATTATAACAGTTGTATAACTGTTATTTGATGTTTTCTGCGATGCTGACATTCTGGTAAGAGCACGCTTCGCTGTTTAATCACACAATGGCTATTCCATGTCCACAGAGCAGTAAAGAGCTTCGGTTAAATGAGGTACAAATGAGAGAAAATGTGAATTTTCCGGTGCAAAATATGTGTTGTATCGAAGAAGCGTAATCGTTTACCTCTCTTATCGCAGTGATACTGTCCCATACAGCACAGACCGTTGTAATATTGCGATATTGCTGCAATGTAACAACAATAGTCTGTGCTGTAGGGGGTGATTCGTTAAATACAGAGTGTCCCAAAAAAAATGTCGCATCAGTATTCCATCTTTAAAAAATTCGAATCATTAGGATTCTTGGCGAAATATTAATATTGGAGCGTTTCAGTAATAATTTATAATATAACTCGATCTTTGAAATTGCCCAGCAAACACCAAGTAACAATTATATAACTGTCATTTGGTGTTTGCTGGGTGAATAAAAAAGAGGATTTTTAATTTTAAAATAAATCTCTCGCGTCTTTTTGCGACACCCTGTGTATCACGTGGTCTTTTTCGTATCGCGAGAAAACAGTCTCGAACATTAAAATTGCAGAGACGGCATCCTTTATATTGACTTTAATTATTTCTCTCTCTCTCTCTCTCTCTCTCTCTCTCTCTCTCTCTCTCTTTTGTGCAATATAATTCTCTCCTGTGATTCTTTTCCTTCTAACCGGATGACAATAAAAATGTTAACGACCTACCGTTTGCGATCATATAAAAAATATGCGCGCGTCCGCGGGCGAATATAAAATATACTCTCATTATACAAGCCTGCACATGTACACACTCATACACTCGTCGCTCGAAGCGATAATCGAAGTGTCGGCAATCGACATTTGCCGCACAATCGCAAAAAGGTTCGTCCCTTAATTAAATAGCTAGCTTTCGTTGAACGTGCACGTTCCTTTTTTTTTTTTTATTCACGAAAACGAGGTAAAAGAACGAGTTGATTCTTTCTAAGAAATCCACTGGTATAGGATACTGAGTAAAATAATAATTAAATATACAAAGAATTAAGATAATATTTAATTTAACTTAAATCAATGAAAAATATCGATTTTAAAAATACACATATTATTCATTGTTACAATATAAAGTGAATTTCAAAGATAAGATAATTTCTTGCTAGTAATTTTTTCCCGCAAGCGTGTTAAACTTATACATTCATAAAATCAATAATTTTCGCCTCATTAATAATAAATAATTATACAGATACGTACTTAATTGAAAAATTTAATTTATACTTTCTTGGTGGGCTATTGATGCTCTTCGTGACAGATACTTCTTTTTCGGAAAGAAAAGACGGAAATATCGGCTTTGGTATGAATAGATACGGCTGCATTTTCGTCGTGCGTTTTTAATCTTAAACGCGCGACGAAGAAACGCGGACCACACGTTTAGTTATCTCATCTAAATACACAGTTTGTAAATGCTAAAGTGATAAAAAATACTATTATCTTGTTTCTTTTCCCGTATATATACATACATACATATACATGTAGTACAATGCTGTTTCTCTATAGCTTTGCAACCCCCGTCATCCTAATTAATGTCACCGATAATTAATCTTCTCCACCAACGTGAATCGCTTATCGTTGACTTGACTTTCTTTAGTAGTTGAAATTAATAGTTGACAGCGGGTCTTTCATTCTTTTCTTTAATAAAAATTGTTAAATTCTGAAAGGTAGGTTTAATTATAATTTATAAACTTTGCTACTTTATAATTATTTAAATTTTCATCGATAGAAAAAATAATGTTCTATCTGAAACGTGATGGACAGAATCATATCGTATATCTAAGATTTAGAAGAAAATATTTTGTTTAGAGAATGCGTCTTACATAAACGTCATCCGTATGCCTACGATTCGCCATGACATTTTATTACTTCGAATGGCGGACTCTGTCCGACGATTTTTCGTCGTTTTCGTAGCGAAGGTCTTCGCGTTCGGGATTTTATTAGGCAATCGATATCAAGTATATATATACCTTCGCTAAACGGATTTTATTTTCTCATAAACGGGCGGACGTCGAGATTATGCGACATTTCATTGCGCGAAAATCGAATTCTCAAGCAATCTTGAGGTGTGCGCATCAATCGAAATCGACGGTGCTCGCTTAATTAAGAAAAAAAAAATCAATCGGATGATTGGGAGCGGGAGGAGAGAGGGGAACGTGCAACGGATTTTTAGTAAATCTTACAGTGTTTCACCAGTTCTACAAATTATCCATAAATACATCTATGAATTGACATCTGCGTTTTCATCTTTCCTTCTCTCCCTCGCGCATTTTTGTCGAGTGCCCGAGTCAAATTGCGACATTATTCATGCACTTCCGAGATAGATTCCTCGAAGCATCGATTCCTTACAGACTCGCGGGATAATTTCCTATCCTCGTTGTCGTGAGAATCAAAAGTTTGTGTATAGTTTTCCATAAAAATATCTCTCCTTTCATCTTCTTCCGCGATCAATTATTTTTATCTGTGTCAATTGTATGTTTATCGTGGAATTAATTCGAGAGGCGCTTACGCTTGTTTGCGCAAACAATATTCGCAACGCACTGTATACATTTATTGTTTGCATCGATAAAGTAAAATTGACGATTCGAGAACAAAGTTTTATTTCTCGCGTTCTAACTTAAAGACGATATACTGGCCGTTTAAGAAATCACAATCACTAAAATGCCTACAAACTTACCAAGACTCTCGCACGTTCTTGAATTTCTATCGATCCCGTAATATTTAATCGACTGACGATTTATTGCTAATTAATTGAATCAAGCGACATCTAATCAAATCGCGTTTATGAGATGGGTTAATGTGGTAATTGGTAAATTGACTGCAATTGAATTAATTGCGATTTTCAATTGCGATTTGCATCTTTTCCGAAGAAAAATGTCGGTTCTAAATTTACATAAATATTACGTATTATTTTGCAAAATTTCTTTCATTGTTGAAAGTTTTACAATAAATACATCTCATCAGCTAGATTTTTGGATTTTTCTTTCTAAAATCAGTCTTCGGAGACAAAGCGTAAAATGGCGACGGCGTTAAACTCGCAATAAGTGTCAATCACGAAATCGCCGTAATCGTACTTTTTCCCATAAATCAAGATCGTCACGATCCGACGACGAACACACGTCATAAATAACAACGGCTCGATTATCTTAATAAATTGTACGAACAACGATGGGCAGGATATTAAAAAAAAAAAAAAAAGAAAGAAGAAAATATTTTCGGGAAACTTTAATTTCCTGCGCATCTTCGATCAGTGAAAGTAAATGATTGTTGAAGGAGAATTTTGTCGATGTCATTTCCGGTTCGCGTATTCGTTTGAAAAAGCCTGTCTAAAAAAGATCCGCGAAAAGCGAGCAAACGTGCTCGGAATTCGTCTCTCTCTCTCTCTCTCTTTCTCCTTCTCTCTTTCACGCAAGTTTCCCCTCGAGAAGTTTTTCTCCTCGACTTTTCCCTCTTCACCCAACTTTCTTATGCGACAACAAATCTTAAAATGTCCCGCGTAAACCGTCATGTCGGGGACATTTTGTACTTAAGGGTAGCAGCGACTCCGCAAAAACAAATTTGAACGATAAACGCCGTTTAAGTCTGTTGTTGCGGCGTCGCTGTTATTGGCATCATTGGCGACATTGTGCAGCTTCCGTCTTGTGTGCGACACGGGGGCGTCAGGGTCACACGATCGAGGGCATCGATGCATATCGATGAGGAATCTGCTGAACACGGTCAAGCTTCCGTCTCGCCTTTCAGCCTCAGACGAGCAAAGTCCTCGAAGATTATGTCGTCGTCGCCGTCCGCCTCCCTGCGAGAAAATTAGGCGTCTCAAAATCGACATTTTCACTCGAAAGAATTAAAGAAAAATTAAAATTTATAAATTCTTAACCTTTTTTTAAAGAGATAGGATATAATTCAAATAGGGATAAAATTAAAAAAAATTAGGTCTCTCTCTCTTTTTAATAAATAACAGTTATATAATGTTATGTAACAGTTACACAACATGTAACAGTTATATTATTGAGTGAGAAATTACAACTAATAATTATATAAATGTTACTTGGTGTTTGCTGGGTAATGATGTAGTTATTAACAAATATAATTTATTAATCACGTTTAATGAAATGTCTAATAAAATAACTAATAAATTTAATTTAATAACTAATAAATTTATTCGTATAAGAAATTTTATATTTTAAAATGATATTCCAATTAAAAGTAATTCAGTTACTCACGTATCAAGTTGTATCAGATTTGTATCGAGCGGAACTTCTCCGCTGTCAGTTTTGTGCGTAGGGCTTGGTCGAGCTGTGGACGGTATTGGTTCCTCCTCTTCCGGTTTGGGATGCATCAAAATAAACGGCAGTTCCGCAACTAACTCGCTATTAATAGAGTAATAACAGAAAAATCTATATTACAAATTTATCGAAACATATTAATTAAATCTATGTGATCTAGAAACTTATAAATCTTAAACCTTCAACTTTTTTCTAACGATCTTAGAGAGCTATAGATTCAAGTATCAAAATAAAAATATTTAAATTTACAGAAAGATCTCAGAAAAATTTGAATTATTCAAAATGTCGTTTAAAATATGATTAAAAACATTTATATTGTTATAAAAATTATTAAAAATATTTATATCCCTTTTCTAGAGAAATTTTATTAATTGTAAATATTCTCCAAACATAAATTTCAGATCTCGAGACACTTAATTGACACTTACCCTCCAAGAGCACCGAGGCAAAGTTTAACTTTGACTTTGTACTGGACGATTATGCCAAGGTTTTCACGCTGCGACGGGTCAACCACACTGCAAATTAGATTCATGGTCATTATTAACATCATTTTCATCGATAAACTCACATTAATGTCACAAACAAGCTCATGCGTGGTTATTTGTGTTATAGCATCATGCAAAGGCGAGGAGAAGTAAATGAAAGGAAAATTGTAAACTGGATTTATTCCAGTTTCTTTAAATAAGCAAGCATTTAACTATACAGATACATTTATGTACAAAACATTTATACAAAAAAACGGTAATCACGTACATATTTTTAGTCAAGCTATCAATGAAACTAGATTTGCATCGACAAAGAACAAGTTGTAATCTTTTCATGCAATTTTACGCAGGCACAATGCGGTGGCGATGCCATGTTTTTAAACAACAAGCACAAACAGAAGGAAGATGGGATTTTGGTTTAAATGTTTGCCCTAAATATTCTAAATCTCTTAGAGCCTAGCTTTTTTTTCTCTTAATCTTTCTAACACTAATGAAACAGATGCATCTCAAGAAACGTTTGAAAAGTCGGGAAAAAAATAATGAACAAAGGTTCAGCCTTTTAATTATTACAATTTTTATGATCGAGTCATTGAGTTAGTCATTGAATTTAGTTGAATTTAATGCAGAAAATGAAATGTGTTTAATTTTCACTGAGAGAGATACGCATAAAAATAACAAGATATCGAAGTTAAAGTTCGATTTTGAATCGAGCTTGAATCCTTGTCAATGAAAGACCAATGCAAGATTCTGAAAAATTAGCATCGAAAGAGCAAAAGGATCTTAAGATCTATGGATTTCAAGGTTCATCGATTCTGAGGCTTCCAAAATTACGGAAAATTCTTCAGATTCCTGAATTTTAGTTGAAAATAGAGATCCATAGATCCAGATCTAAGAAATTCAAGACGTGCGCACGTAAGAACAATTTCCAGCGAAGCTGAATGAGACATGAAAATTTTGCAAAACAAAATGACACATCGATAATGTCGGTTGCTCGTCATTGTTCGATGAATCGATCGAGAAATCAAAGAGAAATCGAAGAAATAATCGTTGAGAAAAGCTTTCGCACAGGCAGCCAACATGTATATTTCCGCCATCGTGTATGGAAAGCGTTGCGGATGAGAAAAATTCCCAAAGGCGTGTTCAGCAGCTCGTTGCGTGAGTAAAACACGTGTGTGTGTGTGTGTGTGTTATATGTGACACCGCCCGTATTGTTGTCTTACATTTAGCGCTGTACTTGTCGAGTTTTTCGAAAACGTGCTAAATCTTTCTCTTTTTCTTTTTAATTTTTTTCTATATATTTTTTTCTAAATATTTTTATTACTTATATGGCTAATTTTTTGGAAATTTATTAATTATCTATTTAGGAAATTTATTAATTTATTAATTATGAATCAAAAAATTATTAGATATACTATTCCAATGTTCCAATATTTTCTTTACGAAAATATTATATGATATAAAAATATTTTAAAAATTATATAAAAATTATTTAATATTATATAATAATATTTTATTGTATAAAAATGTTTTTCAATAATTATAATAATATAAAAATATTTAGAGAGAAAATATATATTCTTCTACATAAAAAAGTACAATTAAATGCCATAATTATTACTGTTTTATGTTTATATTTTTCGTACAAATCCAACCATATTACAAAAAGAAAACTTTAGAATTGCTTCGTCAGTGTCATTAATTATGGAAATTCTAATTTTGGAAATATATTGTGCACAAGACGTCAAAATATCGAAATTATTAATGAGCAATTTTGATGGATATCCTCTTTTTCTCGAGCGCTAAATGTATGATTAATAACACGGTGCGGCGTATCGATATAATCTAAGCATGTCTGCGTGTATCTGCAGGCTTAGTTTCAGGCATCGCATCCTTACAGGGTGCTGGACGCCAAATTGGTGTCCTCGTGTTTGAGCTGACCGTCGAGGGCGAGCCCCCATTTATCTTTGTTGTTGGCCAAGAGGGGTGTCAAAGTGAACACCTTGCTGAGCGTGAAACCCGGGCCCACTGGGCATCCCTCTCTGACATTTGAACACACAATCAGCATAAGTGTCAGTGCGCGTCACGTGCGGACCGAAATCGCGAGATTAATCGCGCTGTCAGCGTAAAGTTCGTTCATAAAATGGAATCTTAATTCTATCTAATTTCTTCTTATTAATAGTCATACATATTAATTTATATTTATTATTAATGAAATATAAATACGTTTATATATATGTATATTTTTTAGAAATAAATTTCAATTTTATATCTATAAAAAATTTATTAGAGAAATTGCCTATTATTGAATTAGAATAATTCTGAAACGATCGTTATAATTTTTAATGATTTCCTGCCTTTGAAAGGAATTTATAAAATTTTCGATTTTCAGCGGAAATGAATGACTAATTAAACGAGGATTACATGAAGATTAAACGAAGATTAAATGAAAGAAATTAAAATTATTTTTGTCTCGAGATATGTGTATACGTCACGATATGTCAGCTTGTGCGTTACACTGCGATACAGATTACGAGAGACGAGAATAGGGTAAGAACTCGACAATCTTGTACTTCAGAGGAATATATATATAGAGTGTGAGACGTACACTTACTTATGTGTATATTAATAGGAGAGGAATTTATTTTAAGGACCTAAGGAAAAAATGTTAAGAAAATACTTTTTCTAATATAAAAAAAGTTAAATATAAAAATTCAAAAATATATACATCTCAAGATTTAAATAAAATGGAGGGGGCGGAGATTGAGAAAGAGAAAGAGAGAGAGAGAGAGAGAGTGCTTGTGTGAGGAGAGGGAGGTTTTTGCAAAGAAAATGAGACCACCACCGATCGAGATCTATACGTGATTACAGGCCACCACGCTAAAAATCCCCAGCACAAAGTCACTAAGAAGGTACTGTCATTCCATTTTTCAATATTTTTTTGCATTAATAAGGAAATGAAAAAATAGATAGCAAAAGAGGGGGCTGAAAATGGCCTTTCAACTCTATTTTTCCTCATTCTCATGATATTTCAATGCTTAAAGAAATGATAAATTTCTCGAATGAAAAGACGCGATTAAATTTAATGCTCTTTCTGTCTTTGTTTCTGATTTTACTTATTCTTCTTTGATTTAATGAAATTTATGAAATTTATTTGAGAGATTTATAAGCGAATAATTTCAATCACATGTGTATATTTTATTAACTTCTAAAATAACTTTCCTTACAAGATTTTTAAAAGACTTATCTCTCAAGAATTAATTTAATTCTAATTTTAATTCAATTTCCAACTGAATCTCATTTTTAATTCAATTAAATTTTTCTCAATCACTCTCGAACGTTATTAAAGCGCAGAGTAATATTAAAAAAAATTCTCTTTTCCAGTAATTTTATAAGGCTGCTCCAAAAAAAATTTGACAGAGCACATCGCTGCGTCTCATCTTTACGGCACTCGAGCACGACCAATTCCCATAAAGTCCGACTGTTCGTCATGAGATATAGTCGTGATTATAGCCGCGGAGAAATGACGCGAGCCTGTGCATTTGGCCGCTTTCCAGCCTCCCCGTTATCTTTACTTTTTTCTTCCCCCTTAGTACCCCCGGCAGAGAAAAGGTGAAAGAGTAATGAGGGAAACAGCGAGCTCTTAATCTCGCACTCACATTGTGCTAGACGCGAGATTGGTGTCCTCGTGTTTAAGCTGACCGTCTAGAGCTAGGCCCCGCTTGTCTTTGTTCTCGGCAAGCGTCGGCCTTAGAGAAAACACCTTGCTCAGAGTGAATCCTGGCGCTACCCCTATACTGCCAGTGCAATAATCTTATTTTCCTGCTCGTCACAGTCCCGCTTCTTTTCTCGTACGATCGCGCGATAGCGTCTAAATCGCTAAAACTTTATTGCAGTCCGAGAAACGAGGGCCTTTCGGCCAGCGATATTTCGAGTACAAATTATTAACAACGTTAAATCAATCGCCTGAATCATTCGTAGTCTGAGAAATTAATCGCTTACTGAATTAAATAAATTTCAACCCACAACTATCTTTATCGTAATCAAAAAAGCGATTTGCAAAAGTAAAACAATTGTCGCCAAGATTTCTCTTAATAAATTAATTTTTATTTAGAAAACAAAATTTTATTTAAATTTGATTTAATTCCTAAGAGTATAATGAGGGAATTAAATTAAATTCAGGTCCTCTAATTTAAGTTTCTTAAAAAATAGACGAGATTTTGCTCGAAAATCGTGGCAATTTGATTCTCGTCATGTTTGGTTTTACCGTGAAAATCGCTTTTCAGATCGAATCTCGCGATCTCTCGACGAAAATGCGATATCGTCGTTCCTTGGTAAGGGATGGGGGAGGTTATCGGGTGGAGAATACTCACTCGCTCTCGGCCTCGGCGACGGTGCACTTATATTGCGCCGTGGAGAACAGGCAGATGTCCGCAAACTGCCTAACCGACACTTTTATCTTTTTCACAGTCCGGTTGCTATTGTTTGCTATGTGCACGTTCACAGCTATGTTCTCGCCGTGATGATAGAGCTCCTTGTCGAGAGAGGCCTCCAAGTGTAATTTATTCGGGGACATCATAAATTCCTTGCTGACCTCCACCGATGGCTGCTCGCCCTGTTTCGAGGGCGCGTACATGATCTTCCTGATCGCTAGCCTCACGCAGCTCCTGCAAATCGAATCAGCCCATCGATGAAAGCCATAATTAATTATATTAATTGTAAACAGAAATATTTTCCATGTAATGGAAAGGATTCTGAATCAAGAATATGTGGGAAAAATCTGTTTCATTTTAAATAAATGATAAATTAAATTAATAAATTTAAGTGACTTAATAAATTCAATAAAATCTATTTCATCTAAAGTAAATTTAATTATTTAATAAACTAGATAAATGAAATAAAATCTATTTTAAATAAGCATATCCTTTCTTTTACAAAAAATTATTTTAATAAAATTGAAATTGTTTATGAATATTGGATTTTTTAAAAATCTAGAATAAAATCATTTTAAAAATTTATTTTTATAAAGATTAAGTCCTCTTCTTAAATCTGATAATAATCCAAAATTTCAAATAAAATTTTTATAAAATATGAATAAAATATAAAACATAAATTATTATTTATAAAATATTTATAAAATATAAATTATTATTTATAAAATATATTTATATAAATAATAATAAACTATTTATATTTTATTATTTATAAATAAAATAATATTTCTTTAATAATATTTCTTAAATAATATTTCTTTAAAAACAAGGATTTTTTCTAACATTGTATTGAGATTCTCGTACCTTTTATGCGGTTTGTCATCTTGCGTCTCACCTACGAACGCCTTCAGCTCATAGTCGACGCCGCAGGGTTTGCCGGTGTCACCCGGGGCCGGTTGTAGGGTGACCGAAGCAGGACAATGGGGTGGTAACTCGAAGTAAAAGGGATACGCATTGCTCCCTAGCTTCTTGATCAGCCTTTCCTGCAATCGCGTCAGCTCCCGGGGGGGCTGAGATCCCTGCACCACCGGATAGATCTGTTCCGCGGCGAGATAGAGGTCCTTGCGAAAGGTCAGCCCGAGGACATCGAGATCCTCCCTGCCGTACTTGAACGCCGCTAAGACGTGACCGAACACCTTTCGCTCCTTTATGTAATCGGGATCGATCAGGACGACCCCGTCTGGAATCGTGGAAATCGTTTCTCTTATTCCACTCGATTCGCAGAAGAGATGAAGTCATGCGTTGCGTGTGCAATCGTTATTTTAAGAAAACATATCGCGACCGTGCGTGTTATTCCCGTGCGAGAGGATGCATGCATGGATATTAATTATGCTGGATACTTGCCGATCGGGTCGACGTGCGTGATGTGATCGACGAAGTCCCTCTTGCCGAGGTAGACGGTGATCTTGCCATTGAGGCTGGACTTCTTGAAGACACGAGTGGCCTGTCGTTTGTTGACACTATCTACAGTGTCCATCGCGTTGCTTTCGGGGCCGACACTGGCTTCTAGCTCATTTGAGTCCTCAGTATCCGAGAAGTCCGACTCCGAGCTCTCCCACTGCGAGATCATCGCGACAAGGTTATTTAATAATTAATAGTTGTACATAAAATTGTATTTTAAAATTATATTGCGATATAGAGAGAGTAATCTTTTTTTTTCCTTTTTTTAATAACTACTAGACAAATATCAAGTAACAGTTATATAATTGTTTTAGTTGTAATTTCCCACTCAACAATATAACTGTTACATGTATGTTATGTAACAATTATACAATTATATAAATATTACTTGGTGTTTGCAGGGTACTATTATTAAAACATCCCTTATTTACCTCTATTATTTTCTCTCCCGCTTTCATTTTAATGATGTTTGTATTTATTTCAGCCAATTAATTAATTATGAAATAATGAGTCATTAATACTTATGAAGATAATTGCGGAATTAATTATATACTATATTATTTTTGTAATACGTAGAACTTCCTCTCCTTTCTTTTTGCTCTCGTTTCGTATAATTATTTCCGAGAATTCTGCAAATATTGGATTTGAAAAAAAGTAATTTATCTCTTTTTAAAAAATATTGGATTTTGTAGAAAAATGATTTATCTCTTTTTCAAAAATATTGATAATAATTCGCCGCTACATTTCAAGAAAGTGTTGCTTTTTTATATAGGAATTCACAAATTTTTTAGATTTTAAAAATTTTTGCTTTGATATTGTCGCGATAATAAATTGTTTGCACTGGATTTTTTCAAAATTATGTACTCGAGGTGCGATCGAGGGGAAAGATGGCGGAGCACTTCGGGGCGACGTCGAGCTTACACTGAACCGCTCCGGCAAATGGATGTCAATTTCAATCGGCGCTCAAATAATACTTAATACGATAATGCCGGTACAATAATTTGTACTCGCGGGGTTTTACACGCCGCGTGCCACCATCGGTTACAGATGGACGGATGACGAGTGTAACACGAGATATAACATGAGACGGGATGGATCCTATACCGTGTGTTCATGCAAATCCCGATTTTCACGTGCCAACCGTTGTGAATTTTTTAAAAATCGGACTAAAGTTTTTTTTCCCTCGCTAAACATCGCAAACAAAATAACACGAGTTTCTTTTTCATTTTCGAGAGAGCATTAAGATCATAAAGTTTCTTTTCTCATTATAAAGTAATTTACTTTGAATTAATTAAAACGTAAGATTGTTAGTAATTTACATTTCTGCCTTAACAGTCTCTCTATCAAGTCGCTGATTAAATTACACTTGAGGAAAAATCGATACTAACTTTGTTATGTAGAAGAATGGTCAATTACAAGAGAAAAATATCCTCGTTATTTTATTTTCCGCGGCATTTAATTTATTCTTCTCTTATCGAAAAAACATCTTAATATTTATGCTTGGAAGAAAATATCTTTATCATATTATTTATATGTTACTTTTCGGTCAATTATTTTACCGTGCATTTATTTATGCTCTTCAAACAATTCTTTATAGAATGTACAGTCAATTAATTCTCCAATTGATAAATAATTAATTATAAATAAATAAATAAATAATTAAACTTTATTATATATTTTAAACGCGTAAATATTTTATTCAGTTTTATTTTCTCGTGACACCGTATATAATGAAAAGCATGCGGGAATATAAGAATTGTGTTGTATGTCTCTACTGTCGATGTAACGGGTCAGCGCAAAGAAACAGGGGACTTGCGTACGCATTTGACGTCACTGTGTGCCAAATGTTATCGCGGAGCATCGAAATACACGCTTCATTATCAATTTGTGCGCCGTAATCAGCAGAGACTCTCAAGTATCTTCCGCATCGCGAAGATAAAGCGAAAATAGTCATATAAGTTTTATTTATTTTACTAAAAATTTATTTACTGAATGTGAATTAATTTTGACAAATCGTGTAAAAAATTAAAATCAATCAAAAATTTCAGAAATATTTATAGAAAAATAAATTCTTTTTAATAATCTACAATATGACTGTAAATTTCGATATGTTTCGAATGCTGAAAGTGCAATTCTAACCTTTAATATATCAATGGAGTTTCTTCGTTAGCCATTTGCATTTAATTCTCGGCCAATAGTTGTATAATTTGAATAATTCAGGGCAAATTTTGCATGCTCAATGAACGGAAGTTAGTCTTACGATTCATTTGACGTCACTCACATATGTTATCTGCACGCTCTGGAATAAATGTTCGGCATCGAAACTGCTGGCTCGAACGCAGGCATTCTCGTTATCGCGATCCCCCATAAATCAAAAACGAATGTGAAGAAAAAAAGAGAAGCAAAATTACGCCCAGAAACACAAGCCAATCGGTAAACTTCACTTACCGATGTATTTAATCACAACCATTTATTTATTCGCGATAATAAAATTACGAGATAATTGATTAAAAAGGGAGAGCGACGGGTTAAATTAATATTTACATAAATACACGCGTACATTTGCATTTTATTAATATTTATTCAACGGATCATCTCTTTCTCAATTTGCGTTTTAAATATTATCGGGGATAAATCGAAATCGACGAAGAACAAATTACTCAATTCGCAATTATCCATTTTAATTGTGCCTTTTCGCGTTCAGCTCGATATTAAGACGATTAAAGCGACGATCGAGAGGAGGGTGGATATTAATTCACTCGATGCGCATTACATTACATATTTTACACTTCAATTATTGCGCTCCCGAGAGGATGAGGGTATCTATAATGAAAGCTGTCAATTTCGAAGTATCGTCCAATTATTCTCCCATCTCGCGAATAATCCGCTATTGTTTAACGAGCTTTTATTATACGGATTCGAGGTCCGATTGTGCTTTTGATGGGGAACAAATGACGCAGAGACAGAGTAATGGCATTGCATTCTAAGTCGCCGCAGTTTATAAGCGCTCTTATAACTTATTGCAGTGATTCTATAACCGGCGCAAAACTACCGGGAATCATACTACTCAATCGCCGTTGACGTCATTATTCTGTATACAGGGTGCCCCCGACTATTAATGTTTAGCCTACCCGATTGAGAAAACTAGATTATTCAGAGGCCACTCTTCTATTCCATTTCATTCAATTTCATTTCTATTCTATTATTCAGGATTTCGCGTCGAGGATTCGCGCCGCGTAACGAGATTCCTCAGCTAATATAGAATCGATTCCTCCTTAAGCGGACTTGATTGGTCGCCAATTGCTGACTCTTTTTAGCAATATTGATCATTTTTAAATTGAGAAAACAAGGGAAGATTGCTCGAAAACTGCGGAAATGGCCAAGGTTTAAATGTCAGAGACGAAATTAATTGGGCAGAAATTTTTCGAGAGAGACCACCAATTTGTAGCAAAACATTTTGAATATTGTATCGGGCTATAAATATGTCAAACTATATAAGAAAGTTTGGTTTTCGTATCTGAAAACGTTCGGCGGGTCGATCCAGCCGGAAATAACTTATTTACGCGAAGCACATACACACACACACACACACACACACACATACATGACAGTTACTCGACAAAAGAGAGGGAAAGAGAAAAAAATATACAGAATGTTTCCCAAGATCTTGCTCGTCCGCAGCGAGCAGTTTTTTTAGACATAATTTTGAATAATATTTTAATATATTTGCAATTTAATTTCTTAATAAACTGGAAAGTGCGTAAAATTTTTTACGCATTACGTAACATCCTTCCCTCGAGCAAAGTTAACGCAATAACGTACCGATGTAAAAGTTTCTTATGGATAATCCCACAAATCATCGGATTAAGTGAGCTCCGTCTTGCTAAAGTTTTAATCGATATTCCCGATACTTTTCATTCATGATTTTAATCTTCAAGAATTTATGAAACATGAAATACCTCCCCTTTTCTCCCACGCTCTTATTAGCGTCGTTGATCTTTCTTCGCGAGCCTAGTATGCCAAGGAGGAAAATATCGCAGGGAAATCGGTGGGAAATTCAGCGGGAAATTTTCGCACGCATGCGCGATGAGCGAACGAATCGCCGGCGTCGTGTGTTGCACGATTTATTAGCCATTATCTCGCATATTGTCTCTGTTGCGAGCTTTTGCGTCGCGCGAGCCTCCGATAGAAAGGTCCATGATAAATGATAAGCCAAGTATCACCTTGCGGCTCCTGTCATCCCGAAAGATCGCCGAGAGATAAAATATCGAGCCGTCTCTTAACGTGCCATTTTGTAAAAAGAGAGAGGACCTTAAATTGCCCTCAATGTAATCATAAGGTGTCTTGTTTTCAAGAGGCTCCTAATTGCAATCATATTGACGTCAAAGGTGACAAAATGTAAATTATCTACGCGTGAAAATAAATTAATTTCTTAGTACGTCATCAGTCTTGCACACTCAAATTAGCATAGTAGATGAAACTGTGGTAATTTTTGACGTTATATATATTCAAAAGGGCGAATTAAAATTTGCTAGGATTTTTTAATATTTGATTATGAGAGTTAATATTTGATGATTCCCAATAATTAATTTCTAAAAATGTGCCAATAATAGAATTTTAATAGAATAATAGAAAATTATAAATTTTAATTTTTATATAATATTGTATATACTATCTATATAAATAAATTTTTATATAAATTTATATAACATTTTTATATAATATTAAATGAATAATTAAATAAATAAGTTGATATATGTATAAAAAATTTTAAAAGTATAATTTCTTTATCTCTAAATATTATATTCTTTATTTTTAAATATAAATGTATTCCTTATATTTAAATGTATATGTAAGAACATAATTGGTAGCTATTGAATGTCGCATCAAGGCCAACAGGTAAGGCATTAAGCTCTTCCTTAGTTTCTGGTTTTGCAACCATGTCAAGTGTATCCTTGACAGAACTTCGTCAGAAACCGTGTACAAGCGGCAAGATTAAATTTCCGTGTATTCACTGTATTTTCTGTATGCGTCTCGCGCGATTCGATAATTAAATTCAATAATTATCGCACGTTGAAGTACATCCATTGATGTAAAACCGATACTTTATGCAACGCAACGGTCCGATAATTGAAGAAAATTTCAAATATCTCTCTGTCATTAAAATAATCGGAGTCTAAAATAATCAGGTCTGTTCTATTTTGACGGTCTACAAAATTTTTTTTCGTACCTCGCTTCGAAGAGCAACCACACTGACGGATCAGGACGCGGGTTAACGAGGTTAGCGCGCGTAATTTCGTGTGATTAAACTATTCCGGATTAAGTTAAGGCTTTCGCGACTTCGCAGAATATGAATATCGATCCGAGGGTCGCCGCGTGCACTTCGACCACCCTGTAGTCGTCTCGTGGGATATTTAACGGCAGGAAAAATTATGCCGCGAGAGTATAAATTGTTTCTGGAGAAGCATTGAGTTAATTATCGGATGCGAAATTGTATCTGTTTGCTCGGGAAAAAAATACATACCTGTCCTCCATTTTAAAAATGCATTGCTTTCTTGCAAAAAAATCTTAAAAATTGTGTGATTTTAAATTAAACAGACAATTTCTGTAGCTTCAGACGCAACTTTAAATAATTTTCTCATTTCTCTTTGCATGGTAGGTAATAAATATCTGATATGTCATCACATTGTTATTAATACACATTATTAATTATATTTAAAGATGCAACTCGGTAAAGAAGCAACGTAAGCCAGCTTTAATTCAGGGCGCGGCGAACTGTTGCATTCCATTCATGGCTGAATATAATAAATGTCTTTATTGAATAGGAGATTAAATCGATAGGCAATTGGCTGGACGTTTATGCATTGTGCGAGAGTCGCGTTAATTGCCTCATTTAATCACCGTCTTTGGCAATCCGACTATCGATCATCGATAACATCAAGGACGCCGCGATAGACTGTGATAATGAACGGCAAAAAAAGAGAAGCGCGATTCATGTTTATATTTGATCACTACGTAAGGAATGCACTTATCGTAGCTGCAAATACGCTACGAGAGAGAACTCGGATTTAATCGAAGAAATACAAGATAATCATGGACTGGGAAAAAAATATGAGAAACGCAGCACACAAACGTGCAGAAACATATGAAAAAATTAATAAATAGAAATGATATAAAACTGATAAATTTTCTAGGAATATGAAACGATATTTTTCTCGTAGAGGGAGATAAAAAAATAGAAAATAAAAGGGAAAGAATATTAAAAAGTAAAAAAATATAATATAATATTTTCTCGATAAATTGGAAAAATAGGAAAAAAATTAATGAAAAAATGTGAAAAATGTGTCTTTAAAAGGCAGTGATATTTTGTTTTATTTATGCCGATGACATCAACGATGTAAAGCTTTATAAAAGAGTTTATACAATGATGATTACATGCAATGATAGTGCAATTTTCATGTTAATGAAAATTGTGTAATTTTCAATATTAAATATGCTTCTTTCTCTTTATGTATAAAGAATTTTTTTTGTTTTAAACTGTTTTTATATTCAAAAATATTAGAAATAGACGCACAAGTTCGGACACATGTGAAGTTTACAAATTGAAATATGAAACTGATAAATTTTCTAGGAATATAAAACAATATTTTTTTGTCGTAGAGGAAGAAAAAGAAAATAGAAAAAATGAAATACTTTCTCGATAAAGTGAAAAAATATGGAAAATTAATGAAGAAATATTTAAAAAACAAAAAATAATTTATTTAGAAAGGCAACGATACTTTGCTTTATTTATGCCGATAATAAAGATTTATATAACATTTTTATTATTTTTTATACAATGATAATTTTACACCTGATGTATAATAATGATGCAGTTTGCGCAATATTGAAAATTATATGTAATTTTATAACATTAAATATGCTTTTTTTGTAGAATATTCTTTATTTAAATTTTTAATATTCAATCAAATGTGAATATTCAATCATATCACACTTAATGATACGTAATAATGTTTACTTCCCGTTAATCATCTATCGTTGATTTCCTTATCGAGGAACAGAGAAGAAAAATAAAATGAAATCATCTGAAGATATACGAGAGAAGCCAAGAATTAAATTCTCAAAAGTACATCCAACGCAGCAATTCTCTTGGCAATTTTCCCTGCGAGTGAAAAAGAGGCGAGCTTATCGCGACGATATCTATCAACGTCAGCGCGCTTTTTACAGGCGTCCACTGGCGATTTTTCGAATCGCGGCCACCGGAGTCGATCGACAACGGAGGAAAATACGCGTCGATGCATCTCCGGTGCATTTTCCGTCGGGATGCAATTAACGTCACGTGGAAAAGCGACGGTGAAAAGCGAACGTACACACGTATAGTGCCATATCGATCGATAGACATCGCGGTAGCGATAGTCGAGGCGGGCCTGTCGGTTCGATTTTCGATAGGCGGGTCAGAAAGCACGCGATTGTGGATGCAACATTGATGATGTCTCGCCCGAGAGATAGCAGGTTAAACGTATACATCTCGAACTCCCTTCTCGCCACCCCTTTCCCTCTTTCCGCTCGCCCCCCATCGCGTTATCGGGCGAGACTCGTGGAAGAGAGAATCAACTCGCATCGATAACGATAATCGCGCCGCATCGCGCCTGTGTCGACGGCTTTTATAAATGAGCATTTTCGGGTGAATGCACGCCGTAAATTCATCGCCGTGTAAACAAAGCCTGCTCTCGAATGCTATATATTTCGTGGGAATTGCGGCGATCTGCATCGTAACGATGCAATAAAATTCTTGACGATTTTTTGCAACAAATTTTGTACAACGAGTAAATTTTGAAAAATGAAAGGAGCGAATTAAAAAATGCTTGACGATTTTTCGTAACAAATTTTGTACAACGAGTAAATTTTGAAAAATGAAAGGAGCGAATTAATGTTAATTAAAAGTGCGAGTAAATAAACAGAAGTATCGATAAAACTTGAATCAAGTAAGATAAGAAAGAGGGAATTCGCGAGAGAGATATGCCTGAAGAGTCCTCGTAATTGAATCAGTTCGTCGGGACTTTTCTATTGAAATTCGTTATCTAACGTAAACTGTGTTATATAAAAAGATACGTAAACTGCTATTGTTAATCAAGATAATTATTCTTACGTAATTCACGCGCGTAGATAATAGTGAAAAGCAAAGAAGAGGAGATGCGGTGGAAGACAGGTGGAAGGAGCGTCTTCGATAACAATTAATGATAATCATCGGACTGTGCTATTATGCGATGACAGAGATGAAATTTTTTTTCCCCTCACGCGCGCGTTTTCAAGAGACGGCGAGTAAATAAAATTTAACCGCAGGAACTTTTCGCCAACTTTTTAATCTTTCAAATGGGTTTCTCTCTCGTCTTGCGAGAAAATAAAATTTTTATATTTCGTAGTTTATCAATTTGAAAATAATTTTACAGACTATTGACATTTTAAAATGATATTAAATTATCCGGATAATTAAAAGATAAATTATATAACGTAATTTATCTTTTAATTTAAAGAAAGAGCATAATTTGATAATTTGATAATTGAACATTTATTTTGATAAGATTTGATTTTTGAACATATTTTAATTAAATATATAATGAAAATTTTTACCGTCTAATTAAAAAATTATTTGATCTATTTCATTAAATGTTTATACGCGAATTGCAGGAAAATAATTATTAAAAAAAAATATCATGTATCTCTTTCTTAAAAGAAAATAAAAATTCGAAAATAATAAATTTTCATTAAATACATAAAACTTTTTTAATTATCTAATTAAAAATTATCTATATTATTTTATTAAATTTTTATACGCGACACATATCTATTTGTATTCACTGAAAAAATCCGAGGACGGTCCTTAGATAGGCAAGATTCAATGGGAAAGTCCACGAGGTTTCCCTTATGTCGCTTCGAAAAGTTCGCTCGTCCTAAACCGGATGTGCGAGATACGCTGTTTAATGCCATAAACAAACGCTACGCTCGGACATTTCCGTAATAAAGACACATCCGGAGGAATTATTTCCGCATAAAGCGTACGGGAACCGAACAATATGGCATCCTTTATTTTAGAATCGCGGCTGGTTCATTTCTCTCCGTATCCGCTCTTTATACGATTACACGTGTAAATTTGTCTGGATAGACGTTAAATCCTACAACGCTACGTTCCTGAGTCGTACACGTTTTTATGTAGTTTAAGTTTATGTAGGCAGTGAGAGAGAAGATTCCGAATTTATAAATATTTGTCAACTTTTGAACATATTTTCCGACCATTTTCCGAGCGTTTTCCGATTGTAATTTAATCGAAATTAAATTGGACGGATAAATAACTAAGTTCAACATTATCCCAAATTTCCCGGAGATTAGAAACAATTAAGAAGAAGAGAGGAGACCATCGTCTCATTAAAATGCACGACTGTTTACGAGCGCAGGTCACTTTGGCTTTTCGGAGTCGTCAGGATTCCCGGAATTCCGGCTGGCTGGCGTTCCGTTGGAATGACTCAAGGGAGGAGCGGGAAGGACGAGCCGCTGCTCTTCCTTTCTCGCCAATCTCTCTCTCGGACGTTACATTGATGGACCAGCGGAATTTCCATGGAGCAGCTCTCCCAGGAAGACGCTCCGGAAAAGGAACGAGGAGACGATGAGGGTGACACCCGGACACCGAGGACACTCTCTCGTTCGAACGACGAAGGGCTCGTTATCTTACCTAGACTCCTCCGCAGGCCCACACCCTCGGACGCTCCTCCTGGGGCTGCTGTCACCGTAGTCCCGGTGCGACGCGTCGCGACGACGCGACGCTCCCACGCGACACTCGCCGACCACCCCTGCGACTCACCCGCACGTGCCACGCGATGCCTCGGCGGCCACTCCGCACCACCCGTCCGTCTTATTTATCCCCGAGGGTCTCGCGTACGAAGAGGATGCCCGCTGGTCCCGATGTGCCCGCTCATCGGTCGGAAACGCGCACCGTGGTTACTGATTCGGAGCTGCGGGCACGACCGCGAACCAGCGCCTTCTGCGGCTCGTTCGCGGCTCTCGGCTCCGAAGAAAAGTTCCTACTTCCCCCCTGGATTCTAAGCGGAGACCGTTTTCGGGCTTGTTTGCGATCTCGAGCAAATCAACGGGCTTTCCCGATGCTTTCCGGAAAATTAGCGAGGGAAAATTCACCCCTTACTTTCTGTCTTTTTCGTTCCGGACAGGTAATTTCAACTTGTCCAGGATGCTAGGTAGAGGGAAAAGTCACTAGTATTGTACTAGCGCAATTTTTCCTATTTGCATACCTTTTTTTAGATTTCTCGCACTTGCAACGAGGCAAGTTATTTTTGAAACTAATTTCAATAGGAACAAATATTGTAGAAAATTATAGGAATTATAGGAAATAGTAAAAAAAATTGAGGCTGGTGATTTCAATTGTAGTCTTCTTACTATTGGATATACATCTTACCTTTTATATATTTAATTATTATTATAAATTATATTCAATTTTTTATTAAAAATCAATTTTTATTATAAATTATATTCATCTCTCTATTAAATTAAGATTTAATGATAAATTTAGATTAATAATTTTTTCTGTTAAAATATAACTTCTAATTTATATCTTATATTAAAAATAGCATACAACATTAATTTAAAAGGTAAAATATAGCTTGGTCTTTACATTCTATTTATTATAAATGTTAGTGGTTCTCTAGTGAAATAGCGATTCGGACAAATTTCACGCAGCCTTCCTGATACCAGTCTTTACTACCAGAGGTCAGTTTTGAATATTTCTGTTCGATACTTTTTTCCGTTTAAATTATAAAAATATAATAAAAACAAGATTATGAATTACTCTTCACGAAAATCTTAAAAAATAATTCAAATCTCTTTCTGTTAAAATATTTTTAAAGACATATCCATTTTTCCATCAATTCATTGCTCGTGTCTTTTATCAGCAGATGATACATTTCACACACACACGTGATGATTAAGAATTTTTCATTTGACAGTTAAATTTTGAAAGAAATATTCTATGACTTTGCAATAAAAAAAATTATTAATAAATTAAATAAATATAAATTTCGACGAATCGCTTTTAAAAAAAAATCTTCCGTAGAAAATAAAATATTCCACCTTACCTTAATAACGTATTCGAGTCAGAAATGCGTTTCGGGCATCAGCCTAGACTCTCCCACCACGACTGATGAAATCTGGGGGAAAAGCCGACAGCTGTCGTGACGGAATTTCGTTGGACTATCTCGACGGCAAAAAGCATCACGATTATACCATTAGCTATTATACACGTCAGTGATGGGTAGTGATAGTTGGCGCGTAGTTTACACACGACCGTAGATGCGTAGTGCTTGATTGCGACAGAGGTAACGAGAGGCGTGTTTGCCATCATTGTTTTTTCTTTTTTCATCAAATAGTGTTATCAACGCATCATTATTTATTCTCTTTCAGTATCTCGTACGCTTGTTGATTGATCGCGGTAAAAAAAAATTAATCGACGATTCGGTCGACGATCGCGACAATCGTTATCCGTCAATTGTTACGTTCCCATCTTACGTGCTCCGATCGAGAGGAGCGAAAATTTCGGAGTAATCAGCGATGCTGATTTATGATCCTCAACATCGAGTGACGAACCGATTTGTTTTCTTTCGTAGGCAGTGCGAGAACCCAAAATGGCAGACGACAAAAATGAGAAAACGTCCGAGCAGGATTCGGAGGGCAAATTGGATCCGGCGGAGGAGAGATCGCGGTATTTTAAAAAATTGGAGACATGGGTCCAGGAAGCATACGCTTGGCAAAGTGTCGCGGCGATGTTCCCTTATTACGTGATGTCCGGGCACATTGCGAATTCGTCACCCGGTATGAATAAACGCCAGTCGTTTCGAAAGATTATATGTCGAAGAATAAGAAAATCAATAAGAATATTTTTATATTGAAAGAATTTTTAAAAAAATCTTTATTCAATTTATTTTATTTTACATAATATAAAAGTAGGAAGATAAGAAAAAGAAGCTTTACTAAATTTATATTATATAAACTAATATATTTTATCAAAAAATTATGAAAATAAAAAATTAATAAAAAGGAAATCAATAAAAATTTCTGATAAATTTTGAACATTTCAAGAAACATGCATAAAATAAATAATTCTGTTCAGTTTTATGAAAGATAAAATTTCATATTCATATTTAAAAATATTCAAAAATAAGGAACTTTAATACTCTTTCAATATACATATGTACAGTAATAAATTACTGCAAAAAGTTTAATTAAATTTATATTATATATAATCTAAAATATTTTATGAGAAAATTATAATTAAAATTTCTGACAAATTTGTTATATTTGAAAGAATATAATATAAAATAAATACTGATAAACTTTATTAATATATTATAAAAATAAGAAACTTTATATTATTTTAATATACATATGTAATAATAAATTATTACTCTAAATACAATAATAATTCTTATTATTGATAGTTAAATTTCAAATTTTGTCAAAATAAGTTATTTTATCGTTAGAATTATAGATTTTATTTTATAAGTCATAATTTTTTTCAGCTTCAACAGCCTTTCAAGCAAATCAAGTACCAACCCCACCAAATAGACCGGGAGTAATAATCGGAAACACAGATAGACAGAATGAAGGAGTGAGGCAAAGAAGACCTCAGGAACAACCTGCGGGTCCTTTTCAACCTCCTGGAGTCGAAGGTTAAAATCTTGCGATCCTGTTTAAAGAATTATAAAACACATGTCACGCATGAAACGATTTTATATTCTTAAATTCACTTTATATTTTAGGTTACGAATACCGCATTCCTCCGATTTGGAAGAGGTTTGCTGCTGAATTTATAGACTCAACGATGCTATTTCTTTTGAAATTCTCCATCACCTTCATCGCGATCGATGTATTTGATTTTATGTAAGCAAAAAAAACATGAGCAATATAAGAAATGCCTATAAATTTTACTTTCTTGAACATTTTAAAATTTGTATTAAATATTTCTAAATCATTAAGTCTTTTTCCAATGTAATCAGTAATTTTCTTCTTTACTTTTTCATATTTTATTTTAATATTTTTTAATATTAAGAGAGATTTTTAATATTAAGAGATTTTTTTGTTAAAATTTTCTGTTTTTCTTAATAATAAATGATTATAAAGAATAATAATAATTTTCTTCTTTATAATAATTTTCTTCACATAATAATAATTTTGTTCTTTATAATAACTTTCTTCACTTTACAATATATACTGCAATCTTTTACAGTGATTATATTTTTTCAGAGACATCGAAGACTTGGATTTATTGCAAACAAATTTGCGTATCGATTACAAAATGGCTTTGGAAATGACTTATGGGATTCTGATCTTGGAAGTGATTCATCGTGTGATAGTTTGCATCTTCGAGGTAAGGGGAAAATTCTGCGAAATTTTGCGAAAAAATAACTAAACTGTATTTTGTAAAAATAATTTACTCCATAAAAAACTAAATTTTAAATAATAAAATTTAATTTGATTTCAATTCAACTTTCAAAATTATCCTTATAGTTATTAATTGTGAATTTCTTTCAGGCCTTTTGGCTTCAACATGGTGTTTACGGTTTCATCGGAGGTGCTACACCTGGCAAGTACATGATGGGCTTGCGGGTGGTTCAGTGTCGAAATATAACTCCCGTAGAACGTCCGAACGAGCCGGACGTGGTCCTGGTGAGTCCCGGGACCGATCTGGGTCTGCCATTAGCCCTGGGTCGATCGGTGGTGAAAAATTTTGTGCTGGCATTTCTATTCCCGATCTGCTTCTCGTTGTTCTTCTTCAGATTTAACAGAACCGGCTACGATCTGATCTGCAATTCCGTCGTTGTCGAAGATCCCTATAGAAATTCGAACCATAATAGGATACACCAGCAGTAGCCCGCCTGAGGGATGCTGCATGGAATTCTGTGATGTGTACATAATTCTGTCTGTGCTTCTTGTACCTTGTATGCGTGCGGAATCATGTGTGTGTATATGAAGTGTATATATGTGTAAAAAATAAAAATTATTATTATTGCAGCGAAAAGCCGTTCCACAAGTTTCTTTTGTATTTCGAGGAATTTGAATTCCATGGAATTATGTGTAATTACAAATATATTTTCTTTCAATCTTTAATTTCGTAGCGACTTTCATTTCATCTGCAGAATAAATAGTGTGATAAAATAATATATTATGATAATTTTTATAATAGATTCTAGAAACAAGCCTAGCTTTATTTTTTAAATAGAGTAATAACCACCATGGTTTTAATTATAAGTAATTATAAGTGTGAAGAAACGAAATCTTATTAAAAAGTATCAGTTTATATTGATTTTTCAATGAAATTATTTTATCGTAATCAATGAATTATAGGACGAAAAAGCAAAGTATAAATGTTTTCATAAAAATATTCATTGATTTCTCCCTCTCTCTCTTTTGTGAAATTTTGTTATTGTTTTAATCAATAACACATTTCTATTGATTTAATTTAAAATATATGTTATCGATGTATACTCAACGATATTAACCCAATCAAAAAGGGCGCCTAAATTTGATTACATGTGACAGAGAGAAGACTGAAAGGTGTCATGGCCCGCTTTTAGGTGATCCCTGAAAGCGATGTGCCCTCTGTGGACATTAAAAACATGGACATGAACTACAAAGCCAATGTCCACGAATGTTCTTAGAGGGTAACATATATACTACCCTTCTTTTAATGTCCACAAAAGAGATAGGTCGCTTTCAGAAATCACCTAAAATCGGGCCATGATACTTCTCAGTCTTCTCTCTGATAATATAAATAATATAAATAATATAAATAATATAAATAATATATATATATATATATAAAAATAAAGATATAAATACGCAGGAATATAAATCACTTATTGATAATTTCATTAGTTTCATTTATTTATGTCATGTTATCTCGGGTCTATCTACAGTTATTTATTTTATTTATTCAATAATTTATTTCAATAATTTATTTCATTTATTTATTTATTCTTCTTACGTAATGGGCACTTTTCTTAATAATTATTAATTTATTCATTTAATCACGTAAGAATCGTAGAAACAAATCTAAAATAATAAATTATAGTTTCGATGTGAAATCAATTTTTACAAGCAGACATTATTACTTTAATAATATTTATAGAATCAATAATATAATAATAAAATATAATTCGACCGCGAAGCTTTCTCTCGTTCTATTTTTCAATTATTTGAATATAATTTAGATTCAAAACGCATAGCAAAACAATCGAATCATAAATTAAAGTAATTAACATAATGAAAAGCTTCATACATGATACATCAATCCTTTTTAACAAATATTATTTAATTAATTTATATAATTTAAAACACTCCTAGACACTTTAATATTCCATGTATATGTTAAAGTACATAAAATATTTCGGAAATGAATGGACAATAACACGTTTGGCCTTGGCGGCGTATGACGCGCTGTGTTTACATATACGGCCTTGATACCATTTGTACGGCAGCTTTCGAGAAGTAAGGTGCGAAATACTTTGTATATTATCAAATTTTCTCTCTAACAATAAAACGCAATCGCAACTAGTAGTGAAATATAATTCGCTGTGATAATTATAATTAATACTTTCTAAACTTTTAATTTGTAATTATTACGCGATCGGGAGTGCCGTGCAAAGTGTCTCACAATCATTGCGTATACTAATTTTAATTAACTAATCTTGATTAATCTTGTTTTCGAAAGTGAATGTGAGTGCAAGGAAGAAATAACAAAGGAAGAGAAAAGCAAGTCTGAAAAAGCACGGAGCAACATTATGCGGTAAGTAATTTATAAATTATTTATCATTTATATTTATCATTTATATTCAGACTATATTATATACAGGGTGAAGGTGTCTGAAAGTTTATACTTTAAGGGCGTGTCATTTAGAGTTTTAGAGTAAAAAAAGTCTAATAAATATATTGTCCGCAAAAGTTTCCTAACAGAAATACAAGCATTGAAAGTTAATATGAATATGTGAAACATTTTCTATTAGTCTGTTAGTATTGTTTATATTTTTATCAGCCTGGTATTGTTTATATTTTCAATCTCACAACAGGGATGAATTTATTAGAATGCGGAATATTAGAATTATTATGGATGCGGCAACATAAATCAGAAATTCTCCTGGAATGGTGGAGCAAGCTGTTAGATCACTTTTACAGGGCAAGACTTTGTATTGAATCTGCAGGATGTCATTTTGAACAGAATTTGTAAATGAACAAATTAAATTAAATGTCTTTCTTTTCTTTTCTAAATGTCTTTTTTTTAATATTCAACTTTTAATATTTGTATTTCTGTTAGGAAGCATTTGCAGACATATGTATACTAAACTTTTTTTCTCTAAATGGCATCAGCAACACGCCCTTAAAATATGGACCTTCAGTTTTGGAACTCTGAATATATTTATTTATATTTATGTATATTAATATCATTTAATATTTTATATAATGTAAAGTTTATATATATATATATATATATATATATTTATATTTATGTATATTATGTATATTATGTATATATATATATATATATATATATATATATATATATAGAATATATTTATAATATTAATATATATACATATAAAATATTTCAATATTTCACATTGGTGAAATAAATTATTATTAAACATAAAAGCAAATAATTAATTCAACAAATAATACATATAATACAATAAAATAAATAATAAACTCACGATTATTTCGCCATCGCACGATGTGTTTAATGAGTTATTTTTGTCGTTTCTCTCGTTTATTTCTTTCTGCTTTATGATATTCACTTGATATTCAAAAAACGTAATTACGTACTAATCAGCATACAATCATACAGCAATTTACGCTTTGTATGTACAACACTCGCGACGTTATACCATGCCTTTTGTCATTTTACTACATGATAGTAATGCAATATATCTCAAAAAGTTATGACTCACTCGACATTAATTAAAATCAAAATCAAAAACGCGCCATTCGCTGTGTAAATAAAAATTGTACAAATTAATAATCACTAATTTGAAAAATTATACAGAACAATCGCGTTTTGAAGGATCGATTCTCGACGAACGATTCGAATCTTCCCGGGAGAAGTCAAAATTGAATTTGAACGCGTGACGCGCGTAAACATAATATAACAATTCGTCGTATAACAATTCTTTTAAGAAAATAACTTTATATTTGAATAAATATAAAGTATATTGAAACAGTTTCACCAACTGGTCAATTGATCGATTTTTATATCAGTAATTAAATTGGTAAACTGTTTTGATATACTAATTATTTATTTTAAAAGTTTATTCATTGTTGCCGCGATGTTAACGTATGGAATAAACGGAATACATTTGTAAGTTACAATTTCATTATTAATAAATAATTGATTTGACCATTGCTCTTTCCATTATTCGAAATACTCGATTATACGATTGGAATATAATTAGAATATAATTTCGAAACACGTATTTCGCGTAATGCGTTCATTTAATTAAAAAGAATCGAATGCAATTAAGAATCGATATGTGTGACCGGAATCAAAATTATAAATTATTATTTTGTTGCAATCCTTAAGAACAATAATTATTCTTCTTTTAATATTTATAGAATATTTCGTCCGATGCTTTATCATATAATTATGTGATGATTTAAATATATAATTCGTCTGAGAATGCGCAGTAAAACGAAAGAATAACAAAATCGAATAATTATCGTAATGGAAAAGCTTGTGATGTATATTAATCGTTTAATAAATAATTAATCTATGTATACATGTGTGTGTGAGACATTAAAAATATACTTATATATAAATTCAATTTTTGTATTGTACGTCACAGTACGCGTAAAATATTTCGGCAGCGAGGTCAATAACACGTTCGGCCTTGATGACGTAGCGCTGTATTGTTTTCATAGGCGAAGATCTTGTATCATTCGCACGGCGACATTCCAGTAGTAAAGTAGTGATACGGAACACTTTGTATTATTGAATTCTTTTTCTAACAGTGCGATCGCGATTAATATCGAAATATAATTCACTACGACTATTACAATTAACAATTAATTAACTTTTAATAAATAACATAAAATTATATGGCGATGATACATCCATCGAAACGCGATCCTTCATTATTCCAAATAAAAATTGAAACAAAAGAAGCAAAAATTATAAATATATAGACGAACTTGTATTATTCACACGGCATTCCAACGGCAAAGTAATGATACAAAACGCTTCGTATTATTGAATTATTTTCCTAAACGCGATCGCGATTAGTATTAAAATATAATTCGCTACGACTATTGTAGAGCGAATCGTACTTCTTTATCCCTTATACGATATATTAATGTGCGTTTCTCGTAATTATTCCGTAATCGGAAGTGCCGTGCAAAAGTCTCGCGATCGTTTCTATAGTATATGACTAAATATAATTAATTGTTTGTTCGCGAATGAATATGAGTGCTATGAGGACACAGCAAAGGATGAAGAAAAAAAAAGAAGAACATCTGGAAAAGTATCGGACACTCAGAGAGCAGTGGAAGAGCCTAAAGCAGTCAGAGAGATATGCGGTGAGTGATTTATAAAAATTATTTATTTATTATTATTATTTATATATGTATTATTTTCAAAATAGCTATATTGCTTATTATATATATATATATGTTAAAGTACATAAAATATTTCGATGACAAATATATTAAAAATAAATTAACTTACAATAAACGTCATAAAAATGTATCAACGATAAATCTTTATCGAATCGCAATCATTAATTACTGCGAATAAAAATTGAAAAAGAGAACATAAAAGGGGATAAAGAAATTAATTTTATTATGATCTTTCGATTATTGATGCTTATTATAATAATTTCTTTAACGATACTTATTAAAATTAAATAAATTTCGACCAATGCTTTAAATTTTCTTAATCGACAATCACTCATAGAATATTTCAACGATGTTTTATGACTTTCGATCATTCGCACAATAACCTTGAACAATAAAGTAGTGACGTTTCATATATTATCAAATTTTCTCTCTACATAGTCAATCTTGGCGATATAAACAGTACTGGTAATGTTTATGACCTACGATCATTCCCTCTGTGGCCTTCGAGCAGTGAGGTAGTGATGTGGGACGTTCCATATATTATCAAATTCTTTCTCTAACAATTATTTTGAACGTTGCTTTATATAATAGATTTTCTCTTATCTTTTATATTTATATTTATCGTTTATATTTGCGAATTAAAATTTATATAGTATATTACAAAATTAATTATATATTATATTATATATAAGATTATAATGTAATATAACCCTCCCATGGGGTACACCTTGTCGCGGTGGGAGGGCTTAGTACCTGGACGGTGCCTTCAGGTTTATCTTAAATTTTTCAATTTATGATAAATTTTAATGTGCCTGAATGGGAAGCTAAGTACCCTTTCGCGTCGTCGATGCCGTCAACGTGCCGCGGACGGCAAGCGCTTCGTCAACGCGTCGCGTTTTCGCGTTGTAATTCTTGTTGTAAGTGAAATGGGATTTTCGCTCGTACCGAAACCGGGAGTGCCGTTAAAGGTATACACATATTAAATATACACATCGCGCGATCAAATAAAAAATTTTTAATCGCATCGAAATAGTGTGGGAGTGTCGTTTAGTATCGCGCGTAAAATAACGAAAATAGCGATATAAAAATATCGCTCGCGAGTGCGGGAGTGTCGTTAAAAGTATCGCGCGCCAACAACATGAGAGGAGGAGGAGATCTGGGAGAGGCATCTTACATCGGCGGAGCAACCTGATGGTGAATATCTATTATTTGTATATTAATTATTAAAAATTGTTAACTTGTTATAAACAAACAGTAATTCGATTTTATTATCTAAATGAATTAAAGAAAAAGATTTTTATAAAAGTCATATAAAATTTTCTATTTAAAATACAATTTCAAAAATTTATAAAATTTTTTCATACGTGTTTATCTACTTATTATTTTACACATCGGGTATAAAATTTCACGCAATAAAAATTTTTTAAATATTAATTGCATTTTGTGAGCGTTATTATAAATGAATTTTATATTTGTATGTTACAGACAACCAGCTTCGATAACAACAACTCCGCTGTTGCGCATCAATGCCGGTAAGTGAAAAAAACTTCTATTTAACTTTAAGGTAATAGGATTCGTAGAGATTACAGATGTAGATTGTAGATTGTAGATAAATCCGTTGCTTTAAAATGGAAGAGCTAGGATGGATTAAATCAAATAAATTAAATTAAATAATTAAATTAAATTAATTAGATATTATTAAATTAAATTAATAGATGCTTTGCATCTATTGCGAAAATATATTGAAATTTTAATTAAAAAGAGAAGAAATCAAGAAAAGATTTTTTTGTAAAGATTCTTTGTCTAATTTATTAAATAAAGAACACGCATTAACAATTATCAATTTTAACAATTTCTGATACTAATTTATTCTTATAATGCACATTTATCTTCTAATTGCTCCTAGCTCATCCATCGTAGAATTTGTTTGTAGATATTGTCTTTAAACTTTATTTTAATTTAATATAAAGCCAAACGATTAATTAATTAAATAATTTGTAATATAATAAATATACACACATTAATTATATACTTTATTATAAAATATAATTTATAGAAGTAAATATAATTTATAGAACAATAATAAATATAATTTATAGAACACACATTAATTATATACTTTATTATAAAATATAATTTATAGAAATTTGTAGTAATTTGGCTTTATTTCAGTTAAAATAAAGTTATATTCAGTATTATATTCAGTTAAAATAAAGTTATATTCAGTATTTAACGAGCGATTGTGAAATCAAACGATCGTTACTAAATGAGCGTAAATATTTCACGCTTTTTTGCCGGTAATTATCCGGCAAAAGAAGGAGTAATTATCTCCTTCTTCGATCTCTGATTAGAGATCGAGAAAGAAAATGGTCAGGGGAAACGAAAGGTAAGTTGAACTGATCTGAAGATAGGGCACGCTGTTAGGGCACGCTGTTAGGGCTCGCGGTTAGGGCACGTGACTAAAATAAATATACATAGTGAGGTGATTAGAGATAGGTTCCTCAAATCTTGAATAATATTAATTAATTAGGAAGTATGATTGTTAAGGCTATTAAGTAAAATCATTAGAATTCTTCTATTGATATCAGGGTTGATAAAATCATTAGAATTCTTTAATAGTAGGATTGTTAGAGCAATTAAAATTATCCTAAAAGAATCGTTTAATGGTAGGATTGATAGGGCAGTTAAGTAAGATTCATTCTTTCTTTTAATATTCCAATAATCCTAATTAAAATTATTTTAATTAAGTTGAATTAATTTTTAAAAACGTTGTAAAAGTAAATATAACATGTTTTAAGAATAAAAATGTTTTAAAAGTAAAATTTAAATCAACAAAATTATCTTCAGAAATATTAAAGAAATTGTATAATTATTAATGTTTAAGAAATAATATGTTATATTTTATTTTAAAAGTTAAAAATATATGTGTATTAAATCAAATATAATATTAAATCTAAATGTAAATGCTATCAGTAACAAATTATTATATCGATGTTTAAAATATTAAATATTTAGATTAAATATTTGAATAAATGGAATATTATTATTTAATATTGATAGCATTAATATATTATGATCGACGCGATGGCTGACATGATAATTTTTATGAACATAAATAGGAAAGGATACATGTTACTATGTTTATATGAGTATACAGATATGGACATGTGGAGAAATGGAGAAATTATTTAAAATCAGTTGTGTCAGGTCATGTTCATAAAATTCATGAAATTCATGAAATTTTAAGAATACATTTGCACTTATATAAATAATTTTTAATATCGAGCGAGTTATTCTTAAGAATATATATTCAATAATTCGCAGTTATTTTTTATTGAAAAAATTGTAAATAACTTTAATAAGTGCATTCGAGGCTCGAGAGAGATATGTTCTTAAAAATAATTCACTCAATATTAATAAATGCATTATAGTATTCTGTATAATATTATAATTATAAATATTCTGTATAATATTATAATTTTCTGTCTTATCTGTACATCTTCATCCAGCGAGGAAAACATATTTTTTCGCATTACTACACATATAATATGCAATATGCATGCAATTTAAGCGTCACGTGTATATTAGAATTTTTACGTAACGATAGTTTATAGAAAAAACAAAAGTATTATAAATTTGAATAGATAAACTAATATAATGCATGCGTGAATAATCTCATTCATAAATAAACAAAAAATAACTTAACCCAACATGATTAAAATACATTATCATTCATACACATTCATGTATTAATATTTAAAATAAATTAATTAGATTAAAACAAATAAAAATAATAAAAATAAAAGAAAGTGTGTGTGTGTGTGTGTGTGTGTGTGTGCGTGCGCACGTGCGCGCGCGTGTGTGTGTGTGTGAAAAGTGTCATGGAATAAAAATAAAAATTATTTGATATAACTATTCTTATTTAAACGAAAAGTATATAAGAAGATATAATATAGAACAATAAAAATTAAACTTAGAAATATTTATAAGTAGAGATTTTGAAAATACTTTATCGTTTGATTTATATATAAATTAAACTAATGGTTAGATACTTCTTTTGTTTTTTTTCTACATTTCAAGATTAATTATCATATTTTGCATATATTCAAATTATAATGAAAATTCCTTCTAATATGTCGTACATATTATGTTGTACGTATTCTATATACAAATAATAATGTATCAAAAAGAAATAACAAAAATATTTATATTTTGATCCATCAATGGAAATTGAATGCAAGTGACAAAGTAAAAATGCGCCAATTTTTCGATTAAAAATTTCAAAATCTATCAGCAAGTTTAATCATTGGATTAAAATCTTTTTTATCAGTATATTCGCACGTCGGCAAAAAATAATTCGAAAATTGATTTGAAAATGATTTTGTTTTAAAATAACGATAAAAAACATAGCCGAGAATGACATTGGATTCCTGACATTGGATTAACGATATTTCACATTCGATTTAATTTCCTTCGATCGGGATTATGAGTAGTCCTATAATGTTTTGATTCTATCTGCATTTGTTATTTTACGAGAATGAATCGCGCGTATTCCGTGCTCGTGAATATACTGCAGCGTAATCCGTGCTAAACATTATACCGCAGTTGCTATGAATAAATTATTCCAGCCGATTAACTGTATGATTTATTAAATCTTATTTTTCTCTAGAAATTGCGTCATTTAATACTAAATAACGCAATTCGTAAAAAAAAAATTAATAATATGCGAGATAACGATACAAAACAACTGTCAAGTCATATATTTAATACGTATTACATTTATTATGTAATTATAAATTAAAAACTTTAAAAAATAAGAATTATCTTTAAATATAAGAATTAAAAAATAAGAATATATAATATATCTTTGATTTTATAATACATCTCTCAAATATAATGTGATATTAATGATTATCCAATGCAAGTTCAAATAGAACTCCAATGCAATTTAAATATAATTCTTAAAAAGCATAAGGTGTGTCGTAATAATTTAATGAAGCAAAAAGATGCAGCACAAACAAGTCTAAAGTTTAACTTATACTAATTAATAATACTTCTGTTTAAATGTACAAGAAAATGTATCTTCTTCTTTTACTCTCTGCTAACGCGTAAGAATAAAAAGAATGTATTTCTTTTTGTATAATTTTATGTAATCGCATAATCATCTTGCCTCAGGCTTTCATAATTGTTTGTTACGAGTCTGGGCGAGACTACCGGATATCAAAGTATTGCGCAACTCGTATTTTTTTCACCCCTCTTAAGGGGGGGGTATGCTAATTTCGATGGAAAAAAGGCATGTTTTTACGAATTTTTTTTGGCGAAACAGATAATGTTACTTTATTTATTCAATTTCCATGTAATAATACAACATTTGAAGAGTAGCTTGCTAAATTTTCATCGAAAAATATCGAAAAATACGCGAGTGACAACGAATTTCCGAAGGCGCTCCTAAAAAAAGTGGTTTGGCGGTGATCATCATAACTCGTAGTAGAATCATCTGAAACCAAAAAATAAAAATGCATTCGTTAAAGGAAATGTTTTTCGAGGTAACGCTGGGGGGAATTTTTTTTTTTTTTGATTTTTTAATTTTTAGTGGCACTTTGAAGCCAAAATTCTGATTTTTGGTGCAAAAAATCGAGTTATTTGTTTTTGTAAAATTAACAATTTTTAACAAATCAAAAAAAGCTCCCAGGAATACCTGGTAAATGTTGTTACGAAGCAGTGTGCCAAGTTTTAGAACGATTGATCGAGTAGATTTTGAGTTATCGTGATCACGGACTTCGGAAAAGGCAAGTTCGAGAAAAACACTTTAAACTTTTGCACACTAAAAATCCCGAAATAAAAGTCGATAGTTCTTTTATACTCACACAGAATCGTCGATACCAGGTCCATAGAGCAAGGCGCTTTCATCCAGAAGATCCAGAGCATCTTTTTGTGTTTGTCTCCGCGAAACTCTCCCTTCTTTACTATCGTGAGCCGCCTTCTCGCCTCCTCTAGTAATTCGCAAATCGTCAACTTGTCGCGCCCATTCATGAGAACTAGGGCCTGTACCGATGTGCATCTCTTCCATGAAGGCCAACAGGGCAATAGAACCTTCATTAAAAGTGCAAGCAGCCACATTAGCTGCAATTTGTACGGTTGTAGAGGTTCCACTGTATGCCTTTGGAGAGATTTTCCATATTAGCTGATTGAGGCTTTCGTTATTGTTTTGTGTAAAACCTCCAAGACATCGCTGCAACAGTGCGTCCCTGCTCAAGTCCTCATAAATGGGCATCATGGCTTCCAGAACTTTATAGCTTCTATTTCAATAGCGGGACGATTTTTAATTTTTTTCGACGACGAGCTGCCAGCTGTTACTTCATCGTTTTTACGCTTTTGTGGCGGTATTATTTTTTTTGCTCGGTTCAAATACTTTTTGCCGTATTTACGATCATCTCTAGTCACTTTTCGAGGCATCTTTAATAATAACACATACACTCAGTAACAGTTCAAACACAAACACAGTTCAAAATGCCCGAAAATTCAACGAACTCGAACGATAACAGTCAAATTTTTCGACTCACTTTCTACCGTTCAACACGACATACAGCGAGCAACTGATGTATATACCATGTTTTCAATGCTCACAAGGCTACCTGAAAAGATGCTTTCAGCAATAAAGGAATTTAGGGATTAGGAATGAATACAATAGAGTGCCACGTCAGCGCGCCGCACACCGGTCGAGCGGGTAGAGAAATACGGCTCGGAACAACGGTCCTTCAAGCGTTCATAACTTCTTTACTTTTGCTCCGATCGACTTGAAATTTTGACTGAATATTCTTGAGATGTTGCGCATTCATTTAAAAAAATAAAAAAAAAATGCCAAAAAAAAATTTTAAATAGCATACCCCCCCCTTAAAAAAGAAGCTCTCGATTTTCTCTATAAATGGTCGTTAGATCTCGTTTTCCGCGTAAGATTAAGAACAAAGAAATTTAATTTCAAACCGCGAGTTCTAAGCAAGAGAGTTCTTTTTGATTAAAATAATGACCGAAGAGTGCCAGTGCGAGAGACAATAAAAAGACGATTTTGTGTCACTGCAATAAAGTAGTATTTTTATACTAATTAGTGTGAGTCTAAAACTTTGAATTCGTTAACGTGCGACATCGATTGCGAGCGCAAGAGTCATCCGCGACGTTTGATGATGACCGTGTCTTGACCACCTATTGTCGGTCTACTTACAATTCGCATTTGTGGCCACCTCTACGATAGACGGAATTATTTAAGAACTGTTTAAACGGACGGGAAGTCCCGGCAGAATGGAAAGTAAGTCACCTATCTTTTAGAAAGGGGACAAACAGAGATGCAAGAATTATCGAGGGATCGCGGTAACCAATACAATTAAAAGGCTGAAAAATAATTGAAAGATGGAAAAGGAATATGAACAAGCAGAAGCAGAAGAACGGACGGGTTTCTGAGTGAGCAGATCAACAATCGACCATGTATTCACTGTGAGATAAGTAATAAAAAAGGTAACAGCAGTCAATAAAGAATTGCACTTACTCTTCGTGGATTTCAAAAAGGCATACGATAGCGTACCACTAGAAAAATTATGGGAAGCCCTGGAAAATATCGATATTAATGTAGTGTTACATCCGGTGGACTCCACGATTCTTTTCTTTCCTCGAAACGATATCGTGGAAGAAAAAAAATCAAGGATCGGCTTGCATTTGAAAGCAATCCTTCTTCAGAATAATGATAGCGCATAGAAAAACGAAACCTAACCCGCGTATATATCCATTAGCGTTAACGAAATTCTAAATAAATTCGCGAATTATAAGACAAAAAGTTGTTATAAGAAATTCCAACTATCCCATATTTATTGGTACGGCTTTATGTTCGAAGCCTCTCTATCTAAAGAATTTTTAAAATAAAGTTCTGGTTCTTGGGATGATTGTCAAAATCTAAACATACAGTAATATTCTTGAAATTGATAGTGCACTCGTTCGATAGGCCTCAAGCATTTTCTGAATCGTTAAATCATCAAGAATGACTCGTTAAATCATCAAGAAGACTCAAGCTTCAATTAACTTACTTCCACGCTTTACTGGGTGGAGCTAAGTCAGTATTTTTGAGTGGGGCAGACATTATAAAAGCGTCAATAAAATCTGAAGACCACAGTTTCATTCGTGTACAACATATTATTATTTCGTTATCATTATTCAATATAATGACATTTGTAAGTATTGTATTAATTATACTGGCATGCATTGCCATAAAATACTGGATTTTAAATTACCGGCGGGAACAATTATCTATTAAAATATTAAATACCATGCCTGGTCCAAAATCATATCCGCTCATTGGAAGTACCTATTATTTTTTTCGGCATAATTCTAAAGGTAATAATGAAGAGATCAAAACATTTACCAAAAATTAACCACTACTAATATTGCATTATTTCGAAATGATATGTTGATAAATTATAATCATGCATAAAATATCACATATTATAATATATAAAATTATCACATATTATAAGTCATAAAACATTTTTTAGACTTTTTGGATATTGTGATTAAATTGACAAGAGATTATTTGTCTCCATGTAAATTTTGTCTAGGCAACAAATTAGTCATTGTAATATATGAAGCAGATCAAATACAGGTAAAAAGATAACTTTATGTTTTGTTATAAATATAAATATATACAAGATGTCTCAGCCTCGTTTGTTAAAAAAGTCATAAGTAGAGCTCGCTAAACTGAACTAAAAGGTCCTGTATCATTTTGCAAACAACTACGTAAAATTTCGAGATATTAATTAAAGAAGATTAATCAATAAGAGTGCCAGGTGGCTAGATAATCGATCATTCTAGTGCATTAGCGAAGACGGTCCACCGTTTATTCCAAATAGCGATAGCTCGCGACGGTGAATATCGGGCGGCAGCAAAAAACGAAGTAAAAATGACTCTTATATACTTATAGACATCGTATCTAAAAATCAAATTTTTTTTCAAATTCTTAACATTCTTATGAATAGTTCTAGAGTTCTATGTAGTAACATTTTAAATAATTGTGATGATTAAATACAAAAAATCAAATCCAAAAATATAGTGCGTTAAAGTTCACGCATTGCAAGTCATGAAAATCAATTATATCTTTAGAATCGTAGTTTATTTTACAATAGTTCTGCAATTCTGCGTCAAATATACCAATATATAATATAATAGTTTTAGCAAATTAAAAGCAAAAAATCGATTTCTGAAAATTCTAACTATAATACGTATACGAAAAGTTGTGATTTTTTGATATGCGGGACGTTGTATATGTACAGAGTGTCCCAGACCACCCTTACACCCCTTTTAAAATAAAAATAAATTTTGTCGACAATCGCTAACAATTTTTAAATAAATCGTATTTTTAAGTAAATACGCTCTATCAAATGATAATATTTTTAGCTTTTAATTTCGACCGGAAATACGCCATCAAAATCGGAAGTTGAATTTTTTTAAAGAAACATGGCACTTTCTATTACAGATTCGAATTGTACGTGAAAAAGTAAGAAACTTTGGTATCAAACGTTTTTTCTAAAAGTGCCTCTGTCAATCTTAAAATTGACCTTGAAAGCAACTGTGATAAAATAATGAAGGTCACCATTTGATAGAGCATGCCCGATTTACTTAAAAATTGTTCGCGATTTTTGATAAAAGCCATTTATTTTCATTTGAAAAGGGGTGTCCCAGTACATCCCTTTTAAAATGAAAATAAATGGCTTTTATAAAAAATCACGAACAATTTTTAAGTAAATCGAGTACGCTTTATCGAATGATATTTTCAACTTTTGATTTCGACTGGAAATACGCCATCCAGATCGGAAGTTGAATTTTTTTTAGGAGAACATGGCATTTTTTAATTCGAATGTGTAATATGTTACGCTTTGGTGTTGTGTGAAAACAGATTTCGGGATGTCAAATAAACAGTGTTAGAGAAAATTTGCGAAAGAGAGGGGTTTTTAGTGGGTAGGGAGTACCGAGTTGGTAATTCGACTTAGTACTCGAGTCCCACATAATTCACCGCATCGCCCGATGAGTATATATAAAATGCATTTCCCCCATCTCTCGTAAAAAAAATAGAAAAATTTTTAAATATAATTAAAGCGAAAATATATAATAATAAAAAGTAAAGAGAGAGAGAGAGAGAATGTACATATTCGTATGTGTGTGTATGTCTGTAGCAATCAGGTGATCGCAGCAGGCACTCCGCGTAAGCATCCGCATCTCCCGATGAATCGCGCCACCCTTGCCTGCCTTTTGTATCCGACTTGTCATAATTACTTCTTTTAATAATTCAAAAATTAAGCGTTGAATGAAATTTTACCAAAAGAAAAATCGTCTTAGAAATGACTCAAGAATGTGTCATTTCAAGGACAATAGGGTTATTTTGAATCACCCTGTATACACTGGTCAATAAAATTATCGCATAGGTAACTTTACGTAAAAATTTCACATAAATTCAAATTAGCATAACTCCACCAAAAATTATTGTATTTGAAAAATTCTTATTTCATATTCAAGTTTGCACTTTAAGAAACTGCTTGAAGTCTACACTTTAAGAAACATTTGTGAAATTTTGAATGTAACCTCATCCGCTCTCGTCACTTTTCCAAAAGAGCATGTTCTGTTTTTAAAAATTTGCATGGTTTGACATGTTCTACGGGGTACAGTGTATTTTTATCACAAATCTCATATTAATTATAATAAAATGAAACTTTTCCTTACAAATAAAAGAAGACATTCGTGCAATTTTTTTCATGGAGTTATGATATATTAAAATTACTTTTTTACTTTTTCAGTTACCGCTAGCATTAGTATTACTCAATACGTGTGTGCGTGTATCGTGCGCATTCGTGCACATTCGTGTGTATTTATCACAGCAGAGATAGTTTGAAGTCACTAAATACCGCAAAAGTGACGAACCAGAAGATCCTTATCTCTGCTGTGACAAATGCGCATGAATGTGCGCGCACAAAACACACACACACACACACACGATGCGCCAAATCCGACTAGCAACTTCTTCGTTGTGCTTATTGGATAATGCTAATGTTAGCGATAACTGAAAAAATAAGGGTAACTTTGATACGCCATAACTCTGCGAAAAAAATCGTACAGATTTCTTTTTTTATTTGTAGGGAGAAGTCCATATTTTACTGTAATTAGTATGAGATTTGCGATAAAAATTTATTGCACATCGTAGGGCGTGTCAAACTATGCTACGCATGTCATTATTATATCATTAATTTAAGAGAAAGAATCAAAGAGAAAGAAAGAAAAAGAGATTTTCTAAAGTATATATTAATTGTGTGTGTTTAAATAACGCAACAGATATATATTCAAAATGTTTAAAAATATTTACACAACATTGTAGGCAATTTTACAAAACAGTGTGGATAAAAGTGTAGCATATAAACTTATGGAACCAATTTTCGGCAAAGGAATACTCACAGCTCCTGGTAAGATATTTTTAATAAAATAAAATTTAAAGTTATTTTTATAACTACTAGTATATTTAAGTTACATGATAACATAATTATAAGAAAGCTGTTTTTATAACATAATTTATTTGTATTTCCGTAATCATAAAATGTTTTTATTTACACTTCACTAATATAACAGATTTGAAATTATTATTAAACACTAAATTTTTATTAATATTTTTTAATGTCAATGTTTTGATAACATTAAAACAAGTAAATCCATCAAAAATGCTGGATTTTTTTTATTTTAACTTACTTAGAAATTATTAAGATGTTTTTATTGAAATGAACTGATTATATGTATATGCCAATTTATTTTCCATCAATCATTCTAATTTTGAAATTTTGTATATAGTACCTTGTGTATAGTACTTAAATATATCATAATTCAAAATTATGAACTTAATATTTCATATTTCATCATAATTTATTTGGAAACTTAATAGCATGTGATTGCGCGTTAATATGAATAAAATATGGTAAGAAAAAAATTACTTTTTGCAGAATACAGACCAAGAAATTTTGTATTTAGTACCTTGTGTATAGTACTTAAATATATCATAATTCAAAATTATGAACTTAATATTTCATATTTCATCATAATTTATTTGGAAATTTAATAGCATGTGATTGGGCGTTAATATGAATAAAATATGGTAAGAAAAAAATTACTTTTTGCAGAATACAGACCAAAAAATTTTTTAAAGAGAGAGAGAGAGAGAGATGCTATATAATATATAGTATACATAATTTTAATAAGAATACTATGTTTTATATACTTATATATCAAAATATATATTTATATCTTTTTATTTATTTATTTTAAATACATAAAATACGCCAAGTACATAAAAAATAGATCCAAGCATTAAGAGTCATTGTCCTCGATAAAAGATTGGATCCGAGCATTGAGAGTTACTGTTCTCGACGCGGCGCTACCAAGTACCTTATCCGGAATTTTGGGTCCTATAAACTTTCGATTAAAATATCTCAAGAACTAAAGCTGTAATCATAAATCTAACGGCACTTTTATAATATGAGTAAAGACTTTTGATTGCGACCAGTTTGAATAAGATTGGTGCAGTCAATCCCGAGAAATAATGATCTCATATCAGAATTGTGACATTTTTCGTTTTTCATCATGTTCATTTCCAGACTCACGTATATGCTCGCACGCACACACGTAAAGCGCGTTTGCAGCGCTTATGTCGATTACTGTGTCGAGTGTGCAAATACGTCTTAAGAAATAAGATTATATGTATGTATATGTGCGTGCATACACGTGTGTATGTATATGCATATGTGTGAGAGATTAATTTAATTTCATATAATTTTCAAAAATTACCCCTTGGGAGATAGAAATTAATACCTCGGAACGTAAAAATATGGAACTTATTTCATTTAAAAAAATTTCTAAAAAAAAATTGTCATATAATAACAATTTTGAAAAATAGTAATAATTTAGAAACAACCCCTTGAAATCTAATATTTCAGAAACGGTGCACCACAAAAATATAAAACCTGTACTGTTAGTTAAAATTTCTACAAAGATTAAATTAATATATAATAATAATTATTAAAAACCACCCCTTGGAAGTGAAATCTAATATTTCAAAAACGGGGCACCACAAAAATATAAAACTGTACTATTAATTATGACTTGTAGAAAAACTAAATAAGCGTATAATAACAATTTTTAAAAACCATCCCTTGGGGGTGAAATCTAATATTTCAGAAACGGTATACCACAAAAATATAAACCTGTGCCGTTAGTTAAGATTTCTACAAAGACTTAGCGTATAATAATAATTTTAAAAACCATCACTTTTTTGAAAACCATCCCTTGGGGGAGAAATTTAATATTTTAGAAACGGTGCACCACAAAAATGTAAAATCTGTTAGTTATGACTTATAGAAAGACTAATTTACCGTACAGTAACAATTTTCAAAAATAAAAAAGTTATTCCTAAATATAATTTACAGAAAAAAAAACGTTTTACTCAAGTTTTAAATCGCATAGTCTTTAAATCGAAGTTATGAAAACTTGGCGTGCCCGGATCATAATCAAGCACAGATTTAATATTTAATTGTATAATGTTTAAGATTTTACATTTTGTTGGGGATATATTTGTTTATAATGTAAACGATCCGGGCACGACAAGTTTTCATAACTTACTTGGATTTAAAGACTGTGCGATTTAAAACTTGCGTAAAATGTTTTTTTTAAGTATATACATTATATGAAAAATGTTTCAGGAATTAAAAGAATCCTAATTCTTATTTAGTGTTGATTTTAAATATTTTAAAAATCAAGTTTCTCTGAACAAATATAAAATGCGTTTTAATTTTTTAGGAAGAATTTGTGTATAATATTTCTACAATGTAAAATTGATTTCATGGCAAATATTATATCAAATTTACAAATTGTTCTTGTATAATAGTAATTATTGATTTCCTATTTAGTTTTGATATTTTATTTTTTTATATTTTTTTATGATAATTATTCGCTAAGGTTTTGTTTTTTTGAAAAATAGTTTTGTAAGGAATAATTATTATAAATTGTTTTTTAAGCACTTTTTTCAATAAACATTTTGTTGCATATAAGGTAGAATATTGTTATGATATGTGTTATATATCGTTTGAAAGGTCTTGTCAAGCTGAAATCATGTATGCAATATTTCTTTTGAATGGCGCCTTTAGCGGACGCTATGCGCAATATAAATTACATAATTATTTGGGTTTCTATAAAAGCTGATTGGAGTTTTTGCTTCAAAAATAGTATCAAATAAAAGGTCTCTAGTAGTATAATCAATTGCATAAGTTTTATTTAGGATATTTTATTTAATATAACATAAATTGCACTTTTTATCTTAAAAACAAAAACAAAGTAAAGGAAAAAGAAAACCAAGAAACTAGTAATATTAAAATTTTACAAGAATATATATTCCATTTTTCATTTTAGAAACAAAAATAAAACGAAAAAAGAGCTGCAAAACTAATGATAATGGTAACGTTCAAAGAGTAATTGTAGCAAAGAGATTTACTACAAAAATCATATGAGCACTTGATGCAAGTAGGATTTTGATTACAAATCTGGCAATTGGGCTCTTCAAAAGAAAAGTTTATATATTTCAATCTTTTGAACTTTATATACGGAACATCAAATCCGCCTTTAAACCATGCATACATGAATATCGGTTGATAGACTGGAGATTGAAATTGATTTAAAATCAAACTGTGGATTTTTAATATATTTTCAAGTCTGTGCAAAAGAGTTTGATTTCCTGTAAGAAAAGCGTGTTCCGTGAAACGAGTTTGATAAAATCTTTCTATTGATGAAAACAAAATATATCGAGTGATTGCATGAAACTGACTGTTGAACCTTCTAATAAAACTTTTAATCAAACAGTAACATTATCATCTTGATAAAGTTTGTCCGACTTTTGAGCGCCCCATGAATTTACAACTAGAACAGCCTTTTTTTCTGGATTTTGTTCAACAATGGGTTTAAAAACATTTTGAAAGAAGTCTCTTACAAGCTCCTTGTTTAATTTGTCAGATTTGGAACATTGAATTACAAGATTTTCGTAATGGGAAAGTTATATGGTTGTAGGAAATTGACCATTAACTTCCTGGAGCATTGGTAAATCAGCATTGGTGACATCAATTTTCCCTCCATAAAAAGAACCGGTTGGATAGTATAAAAATGAGTTCGAGTATTTAATTTAGGCATCACAACTGTTGTAATTTTTTCATTTTTTATTGATAGTGTGCGATTAAAAAGTGGCGTGTAGTTAAATCCTGATTGATCGGTATTGAATATTTCACTTGCATCAAAATTTCAATAAATATTATCAACAAAATCGAGATGAAATTCAACGCCTTTATCCATAGTTTGCTCATTGTTTCTTGACAGAAGTAAATAATCGAAAAGATTTTTCTAGATGAAAAACCAAAACTTTCCTTAAATTTATTGACCCATTGCAACGACGCTATGAAATCTGTCAATCCAATTATTTTAGCATGGTACAAAGCCTACTGTCGAATAATTTGATCATGGAACTGGAATTCCTTCCAAGCGGACATGAACAGCTCTAAATATTTTGTTATAGATAACCATTTTTCCCGATGTGTACCCTGCTGTTCAACATATTCTTTGCATCTACTTATGTAAATAGGATGTTTTATTTTGGGGAATCGAGCTTTAATTGTATTAAAAGATTCTTTTGGATGTTCTTTACATGTTTCTACAACACGCCGCGCATATTCAAGAGGTATAAAAGCTTCGTTGAAAGGTAAGCTTTCTTCTTCTTAAATTGACTCAACTTTGTCATTTTTAAAAATGGTATCAGTATATACATCTCTAATTATTTCAAACTCAAATTGGTCTTCATTATCCATGGAATTGTCCATGAACATGATTCTCTCCGCTAATTGAATCTCTTTACGAGAGGGGGTGGGTTACCCTCAGAAGTGGCATAATTTATTATTTTCTGCTTGAGAAGTTCAAATACTTTTAATGATCTAATAGCCATTTTGTAGAATATAAAAAACAAAGAAACAGTAATAACGCAAAAAAAGAAAAAATGCAAAAATATACGAACAGATCTTGTATTAAAGCTTTAAAGTTTTATTAAAGTTTTAAAACTTTGAAAATCTGCACTTAGAAAGTAAATAAAGCTTTTTTATTTTAAAAAAATGTAATGTATGCTATAAAATCAGAAATTGGATTTACAGCTGACTTCCCAAAAGGAAAAAACTTATGAGACTTGGTGTCACATTAGTTCATAGCAGTAGGCAGTACTAGTTCATAGTGGCAGGGTTACAAATTTTTTGAATTTTGATTTTTAATAATATATTTTTAATAATTAATTAAAAATTTTAATTACAACTTAAAAATTCCTATAATTAAGTAATAACTTTTGTTTTTTTAATAATCAATTAAAATTATTGAAAAGTTTAATTGATAAAACTTTCAATTACGAATTAAGTTTTCCTATAATTGAAACCATCGTTTCAATTATCAATTACGGGCTAGTTTAATTGATAATTAAAACTTAATTATTAATTAAACGATTAATTAAATGATGAAATTAATTAATTATTTGCAACCCTGAGCATTGATATGTTTATTGTGGCCACTATTTGATATTTCGGAGTAGGGAAGCCAGCCTAGCTCTATAATTTACATTTCGCATAACGCCCTCTGAAGGCGCTATTCAAGCGAAATATTGCACATATGAATTCAGCTTGACAAGACCTTTCAAATGATATATAACACATATCCATTCGCGATTAACACTTCGTGCGCTTCCCTTGTTAGACATCATTGTGAACGATTTCTATTATTTATTCTCGTAAGTTCAACCCTCAACAAATAAAACATATTTTTTGATATTGTGTACAAATAGATGTTCATGTTTCACATTGAAAGTATACATTTTACTTTGACTTTCACAGAAAGTGAACATTGTTTTACCTTGCAAAATATACGCGATGTCCACCCCTGAATCAGTGCGAAACGAGATCTATTATTATATGATTTCACATGGGTTTACAACTCTCCATGCGAAACGAGGCTTATATTGTATGGTTCCACATGGATTTGGAACTTTTCATGCGAAGTGAAATCCATCCTATACCATCCCTAAGTAAGCACGAATCGAGGTCTATAAGTCCTCGCTTCGCATGAAAAGTTGCAAACTCATGTATAACCGCACAGTAATAGACCTTGTTTTGCGCTGACTCAGGAGTGAGATAGACCTCAGTTGGCATGGAGACTTGCAAACTTATGTAGAATAAACAACACGACAAGAAAACTAGCGATTACGAGCCACAGCGGATGGTAATATCTAAAAATTCTTTAATTGTACGCGAAAATTTTAAACGAGAACGAGGCATATGCATATATTTTACTTGGTGCATTTATGTAGAACAATACAATAATAGATCTCGTTTCGCGCTGACAGGGGTTATGTGAAGTGGACCTCGCGTGTACTTTGCAAGGTGAAACAAAGTTCACTCTCTGCGAGAATCAAAGTAAAATGCATGCGTGGATACAGCTCCTTGCGGGGAGCTCCACTTTCGGAAGGTATAACCTAACTTAGCCCTATTTTTTATTTAAACCAAATTTTAGTATTAATGTCTAAGGAACAACTGAATACTTGTATATAAATAAGAATCGAGAATTCTACAGAGACTACAATTCATGTTTATATAGGTTATACTATAGGTATATACTATAGTTTTATCTACACGATGTCAATAAAATTTACATTCTATTTATAACTTCTTATGTTGATAACTTTATAACGAATCATGAGCGACGATTAAAACCTTTTGAAGGTTACTCAGAAGGATGACAACTATAACATATATGTCAAGATCAAGGTCAAAGGTTGTTCCCCTAAAATAAATAATTACCCTAGTTATTCTAGTGTTAATATTATGTGTATTTATGTGTATTATTAATTTTTTATTTACTCTCTTTTTATAATATTTATTCCAGTATCTATATGGATTAAAAATCGTAAAATAATAACACCAAGCATTAATACAAATATGTTACGAAAGTTATTTGATATATTTGTTCAACAATCTTTAATATTAACAGATGAATTAGAAACAGTTGGACTAAATGGAAATAAAACTACTCTTCTTGAACATATATTGAAGTGTAATCTAAATGCTGCGTGCGGTAAGACCAAATTTTTTTTATTTATTGTAAAACGTTTGCATATGCTTTTTATAAAAATTTAAAAAGAAATAAACAATTTTCTAAGAGATATAAAAAGAGAACATTAATGATAAATAATTGTTTGCATTTTATAAATTAAATAATATTAAATCAACTTAAAGATGAAATTTCAAAAAGTATAAAATTATGTATAATAATAATTGAATAACAGCAGATTTATTTCACTTGAATTGGAAGTAATCATAAGTTTACACGTTAAAATTGTGAGTATAAGTGTCCATATATGTAAAATTACCTTTTTTCAAGAAAGCATAAAGAAAGATACTTAATGACTCACGCATGCTTATTCAAAATTTAGTTTACAAAAAATGTTAGTTTAATATATTAAAAAACGTATTACAAAGAAATGTTATTTCATATTCCATTGTTTATTCAAATCTCTTTCTTGTAAAAAATTACAATGTAAAAAAATATGCTAATTGAAAAAATAATTGAGAATATAAAGTTATTTAAACTTATATATTTTTCTTGTAAAAATTTCAATATCATAAAAATATTGCAAAGAATGTAAAAATCATAAAGAAATTTAGTGCAAAACATTATAAAAATTTAATGTAAAAAATTTTATATTGTTATATAACAACATTTATTTATAATTTAATTTATTTTTCTAATTTATTCATATCATATTGTAGGATTTTAGATGTAGGTCTATCGCTAGATAGAGCGATGGCCGAATATTTTAGCGGTATAATTCTTTAATACAGTAACATACAAAAAGATGTGTATTTTCGAAGCGCGACACTCTCGATATTTCGATCTTGCTCTCTCATTCCCTTCGCTCGTCTACTCGCTTTCAACTATCGTGCACGACTTGACTCTTGCACAACACATGTACACGCTTCTCATCCTCGCGTAACCGCTCTTACACGCAAATCGTGTGTTACACCGATACATTGATCAATACATTGCATCCGCGGCAAGGGCCCGCCAAATTCGACATCCTACAATATTATACTGTATTATAGTTGTAATGGTTCTTTATTCTTCCCCTTGAGGATTGAAGGTGCTTCTGAAAGGAGCGGTCCCGAACCTTTTACTATTCCTACAGTACATTACATATACCTATATTAATTCTACAATTCCTTTTATCATCCTTCTTCTTCCTTATTTCTTTCTCTCTTGACTTTCTACTCCACTTCAGTTCTTTTTTCTTATCACCGTCTCTAACTCTCCACACTCCTTATTTCGTCTTTTCCTTTTCTGTCTTTCCTTCTTTTTCCTCTTTTACCTTCATTTCCCTCTTCTTTTGCTCTTCCTTCTTCTGACTCCGTGATCCTGCTCTCTTCCTTTATCTTCTGCTTCCTCTATTTCCTTTTTTCCATTATTCTTTCTGAAGAGAGGCGGAGGAGGATTCCCTTATACCGCCCTTTATATCACTCCTTGTACCCTTCTACTTCCGTCTTTCTTTCTTTTCTTCTTTTCCTCCCTTTGTCCTCATTTTCTGTGATCTTGTCTTAGGGTTGCCAGATTTGTAAATCCCGAATAGAGGACAATTTTAAAACGCCCCCCTCCCCAAAAAAAGGAAATCAAATAGGCAGATAATTATAGTTTAATAGTTTATAAGTAATAAAAAATTCACATTCCGTTTAACGTACGATGTACGATGTTCAATAGTCAATTGGAAGAATTGTTTCTTGGGGACAAAACTATTCTTACATAGAGACACTAAAAAGTGAAACCTTCTAGTTCTGTTAGATCCATGCGCGGACACAGACATCTATATATACACTAGACTGCTAATTCCACCGAAATATATTCTGGAAAGTATGTACAAAATTCTTGCGCATGTGTGAGACGCAAGGGGGACATCAATATATGCATACGTATATGCGTGTGTGTGTATATATACAGTGATGGGAAAAAGTTCCGGAACGGCTGGATAATTTGAAAAATACGAATCACAGAGGAAAATGACCTAGACAAAAGTTGTAGGATTTTTCCCGGGCAATCCGACGGTGACCTTAGATTTGACCTTGGATAGTCATTTGAAGGTCACATAAAGATTACCTTCAATTTCTTAAATAGAACCCCCTATTTTTCATTGCATATTCTTGTAGATTATCTCGAGAGCTTTCCAAAACACTATAATTAAGTACCTTTTTATTAAGTACTTTTTGAGTTATAAGGCTTGAAATAATTTCTTAATTTTACATAAACCATAAAATATCTAGTAAACCATTCATTTTTCGATTATCTTACCTTCATACTTTTATGTACAAAATAATGAGAGGAATCAATTGGTGTAAAGAAAACACATAGTTGTTTCTAAGAAAAAATATGTAATTTGCAATTAACAATTCCATATTTTTTCTTAAAAACAACTGTATGTTTTCTTTACACCAATTGATTCCTCTCATTATTTTGTACATAAAAGTATGAAGGTAAGATAATCGAAAAATGAATGGTTTACTAGATATTTTATGGTTTATGTAAAATTAAGAAATTATTTCAAGCCTTATAACTCAAAAAGTACTTAATAAAAAGGTACTTAATTATAGTGTTTTGGAAAGCTCTCGAGATAAGCTACAAGAATATGCAATGAAAAATAGGGGGTTCCATTTAAGAATTTGAAGGTAATCTTTATGTGACCTTCAAATGACTATCCAAGGTCAAATCTAAGGTCACCGTCGGATTGCCCGGAAAAATCCTACAACTTTTGTCTAGGTCATTTTCCTCTGTGATGCGTATTTTTCAAATTATCCAGCCGTTCCGGAACTTTTTCCATCACTGTATATTTACACATACCGGTACGCGCAATTTATTCTATACATTTGAATAATATTTATAAATAATATGTTTTTCATTCTTTTTTGGTTATATATAGTAAATAAGTAAAGTTATTATAAATAAATACTTATATATTTATTTTATGAAAAATGGAAAATAGTATAAAGAATAAAAGTTTGAGAGAAATAAAATAAAAATATATAAAATAATTATTTATTATTTATTTTGCTACACAAAACAATGATCGAATCATAAGAAAAAAATGTTTTAAGTATATTCTAAATTTTATGTTTACTTTATTAAATTTTGTTTATTTTATAAATTTTATATTTACAATTTTTATGTAAATTTAATTATATCTTAATTTTATGTACATAATATTCTATAATAGAAGTAGAATTTGTTAATAGGAAAATAAAATAAATATAAATTTAGTAAAAAAATAATAATTTTATTAAAGTTGTTTTACACATTATTCTCTATAAAATAAAATGTTTTGTTAATTGAAACTTTTTTCTACAAAGTTTGAGAATTTCTTGTAAATAACATTTAACATAGGAATGTAATCTTATTTTAATGATGACTTTATTATTATTGTAAATCGCCAGTAATAAAAATTATAAAGGTTTTACTTTAAACGATGAAACTGGCAAGTAAGGCTTCATTTATTGAAAGTTTCACAACGTTTCGACCTTAGGTTTAGGTATAAGTTCCTTTTCAAGTCTATAATAAAAAGATTACAAGTAGTTTTACATGATTAACGCAAATTAAAATTATAAACGAGTTTATGATAAAAGAACGCACAGTAGAAGTGGCAATAAGCGCTCAAAACAGATGCAGGCAAGAAACGGTGTAACATACCTTAATTAACGTATAACGGATAGAGTGTTATAAATATGACAGTCACATTACATGTCAGAACGTCGACTGTATAAAAATACAAAACAGAAACAATATTATATTCTTATTTTAATGTATCGAGAATTAACTGCAATTAAAAAAATTTTATACATTAATCTCTGTAAAATAAAATTTGTTTTGTTAATGGAAATCTTTTTCTACAAGGTTTGAGAATTTCTTGTAAATAATATTTAGCATAGGAATGTAATCTTATTTTAATGTATCGAAAACTAATTAAAATTAAAAGTCATATTTTATAAATATTCTTTTCATTTATTCGCATGTATCCATGTGGTGCATCGACCAGATGATATCATCACGTGACCACATCATATGATCATTTGTTCCCCTTTCGTAATACTTAACATTTGGAGACAACTTTTATGCCCGATATATAAGGAAGTTAGCAGTCTAGTGTAATATAGATGTCTGTGTGCGCGGATCACCAACTACAAGTTACCAACTACCATCTAGGAAGAAAACAGGAAGGTCTCTAGTTTCTTTTCAAATAGCACCGCTCGACGAAAAAAAAAGACGGAAACATTTGCCGAAATTGGAGGACAAATAGTGTTCTCCGGAAGAGAGAAAAAATTTTATTAAATTGGAGGACTGTCCTCCCTATTGGAGGACGTCAGGCAACCCTACCTAAACTACAACATATTTCAATTTCAGCCAATTTGACCGAAGCCACTTTTTTCACATAAAATGTGTGGGGTCCTTATGAAATTTTTTTGATATTTACTTTCACATTTTTATAATATTTTTTAATATTATAACTTTTGCAAGAGATATATAAGCTTAAGCAATTTTTAGTTAATTTCTTCTATAATTTTTTGTATAAAAACAGAAATAAACAGTAGAATAATAAGATAATGATAATACGATGATACGATATATGAAATGCTTTTTGATATATTATTATATTATTAGTTTTATATAAATTTTAATTTACTGTAATAACATCTTTTTGTATAATCATTTTTTTAAACAAACTTGCACATATACTTGGACATATAGTATTTTTTCGCTTTTTCTTGAAAAAGTAATTTTGTAAAGGTTACATTATTTTGTTCGTAATATTTATTACGAATTTTTAGCAATATATGTGACACAAATCTTTTGATTAAAGATTATAAATAGGGACATCTACCTTGTAAATAATAAGCCCCAAGCTATTAGTTAAACCTATTAAGAATTCTATTAAGAATTCAATTGTTACTGAAATCTGATTACGATATTCATACTGACCTCAGATAGATACAGTTCGCCTCGCTGTAGCTACGGCTGACTTGATATGAGACAATACCGTGTCTCTTGATTTTTGAATTTTTATATTCTTACATTCTGAAATTTTTTAATAATGAGATGTGTAAAATACGCTGTAAAATATTATTCAACACTCAACATAGTACATTAACATCGAAAACATTGAAACTAACAATACAAATAATAAAATGAGCACAATTTAATCACAGATAATTATCTCAAATAATAACAAAATTTCAATTTGATAACAAAACGTTTAATTTTTATTTTAAAATTTCGTACCGTATTTGTTTAGCGAATGTGTAATTATATTAACACTACTATGTAATTGTATTAACACTATTATATTAACAATACTCTAACTAGTAATCGACTAATAATATCAATATTATTTGTTGATTATTAGTTAGTATTGTTAATATTTTGAATAATTGAATTCGTGTTTTTTATTTATGTTAACATTATAAAGGCACACTGACGAACATGAAAATGAATAATTTTTCAAATGAAATCAATCATCTTATTCAAGTAATAATAAGGTAAAATGTTTTATATATAAAATTCTAGTTTTTTACAATATTAAAATACATAAATCATAAACATAAGTCCATTTGAAAATAACTTTATAAATTTTCTTAAGAAGTTGCATTTTCAAAAGAATTTTTTATAAATGTGTGCAGCAATTATATCTCAAATTAAACTTTTATTAATATAAGCAGTTTCATTAACATAAAACTAAAAAACAGTATTTTTTCTTAATTTTATTCATGGAATTTAACATGATTAATTAAATATGTTTTATATTTTATGAAATATTTTAAAAGAAAAATGTTTCAGCGACAAAAAAATATTTAAACTAAGATTACGAAATGTACTTTTATATCCTAATTTTATATTCAACCTTACTGTTATGGGACGGAAACATCGAAAGAATATGAATTTCCTAAATTCTTTTACAGATAAGGTAAATATTGAGAATATTAATGAAAATTAATTAATTTGCATAGTATTTTACTTACTACATAATCTATTATTATAGTTAATACAAATATCTGCATTAAATGAAGAGAATATCAAGAAAAAATATGAGCCAACTAGTAAGTTTTTATCCATGCTGTACGTTTTTATCGTTGTATTATGATTTATGATTTAAAATACTGTTGTATTATGATTTAAAATACGTAGATTTTCAGCAAAATAATGTTTATACAGATTTAATTAAAACATGATTAAAGTGCTTATTTTAATTATTAGAATACAATCAAAATGTTTAATTCTGTAACCATTGCTAAAGGTACTTTATTTTCAATATTATTTTTCAAAATAACATATCGCGAATTCTATTATTATAAAATAAAAAAACATACGCACAAAATTTCACATTTTATTTTTTAAATGATATAGAAAAAACGCTTATCGATATTCTAATAGAAGTATTTCATGAAGACAAGTTCCCACAAAAGATAATACGTGATAATTTAAAAACAATGATATTAACGGTATGTAAAATATTTCTATACATAATCATATTTTTATATAAACAAATATAATTTATTGTATTGTGTAAATATAGAAAATTGGGAAGAATTAAAGCTAAAGAATGTAGTAAATAAATATACTTATCTTATGTAAAAAAATCTTTTAGATAATAAACGATTTCAATTCCTTTCTTTGATATCTTCATACAAAAACATTTTATTTAATAAAAATAAGAAAAAGAAGAAATCAATTGTAAGCAATGAATAAAAACAATCAAAAAATTGATAATACGGATTGCCTCATATTTTTTAACATATATCATATGCTATATTTCAGATTTTTAGATATGTGATCCATATATGATCGGAATGTAATTTATTTTACCATTATATAAATAAATTGCATACCTTCATTAAAGTATATAAAGACGTTCTCTCTAAACAATCAAGTAAAAAATAGTATATAAAATTGTTATGTAAAGATTATGGTGCATCATATTTTAGCTAGACAGGCAGATTATTATATAAAAACATACATTATTGAGTATCATAATAACACATATATGAATAATCACATTAATAAAAACGATATACTGTATAATAACAAATCGCAGATTATTGAATCATGAATTTAAATGAGATAACGTTGAAATCTTAAATGTAGAGAATATTTTAATAAAGAGATTTTATTATCAGAAATATTTATTAAACATAAGAAAAATACTCAATTGATAAATATGATGATATGTTTTTCACACATATACAGAGATTGAAAAATTAACAAAAATTTAAATAATAAACTTTACGCCCCTATCAATTTAAATGTCTCTCGTTCTTAAAAAAAGGGTTGAAAAATTTATTATTAAGAAGTATTTTTACACAATGTAAGTAAATTTATGCTTCTTATTAGCTCATTTCTTCTCAATATTGTAATATTCAACTCATCAGATCATTTTCTTGTTTGTATTTATTTATTGTTTTAATTAACAAATAAAATTTTTATTTATTAGGCTTCCGACACAACCAGTGTTACGATAGATTTTGCAATCTTTATGTTAGCAAATTTTCCAGAGATACAGGTACGTACTTATTAAATTTATTCAAAAACGTAATTAAAGCTTTTATTAAAGTTTTTATTTGTAATAAATGGAATATTTGCGAATGATATAGTTCTTTATGATAAATGTAAAAAAAATTTTTTAGAAGAACAGTCAAGAATATTCTTTCGTAACAAATTGCTTATGAAATGTTAAAATTGACAAGTAAGAGCAAAAGCGCGACAATTATGAAAGAGAAATTAGAGAAAAGATCTCCCCTTTTATTATAATATATTTCAAAATTTTTTAAAATATATTAAATGAGGGGTTCCTGTTTGCCTACATTCCTGATTTCCAACTGTTTCGTTTGCGTACAACATTTTGTCGATAGCTTCTTTTGCTAATATTCTCGATTGCCTACATGTATTATTATATGCATGAAAAAAAAATGAAAATACAAAAATTGCACACATGACATTATTGTGCACATATACATTGCACACATAATATGCATATTGCATACATGATATTATTTCATGCAAAAATAGAAATAAAAGTATAATTTGATGTTTTGGATAAGACTTTCGTATGCGACCTATCTCCGAATTTGACCAATTTTTACAGACATGTAGTACGTACTAAGTGAAGTCAAATGTCATGAGTGCGAATGAGCAGAAATGTTTTGTCTTGAGGTATTCAATTTTTTATTATTTTTATAAATGTCAAATTTTTTCGATTGCGTAAACGCAGAGTCGATCCTTTAGAGAACTGAGTGGGTCACTAAACATAATGCGGCCCGAAATGAGTTCTATAATTCTATTTCACATGGCTTTTAATTTCAACGCAAAGCGAGGTCTACCCCATAACTCCCATGCTTACGGCCTGAAATGAGGTCTATAATTATTCTATTTCACATAGATCGACTTTTACACGAAGAGATCCACTCCTATTTACAAAATATAGTCCTAGGTCAAAATATTTTTGAATTCCAATGTTTTTTTCTATATGAAAATCTTAAATATTATTCATTTAAAGAGATGATTAAAATTAAAATATCTCAAAAAGTAAACGTTTCTGCATATTTGCTCTTGTAGCATTTGACTTTATTTAGTACTACATGCCTGCAAAAGTTGATCAAATTCGGAAATGAGTCGCGTAATATAACCATCAAATATTACCATCAATTTTAGCAAAACTCTTTTTTCAAAAACTCGCGAACAATAAAATATAAGAGTGCATTATAATTTTAATAACCCATACAGAAAATAATATTGGTATTAGATATTCACTAGATGTTCTTCATGGGTATCAAGAATATCCATGAATATATGAGAAACAATTATTACAGATGCTATAGATATTCAAATATCCGCAATTCGAGATTCCATAAATATCTACATATATAAATCAATAGCCAATAGATATCCGTGTTTACAATATTCAGTGGACATTTATTATTAATATAGATACATTTATTACATATATATTGATATTTATTAAATTTTTGCATAGATATTTATTCAATGTTCTGTATACATATATGACGCAATTTGCCGTCAAAAAAAATTAATTATTTGTGGTTTATTTTTGGAATTCTGGAGCATCTTGCAAAAGATAGAGGAGATGCGGCTATAATAGTCTTTGAGCTAATGCGCTTTTTGAACGATAAGCCGTGACTCACGATTGTGCCGCGTCTTATATACTTCTTATATACTATCTTACAAGGGAAGTGCACAAAGTATTAATCGCGAATGGATATGTGTTATATATTGTTTGAATCGTCTTGTCAAACTGAATTCATGTGTGCAATATTTCGCTTGAATAGCGCCTTTAGAGGGCGCTATGCGCAATATAAATAACATAATTATTTGGATTTCTATAAAAGCTGATTGAAGGTTTTGCTTTAAAAATGGTATCAAATAAAAGGTCTCTACTAGTATAATCAATTGTATAAGTTTTATTTAGAATATTTTATTTAATAGAACATAAATTGCATTTTCTATTTTATAATTAATTACAACTTAAAAATTCCTATAATTAAATAATAACCTTTGTTTTTTTAATTATAAATTAAAATTATTGACAAGTTTAATTGACAATTAAAACTTTCAATTACAAATTAAATTTTCCTATAATTGAACCCGTTGTTTCATTATCAATTACGGGCTAGTTTAATTAAAACTTAATTATTAATTAAACGATTAATTAAATGACGAAATTAATTATTTGCAACCCTGAGCATTGATATGTTTACTGTGGCCACTACTTGATATTTCGGAGTAGGGAAGCCAGCCTAGCTCTATAACTTACATTGCACGCCCTCTAAAGGCGCCATTCAAGCGAAATATTGCATACATAAATTCAGCTTGACAAGACCTTTCAAGTGATATATAACACATATCCATTCGCGATTAATACTTCGTGCACTTCCTTTGTTAGATGTATTCCATTTTCGGATTAAACGCTCTCATTTTCGTTATTTAACGGCGAAGCACAAAGCTGTGGATGTATATAAATATCCACTGATATCTTTTTAGCTTCGTGGATATACATTCACACGCAAAAACCGGGCCACTATTTTAGCAAAATTTTTTAATATCTTTCAATAGTAATAAATTAACATTTTTCAAAGTAGTATTGAGGTAAAATAAAGCTCAAATTAAAGCTTGAACATTCCTCTTAACAAGTCTTTGTAAATCATATTACGTTAAACATGAAAAGAGTCAATTCAAATAAGAATAAATTGAAATAATAATAATTACTTCTCATACATATGTATAATGTTTTAAATGGTTAAATATGCATAAAAGGTCATCGATTTTATTGCTATTTAAATTTGTTGTAGAGGAGGATTTTCTGAACAATTCTATGTAAGAATTAAGTGGGGGGGATGATATTGGTTTAGAAGATGCAACCAATTGAAGTTATGAACTGATATTAGGGACAGTTAATTGTTAATTGTATACCGTTCTAGTCTTTTTATGACCTTGTCAAAAACAATTTTTATTTACATTATTTTAGAGATAGCTGCATGGACGTGAGTATTTTATCAATAGTCGAATTGACTGTTTCACAGTTCGTTTCGGTAAGCTTTCACCATGCAACTACACGAATTTCTGAGCCTTATACATACGGGAAGGTGCAAGAAGGCTTTCGGATCCCTTCTCGCAACTTTCCCGGTAGGGGACGCATTGCGAGGAGTTCAATCACAATGGATATATGCTGTAAGTTGTAAAACGAAGTCCACCTTGCCGGAGGGATGGTTGCAGAAAGAGGGGCCGAATGTCCCCCTTGCATCCTCCCCCGCGCGCGCGCGCGCGTGTGTGTGTACATATACATTTGATATTTTTTAATTGTATTAAATTGTATTAAATTCTATATAAAAATTCTATATTAAATTGTATTAAATATATTTAAAATTATTATTTTTTTATATAACAGCTAAAATAGTAGATTTATGAAAAAAATATTTATAACCTTTTTTGTAGGGTTTTTCAGGCTCTATACTTTTTACCTAAAAATGTTTTTCTCAAATCAATATTTTCAGAAATTCAGAGATTTAATATTTTCAGAGAAAAAGCAATTGTGAAACTTCAATTTGTTGTATCTTCTAATCCAATGTTATCCCCCACTTATTTCTTGCGTAGAATTACCCAAAAAAAAAATTACTCCACAACATATTTCAGAGGCGATAAAATCGGCGAAGTATGAGCTTTTATGCACATTTATCTTTAAATGTCATTGTTACGTCCAGGCCGTTAAAAGCCATCTGGAAGAACGCAACCTATTTACTCCGTAACACACTTGTTAGGACATGTGTATATATCGGATTGAACGGACTAAAGGGCTTGACACAGATCAGGGACCGAAATGGTCCTTCTTTGGGCCAACTCTGTTTCCAACTCTGTGAAGTGTTAAGCCTATCCGCTCAATGGTCTCTTTTTGAAAAAGGAATTTAATTCCTTTTATTCGGAACGGAGTAAAAGGAATTGTGTAATCGTAGGATTTAGGAAAGAGAGCGAGTTAGAAAAATAATAATTTAATCATAAGAAAGATATTTATTCATAAATACTTAATGAGTGGCCAATACATCGATACGAATTTACAAGAATTGAAATATAATATTTATGATATCTCTAAAGGGCGCATGTGTTTGAGACGTGTTTGTGTGTGTACGTATGTATTAAATTTCGCGATTGTTACAATAGTGTGGGGGTCATCAGTCAGGATGAATGGGAGAACCTAGCCTTTAAATTTTAGTCCTGACTGGGTTAACAATGATATTGCGGTACAAAAAAAAATATTTAAATCTACATGTATATAAAATGTACCTGTATATGAAAGAAGAGAAAATATGGGATCAAAGATTTTTGAATTAAGCAATGGAAGAATGAAATGAGGATAGGAAATAGTTTAACACATAGGAGTTAGCAGGATTTCGAGATTAATTTGTCAATTCTTCAGTTTATGTGATATTCAAGATAATGGGACTTCTCCTCAAGATCGAGGAGGTCTCTAACAAATTCTTCAAGGGTTTCGTTGATTTCAGATAATGTTGGAAAAGCAGAGAGAGAGTCGGAATTGAGGGTAATTATTGGTATAGGAGAGGGAGAGGGAGGATCGGAATCCAGATTAATTATTGGAATAGGAGGAAGTAGGAGTTGGGGAATAAATAAATGGGGATGAGAGATAGATTCTTAAACTGAAAACTGTGGGGGAGTAGGTGAACAGGAGTAGATGAACAGGGGGTTCGGAGAGGAAACAGATGAATAACTGGGACTAAGAATAGGAGAAATAGTTAAAAAGCGCTTGGGAGGGGCTTTCATTATCAATATTTTCTACGGAGCTTTGCTTACACTTATTTAACTGGTTATTGTTTAAAGTGTTATCATTAAAACTATTATTTCTAAATTTTTAAGGTCTAATTTGTCATCAAGAAAATTGAGGGTGCCAGTTCATTGTGTTAATAGTTTTCGCCCACCTCCGATGATTCCAATACCGTAGTGCCGTACGTTAACTATTGTATCGCGGCATATTTATAGAGTACGTTGCAAAAGTTTGTACAAAGTCAGGTCCATGGAACAAGACTCTCTTTCTGTTTGTGGATGCTCTGGGTTTTAATGCTCTCGACAGAAGCTCACTGTCACTTGGATTGATTTTTAAAATCTATTAGTGACTGTTACTCGGAATTGAAAGTCGTCTGATAATTGTGAAAATTAAGTTATGTAAGAACTGTTAAATGATTAAATCAGGTAAATATGAACTGCTAAAGAACTGTCAAAAGACTGACAAAAACTGCAGAAAAACTGCTGAAAAGAATGGTGAAAAACTGAACCTCACACCTTGTGCTCGTATTTTAAAGTCATTGCTCCTCCTCTTTACTGGATGGTGGGAATCTTTTTTAACGAATGACATAGTTTCAATTATTCCCTTCTCAGGGGCAAGGAGATTGATCTTTTGAAGGAGGGACGTTTTCTAGGATTTTTAATTGGTTAAATCCTTTGGATTGAGACTTAGCTCTATCCAGTAGAGAGTGGGAGTAGGATGATTAATTTACTGTTCATGAGAATTTGTTCATGAATCAAACGTGTGTCGTCGCAAAGATTGTTTAGTTTTCTTGATTGAAAGAGAGTTAAGAAAAAGAGCGAAAGTCTACGACGGTTATTAAATGATTCGATATATTCAAAACAACCGTCACTTCCAAAAGTTTCTGGAATGTGTAATCGAGCACGTGTTCGATTATCGATTATGTAAATGAAAGGACACTGGAATAAATAAACTCAGAAGTTTAGAAGTATAAGAACACATGTATTTCAACGAAATAATTAATCCAACTACAAAGGCACGATTCGACTTCGACTAGCTTTCCGCTAACAACGCACACGTCTGACTTCTTGCGTGTCTCGACTCAGAGAGAGAGAGAGTGAAAATTGACGGACACCCTGTACATACAGGGTGGGCCATTTTAAGTGATCCACTCAAATATTTCGAAAAATAATGAAAAATCAAAAAAATGTTTCAAATAAAAGTTGTATGGCTTGAAGGGGGCCATCAGATAGTAGCAATGATTTGACCTTGGAGAGTCATTTGAAGATGACGTAAAGGTAACCTTCAATTTCTTACATGGAACTCCCTATTTTTTATTACATATTTGTGTAGCTTATCTCGAGAGCTTTCCAAAACTATAATAAAGTATTTCTTTATTGAGTACTTTTCGAGTTATGAGGCTTGAAATCATTTCTTAATTTTGTATAAACCGTAAAATATCTAGTAAAATAATCATTTTTCGATTATCTTGCTTTAATACTTTTATGTACAAAATAATGAGAGGAATCAATTGGTGTAAAGGAAACACATAGTTATTTTTAAGAAAAAATATATAATTTGCAATTAACAATTACATATTTTTTCTTTGAAACAACTATGTGTTTTTTTTACACCAATTGATTTCTCTCATTATTTTGTACATAAAAGTATTAAAGCAAGATAATCGAAAAATGAATATTTTACTAGATATTTTACGGTTTATACAAAATTAAGAAATGATTTCAAGCCTCATAACTCGAAAAGTACTCAATGAAGAAATACTTTATTATAGTGTTTTGGAAAGCTCTCGAGATAAGCTACACGAATATGTAATAAAAATAGGGAGTTCCATTTGAGAAATTGAAGGTTACCTTTACGTCATCTTCAAATGACTCTCCAAGGTCAAATCATTGCCACTATCTGATGGCCCCCTTCAAGCCATACAACTTTTATCTGAAAAATTTTTTTGATTTTTCATTATTTTCCGAAATATTTGAGTGGATCACTTAAAATGGCCCACCCTGTATATATATATATATATATATATATATATATATATATATACAGGGTGGCAGAGAATTTTTGACCTTAACGAAATAAGGAGGTAGATTGGCTCATTGGCAAATTAAGAAGGAAGGACCTGTATTGTTTTGTGATTGTCGCAATAATTAACAAAAAATTAAATAAAGAAAATTGCGCGTGACGAAGGTGATCTGACTGTGACATAATGATGGCGCGCGGCGAAGCGGTGATTGGGGAAGGGAGGAGCCTTCGCCACGCGCTTACACACTCATCGCTCCTCCCCTCTCCAATCACCGCTTCGTCCCGCGTCGCCATTATGTTACAGTCAGACCGCCTTCGCCGTCGTGTGCTTCTAGCCACGTCAATGGCCAATCTTCTTTATTTAATTTTTCGTTAATTATTGCGACAATCACTAAACAATAGAGGTCCTTCCTTCTTAATTTGAGCCAATTTACCTCCTTACTTCGTTAAGGTCAAAAATTCCCTGACACCCTGTATACATAAATATCCACTGAATATTGTATGGATACCCAGTGGGTATTGTCTTATATATCCTAGGGATACTTATGCAACCTCATTTTGCGGTCATTTGAATATTTTATAGCATCTCTCAAACAGCTATTTCTCGTATATTTGGATATCTTTAATATCCATAAAAAATATCCAACGGATATCTAATATCAATTATTTTCTGCATGGGATGTCTACATTAATTTTATCGTTATTGGCATTTATATCAAAATGATATGAATTTGTTAATATAATTAATAAGATTAATTATATTAATATAGTTAAAAAGACTATATCTCTTTTATAATATACAGAGTGTGAGGAAATTTTTCGCAGTCCCGAAGTGTGAAGATAGATTGGCTCAAATTAAGAAGGAAGGTCTCCTACTTTTGTTTTGCGATATTTTTAAATAATTAACGAAAAATTAATTAAAAAAGATCTATCAAAGCGCGTGGCTAGAAGTGCGTGGCGGTGAAGGCGGTCTTACTGTAATATAATGGCGGCGCGCGGCGAAGGTTCTTTCCCTCTTCAACCACCGCTTCGCAGCGCATTGGTCGATCTTCTTTAATTAATTTTTCGTTAATTATTGCAAATATCGCAAAATAGTAGAAGACCTTCCTTCTTAATTTGAGCCAATCTACCTTCACACTTCGGGACTGCGAAAAACTTCCTGACCCCACCCTGTATATTACATATATTTATATTTGTGTAATTAAGTATTTATTTATTTTTTAATTTTATAATAGGAAAAAGTATATGAAGAATTATTGGAAATTTATGGGACGGTAACTCCAAAATCTGCCCGAATTAAATATGAAGATTTGCAACATATGAATTACTTGGATCGTTTCATCAAAGAAACTATGAGACTATTTCCTACTGTTCCTCTTATTGGACGACATCTAACAGAGGATGTAAAAATGGGTTTGTTTTTAAATATAATTATTTTGTAATTTTATACATATACATATACATATATATATATATATATATATATATATATATATATATATGTTACGCTCGCGGCGAACACTTCGATAGATATCGAAGTCGCGCACGAAGGGATCGGCCGGTCGCGAGTCGCGCGAAATGAATAAACACTTTTAAGGAACTAAGAACTTTAATACACAACACAGAACACTGAAACATAATCACAGAACGTTTATACACAATAATAATAATTACGGATCGGCTCGTTACAAATACGCGACCGCACAGCTTGACAGCTGGGGCCAGACTCAAATGACAAACGCTGCTGTCAACAACCTCTTGACAACGCGCTTCTTCTCGTTAATCGGTCTCGATGAACACGGACGTCAAGGCCGTAACAATATATATACAGGGTGTCCCTGAGCATGTGCTCACTTATTTGTAAAAAGGTAGAGCGCAGTAAATTAAATAAAGAAATCCTATTATATGTAACGATTTTTGTAATAACAATCGAAATATTAATTATTGAAATCGGACGAATGAGAGAAGCGCTCGAGCGCTCGAGCTATAGCACGGCCCACCGTGTCAGACATTGCCTGCCGGCACGCGACGGGAGGAGGGACAGCGCGCCGCTACGTGCACGGGCGCCGCGTGCCGGCAGGCAATGTCTGACACGGTGGGCCGTGCTATAGCTCGAGCGCTCGAGCGCTTCTCTCATTCGTCCGATTTCAATAATTAATATTTCGATTGTTATTACAAAAATCGTTACATATAATAGGATTTCTTTATTTAATTTACTGCGCTCTACCTTTTTACAAATAAGTGAGCACATGCTCAGGGACACCCTGTATACAGGATGTCAGGGAATTTTTGACCTTCACAAAGTAAGGAGGTAGATTGGCTCAAATTAAGAATGAAGAACCTCTATTGTTTTGTGATTGCCCCAATAATTAACGAAAAATTAAATAAAGAAGATCGGCCAATGCACGTGGCTAGAGGCACACGACGGCGAAGGCGGTCTGACTGTAACATAATGGCGGCGCGCGGCGAAGCGATGATTGGAGAGGGGAGGAGCGATGAGTGTGTAAGCGCGTGGCTGAGGCTCCTCCCATCTGCGGTCGAGCGCTTTTCCCATTCGTCCGATTTTAATAATTAATATTTCTATTATTGCAAAAATCGTTACATGGAATAGTACTTCTTTATTTAATTTACTGCGCTCTACTTTCTCACAAGTGTGTGAAATAGTGTTCAGGGATATACAGGGTATCCTATTTACACTCAAATATCTCCGAAACGATATGCGTTAAATAAAAAAAATATTTCAAAGAAAAGTTGTATGGCTTGAAGGTGGTCATCAGATGATGGCAATGATTTGATCTCGGAGAGTCGTTTGAAGGTCACATGAAGGTATTTTGAAAAGCTCTTGAGGAAAGCTATAAGAATAGTTAATAAAAAGTAGGAGATTCCGTTTAAAAAATTAAAGGTGACCTTCATGTGACTTTCAAACAACTGTCCAAAGTCAAACTGATAAAATCAGTAAATAGACCATTTTAAGCCCTATAACTTTTATTTGAAACATTTTTTTGTACAACTGATATTTTTCGAAATAATCCGTTGTCCTTTCTATTACATCCTGTATATTGATAATAAAATAAAATTATAGTCTTTCAAACTATAAGGATAATATTTAAATACAAAATAATATATGTTTTAGGGGAATTTATTTTACCAAAAGGCGTTGAAATTGCAATGCCAATATTTAGTCTACATCGAAATGAAAAGTATTGGCATAATCCATTGATATTTGATCCGGACAGATTTCTCCCTGAAAAAATAGGAACATCTTACAACAATTATTATATGCCATTTGGTTTAGGACCCAGAAATTGTATAGGTAAGCATGAATGAATTACAAAACATATATTACATAAAATTTATTTGCATATAACTGTTAAGTTTTTATAGGTATGAAATATGCGATGATTTCAATGAAAGTTACCTTAGCTACTTTGATACGAACATTTATATTCAAAGTAGATAAACGCATTCAGATAGATGAAATTAAATTAAATATGGACATAACATTATCTTCTGTTGAACCTATAGAAGTTAAAATTGAGAAACGAGAATTACGTTAAAAATATATAAAGTATATTGTTGTGCCGGGTGCGGAACGAGATGTGGGATATTGCCGGGATAACCTGTTAATCTGTGTAGAGGCCTCAACACCTTCTTTCTTTCTTTATTTCCCTTTTTTTTATCAAATCATTTATTTCTACTAGATTTGTTATACAATTTGGTTAAAAGGTCTGAATATATCTTATTTCATAATCCTTCTCAGGAGTTTCGAGTTTCTTTCCATTGCCTCTTCCTTCGTTCCGTTAGACTTTAAGTGTTATAGTCGCGCTGAATAGTAAAACTAGTCCAGATTCACACTCTTTATCAATTGATTTTTAATTAACGACTGTCCACCGCGGACTCGTGGTGGACGGTTTTTAACATCTCGTCTTTAGGGGTATTTTGCAGAGGATCACCTAGCGACATGACCATATATGGAAGATTTTCGTGGCGGTTAAGTCCAAGAGCAAGCGAAAGGGGTCCAAAGTCGAATCCCTTCGTTAGCATTTTCGCATTTCCGGCGAACTCGCGCGTGGTTCGCTGAGATAGCGGTTTTACGCGGTTTGCGAACATTCCATCGCATTTTAATTATATAAAATTTATTAACGGTAAAATAAAATAAAGTTATAGTCTTTCGGACTATAACAATATAAAATAAATAAATATGCAGATAACAACACGAAAGTTATTATTAAATTAAAAATTGTTATTAAATTATCATGAAATAAATATGCACTAGTGTTCGCAATTATTATCATAATTAATAGACGGGAACCGTCAAAATTCGCGCGTGTGACGTCACGGATAGATTCCACTCGAGCGAGTCAAACGTGAGAATTTCCGCGTCGTCGCGCGTCTATTACCCTTCGCGCGAAGTCACTGGCGCCTAATCATGGGCGGCCACGATAGTTGACCTTTCGCGAACCCAAATCAAACGCTCAAACCTCCTTAAAAAAAAGGTTCAAATCACAAAAAAAAGACACAAAAGAAAACAATCAAGCGGAAACACGTAAATTTCTCGAAAAATCCAAATCTTTCTCAAAGGATGTGTTGTATAAAAGAGATGTGCTTGCAAATGACATGTGCTTGCTACTTGGGCTAAGAAGATACATAATGATAAAATATTTCAACCATTATTCTTAAATAATAAAAACATTTTTATGGATTATTTATTAATAGAGAACTCTTATTAATAGCAGTGTTAGAGCCGAAAAGGCAGAACTGTTATTATAAAAAAGGAAGATCTTTTCTTAATAATAGTAATGCGATAAACTTTTATTAAGCAACGCAATGAACGCGAAATTAATTCGAGTCCTTGAACGATAAAAAAATACATTTATCCTTAGAAATTCTTAATATAGAAGATGCAAAGATTCATTTATTGCGTCATGTTCAATACGAACATATCTTAGCCATCTCTCTTGTGAGATTTCGAAATATTTTATGATAAAAAAATCCACTTTAATGGGACTCTAATCTAATTCCTGGTACATAAAGATTTGAAACACTCCTCAATTATTGATCCTCTATAAGTATATATGGGGAGGAATGTATAATGAAAAATAAATGATAAATTTATCTGTAATGTACGTTTTTATTTATAGGTTTTAAATAAAATGTGATAAATCATATGTATTAGATTTTAATGGAGCTTTGTCATAACAAAGAATTAGTGTTTTGAAACACAATAAAGCTTTTACACCACATATTTTATGTATCATAAGTTTATATATATAAAAGATATATATATATATATATATATATATATATATATATATCTTTTATTCCCATAAATACATATATTTCTCCCTCGGATAACATAATAATACATTTATCAAAAGAATAACACATATATTTCATAAAAACTTGTATTTTTATTTTAAGTATCTTAGAAACATTTATGTTATATTTATATTTTTATTGAGGAATTAAAAATGTTTTAGTAAGGTTTACTTTTTTTTCTTTTTATAAGTGTCCGCGATGTAGAATCTAATTTTTGTCTTCATATTACAGCTAATATTAATAGTATATATTAATCGGAAGAAGATTTCTAATAGTAATTCTGATAATAATTAGTAGATTATTAGTAGATAGATAGTATATTTTGCTTTCACTGTATAATTCATATCCCAAATCGATTCATATCCCTTGCGCATAAGTGTAAGTAGTTTAAAAATATAAATACATAAGACAGAGAAAGATAAGTCGGGCAATGAACGATCAAGAGACTATAGTTTCTCGTCTTCTCATCTTCACGTTCCACAAATTACGTATAGTGCAATAAACAAAAATGCAGTACAACGTTTGCTTTTCAAATAAACTTTTAAACATGCTGTATGAATCTGCCTATAAACGGTATCGATTTTATTTTTTCAGTAACGTAGTCCAAGAAAAATCTTACCGTTTCAACATTGTTGTAAATAAAATATAATACACCAAAGTGAAATAAAAATATCATCGTGATATGAAGAATGTATATCCTGAAATAAATAAGCTTCATAGAATATGATAACATAAAAATTTTTAACAAAAATATATTTTAAATATAAAAAATATTTTGGGACTTTCATTTCCGCCGGTATAGCTGGTGTCACATGTAGCGAGAGAGAGTTTATTCAAGCGATGAAAAAATGGGTTGGACAGTATTAGTTGAAAGAAAGAGAAGGTTTGGAGGAGAAGAAATGGAGACGAAGAAGCGTGTGAAGGTGAAAAAGGCAAGGGAAGATGTAGAGGATACAGGAAGAAAGATAGGAGAGAGTGCTGTGTGAAGTCGATTGGGCGTAGACTAGCAGTGTGTAGATAGGCGAACGCAGTGACGGAGCAGCGACAGGCGACATAGATTAGATAGTAGAAGTAAAGTGGCAGCGAGAGAGGATAGAGACAAAGGAATGGAGGAAGATGAAAAAGATAAGAAGAGTAAGAGGAGCCGGGATGGCCATGCAAGGGAAAAGAGATATCAGATAAAGAGAGGAGTGCAAGTATTAGTAGCATGAGAAGTATGGAAGAATTTGTGAAGAGGGAAAGAGAGGAGAGAAAAGAGAGAAGAAGGAAGGAGGAAATAATCTTCAAGAAAAGTAATTTGACAGAAAGATCGCCGGTAAAGAAGGAGGGAGTCAAGATTACGTTTAGAGAATTGTTGAAGGAAATGCGGGAGATGAAGAAGGAAATGAAGGAGCAGAAGGAAGAGATAAGGGAAGAAATAAAAATGATAAGGCCAGAGATACATGAAAGGGAGGACAGTTGAAGAGGGAAAAGGAGTTAAGAGAAATAAACGAGATAAAGAGAAGAAGGCATGCGCGTTTACATACGTTTATGATGCAAATGGGTTAATACACAAAGATTCCGCAAATTTTATAATCAAATGTTATATATCCACTTCTCTCTTTTGCTTATTAAAACATTTATCTTATTGTTTGTACATGTTTTGAAGATCTCTATAAAATACTTAGCAGATTTTATTCCTCATAGTTTTTATTATTTATTAATAAAAATACAAAGTAAGTTTGCGATGCAGTAAGCAATGAGTGAGTTGAGGTTATACAATATATAGTTAGGTAACAGAACACGAAAAAAGTTATCAATCCACAGCGTCAACACGCAGTAATCCTGTGAATGCAAAGTCTGAGAAGCGCCAAATTTTAACAATTCCTAGTATAGCAATGATATTATTTGATTGTACGAAAATATCGCGAAATTTAATAAATTTAGATAAAGAATACTCACATTTTTTGACGTCGACGGGCTTTCGGCAAAGTAGATAGATCTTCTTTCATACAGTATTGCCGCATACCAAGGATTGCATGCTTAAAGTATTCCATTTCATCGACATTATAAACCATAGTTGGAAATATTTGTTTATCTAATGGTGTTATATCGTTGCACAAAGTAATTATATTTTTATTATAAAGTATCCATTGCCGTGTGATGAAATAACGCAATATTGCGACATTGTCTAAAATTCGTTTCTGGATTCTGACCATACTGTAAAAATAACGAAAAAAGATAATTATGGAAATTTATACGTTTACATAATATTGTGTAATTACATATGTAATAAAGCAAAAATGTCAACAGATAAAAATGGATAAAACATATATAATGTCTAAAAATATTTAAACAGGAAACTTACAATCTTTTTTGTCCAAATATCAGCATCAGAAAGTCGATGAAGTATGCGGGTATGATTTGGAAGAATAAGACGATAATATTATGCACAAATATATTGCTATGTAGTAAGGTACCATTTGGATACCAAATTTGTCCCTCGAAAGGATATTCGTAAAGAAGTTGTTTATTTTTCTTCCATACCTCGCTCCATGTGATACGTATTGTATCGATTTGCGATGTCATATTGACTACGAGTATACTTTTCGAACTAAAAATGATAAATCAAACAGAAAAAAATTAATATTTCTTTCTTTATTTATAAATGAAAGACAATTGTGCAAATATAAAATAGTTAAAGAATGTTATTCAATTAAAGAATATATGAAAAGCTTCTGAACATTTCTTTCTATTGCATATTATTAAATAATTTAAAAATTGTAATAAATTTATTTTTAATAAATCATGACAATAAATTTAAGAGAAGTTTAAAATTTAAAAAAAGATGAGATACTTTAACAGTTTACGATACTTTAATTCAGGATACTTTATAACAATTTAAAACATTACATAATTTTGATATCAAAAATGTTTTAAGGAGCACTAATGACAAAAAGATTTGTTTATATTACGAGCATAATATTAGATGATTAAATGTCACTTTAATTTAAATTGTAATATATTTTACTATTGCAGAAGAAAAGTTTGAGCAAAGTGAAAACTTACTTTCTCAGGCTAGTGGCTATTTTGTATGCAATTATTATTAAATCGTTAATTGCAAGATCAACTGGTATAATTTCGATATAAAGATTGTCGTTGCAAATTATTGATTTTATAATACCCTTGCCTACACCAACAAATAATCCTACAGGTCCATTTAAATTGTCGACCCATCCTGGTAATGGTTCCTTGTAAGAAGGGAACACTGCAACGAGATTCATTAATTTTAATATTTTTCTTTGTCTATACACATTCTCCGGGATATTATATTTTAAAATTTTTTATAATTAATAAGATACACTGATAATTACCGATTGATGGTCTAGCAATGCAACAAGGCAGTTCAGGAAATTCATTGGCTACCAACTTTTCAGCCAGATGTTTCGAATATGTATAAGTATTTGGGTGCGGATGTATTAATCTAAAAGAATTGCAAAGATAAACACGATAAAATCTTATATATTTTTCTATGCACAATTAAGAGAGAGAACATAATTTAATTAAATTAATTTAGTCATTTAATTAAACATTATAAACATTAGTTATAAGCATTATATTTACATATTACTAATACTGTTTTTTAATATTCCTTTATCAATATATAGTTAATTTATTTTATTAATTTATATAATTATTACAATAATTTTTAAATATTTAAATATTTAAAATTTCAAATATTATAAATAGTTAAGAAAAATTATAATTATAGAATATATTATTAAATTAAAACTAAATAAAATATATTTGCACAAGTCACGCTTATATTGAATGTTGTTAATTATTAAAATCGATTTTAAGATGTCGTTAATTATTAAAACCAATTTTTAATTACTTTGGCGTAATAAGATCGATAGTATCTTCATCTAAACATTGAACGAGTCTCATGATATCCTCAGGGTCATTAGAGGTGTCATATATACGCTCGCCTATTTCCTTTTGATCAGTGTGACAGAAGACTGTGCTTAGATGTATAAAAGCTTGTAAATGCTTCATTACTTTTCCCAAGTTTAGTATCCTTTTTGTACCATTCTTGAAAAGTAAGTCAAAGTCTTATGTCTTATAAATCATTAAGAATATTATAATATGCAAAATTAAGTCTAAAAATATACTATGTCTCATTATTTATAAAGGATTCCGCTCAAATCTTATAGAAAAGTGATTTCAGTGAAATTGTCTGAAAGTTGGATATGTTTTAATTTATGACTTCTTGATCAAAAGTCCTAGTGGGCACGATCTTTAAAAATGGATAAATTTTTCGTTACAGACATTCAAAACGGACAATTGAATTTACGCTGGAGATGCTCTTCGACATTACATGTGGAAATATGTTGATATATTCGCGCATATATACATACAGTCTATGCGGGTGTATATGCATATACAGAATGTGCCGTTTTAATTGTATCTCGATTAACATCGCAGAAAGTGGTCGGATGAAAAAATAATTCGAAAAGTACTTAACAAAGAAATACTTTATTTTAATGTGTTTTGGAAAGCTTTCGAGATGTGCTATAATAAATACGATAAAAAATGAGGAGTTTTTAGATTTAAAAAAACAAAGTGGAATTCGATCACTTTCTACATTGTTAATTAGGGTGTGCAATTAAAACGGGACGCTCTGTATATACATACGAGTAAACACACAAAACTCATATATACGCGAATATATCAACACAATTCCACATGTATTGTCGAATACATCTTTAGCGAATCTAATTGTCCGTTTTGAATGTCTGTAACGAAAAATAATGTTTAAAGATCGTGCCCATTAGAATTTTTGATCAGGAGATCATAAACTAAAACATATCCAACTTCTAGACAATTTCACTAAAACCACTTTTCCATAAAGCTCGTGCGGGGTCCTTTGACTAATTTTTATATTGCTTTAACACGCATACACACATATAAGTCTTTCTAAAAATAAATATCTTTATCTACATTTTTATATAAAAATCTATCGCGTATCGAGCAAACAAAGTTTAAAAATAATTATACTAATCAAGTATTTTACATCCAACAACTAATGCAAACAACTAATAACATGTTATAGAAAATATAAATTCAATTGTTCAAATCGACTAGATTGATAATTGACTTAAGTTGATTAGATTTAAATTTCTTTATGGAAGCTAATATCTCACCATGTTCATTTCGACGGCATTTTTCAATTTTGCATTCATTCGAAGACACGCGGCGCAATGAAATATTATGTTTACTTCATTTATTAGTTGCTCACGTTCTTCATCAGTAAGGCCCAAGTTGTCCGAACATATGTCACCATTAAACGGTATCTCTTTCTTCAAAACTTGAGGCTGCTCAGTTCGTATTCTTTGAAACAACTGCATAAAAATATCAGTTCTATTTGTTAATCTCGTGCATATATTACTATTCATTGTTTATAAACATTTTAGTTGAATAACCTTAATTAATATTAAATCTATTTATATTTAAAACTTAATATCTTTAAAAAAGATTATATGCATTTTTTTCATAAACTTACTATTTTAGCTGTTATATGAAAAAATAATTATTTTAAATACATTTAATACAATTAAATTTATATAAATTTAAATTTATATAGAATTTAATATAATTTAATGCAATTAAAATATATCACAAATGTATGTGTACGCACAAAATTTTTTTCTCAAATCAATATTTTCAGAGATAAAAAGCATTAAAATTGTGAAGTTCATTTGTTAATGTGTTTTTTTCTTTTTAATACTTTTTAATAAACAACGAGCGACGGCTCAAATCTTTTGAATGTTACTCAGGACAGTGACCTTGACATATATGTCAAGCTCAAGGTCATCAGAGATTGCTCCCCTAAAGTAAATAATTACCCAAAATATATAGCAACATTATTTTGTCATTAAGGATAATATGATAATATGAGTCACACAATATCTTACAGGTAATTTGAACATATCTTCAAGTCGATTGTCGCAACTATGATCCTTCTTGTCTCGCATTAAGATATAGATTTTATTGAGATCTGAACAGCTGTATAGCAACTTTTCTATGAGGACCTTGCCCATAAAACCAGTAGCACCAGTAATGAAGATGGTCTTGTTTTTGTAGAAGGATTGGATCTCAGACTTTGATTCATTCATAGCTGAAATTATGATCATATATTGCAAAATTTGTGATCACGACAGACAAAAAAAGAAAATGTATTTTACTACGCAGTAAAACATATAGGAAATCACACAAATTCGCTTTGCAATATGATATTTATAGTGTTTGTATTGTTATACAACTTCACGCGAAATGTATATTGTTACATTATTTTCAAATCACCATATTACATCGCAACTCATAATTTTCATGCAAAAGTTTGCGGCGTAATATTTTTACAATCCTCCAGTGTTCAAACGTCGTCAAAAACACAAATAACAAAAAAGAATATTCGCCTCTCGGAGGAACAAAGATCGAGGGTGTACTATGCGAGCCGCGGCGAAGCGAAGGCCGTATCGAGATCTCGAAATTGGGCGCCAGATTCGGTCTGTCACGTATCAATTCGCTAAACGCCAAAATAACGCGACAAACGCTTGCTTTATTAGTCACAGGCCGACTAGCTTGTCTAACGGTAGTGGGTCTACGGAAAATATTATAAAGAATTTACACGAGGCTCGAAAATCCAAAAATTCGACCATTACGACAAAATCTAACGTTCACAAAAGGTCGACATACGAATTGCGCGGACTTAGTATAAAAAAATACTAGTATAAAATAATATAACAAGTTTATTCAATAAAAAAAAGAAAATAAAATAGAAGAACAATTTAACAATTTAAAAAAAATAATAGTAACATAAATTAGAAAATTTTTGAAGCAACGAAATATAACAATATGATTATGATCCGCTATCGAATTATTAATTATATAATTATATAATTAACATAAGATAATGTATCAAAATTCGCAAAACGTGAAAATCAAGAAGATCGAATAATATTGTATAAATTAAATGTTGATGTATAAATTAAAATTGTGATTCTCATAATTATAATACATAACAAAATTATATTATCATTAGCATCGCACAGATTTAGTTTAGTATAAATAAAATTATATTTATTATATTGATTTGGTTATATTAAGTTACTAATGTTTAAACATTACTTTTTAAACAAAATAAATTTGAATAAATCAACAAATTTATAATAAAATAAATGTTGTTTTATTCATATTTATTACATAACCTTTATTACATGACCTGCTAAAGTTGATTAAGTTTTAAGTTAAAAGCTTGATATTTTGTATAGCAAGAATAACAAGAAAAATTATAATACCTCAGCAATAAGACATTCAACAACAAGAATGATTTAATATAACTTTATGCACTAGAGCAAATGTGTATTGTCCATATATATTCTATATTTAAATTTATATATTAAGACATTTCTATGTATATACACAATTAAATTTTTTTTTTTATTGAATAAATAAATAGCGAGAAAAAGAGAAAGAGAGAAAGAAAGAGAGAGAGAGGGAGAGAGAAGTTTCAATTTTAATTTCAATCTATTTTTAGCTTAATGAACTTATATCAATGAAATTTTTTGTGCAATAAATATTATGTGCATCACAAATATATGCATGCAATTTAAGCGTCACATTCCCTATTAAAATTTGTACGTAGCGTAATGATAGTTTACAAAGAAAACAAAAATATCATAAAGTTAGCGAATTATTCGAATAGATAAATTAATGCACGCATGTATAGTCTCATTAATAAACGAACAAACATTAACATGATTAAAATACACCATTATTCATACACATTCATGTATTAATGTTTAAAATAAATTAATTAAATTAAAGCAAATAAAAATAATAAAACAGAGAAAAAATATGTGTATGTGTGTGTAAATGTGTGTGTGTGTGAAACGTGTCATGGAATAAAAATAAAAATTATTTGATATAACTATTCTTATTTAAACGAAAAGTATATAAGAAGATATAATATAGGACAATATAAAAATTAAACTTAGAAATATTTATAAGTAGAGATTTTGAAAATACTTTATCGTTTGATTTATATATAAATTAAACTGATGGTTAGATACTTCTTTTGTTCTTTTTCTACATTTCAAGATTAATTACCATATTATTGCAGTATTCAAATTATAATGAAAACCTAATATGTTGTATACAAATAAAAATGTGTTCGAAAAGAAATAACAAAAAGTCTGATATTTATATTTTAATCCATCAATGGAAATTGAATGCAAGTGACAAAGTAAACATGCGCCAATTTTTCGATTAAAAATTTCAAAATCTGTCAGCAAGTTTAATCATCGGATTAAAATCTTTTTTATCAGTATATTCGCACGTCGGCAAAAAATAATTCAAAAATTGATATTGGTTTTGTTTTAAAATAACGGTAAAAAACATAGCCGAGAATGATATTGGATTTCTGTTGATGATGTTTCACATATTTGATTTTTCCTTCGATCGGGATTACGAGTAATCCTATGACTTTTACTTTATTCTATCTGTGTTTGTTATTTTATTTTACGAGAATAGATCGCGCGTACTCCGTGCTCGTAAATTTACCTAGCTCCAGCGTATTCCCCCCCCCCCCCCCCCGATGAAAATTATACTGTAGTTATTACACTAATTATCCCACGCGATTAACTACGTACTCTATTGAATTGATTAGTGTACTTCGTAATCGTTACCTTGCATATTAAAAGTGTACAAAAAATTTTATGACAAAAGTCATTTAATACTGAATAATGCAATTAAAAAACAAGATTTTTTGTTCATTATCAATGCAAGATAACGATTACAAAATATACTAATTAACATTCATTAAATGCAAGACATAGATTTAAAATAAGCATTATATTTATAAATAAGCATTATATAATTGTAGATTAAAAACTTTAAGAAATAATTCATTAAAAAACACATCAGGGCGTAAATATGGACTCAACCAAGGATATGCGCAGTTGACTCAATGATAATAAACATACCGACACGTGGATGAGCTAATAATATTTATAACAGAGTTTTAAGTGAGATCATCGACAACGAAGATCGCATGAATGCGCATTTTTATTTCGTGCTCGTGAATTTACCGAGCTCCAGCGTATTCCATATATACAGGGTGGGCCATTTTAAGTGATCCACTCAAATATTTCGGAAAATAATGAAAAATCAAAAAAATGTTTCAGATAAAAGTTATATGGCTTGAAGGGGGCCATCAGATAGTGGCAATGATTTGATCTTGGAGAGTCATTTGAAGATGACGTAAAGGTAACCTTCAATTTCTTAAATGAAACTCCCTATTTTTTATTACATATTCGTGTAGCTTATCTCGAGAGCTTTCCAAAACACTATAATAAAGTATTTCTTCATTGAGTACTTTTCGAGTTATGAGGCTTGAAATCATTTCTTAATTTTGTATAAACCGTAAAATATCTAGTAAAATATTCATTTTTCGATTATCTTGCTTTAATACTTTTATGTACAAAATAATGAGAGGAATCAATTGGTGTAAAGAAAACACATAGTTATTTGTAAGAAAAATATGTAATTTGCAATTAACAATTACATATTTTTTCTTTGAAACAACTATGTGTTTTTTTTACACCAATTGATTTCTCTCATTATTTTGTACATAAAAGTATTAAAGCAAAATAATCGAAAAATGAATATTTTACTAGATATTTTACGGTTTATACAAAATTAAGAAATGATTTCAAGCCTCATAACTCGAAAAGTACTCAATGAAGAAATACTTTATTATAGTGTTTTGGAAAGCTTCGAGATAAGCTACACGAATATGTAATAAAAAATAGGGAGTTCCATTTAAAAAATTGAAGGTTACCTTTACGTCATCTTCAAATGACTCTCCAAGGTCAAATCATTGCCACTATCTGATGGCCCCCTTCAAGCCATACAACTTTTATCTGAAACATTTTTTTGATTTTTCATTATTTTTCGAAATATTTGAGTGGATCACTTAAAATGGCCCACCCTGTATATGCTGAAAATTATACTGCAGTTATTACACTAATTATCCCACGCGATTAACTACGTACTCTATTGAATTGATTAGTGTACTTCGTAATCGTTACCTTGCATATTAAAAGTGTACAAAAAATTTTATGACAAAAGTCATTTAATACTGAATGATGCAATTAAAAAACAAGATTTTTTGTTCATTATCAATGCAAAATAACGATTGCAAAATATACTAATTAACATTCATTAAATGCAAGACATAGATTTAAAATAAGTATAAAATAATTATATTTATAAATAAGCATTATATAATTGTAGATTAAAAACTTTAAGAAATAATTCATTAAAAAACACATCAGGGCGTAAATATGGACTCAACCAAGGATATGCGCAGTTGACTCAATGATAATAAACATACCGACACGTGGATGAGCTAATAATATTTATAACAGAGTTTTAAGTGAGATCATCGACAACGAAGATCGCATGAATGCGCATTTTTATTCCGTGCTCGTGAATTTACCGAGCTCCAGCGTATTCCATATATATATGCTGAAAATTATACTGCAGTTACTACACTAATTATCAAATAAAAGGAAATGCCAATTCGAGACTGCATTTTGAAGTTATATTTTTACTTTAAATTGTACTGTTTTGAGAAACAATCATAATATATTTCGATCTACGCGATAGATGACTTGATAATTTTTATGAAAATATATAGGAAAAGATGCATGCGACCATGTTTACATGAGTATAAATATATCAAGATGTGGAGAAATGGAGAAAAGATTTGGAGAAATGGAGATGTGGAGAAATGGAGATATGGCGAAATGGAGATGTGGAGATGTGCAGAAGTGGAGATATGTCAACTCGAGACTGCATTGAAGTTATATTATTACTTTAAATTGAACTGTTTTGAGAAACAATCATAATATATTAAGATTTATGCGATAAATGACTTGATAATTTTGTTGAAAATATATAAAAGAATATGTATGCGATCATGTTTACATGAGTATACAGATATGGAGATATGGAGAAATGGAAAAATGCAGATATAGAGAAATGTCAATTCGAGACTGCAATGAAGTTATATTTTTATTTTAAATTGAACTGTTTTGAGAAACAATCATAATATAACAATCATATATATTTCAATCTACGCGATAGCTGACTTGATAATTTTTATAGACATACTTATATAGGAAAGGATGCTTTCGATGTTTACATGAGTATACAGATATGCAGATGTGGAAAAATGAAGAAATGGCGATATGTAGAAATAGAGAAATGCCGACTCGAGATTGTATCAAAACTTTCCCAACTTTTCTCTTGCGCGTCTCTCGCGAACTTTTAACAAGAATCATTAACAATTCGATAATGTAAAAGTTATAAGAATTTATATTTTAAATTTTAATTTTAAAAAATTATATAAAATTCAAGTACTTACACGGTCGAATCATTCGAATAGAAAACAGAACTTCCATTTCCATCTAATAATTGTTCAAATTCAGATAATTTATCTACTTCTTCATACATTCTTTCAAATTCTTTTTGATTCGACATATCGCTCCTACTAATTGTAAGATAATTTCTTCTTCTAAAGTGTACTTCTTATAAAATCTACTTTTTCTGTTTTTTCACATAGCAACTTATTAATCGCATAATAATAGCATAGCATAATTATACAACAATAAAAATATTTTTCTAACACACTATTAACCTATTAATATAAACGTTTACCTGCGATTCGACATAAATCGACAGCCGATTTATACTCTGAATATATATTCATAATGAGAGAGAATCGAGACAATCAATCAGCATCGCGGAAAAGCGGCAACAATATATGCGAGAATTGATTTAACATGCCTTTTTTAATAGTGGACGAGAATCGATTTAACATGCCTTTTTTAATAGATAATGGAATTGATTATCGATTTATTTATTCGTCGCGTTTTCTCGGGAATTTTAAATCGCGATTTATCTTATAATTTAATATTATCTTGTATTTTAATCGTTGACTTATACATGGAAGCTTTGTCTATCTTCCCACGTCTTTGAACATTGTCTTTAATAATCCGCGTAAAATGCACTAATAATATAAATATTTTTTTCTATAATTAAAAAAACGATCGATAACTTTATTAATGACTGTTTTAATCGCAATTGTTTACACTAGATAAATCTTATTAAATTCTATTATTACATCGATTATTAGAAAAATCTTGATAAAATCATTCAATTCTCTATTAAATGTGGTGATAACGCGATTTTTTAATTATATTTTAAAGTTTATAAAGTTTATAAAAATTTTTATTAAAATTTTTATTAAAATTTTGCGATTAAAATAACATCAAACACGATATCAATCGGATAAATATAGTTAAATATATAATCAAAATTTTTATTATCAGACCAATTAAAAATTATCCGATTTACATCGTGTTTCATATCATTTTAATCGCAAGAATCTCAATAATTCATTAAAATTACTTTCAAATGGATAAAATAAAAAATAAGAGTTTATTTTATAAGATGTTTACATTTGCGAGGAAGCCGAGTCCGCTTATCTTTACGAGATAATCAAGTGCGAGATCTATCAAGTGCGAGAGCGACAGCGAGTCGAGAGCGAGCGAGATGACCTATCATCAAAGAATTCCGAAGTCTCTTACAATCGGTTTCTTCACTTTCTCTATCCATTCGCAATTTACGAGATTATAAAATAAAAACAGAAACTTTTATTTTTTATTTTATCGATATGAAAGTAATTTTAATGAATTATTGAGATTTTTGTGATTAAAATGATATCAAACACGACGTAAATCGGATAATTTTTAATTAGTCTGATATAATAATAAAAAGTTTAATTATATATATTTAACTACATTTATCCGATTGATGATACTGTGTTTGATGTTATTTTAATCGCAAAATTTTCATTAGTTTGTCATCGGTCGCTTGCCAGCGGCAGACTTGATAACGAGATGAACATGACAGTATATGAGTACGTAAGAAATAATAACAGATGAAATAATAACAGAAGCGAGCGAGATAGTAATGGGAGCGAGGGAGATAATAATAGAAGCAAGCGAGAGTAATAGGAGCGAGCGAGAGAGAAATAGTATGCCAGGCTGCAAGAAAGACTCGATTTTCCAGTCTTTGCTCGTTCTATTCCTATCTCGCTCGCTCTTACTGTCATTTCGCTCCCTCTTATTATCTTCTCGCTTGCTCACATAACTCCCGCGTACACTATATATATATATATTCCGTGCTATGTGCACGAAATATCCGTAACACGAATTCTGTAAGGTGTTTATGTATATTAAATATATTTCTATGATAAATAAATTTTATTATTTCTCTCTCTCTCTCTCTCTCTCTCTCTCTATATATATATATATATATATATATATATATATACATATATACATTCAAATTCATCATTTCTCATTTATATTAAAATTTATTTGATATACGTAAGCACTTTGCTATACAGCACTGATGCTATCGCCATTTTGTGCACATAGCACGGAACAGAACCAGAAATTGTGCACATTATATGTTACCCTCTGAGAACTTTCGTGGACATTGGCTTTGTAGTTCATGTCCACGTTTTTTAGATTAACAGAGGGCGTATCACTTTCAGGGATCACCTAAAAGCGGGCCATGACACCTCTCAGTCCTCTCTCTTTCCGTACTAATGGGCACGAAATACCGATAACACGAGTGCTATAAAAAAAAACGCTTGTACGTATATATTAAATAAATTAATATTTATAATATTTAATGTTTAAAAATAAACTAGAATATTTGTTGTGTTATAATTTATTTTCAATGATGAATCTTTGTGGTAAAAACTATACTAAATTACGTAGTAATGGCGGTGACGATGGTAGTGATGGATGATGTGTGATTAATACATAATAATATTAAATATGTAATGATAACATATAATAATATTAATATAATAATAATATTAATATAATTAATATATATTATTATAATATAATATATAATATAATATAATATTAATATAATTAATATAAATTAATAATATTATTAATATAATCAATATATATTAATATAATATTTTTTATTAAATAATATATATTGTATTATATATATATATATATATATATATAATATTAATATAATTAATATATAATATCGGGTAATATATTTCAATAACTTATATAATATTTAATATAATATTTGAATAATAAGGCATGTTGTCTCGTTCTAAAATTCGTGTAACTTTTTTCAACCACGAAATCTATACATTATTACGTCTATGGCTTCGGAAACGATTCTCAATTGGTCCGTCCAGAGGAACTCGGCTCACATGGAAACCCACACTTTCGTTCCACCAAACTCACTTTCCCTTCTCGGAAATGGGTGGCGCCGCTTTTTCCACTTCGCTTTCCAGTCGTCGCTACGTCACTTCCCGGTTAAACGTGGCCGCAAGGAGTGGCATCGAAGCTAGCGTCGCGAGCTGTCAAGCTGTCGGGCCCGAGTGGAACCCCGAGAGAGAGAGCTAGAGCCAGAAGACTGTTGAATCGGCCGGCGCAGCTGATCGCTTAAATGACTCGGCAAATCGGCCATTGAGCGCGTTATCGTTGCCTGCGTCGTTACCGGAAGCCACTTGAGGCCTGTCAGAGTACCCGCTTGAAGCGAGAGACGTGAGAGAGACGAGAAACATGTCGTCCTCGGGCGATTTCGGCAACCCCTTGCGGAAGTTCAAGCTCGTCTTTCTCGGCGAGCAGAGCGGTGAGTGTCGGTGCCAGTATCGGTGCCGCTGACAAGTGTGTGTTTGTTCGCGTGTTCGCGCTGTTCCCCCGAAGACGGATCGATCTCCCCCCAAGTGGGACGCGAGACCCGGTTCCAGCAGGCCCGATCGAGGGGTGACTACCCTTCGCCCGATGGCCCTTCTAGGTTATAGATCAATATTCTCCATCGCCGCCGATAACGCGTCGCCGTCTTTTAAATTCACCCTTATCTCGCTTACCTCGCGCGTTCAGCGTTTTAAGGATGTTTTGCACCTATTTTGAAAATGTTGAGAATTTCATGAAAATTGTACGGAATGTCCTTCAACCGTATGTTTAGAATCTTCAGTACATTTTTCAATCGATTTTCATTAAAGCGTTCACAAGTTATAAGGATACAATTTTATACAAAATTATTCAAAATGTCAAACAATGTTTCATAAACATGTTTCGTAGGATATTAGATTAAAAAAACCTTTATTTAATCATATTAATGAAATTTTGAAAAAAATTATTTTTTTCAAGATTTTTTCAAGCATTATTTTTTTATTTTTATTAACGTGGTTAAATATTTATTATCAAATATTGTCAACCAAGATTGTTTATTTATCGTTGGATATATTTAAGGACGTTTTACACCTATTTTCAAAATATTGAGAATTTCATGAAAATTGTACAGAATGTCTTTACATATGTTTAGAATCTTCGGTACAATTTTTCAATCGATTCACTAAAGCGTTCACAAGTTACAAGGATTTTAATTTGCACCGAATTAACTTGTGTTCTTATGGGAAACGTTTGATTTTCAAACTTTACACATGAAAATTATTCAAAATGTCAACAATGTTTCATAGGACATTAGATAAAAAAAAACCTTTATTTAACCATATTAATATAATTTTGAAAAAAATTATTTTTTTCAAGATTTTTTCAAGCATTATCTTTTTATTTTTATTAACGTGGTTAAATATTTATTATCCTACCATACGATTGTTTTTAGATACATTTAAGGATGTTTTGTACCTATTTTCAAAATATTGAGAATTTCACATATTGAAAATTGTACAGAATGTTCTTACATATGTTTAGAATCTTCAGTACAATCGATTCACTTCAAAGCGTTTACAAGGATTTTAATTTGCACTTTGAATTAACTTGTGTTCTTATAGGAAACGTTTAACCATGTCAATTCAAATGACAAAAACACATGGAAATAATATTCAGAATTTGTTGAAAATTTGCAAAAGTTTAGATACAGAGGAAATATTTTGTCAAATAATATTATACAAGTACTAACTGTTTAAAAAGATATTAAATATAATTCAATCAAGTTAGCCATGTATCTGTCACAAGGCGAAATTTTCTGCCAAAAATTAATCATTTCGATTAACAAAATTCGGAATATTTCAGTAAAAACGCAATAAATACATCTCTGCACTGTTGCTAAGATCAAATTGTAATAAATATTCCACACAATTTCTTAATTTCTAAATTTAATATTTCTTAATTTCACAATTTCTTAATTTCTCAAAATACACCAAAAGTGGATATATTCAATATTGATTTTCAGCTACTTTTTGGTGGGATTGTACATACAAAACATCCTTAAATGCTCCATCGAGTAAATGCACGTTGGGTCGCATCTCGACAGGCGCATTTAAATTCGGGGATTTTTTCAGCACAGAATATTGTTGTAACATTGTGGCAATATTCTGGCAATATTACAATGTTGCCGTATGGATTAAAGCGCTTCTCGACGAGACTCCTTTTCGAGAACGCTCTCCTGGCAGCTATTATCGTTATTATTATTATAGCTAAGAATTTTAGGTATTAATTTTGTTAATAAAATAAAGATTTAATCGGTGGGTTGTAATGCAAGAAAGATGCAAATTTATGATAGAAAGATAATTTCCCCCGAGAGTCTTGGAAATGAAAAATTAAAATAAAGCCGTAAAGCTGTGGGATTTTGAGATGCAAGTTTGAGGGGAATTTAAAATTGCAAATGTCAATTGAATAAATGAGCCATGCAATTTTTTATTGCAGTCGGGAAGACGTCACTTATTACACGGTTTATGTACGACAGCTTTGACAACACATACCAGGTATGTAACGATTTATTTATTGGCTCCTTAATTTTGAATTTTTAAATTTTGTTAAGTATTTTAAATCTGCATAATTTCCCTCAATTCTTTTATTGCATGTTGTATGTAATTTATATGGAAAATTGTAGACTCTGTTTATGTACAAATTTTGCTTTCAATTTACGAGAAAATGCATCAATATGTTCCATTTTTCATGCAAATACTTGTTAAATTTTTATTTCGTATCTATATTTTTTTTAATTAAATTTTAATCAATTTTTAAAAAATTGTATTTATATTCCAATTTTTTGGAATTTTAATTTAATTCTATTCCAATAATATTGAATTTTTCTAAAAATAAATTTTTATGTGAGAGATAATTCTTTGATAATTAAGTTTAAAGTTTTGTCATTTATTCGCGTTACTTTGATAATAAAACCGGCTATCAATCCTGATAAACTTTATATTAAATGAGGACCATAATGTTTGGCTATAAACTGTCATGCAATATTATCTAGGAATCTCTCAGATATAGTTCTTTTTAAATAAGAAGGAAAAACCAAGAATACTGTGCTATTGAATTTATTATAATTTATTATCAAATTTATTATTAAATATTTATTATTTGGAAGCATTTTTTTACACAATTAATATTGCGAGTATTCTTTTGCTTTCAATTTTTCTTCGATTTTTATCATATAAGTTATAATAGTAAAAATTATATAAATATAATCATTTATCAATTCAAATCTTTTAATTATTTGCTCTCCTAAGAAATGCTTAATTTTGATTTATTCTGCTTTTTTTTCTTTCCAACTTATTGTGAATGCAGCATATCAAATTAATTTTAAGCATACGTTCATGTAAATGACTGTCAAATGTAATTTATTATGTTGATAATTTGGGTTTCTGTATCAATTGCGTTTTCTAAATATTTTGCTCGTTTTCCTTTTATATCATTTTTAAGAGAGTACGTAACTATGAATATTTCAAATGCAGAAAATGTAAGAAAGTACAGTTAGAACGAATAGACCTAATGCTAGCAGGAGAGGCAGTAGGGAATCGAGATATCGACTTTTTCTGATCGACAAGGATAGAAAGAGACGAAGAAATTTGCAGGACGCTAATAATTTATTTTTTCTATTATTTATGCATTTTTACAATAAATTACATTGCGTTTTGCGGATTATAGTATATTAGTATGTAATTATTAAATATAAGAGAACAGAAATAGAAATATGTATATGATTATTAATTATGTTTTAATAAACAATTTCTATAATATATGATCAATATAATAATTAATCATATATTATTATATTAGTTATTTGGATTATTAATTGGAAAACTAAAATTAATTATCAATTAAAATATTATATTATTAATTAATATTCTTGAAAATTCATATACTTGACATGGTATCCTGTTTGCGAATTATTTTATCAATATTTGTGTTATGATCCTTAATTTTAAATATTTGACACTAAATAGAATTTTACAATTTTTCTTTTAATTTTCAAAAATGAACTCGATTTATTTGCATTTTTGTTCGTATTTTATGTGTATTTTAATTGAATAATTTTTAATATTTATCGTGACACCGATATGTTGCAGGCTACGATAGGTATAGACTTCCTAAGCAAAACTATGTATCTCGAGGACAGAACTGTCAGACTACAGCTGTGGGATACAGCGGGACAGGAACGGTTCCGTTCTTTGATACCTAGTTACATCAGAGACTCCACAGTCGCTGTCGTTGTTTATGATATTACTAGTAAGCATCAAGTATATAAGAAATTTAGTGTCTTAGAAAACTGTGTTTGCCAGCAGTCTCGAGCTTGACTATGCTTTTCTCGAATATAGTACATGCAGTTTTTAATCTCTTATTTATTATTTATTTCAAAAGATTTATTTTATATAATTTTATTTATAAAATTTTTTTGAGTCAAAGCTTTGATTTTTTAATTTCATCTCTCTGAAAATCTTACTGGATTCTTTTTCTTAATTTCTTTTCTCAATTTTTAATCTTTCTGGATTCTTTTTTTTAATTTTTAATTCTTTTTATTTAAAAGAATTTTTCAATTTTTCTTACAATTTATTTCAACATACATTTATTTATTTTATACTAATTAGAAATATATGTAATAACAATGACATAAATGGCTGCTGGCAAACGCTGTTAGTTACTACCTGATAGATGAATGATAAAGAATTAAGATTGCACGTTTGTCAGACGCCAATTCGTTTCATCAAACATCCAAGTGGATAGACGATGTGCGGACTGAAAGAGGAAGTGATGTGATAATTATGCTAGTGGGCAATAAAACAGATTTGAGTGATAAGAGGCAAGTTTCGACGGAGGAGGGCGAGCGGAAAGCGAAGGAATTAAATGTGATGTTTATCGAAACTAGTGCTAAGGCTGGCTACAACGTGAAGCAGGTAATGATTTTATTCCTTTTTTGTTTATGCTTCATGTACGGGAAAATTGTTCTCGATGATGTGAAGGAGCGAGGAAAATTATCGTTATTTTTCAATTATTCTAGCTATTTAGAAGAGTAGCGGCGGCTCTGCCGGGTATGGACTCCACCGAAAACAAGCCACCCGAAGACAGTATCCTTTGCGTAAGATACTTAATGCACGCAATTTGCATGACACATTTGCAGGAACGTTTACGGCGACTTCTCTCACTTCACGTGTACATAAGTTCCATCTCATCCATTATTGCCTTGAAAATATCTTGCATTTTATTACTATCGTACCTTTTCATTCATGACTTCGACTCATGATTCGAGGTAACACGAGTTGCTTCTTATTAATATGTTGCAAGTTTTTATTTTTTAATTAATTAATCATAATTATCAGTACTTCTTTTCAGGACATTGGATATGAAGTTTTTGTCGCGCGTTATACATGTTTATATTTATTTAATATTTTTTTGGGGGAAAAGAGACGCATCAAACATTTATTTTTTATTAACTCGTATTCTAATCTCTTCATTATTAATATCTTCTGATTTCTTGGTAGACATTAAATATATCTTTATGTTCCTTCGTAATTTCTTTAACTCGAAAAAAAAAACTAACGTTCCTTGATCCTTAAATTTCTCACATTTTTTTAAACGACTCGTTAGCCATTCATTTCAATTTCTCGCTTTTAATTTCTGAACTGGATTTATTTGGCGATTTGTCGGATCTTCCATTTGTTTGTATTAGACTTTTATGTTTTCCTTAATACGTTTTTTAATCCGTAGTGCAAGAGGTAGTGCTCAAGGACACTCCAATCGAACTGAAAGCCTCGGAGAGCAGTTGTGCATGCTAAGTCGTCGTCGGCCTGTATGGTAGCAGGGTATCGAATTGAATCGAAAGGGGCCTTTGTTAAGTTTCGACTAGGGCCCGAATCGTTCCAGATTGTTTTGGAACGGTTTGGGAACCTCTTTCGAGAGAATATAAATTGATTTTCAAAGGAAATTCTTGAGAAAGGTTTAATTTTTCGATTTTTTTTAAGCAAGCAATTATATATAAGTAAATATGAAGATATATTAATATTATCACATGTATATATATTATAATTATAGATATTACAGATATTAACAATGTGTAATAATATTAATATATTATTATTTACACAACAATATTATGATTTCTTCGAAAAAGTCGAGAAATTCCATTTAAGAAATTTCCTTATAGGAAACACATATAAGTTTATTATAATATATAAATCATATTTTAATATTATTAATTTATTAATTTACTTTCCTTCGAGGTAATTCGAAGAAACATATTCTATTTCCGTTCGATGCCCTGATTGGTAGACAAGACACGGAGCTAAGTTAACTTATAAGTTAATGACTTTTAGGCGTTAGGGTATGGATTGTATTTGGCCTTTGTGCTTTTTCGCAGAGTCGGAAAACTCGTGGAAGGCTACGTGCACTGAAGCAGCAACGATTCTTATTAAAACGAGAAAAATAGTTTCACACACAATAGCTTAAGACTGCTTTTACACAATGACATGTTTTCGTATGCTAGCGGATCGTAGAAAGGACTGTTAACCCTCACGGCTTTGACTATCAGCGATTACCAGATTAAGCTCTTAGCCAGAATTATGGGGCATCTTTAACAGATTGCAAAAGAAGCTATATTAGCCGATTTTTAAATTGAAAGGTAAATTAGAAGGCAATTTTTTATATTTGATTGCTACGATGATTAAAATTGTTTCAACGTAAGCATTATAATTAAATCATCTAAATTTTGGAAATTAAATTATATTTAATTTCCAAAATTTAGATGATTTAATTATAATACTTGAAGAAAAATGAATTGCGCATTTAATTTGAGAGCTTATTAGTTTGATGCTTCATATTTTTGATGCTTCATATATTTTTGGACAAGAGGAATGCTGTATCTATTACGTATTTTATAAAACAAGGGGAAATTAAAAAATTTTATGTGAGTCGTAAAATTTCATTTTATTTTATTTTTTTTCAATTCTATTATAATATTTTTCTCATCAAGTATAAATCAAAGCTAGGAGGTTTAATACATGCCCTGATTAAGGTCTCAAAGTTTATCTAAGTTTATTTCGCTTGTTAATATAGATTGTTCAATATCGTACAGTATTTTTTTACCGTGTAATTAAATATCAATTAAATCGATAGTTGCTCAAATTCACATTTAAACAAATGATAGGAAAATGGCATTTGTCGTATCCTTGTATATCATCGTTTCTAGGAACGAGATATTATTAATTGTCCAACATGGTTGCAATAAAAGAAAATAAGACAGCTGTAATTTGCATTTAGCGACATTTGCATTAATTTGGAGAGTATATAGTAAACATGTTGCGTAAATGCAGTCCTCCCTCGAGATGATAAAATTACATTTTTCAACAAAAGATCAAGTTCTGATAGTTAAATAATTTATCTTAATAAATCTTCGCTCTATTTAATGTTAGAAAAAGATATTACTAAAACTCAATGTATTAACATTTTTCTCATGAAACTAAATCCGTTAACGAATTAATAAAAGACAAGAAAAGAAAGGAAAGAAAGGAAAGAGGGAAGATATTTAAAAGAAATTTTTCTATAAATTTGTGGATAATTAATTAGCAGCTAACTATATCTCTTTTCTACAAATATTTTAAGAGTACGTAGTATAAATGACAATCTTGTACAGTTTCACATATTTATCCGAAAACTTAAATTAAATATTCTTTCGACGATTTATTATTTATATATTCTTTTTAGATTGACATATTAAAAAAAAAAACGAGTTAAAAGTCTTTTGTTTGAAATTACATATAAAAATTCTAAATAAAAAATTTAAGATGTATATATAAAAAAGATTTTTTATTTTTAAGAGGTTAATTGATCTTATTATCTTTTTTGTCTATAATTTTTTCATTAATTGTAATATTTTATTTTATGTAAAAAGAAACCTAATCTTAATAATATAAAAGAGAAATTTTATCAAACTTTATTATTTCTTATTATTTCTTATATTGGTTTTTCGTCCATGACTTTTTTATTTTTCCTCGTGTCCTCTTTGTTCATCTCATATTTACTTTGTATTCTTTAATTTATCTCTCCTAAGAGAGAGAATAGAGTTTAATTTTAAAAATTTATTTCAATTTATTAATTTTTGCTTTTGCTTGGTTTTCTGATTTTTCATTTAATTAATTTTTTTTTTAAATTCAAATACTCGAAAAGATTATTAAGCATAATTAAACAAGGCTTATAAGATAAACTTTCAAGACCAAGTTTTTAGTATCAATTTTAATAAAATTATTTTGATAAAAAATAATAATTTTGATAAAAAGTGTTTTTTTTTTAAGAATCTAAGAAAATATTTATTTATTTATTTAATTTATATTAAATTTGATTTGAGAATATATTTTGATCAACAAGAAATTAATTTTAAATATTAAATTGAAATTTTTGATGTATGAATAAATTTTAATTAGATTCTAATGAAATTTTATATTAATTTTATAATATATATTTAATTGTTTTATTCTCGCAGTATCTTTTTTTACAAGTCATTCAATATCTAAAGAAATTCACGTAATAAGTAGCGCTAGAAAATATTCTCCGTCCCGTTTTTAACTTTTATACACTTCTCGATTGTCGCATCTTTTAGCTTTGATAGAAATTAACTCGCGATATTATAATAATATCAAATCTGTGTGCTCTGATGAGAGGTATTAATAATTAAATTAAAAATCAAAAGGGAAAATTAATTATATCGATTTGACAGCGATCGAATTATCGAATAATCAGTAGAGTATCTAGAGATTTGATTAATAGATACTAGAAAGGAAATTTGTCATTATTATAGTATCATTAAGGATTACACTGTATGTACTCTTTATCTGGTTTGTAAGAGCTCATTGTAACGCCTCATCAACGTGCATTAATTAAGTTTAATAGTACCAATCAAATGCAATAATGTATTTATTGACCAATAATATTGCCAAATTGCAAAAATTGCATTAGTTCTCCGACAGTTTATTTCTCGAAATACATTTTCCTTTGGCACGATACAAACATGACACTTAAGATACATTATTTAGAGTACATGAGTACATTTAATTCCCAGCAAACACCAAGTAACATATAATATAATTATATTATAATTATAATAATTATAATATAATTATATTATAATTATAATATAATATTATAATTATAATATAATTATATAACGATTATATAACTGTTATTTAGCATTTGCTGAGTTAGTTCTCTTGAATGTTTATATGTATATATATATATATATATTTGATTTAATTGGTAAATTTTGGGAGAAACGCGTCGAGGAAGAAATTGCCAGTTGATGAGAAACGCAAGTTGAAAAACGCAGCACGCCTTAACACACAAAAAATAGCTGTCGACTTGCAGAATCAGTCGCCGATGCAGAACGGCTCCGAGTCGGAGGGCGAGAGCGGTTGCATCTGCTAGGGAGCTGCAGCGTCTCCGCCGAAGAAGAAGGGAAGAGAAGAGAGCGGGAAAATCGCAGTCAATCTCCCGACACGAATCACCATACCATTGCGAGGCGTTGCTGGCTTCTTCTGACGTCGTTAAGGGAACAGGGGGCCCCTCGTCGCCGATCTCGGGCTCTAAGTATCGTTTCAAGTGCTACTAGACGAACTCGAGCGTTATCTAATACTAGCTACTTGCGTTGCATTCGGGCGTTGGCTTCGTGCGAGAGAAGGGGGATCGCATCCCTCGTCGGGGTATTTCCGCGTTTAAGCTTGAAACGGTGATAGTCGCGAAATCCACGTAAGGTCTATTGCTCTTTTATCTTCTCCGGAAAATTAGCTCCTCTTCTTTCGTGCATCCAATTAAATACATTCTATAAAGAACGATTTTTCACGCGTTGAAGTAAAATTACACGTGTGATATACTTTGTATCGATTAATCATTTTATATATGATTTTGCAAATTATTATCTTACAGCTGCAGCTTCGTATTAACTAATATATAGTTTTACAAAAATGATTGATCTTATGGAAGCGATTATTGTAGAAAAAAAAATTGAATGTTATTTTTAAAATTTACAGTAATTTTAATATAAATTAACTGATTGACGCGAAAGGGTTGAAGGGCTAAAGTATCGTGCGATTTTTTTAATGAATTTTCAAGTAACATCTTTCGGCTTCTAATAAATTCCACATATCACGATTCTTACGAAAAAGTGTCTCCTCAAACCTTTGAAATTAGCCTTTTATCTACAGCAGTAATTTAATCATAATCCTTTGAATGAAATTTTTGATTGAGGTAAATTAATTGTTTTGTATTTTATTCTATTGTATAACAATAGAATAAAATATTCCATGCAATCTCTGATTTAAAATTGGATTCTGTAAATCAAGTCTTTAAATTAAATTAAATTAAATTAATCAAAATTAAATTACTCCAAGGAAAATAATGTAATATGCATTGGATTACATCAGAGAAAATAATTTTAATATATTTTTCTCGTAGAAATGTTAACATATCACTTTCGTTAAATTGCAAAGTGAAAATATTAATTACCTTATCAAAGACCAGGAGCGTCATGCTGGATTAAAAATCGCCGTAGGGAAAGGGTTAATTTACTTGGTCCGCGATTAATGTGGAGATCACTGCTACATCCTTCCAAGTTTAAGCACACTCTTCGTTCGGAGATCCTGTATGTAACTTAAAAGAAAAAAGAAAAAAAAACGCGCACAAAACACCGAAGCTTGCGAAAGGGTAGTTTGTTTGTGTACTTAAAGCAAGGAGGGTGAAAAGAGCACAAGGGAAGCATGACTGAAAGTAATCATCCTTGGTGGAGTTAATTAAGTCGCTACACTAAGCTAATTACGATGAGTTCGCGAGTTTCTCAAAGACAGCACGTTTATCGAAGCGAGGTGTCGTTTGTTGGAGGATATATTTCTAATGTACCGTGTATTACGAATCTTTATAGACGTTTTTCAATATCTCTTGATAATAAGCGACTCTACTTGATAACGAGATTCAAGTCTGTAGGCCGACGGTGGATACGCAAGTGTGCACAAACGACCAAACTCACTCAACTCGATCCTTTTTTATTCTATTCTAGACCGTCGCCTTCTTCGAAATCTCTTCTTAATAATATCCCGAACATCAAATTTTTAAATTTCCACCCCGGGAAAGATGCAAGAACACACAAATTGTCTGGGAAAATGACAAGTTATTAATTCACACTTGAATTATGTGAATAATTAAATTTAGAAATCTAAATTATTAATAACTTTGAGTTTAAAATTATATATAGAGGTGTATGCGAATTTAGATTATTAATATCTATAAATTCAGGTTTTTTAAACACGATTAATTAATAATAAACACGATATATACATATGTAAATATAAAGTACGTCTAAATTAGTTTTAATAAATTTCAGTAAAATTTCAGAACTTATTAAATTAAATTGGGATTATTCGTAATGTTTGGCCGTTTGTACAAAGAGAAATGCCTACGCTACGCCAAACGTAAACACTCGTCGAATATTTCTCTAGAAAATGATTAATCGAGGCTTGTCGGGGAAATAAATTATTAGCCGTGCTTGATGCGAGATCTTTACAAATCCTGTAGCAATGTATCTATCCCTTTGCACTCGAAGGTCGTCTAATCCTGATATATTTTATTATTATTTTAAGTAAGATATGAAATTTATATATACATATATTTATTTTTATATTATTTAGTAGCATATATTTATTTTTCTGTGCATTTAGAAAGTGTAATAAAATTTCATAAATGTAGGATTATCAAATTAAAATAGAGATAATTAATTGACTTCGAGTGAAGAAAGAGAAGAATTAATTTGTTGCAAAGAGAAAGGATTTTTTTTGTTCTCAAGTGTAAAAAATTCTCAATTGTAAAAAATAAAAATTTTTAGGAGCTCTTTAGTGATGGGGCAAATTTTTGAAAATATTTATATAACATATAAATTGAAAAAATTTTTGAAAATTAAAAAAAGTTTATATAGTGCAAATGGATAGACGCGTTAAAATGTTTCTCTAGCCAGCTCCTATATAACGTGTCGTGTAGCGTTAATCCGACATTATCGCACAGCAATATTGAGTATGTATCGCGAGATGGTTTTTTCGAGCACTATTTCGAGGCAACACATCCGAGGACGAATCTAGCAAGTTTCACGATTAAATTAGGAACGATGTGAAAACTCAGTTACTTTCACGCGAAGCTTCATCGTAATCATCACCCGTGTGTATGTTAAATTTGTATGTTACTGTGATTATGATTTGTTTTAGCACAAATATAATATAATGATCCAATGTTCACGAATCAATCAATCATCTCACCATCAATTATATAATTCCACTATTATTTTATAATGATATGAAGATTAATTAATATATAATAAAATAATATTACATATTAATTAATTTATTTTTCTCATAAATTTATGTTAAAGTTATTAATTTTTATTGAAGGCGTCTATTAAGAATCATATTAGTATATTTCGAAAATATGTTTTTAAATTGAAGAGTCTGCAATTAATTATTTTTCAGGAGGATTCAAATTTTTCATTTAAATCTTGAAGGAATATTTTCCAACATTTTTCAAATTTAAAAGATATAATTATTTTTAGATCCCTATTTAATTTATTCAGCAAAAGACATTTGTCCGTAATAATAAACCGCAAAAAAGCAGAAATATGAAATCAATTAAAAAATCTATTGAGTTTATATAAATTTGCAAATATTTATATATACATATATAAGTTCTTTAAGAATGAAATGTAATGTACGATTTTTATGCAATAGTTAATAAATGTATAATATTCGCGATAGAAACCTAGAAAAAAATCAAAAAACTGATAGAACCGAAAAAGTTGCGGGCAATGTCTTTCATATGTAATGTAATTGATGAGTAAACCGATGTATGTGCCGATCTAGTCGAAATGGTCGTCGAGTAACGAATCGGACAGCAACTTGAATTGCTCATTGATTAATTGATATTCAACTGCCGTTAAATGTTTGTCTTTTCGGCAAACAATCGTATAATTAAGAAATATTTAATATTAAGTATTTCTTTTTTCATTTAAACAATTTAATTTAAACAATCAGTTAAATTTTTTAAACTTAAATATTATAGAACTTATATATTATATAAATATTAAGAAATTATAAAATTAGTACATTTTTTTATGTTTATTGTTATAGAGGATTAAAACATTTTATTTGATATTTATATTAATATTTATACATCAAGACATTATTATTTAATATTAAATCAATATATAAAATATCAAATATTATTCAATATTAATATCAATAGTATTATTTAATATATTTATATTTTTTTTATGCAACGTTAATATCAATATTTAATATTAATATCATTATTTAATATCTGATATAGTACTGAAAGAAACTTGATAGAAGCAGCTTTCATTAGGCTAATTAAATCGGGATAATTAAAAACGAACGTTCCGACTAGAACGAAGCCTCAAGTGCATTTACGATTCTTATTGTATATTATATAAGAATATATAAACATATAAATATTTCAATGTAATCTCTCTTCCTTATATTTCGCGAGATGATATGAGGAGGAGTGGTTATTGTTTATGAACGATTTTGTTATCTTTTGTTTACTGTAACATCATAAGATGAAATCGAGTAGCAACGGATTATCGTTTCAGCTTTCGCGCTACGTAGTTGTAACATATATGCAGATTATATTATTATAAAGTAGAAAACAAGGATAGCAACAGATTTTATGTGGATATAAACATTTCCTTTTGTAAACGAATCACGATCAGAGAAACAAGATGGCTGGTAATTATTTCAATAAGTGACCAATATATTTTGTTTTTCGTATAATATCGCATATAATACTTTTGAAAATGATCGATAAACATTTTCGTAATTATTGGAGTTACATGAAATAAAGTTGCAGTTAATTTAAAATTCATAATAATAATAAAAATAAAAATTTAATTTACAAATACTTAAATGTTAATCTTGTATGTGTGTGTGTGTTAATATTTTATGTATCATGAGATAAATACGCTGTTTCTCTCGTCACTAATTTCAAGTTTTAGTTTTTAATTTATTTATTTGCATTTAAATCTTTATGTTATTTAATTTCCATTTAATTTTTGTGTCTTTATATTATGTAATTTCTCTTTAATTTCTATATGGCTTTATATTATATTTAATTTATATTTAATTTTTATTTAATTTAATTTTTATTTTATTTCATGTATTCTTATTTTATTTTAAGTATTCTTTATTTTTAATTTATTTTTCTATTTTTATTTTATTTTAAGTATTCTTTATTTTCAAGTATCTAATTTCTATTTAATTTGTATGTATCAAATTACTCACGGTGTGCATCAATGTTTTTAATTAACAATCTCGAGAGCGAAGATCCCTATCTCGTGAAGAGTTTCAAAGAAAAGCGAGGGAGAAAGAATGGTAGCATTCGCTTTTAACTGCCATTGTAAAAGCAAATTGAGAGCGTCTCTGGTCGTAAGGTTCGTTTGTCAAAGGCAAAGGAATCAACCCCATCTTTTTGTACCTTGTGTCTTAGATAAAGCCTCGTGTTAGTCCGAATCGAGGCTCGTGGATAAAGTTTCGCAAACTTATCATATCATGTATGTCGCGTAGAGCTTCAACAAATGAGCGAATAAAATTTTATGTTCATCAAAAAATTATGCGCACGTTTTTAAACTCTGTCAAAAATCTCCGAGATTCCTAGAAATATCTCCATCAAAACTCTACTTATTCCAAGTAAAGGATATATTATTTCACATTATAAGATGTACTCGAATAATCTATTTTAAATATTTTGCGTGTATTAATAATATATTTTAATTTATATTTAAATTATTATATTTAAATTTTATTATTATACTCAATTTATATTTAATTTATTTTTTAAAGAATAATTAATGACAGATTGTTATTGATTCTTTTTTAAAAAATAACTAGTAACAGATTAATATTAATTCTTTCATAAATCGTTTGATTTTCGGGAAAGATTGGAATAAGACAAGATGGATAGTTTATTATATAGTTTATTGTAATGTCAATTATATACAAATTTAAAATTACGTCCAGTGTGCTTCCGACTACGCTGACATACCGTTTCTCTTTCGTCGACGTGCAATATTATTACAATCGGTGCTATTCCCGAGCTCCTCGGTGCTCGTTAACAGCGCGTCAGCGACAGACTTAAGCTTAAATAATCTTTATTTACAGTCGAAATCGCGCTCGGAAAGTCCCTTCAACAGTCTGTCGCCGTAAATTTGTGAGAAACCTTTCGTTAATCCATGAAAAATCGGACAACTCCAAATTTAATCTCTCTCTCTTTTAATATAAATAAATTTGAAAATAGTATGAAACCGATGATTATTAATAAAATTACAATACTTAAAGAATAACGATGCAATAAAGTTTGTGTATGATGGTAATAACTCCAATTCTTATAAAATGACTCTTTAGTTAATTCTTATGCGAATGCCCGCCTCGCACAGTGTTTCGGAAACGTTTACATCTGAAAGAGGAGAAGGATTGATTAAATTTGCAATTGCTCGATTTTTATAAAACGCTTTTTTTCCCCTGCATCGCAGTAGTTTTTTCGTCCTCGAGAATTCTGACTAATCGCGATTTTCCATTCAACGATCTGCAATTTTTCCTCGACTTTTTCGCGATCGTTTGGCAGTATGTACTGTTGAGTACCGTCGACCATTTTGACTTCCTTTCACTCTTACTCTGTAAAAAAGATTGTTTGATTGATGCGCGATCGTTCGTTTAACCCTTTTATTCTCAGATAATTGTTCCTTCTGTTCTGCAAGGCTCATTTAACTTCATAATTTGCTTCGTAACGAAAGAAAGGTAACGGAATATCGCCTCGTAATAATTAGAGACAAAATTGTTCTATTGCAAATTAATAAAATTTCTGCAGTGCTAAAGGCAAACTTATTTCTGGTGAAAATGTCGAATTAAATGGTCGTTGAGTTGAGAAGGAAAGGGTTAATTCAGATTTTAATTGAGCATTTGAACGATCGACATCATAGAAATAAATCGTGGCAGCGACTCGAATCATTATCATGATCATTATCACTCGGAAGAACGAGGACAGTATCGGCACGACTCAAATCGACTCGAACCTTCAGTCTATATTATGTGGAAAGATAATGAAAGAGAGAGAAGATGAAATAAAAATACGTTGCCTAAATATTGTTAATTTTCGTTAAAATAATTATTTCAGAAGATTAAATTAATTTAATTGAAATTAAAATTTAAAGGAAAAGGGATAATATTAACTTTTAATAATAATATTTGAATCTTTAAATACGATACTAAAAATAAAATTAATGGGATTAATCAAAATGAGATAAATGAAATACACAAAAATAAGATAAAGTGAAATAAAAAAACAAAATCAAGTAACGTTTATGAAAATGTGTAGAGACAAAACTCTAAAGAACAGTTCGAATTGTTACATTAGTTAAAAATTAACGTTGATTGGATGCATGAACATTTTTGGAATCATTCTTGGAAAGTTTACTCGAAAATTCTCTTCCCTCGAAGATGAAGAGTCCTATTTAACGCAGATATCCCGTCAAAGACTACGTGATTTTCGGCAGTTGGTCGCACAAATTCGAAAGGTAGAAAACGATAACAGTATAGCCACTAACACAGGGGCATAGCGAACGGAAGCAACGCTTCTGGACCCGAATCTTTCGGGATCCCGGAGTCTTTTCTGGCTCTATACAAAAGCCTATAGCGCGGATTTGACTTCCGGGCACAAAATTTCAGCTACGCCGCCGCACACTAACACGTACTTCTCGCATAACAACGAAGGATCATTCTTCACTCACTCTCTCTTCCCTTTATCACTTCCTATCTATCGACCAAGTCACGATCGCCTCGAGAAAAACCTTAAAGAGTCGTCCCGTTCGCCGTCGAGTGCCACAGGAGAACACTATTATCCGAGCGATCTCTCATTTTCACTTCAGATCTTGTTTTGGGATCTTAATCTCCTCGTCATATTTTCGAGGATTCTATTCGCAGTTAGATCGATGACGAGTAACTTCGAAGATTGATTTTCCAATCCTCGACGGTTTCAGAAGCCTAAAATCTAAAAGTTTCGGTATCCAATTCTCGGCTCATCGTCATCGGAAAAAAAATACGCTCGTGTCCCATCTTTAGGGTCCTGCTGACGTTCATTGTCAGATTGATAACGAGAAGTTTATCTTGAAGTAGCGAGTTTTTGACGATCGGCGATTTCTGGATTCTAATCTACCTCGCGGCCAATATTAATTCATCGGCCGCGCCGTCTCCTAGAGTCAGACCCTCAGCTCCTCCATAACCTGGGGATGATTGTGTCCCTTTTTCAGGGTCCCGGTGCCGCTCATGGCCAGGCTCTCCTGCTGAAGTTGATTGGGACTGATGATGAGATTCTGGCCGGGTTTGCCGGGCTTCGTGTTCTTGGGCGGCGGGGGCGGCATAGGCACGTGACAAGTATTGTTTTGGAGGTCTGCGAACTCCGGCGGCGGTATGTGCTGGATGTGATGGCGTTCGGCAGTCTTGGTCTCCAGCTCGCCGCAGATGTTGTTGGGCATCTGGCCGTTTTCTTGGCGCTTCTTCGAGCAGCCCTGATGCTGATGGTTGCTCTTGTCCCGCTGATAATACACCCCGGCGAAGATGAGCACGTTCAGGATCAGCAGGCTGCAACCGATCGCGATTGTCACGCTCAGGGCGGTGGAATAAGCCGCGAAACCGTCCTCGGGTTGCGCCGTGGTGTCCTCGAAAGCTATGTCGCTGGGCGTGGCCGTCGACGCGTTGGACGAGGATTTTTCTATGGAAGTTACCTCCAAGGTGGTCGTTCTCGCGGTTGTTGGCAGTCTCTGGATGAATCTGGGTGGCACCTGGGGAATAAGATTCTTTCAGAATTTCAATCCAACCGGTCTCGCTTGTTCAACATGTCTGATAATTAATAAATAATCACTCTTATCCTTTTATTAATGAATAATTAGTTTGATTGTACCTGTTCGGCATCGAGCAGATGATGCGATCTAGGAACGTCGTCTGAGCCGGGTTTATGAAGGTCGGGCACTAGGTTTAGCCAAAAAGAGAGGCGATGCGCCCTGTAGTGATTCTTCAACTTCGACTTGTTGAGTTCTATAAAATCGACAGACTATGACTTTCTAATCAAAACTTTTCTTATAAATACATAAAAAATTTCTCGATATTAAAGTATACATTTCTAAAAAGAAGATACTTGACGCATCAATAAACTTTTTTAATAAATAAATAACACGTGCGATAAAAGAGCATTTTATGAGTTAAAAAAAAGATATAAATGAAGGTGAAATATCTAAGACGAGAAAAGCTGACCTATGCTAAGATATTTCTTGTGGACGGCCTCGTAGGCGATCCAATCGATATTCTTGACCTTGGTCCTTTCCGGTCTGGAGCCGAGGGGTCCAGGATCGGGAGTACCCTCGTTAGGATTCCTGGCGGTCGGAAACGATCATTATATAATAATAACGCCTCGGCCAAGTTTTTATCGTATTTTGCGGGCGTCACTTTTTATAGTTTATTTTACGACTTACCCGGTGCGTGCGAAGTTTGTCAGATAAAGTATCATGCTCTCGGAGAGTGCTATCTCGGATCTGGTATAGTTCTTCGGCCAGTGGGACAAGCCACCTACCAGGGGCGCCCCGAAAAAATATGGCAGCTCCTCTCCGTGAATACATCCCGGCCTCTATAACAGTGATTGATTAGAATTATTTTGTGTAAGACATAAGAATATAAACGGGTAAAATGTTATTTATAAACATAAATAGAAAATAGAAACCTCACCTAAAAATAGAAACCTAATCTAAAATAGAAACCTAATCTAAAAATAGAAACCTAATCTAAAAATAGAAACCTAATCTAAAAATAGAAACCTAATTTTATTTTATATAAGATATAAGAATATAAACTGGTAAAATTTTATTTATACACAGTAAAAAATTTTGTGTTAAATTTAACACATTTCACATGTCCCAATTTGTCCACTCTAATTTTAATGTTAATTTAACAGAAGGCAAATATGTAAATAAATAACACAAGTAATATGTTTAAAAATTAACTCAAAAGTGTAACACTTAAACTTTATCTGGAAATAAAGTTTATGTTAAATTAACATATTTATAATGTTAAATTTAATTAAGAGAAAATGTTATTATACATTTTTATGATAAATAACAGAAGAGATATGTCGATTTAACATATGGAAACTGTTATAGAGAGAAAAATAATACAACTTATCTGTTCATTTTAACATATAATATATTTCATCAAAAATTCGTGTATTTACATATTGATTGTGTTGTTTTAATTTTTCGAAACGGTGAATATTAACTCAACGCAGAAATGTCAAAATAACGCAACGATAATATTACATTAACATAAGAGTATGTTAAAAATTTAACATAAAAATTTTTGCACGAGAAAATTTTAACAGAAATACAAAATGTTTTTTATCGTGTAGACATAAATAGAAAATAGAAACCTAATTTAAAAATAGAAACCTAATCTAAAAATAGAAACTTAATTTTAAAAATAGAAACCTAATCTAAAAAAGTAGGAATTTAATTTCCCACATTTTAATCTAATACATTCTACACGGTAAAAAACATTTTGTATTTCTGTTAAAATTTTCTTGTGTAAAAATTTTGGTGTTAAATTTTTAACATACTCTTATGTTAATGTAACATATTATCGTTGCGTTATTTTGACATTTCTGCTTTGAGTCAATATTCACCGTTTCTAAGAGTTAAAACAACACAATTAATATGTAAATGCGCGAATTTTTGATGAAATATGTTAAAATGAACGGATAAATTGTGTTATTTTTCTCTCTATAACAGTTTCTATATGTTAGATCGACATATCTCTTCTGTTATTTATTATAAAAATGTAAGAATAACATTTTCTTTTAATTAAATTTGACATCACAAATATGTTAACTTAACATAAACTTTATTTCCAGATAAAGTTTAAGTGTTACACTTTTGTGTTAATTTTTAAACATATTACTTGTGTTATTTATTTACATCCTTGCCTTCTGTTAAATTAACATTAAAATTAGATAAATTGGGACATGTGAAATATGTTAAATTTAACACAAAATTTTTTACTGTGTAATCTAATGCATTCTTTTTCAAGGGTGTCTGGGTGAAGTATCTCTAGTGGAGTTATTAGAGATAACTCTTCGTTTAAAAGCTCAATCGACTGGTTCAATCGAAGCGTTGACCGGACTGGACCGACCGCGGAATTCAAAAGAATTTCTCCGAGAGTCCTCTCTTTCGCGCTCGATCATACGAAAGCACTCGTGGAATCCACCAGGATCCCGTTGAGATTCTAAAAATGCGTCGACCGATTCTTCACCGAGCTGACGTTTGCGCGTCCATTTTAACCCGAGCCCGAGCTTAGGGTGGCCCCCGAAAAATTCGAATCACGCGAGCTCGCACTTTTAGAGCCGCGTTTCACCCCGAGGCCGGACTGAAATACGAAATAATGGAACAACGATTACGAGTAATATCAAATTGATGGGTTCACGTGTTAGCGGCAATTCATCGTTGCGGCGTTTGCGATTATTGAGCAACAGCAATATAATCAAGTTGTAATTAAATCGTCATTCGTTAATCAGGAAGTAATTACGCTTCCGCAAATTAACGCGCGTCGATATATTACAACGGTCCGCGTTTTACTATTCGCCCCGTCGAAGTTATTAATTTCGCGGGATCGCAGACCCGGCGTGGACAGAGCTTTTTTTTTTTGAAAGCACATCACAGGAATATCTCGATGCATCCCACGGTGTACGAGTAAGAAACACGTCCGCGTTTCGTGCGCGACCGAAACGTTTTTCCGCATGCAATCGTAGCAGGAGCAATAAGTTCGTTGCAGCGTTTACGCGCGATCCTTATTCTTCGTTGGCTCTCCGCGAGAGACATGAAAGGGGCGAAAAGGACGCGAACGGGAACGGGTGGGACGGGAGTGAAAGGGGCGCGCGCGCTGAACGTTTAATGCACTTTCATTTCGCCGGTTGACGGCAACGGTGATCGCTAGGTCGAGGTGCCAGACGATATTCGCATGCAAAGTGCATCGGGTGTAAGGCGCAAAAGGTGCCGGTAGAAATGACGGCGTGAGAAGAGAGAGAGAGAGAGAGAGAGAGAGAGAGAGAGAGAGAGAGAGAGAGAGAGGGAGCGTGGCTGAAAGTTGCAGGTGCTTGCGAGAGGCGAACGTGGAATTTCAAATCCTCTCCTCGTCGGATCTCGCCCCCGCGCCCTTTAAAATTGTATCGTTGTTTTCTACTGAATTTACGAAGCGGCAGATATGAAGGTGATTATTTATTCAGAAAATTTTTTGCGTCCTTGGAAAAGAAGATGGAGGGAAATTTTTATCATTTCGTGCAGAAAAGGAGAAAGAAAGAGAGAGATAGAAACTTTTACAGCTTCGCCGTCCCTCGTACATTTGCGTGTCGCGTCTTATCTGCCCCCACGTGTATATGAGATGCTTGGATAACTGAAATGCTCCGCGCGGAGCACATCGTTAATATATGCATCAGGAACACATGTTCAGATAATATCTCGAAATTTCGCGCAACGGTAATAACTAGTCTCATCGTCGCGGTGCAATTTTCGAATTTCCCTTCACACATCCGTTTCTTGTTACACAACCTCCAGCGGAGAAATAGCAGAGGGAGGAAAGGACGGAGGGCGAGGAGGGGGGAGGAGAAGGGGATATCGCTAATATATGTGGCATTAATAATCGCGGCACCAAAATTCATTCGAAGTTCGAAACTAGGAGCAGGCAAAAGGAAAGGGGATGCACGAGGCGGGGGTAAGGGGTTGTACGCCTCTCATAAGTTTCTAAAATCAGATACGAGCAAGAGTCACCGCCATGCTGCCGCGTTTCCGCTGAATCTCAGCTTCCGTTTCGTGTATACGCAATATATAGCTAAATAGATAAATAATTAAGTAAAATGGAGAGAAAATAAACGAGAGCGAAGATGATCTCTAGGTCTCATCTACCCCCCCGTTATTTTTTATTGATGGAATTTCTGATGAATTTATCTGGCTGTGTGATAGTTTTTTTTATGTCCTTAAATCTGTTTATACGACAAAGTTAATATTTATTGCATAACTAGAATGTTAGATCTCATATTATAATATAATATAATAATATAATAATAATGTAAACATTTTTAATCTAATATTCTTCTCTTTAAGTTATGAGATCTAACATTCTAGTTATGCAATAAATATTAACTTTATCGTATAAACAGATTTAAGAACATAAAAAGCTATCACAGCCAGATAAATTCATCAAAAATTCCATCAATAAAAAATAACGGGGAATAGATGAGACCTAGAGATCATCTTTACTCTCGATTATTTTCTCTCCATTTTACTTATTTATTTATCTATTTAGCTATATTGCATATTATTATTATTATTATTATTATTATTATTATTTTATATTATTATTTTATATCATTATATTATTATTATTATTATTATTATTATTATTATTATTATTATTATTATATTATTATTATATTATCACATATATATATATATATATATATATATATATATATATATAATATCAGAAATATGTCTGAATATATGATTGCACAGATGTCTTTTATTCTGAGGATTCTGTAGCACCTAGAGATTCTTTCATTCCCTTTTATTTTAGGTTATTCAATAAAATATTTTCTCGGCTGATCACAAACCTGAGGATAGTCTCCAAATTTCGTTTGGTAGTCGAAGACATATAGATAGGAATTCCTATGGGATTGGCTGTGAAGATCCGCGGTTCTCGTCGCTGGGGCAACGATATTCGCGTCCCCCAGGGCCTCGAGGGTCTCGTCTCTGAAAAAAATGAATATTCCCCTTTCATAAACCTCGTAATATACTTCAAACACTTTTCTCAAACGTTTATCGGAAATAAACTTAAAATAAGTGATGAAAAATCATATTTAAAATATGTTTGGGAAATTAAAAATTATATTTATATATCTCGGATAATAAAAATTTTTTGTGAAAATATTGTCGTATTATATTGTTACAAAATACATTATTACATTAATTAAGAAAAACTTTTAAAAAAATATAAAGAGACAAATCATTAAAAATAATGATTAAATAATATATAATAAAACACATACACATAATCGTAAATGAAGAGTTAGTAAATTAATAAATAATTAAATGATTTGCAATGATTTATTTATTTAGCTAATGCAACACATAATAAATTAATGACAATTAATTAGGACACATAAATAATTGAAATAAATGAAAGGATATCGAGCTTTATTTGAATTTCACAATTAAATTTATTGGGAATTTACCTAATATTAACAGGATGCTGGACAGGTCGCTCCCAGTCCGTGTACTCGTTTATGATGGTCGCCAGGATCTCCGGCTGATGATACGTGTACGTGTTTCGCACGAATTCGCGCAGGATCCTCGTCCTTCTATCGGCCTCGATCCCGTATTGAGCGTCGTCGGCAGTTAAGGAAAAATACGCTTCCGAGCGAACAACCCCCACCATTAGGTCGTATCTGCAAATTTACGAGTTCACTTTCTCACACACTTTGAAGAGCAAAGAAATGTTTCATGAAATTTTAACAAGTTCGCAATCTGTAAAACATTTTTAGGGCATATAAGTTTTTGACTCAAAGTATGTATATGAAAATTTTACTCGGGAAGTTTCTCTTTTAGCTCCAGGACTCTCAGATTCCGCGGTCCTTAAAGAATCACATTCTTGTTCTACGCCGGACTTCAATGTGTCACTCACTATTATAAGATATTTGTTCAAGGATAATGGAAAGCTTCTTCTAAAAATATGAAGGAAATTAATAATATATATGTGCAGAGTGAGACGATTAAAATAGATCTTTTGAATTATTTATAGCTGATTGTTGCAAGTTTATATCTCTTTTTAAAAATAATTTGTGTTTTTTTTACACTAATTGATTCCTCTCATATTATATTGTGTATAAAGATAAGGTTAAATTAAGGTAAAATAACATTGAAGAATGAATATATTTCATAATTTATATAAAAGAATTATGTATATATATAAAAGAATTATGTTAATTTAAAATATAAAATATCTTGTAAAGTGTTCAATTTTTAGATCTTATAATTTTTTAAATATTGAGAGGAATCGATTGAAAAAATTAATAAAATTACGGTGGTTTCACGTAAGAAAACTAGATCTTCAAATTTTTGAAAGACTTTCTCTTATAAAAAAGATAGATATACTATTTAATAATTCTCTTGAAATTATGTAACTTTTATATGCAACAATTTTTCATAAAACATATAATTTACAAATCACCCTATATATCTGGAATATTGGGTTATTTGGATTCTCGAAAATTCGTAGGAAACATAGATACTTAGAATCCTTCATTGGCACTTTAGATATGAATTTCTTTTTATCCTGCAGTTTCTGTTTACACGCGAAAGTTCCATATTTTTCAAGCGAAGAATATAAGAAAGTTGTCCTGGACATTGTAGGATGCGATTTTATTTTTCCTCGCCGATGATCCCCCGTCGAGCAACGGTATTGTTTCCCGTGCTATTTATTTTCCCTTGTCTCGAAGCTCGATCTCGCGAGTTATAACGATTGCAGCAAAAAGAGAAGTCGAATGATACCTCGACAATTTCGCCACGACGTCCTTCCTCAGAAGGATATTGTTGAGCGTATTGATCGTGTCGACCTGCAGGGTGTAGTCCTGATCCTCGGGATCACCGGGATCGATTACGACGCCGTCTATGCTGGGGCCGAAAGCCGGCGCGAACTCCAGTCCCTTAACAGGCACCGACACTAGTTCGCTCAAGGACACGTCTCTCAGGCATCTCAGCAGGTTCTGAGGATCACCCGTCGCCTGTGACAGAATAAAGTCGTGTGCTATAAATGTGAGACGGGGAGAGGTGTCAGCCGTTTCTCGTTTATCCTTAATATCACAAATATTACGGCGACGAGAAGAGAAAATTTCTTTTCATTATATCTCTACCGCTTTTTTTATACACTCAACTTCCCGTAAAGTAAATCAATGGATATAAAATATAATCTGGTTCTTTTAATCAAGTTATGATAAAATAATAAAATATCGGCAAAAATAGAGGAAAACTAATTTTTCAGCTAGAATTAATATTGATTCTAATATTAATATTGATTCTAATAATGATTCTAATATTGATTCTGATAATGATATTGATATAATGTGGGATGTTCTACAATTTCTCGGACATCAAATCATTTATATATAATTATAAAAATATTTATTTATAATACTCATTAATAAGAATTTTAAGAGAAAAAGAGAAAAAGATTATAATAAAAATAATAATAGAATGTTACAAAAAATAATAAAATATACATGTATACATAAATAATATATATAATAATATAATAAGAGAATATTAATAAAAAATATTATAAAAATATTATATAAATATTATATAAATATTATATAAAAATATATAAATATTATATAAATATCACAAAATTTATATAGAATATTCTATGAATATTCGTTATTAATGAGAATTATAAACAAAGATGGAAAAAAATGAAATTAAAGAAAATATATTTCTCCAGTTAATTTCAAGTTTGAAGGAGATTTTAATGCCAGAAGAATCATACTCGCGCTTAAAAATACGGGCTTGAGAATTTGTAGAACAGACTGCGATTAGTATCGGCCATATCGACAATTCGCCGAGGGAGGTTCGACGGCAAGGCCATTCAATTAAGATTGCGAGTTGCCAGATTCTATTGTATACATATACATACATGTACCGAGTAACATCGTGCTCGGTAATTTTATCGGGATGAGGCGCAATCAGGGGAGCGTTCGCCCTCGTTCGGAGCCCTCGTTGTACGCGGCCAATTTGCGCGCGCGGTCGCTCGCTCGCGTCCCGTTTCGTCAGCTACCAACCCCGACATTCGATTGCGGCCAATCCTCCTTTCCACCCCCCCCCACGCCCCTCGCGTTCCGAGAGTCGAAAGACGATTACCGGCGCTAAAGCAATTCATTTGCGTACGTCGCCGAATTAAAGCGAATAGCCGCGCGGTCCTCGGCCCGGAATTCGCGCTCCCGGAATTCCGCGGCTGAATTCCGCTGAGCGACGCACGAAAATCTTGTTTACCTTGCCAGAATAGGTAGGTAGGAGCCTCGTTAAGGTGCCAACGATAGAAAATACCGTCGGAAAATGACGCGATACGCGTCAGCTCTGGCACGTCCTCTCCGGGGCTCGATTTGCCACGTGATCTATTCTCGTGCGTTAAATACGGCTTATCTCCCAGGTAGAATTAAAGGAATAACAGGAGAAGGAGAGAATCGTCGGTCATGATATTTTCTTTGGGGAGAGTAAATATTCTCTTTATAGGGTGAAATGACGTAATATCCTCCAGCAAGGAAAATGTCTCGCTTATTACTCAGAAATAATGACCTATAAGTGTTATTGAAACAGAAGTCGATAGGTGATAGTACACAATCAATTGGGAAATCGCCAAAGAACTGCCATGAATGTAATTTTATATTAAAAAGAGTAAAATTAGTAATTTAAAAAATTAATATGTAAAATTTATTTCTAACATTTTTAATCATTTTTCATAAAAATTTAATTATCTTTATTTTTATACCCGTTCCACTATTTTTGAAGGCATAACTTATATAACTGATGACAGTCAAATATTTTTTTCTACATAAATGTTTTTTTCTATTTAATATGTATGAGGATGTATTTTTCTTTGAAAATACAAAAATTTAATAGGGGCAATATTCCCGAGCTCTATTATAACATTTTTTAATTGTTTTTCCTAGCAAATTAAAGGTAAAACGTATGACATAAAAAAATTAGAAGGGAGAAATAGAGCAAAGAGGCATTACTATAAATAATTGCGAAAGTTAAGACAAATGAGTGTCAATGTTTATTTTTAAAAAGAATTTAGAAAAGTGCAATTTTTGTAAATATTCACAAGACTCAATATTTTTCATTGAATTATGAATTTATTAAAAATATGGACTTTTAAATTTCATCAAACTTTATAATTAAAAAAAAATATATATATATTTTTGTTGATTATGATAATCTGATGCACTTTTCACCAAAGTCCGGAAGAAAATGCTCTCTTCAATATTTTCAAAAAACTGATCTCAATTAGAATACTTTAATTAATTTAAAATTGCAATTATTAATAAATCTTTGTAAATATATCAATTTAAGCAAGTGTGAGGAAAAAAAATACCTTATATTGTTCACAAGAAGAGGAACATCCCCGTTTAAGTGAAGCTCTCGAGCAAATTAATGCGGAAAATATACGCAGCGAAAAAATACTTAAGAAAGTATATTTTCTGAAAAGAAGAAAAAGAAGATAAAAATCGAGATGAAATCGAATAAATTTCATGAGTTTTTTTTTTCGGCGAACGCGATATCGAGAACGGGGAAAAAAAAAAGGAAACAAAACTCCGCTACTCGAAAAATACGGCTCTCGTGTCTAAAGGATTCCGATTTGCGGTACGCGATTGAAGGTAACGATTAAACGAGGATTAAGCGCCTATTGTTTCTCGATGTTTCCGAAAGTGCCCCGCGGAAAAAGTGGCGGGCCGCGCGAGATGGAAATCGAGGCCGGGGATTATATTATGCCGCTCGAACTTGTAGCGGGAATCAATTTTATTCCGCATCTCCACCCCTCGTCCACACTCTCCCCCTTTTCCCCCCTCGCCATCTCGCGGGATATCCGTAGGAGGGGAAAGTTCGAATTGGAAAAACACCGATGAAACCGGGTTATCTTTTATTGCGTTATTTTTGACAGAAGAGGACGGCCTTATATAGGGGATATATCTGGACTCTTTCGACGACGATCGGGAATATCGTCGGCGGAATTTACAGCGCTGCATATCAATTTCAATAAAGAAGACGTCATGGCGGCTCCCGCGGTTATAAAGTGGGCCAAGTACGTAATTCACCTTCAATAAAATAGCCGTCAACTGGGGACAACATATTTTTCATGGCGTTCGTAGTGTCAGGATTGTATCTTGGGTGGTGGCGAGAAAAGCGAGGGGGAGGAAAGAGCGGAAAGAGAGGCGCGCGAATCATCCGTACGATGATGGAGCGCTTCTTATTGAATTCTGAAATGGCACGCACGTGCGTTTCATCCATTTTTTTTATTATAAAATTGAAATATTATATATATAATTATATATATAATTTTTATTATAAAATTGAAATAACGAGATCGTGATTGAAAAAATTTTCAATCGCTCGATAAAATGACCGTCGATAGCTGCCTCGTTGCAACTATATGTGCAGACGAAAATTTGCATTCGATGCCAATTTGCAATTTGCGAAATTTAGCTTTAGCTCTCCCTATTGAAAATGCGCGCTCGCCTATTGGGGCCAATGTATGTCTCGGGTGTATATTAGCTTAATTGAAACGCCCCGTTAATATAATTGCTGTTGCGTAATTAACGCTGTAAAAACACGGATACGCCGAGTTATTCGCGCATTTGATATTTTAATTTATGTCCGTCCGCGGTTATTTCACCGCCGATCGGCATTATTGTGAATTATGCTCGAAAACGAGCGAATAAGAATTAACGCCGAGAGATAGAGAGAGAGGAGGGGGGGGGGAGAGTGCGGACGCGATGAAATATAACGGGTACGCGTCTCGTCGATCGGTCCCATTTTGTGAACTGAAATATACAGAACGCGTTTGAAAATTTAATGCCGGATTCATCGATGCCTTCGCAAAGTTGGAGCTTTGAAATTTTCCAAAATTTTTCCAAAGTCTCGCTCCCCTCGATTTACCGTCGACTAAAATATTTGTTGAACATTTGATTCAATACCTCTTCCCTCGAGTTTAATTTAAAAGCCCTCTCCGTTTGTCGATGTTAATTAATCATCGTCAAAATTTAATTCCCGACGAAATTGTGCCCGGCGATAATCTGAGTTTTCGCATTACTAAATTCTGATGATGTTTAATAGAGAGACGTACGTTTCGTACTTTTCGTCGGGTCGGAAGGACCGACGAGAAAGGGGGTGGTTGAGGGGGATTTAATGAAATTACCGTCTGACGCGCCGGATAATTTCGGGGCGATCGGGTGGACATGTTTGCTGGTACTCACCGACGAACAATTTAGGTGTTTGGCGACCTGCATGGCGTAATTGGCGGCGCCTCTCACTAACGCCCAGGGTGAAAGTGCGCTGCCTGACATCAGGACGCCTCGATGGAACAGCAGACCTGCAATCGAGTCCGCCGCTGTTAATAACAGATACAGTTTGCGAGCTTTGCGAGCTTGCTCGTTACAAGCCTCAAAAGCGCCCGGATCTCGGCCTGACTTTTACCTCACGAATTTAAGCGTATAATTTATCGGTCCCTTTGATAACGATAATGATAGAGGACAGGCGAATCCGCCATTAAAAAATATCCTACAAAGGGGGATTTTTATCTTGCTCGAACGTAAACTTAAATAGACGTGTGATTAAATATCGATGAAAAGAGAGCTCTCCTTCCTTAGTTACAGCTTCGCATCCCTCGCGTATTTTTGGTCCCATTCTTCTTGAAAATTTGTATATCCTCTAGGATCATCGCATTCGCGAGGCGCGATTTCTCTCCGGAATTCTAGCGCCTCTTCGAAAGGACCTCGGGCTTTATCTCGGGATTCGCAAATCATATCTCGTAATGCAAAAGTGTTTGTTCGCGCGGGAAGCGAGGAGAGGGTGAGATTATATATCGCGACGCGCAGAATTGAATTTCGAGATGATTTCGAGGTCGATTCCCTTCGCGAGCCGAACTACGATATTACCTGAGTAAACGAAACACAATCCGCGTTTCAATGCATAGTAACGCGAATACTCTCATCTCGATCGCTCGATAGATTTATTTCCAATCAACGATTTCCATTACGATGTTATCAGCGATTTCCGTTCTAAAGATGAGAACCAAGAAGACGCACCGAATAAAAAAAGCAAGTGTACACGGAATGTATTAGAAAAAAAAAAGACTATTCACCGGATGCTTCTCTCGCAATATTGCAATAAAGTGCAAACGAAGAGATTTTTGCAAGGAATATTATAAGCTACGCTAATTTATAATAATTAAGCGATTTAATTATTTTTCACATCACAGCATTACTTCTGTAAGTGTGAGAGAAGATTTGATTAATACGATGCACAATGTTGTAATGTTTAAGCGCGCGCGTTATTATTCACGTCATATTATTATCGAGTAATTAAAAAGATGAAGGAGAAAATTAATAATTAACTGAATGCAGCCTTATTCATTTCTCAGGAAGGAACTGCTAAAAAGCACTTTTCCATTTAATTAAGAGTTTCTACTTTCTTAAAGGAAGTAAAGAACAATGAGAGAAACGTTTCTTTTCTCGGTAATAATAATAAAATATGTATCGTCTCGGGACAGCCCCAAAGAGTTGGCCTTGGACTGGAGCTTATTAGCGATTAATTTTCTCATCACGCGTCGGAAAATTGGACATTACGTAAGAGATGAATAGACAAGAGAGTGCATGGCCCTCGCAGCGCGAAGAAAATTAAGGCAGCAGGGCTAACACGATGTGTTGCAGGCTCCGTCCTGTTACTTAGTCTATTATTTAATACGGAGGATCGGGATAAGTTGCTTAATCCCAATCCTGCGAGTCGTTAATCTTGATATCTTAAAGATACAAGGTTCCTTCCGCGAGAGATGTTAGGTAAAATTTCTCTATGTAAACTAAAGAGAGCAGAGAAAATTTCCTCATATATTATAATAAATATAAATATTATATAAAAATATTATGTAAATATTATATAAAATTATATAAATATTATATAAATGTTATATAAATATTATTAATTATGTATAATTAATGGAAGATATTCCTCGATTATTTTATTATTTTATTCTTTAAATCTTTTTTGAGATTTTTTCATTGCGATTATTTGAACATGATTATTAATACGTTATATTTATACATAACATTATGCATAATTATTTGTTAATTTGTGCGGACGGAAATAAGCTTTAAATTTCGGTATCTACCAAATTGCGGAGAGAGTCCTGGCAGAATTCGAGAAATACACGAAGCATGCGGAGGAAAGTTTAGTAAACTAAAAGTGACAAGCGACGTTCTCTTCCACGCGTAATCCCAATTTGGTCGGTCGGTCCGAATCTGAATATTCAACGTGAAATGTGTCCTCCAGAGCGATCTTATCCACCCGATACATGTCGATATCCGATTGGATCTCATTCATTTAGCTAAGGAGATATCGGAGTAAACTCTGAATATCCCGAGGGACAGCGTCCTCGACGTATTTCCGACATTACGGAATCAAGATGGCCCCGTTCTTCTGATATCCGTCGTCGTCGAGAGGACGACACCGAACGATAAGACGGTGTCGAAGCTCGCGACATTAAAGGACTATTAAAGGATTATCGCCGGCTCAAATTCCATCGCGTTACTTGGATTTAATGGCAGTCCTCTATAATACCCGAGGATTAATTAATTCCTTCGAAGGAACAGGATCCCAGGAGCCAAGCGTCCGACGAATTAAAGGTGCAGGGTTCAAAGGAAGCGAGGTATCAAGAAGAGAACATTGAAATTTAAAAGAAAAAAAACTTTCGCGGGGAGGTCCACAAAGAACTGAGAAACTTGAAGATTCAAGATGCAGAATTCGAGTAATCGAGAAATCGAAAAATCGGAATTTAAATAAGCCAAGAATCAAAGACTCAAGCGTATAAAGTATTCAAGGCGCAAGAAGACCGTAAAACAAAGAAATTTAAAATTTTTAATCTGAAAATAATCGCGATCCAGGATATAAAAAATAATTAAAATGTATACTTAATGATTAAGTGATAATGGTAGAATTAAAAAGGATTTAAATTTAAAAAAGTTCTATGAAAAACTATATCCCAAGCGTTTGAAACATTTTAAACTCTTGACATTCTACAGATTGTATAAATATTTTTCTGAAAGGGAAAATTAAAAACAAAATTTTTTTAGAATAAATTAAACATTCAATAAGTTTAAAAAAAATGTAAATTAATTAAAGAAATGTTATAAAACAAAAATTATTCCAATTATTTATACAATCTAAAGCTAAAGGATTATCAAGAAGAATTATTTTCAGATCAAATTGTTATATATAATTAAGTTAAGCATTATTTATATTTAATTCTTAATTATATAAAGTTATTATAAATACATGCGAGGGAATTACTTATTTGTTCAGTACTTTAACTTTATTATTTCGTATTATTTATCGCGTTGTATCGCGGTCGATTCTCACGCGCGAAAACAGGATAAAGGGACGAGAGGGGGCGGTAGAGAAGAGGGGACGGTATAATTTTTTGGTCGGAAATCGCGCGCCATTATTCTTCGTCGTATTCTTCGATGAGTCACACGGGCGTGCTTTTATCAGGGCGACAAAAAACGAAATGTCGCAATCTGTTTCGGAACCGCAGTGCTTATCGCCGGGACCTTGTGGATGATAATTCACTACAGCTGCGAGTTGTCAATGGTGGTCGGGCCAGCTGATTCCCTCGTAATTTATGGCGTCTGGTAAACCAGCCCATTATTCCTAGCTCCTCCGTATCATTGTCTCGTGCGGCTTCTCGCTCTTCGACCTGCGCCCCTTTCTCACCCCTTTCCGTCCCACCCCGTTTCGCCTCGTCGTTTCTGCGTGACGTTATCTGTTTCCATGTCGTAACGCGACAAGAGGAACAATTCTCCATGGCTTGATCCAAGACAATAAACTGTTGCTAGGATTACTTCTCTATAAAGCACCTCAGAATACATCTCCGAACGTGTATTTTGACTCTTGAATAAAATTACGTAATATCTTATTATTTTTTAATTTATATTTATATCCTTAATTTATGTAATTTGACGCGACAATTTTTACTTCTTTGGATAATTATTTAAAAATTGATCAATTGTAATTATAAGATAGATTGAAAATTCTTTTAATTAATTATAATCCTTTTCAATAAGAAAGGATTATAATTAATTTATATATAATTATTTATATATTAATTCATATATAATAATTAATTTATATATAATTATTTAAAAATTGACCAATTTTAATTATAAGATAGATTGAAAATTCTTTTAAATAATTATAATCAATAAAGAAGGATTACAATTAATTAAAAGAATGTCCAATCTATTTTATAATTACAATTTTTAAATAATTATCTAAAAAGGTAAAAATTGTTAAATGTGAACGATATAAATATATAAATGAATATAATATATAAATGAATATAATATATAAATGAAAAAATAATACACATTGCGAGGGTTGGAGGGAGAAGGGGGGTGGCTCACCATCGGGCACCGCGTGGCTGGTCATCAGGAAGTTCACGCAGGCAGCTCCGGTGCCGTGTCCCACGAGCGTGACGTTTTTGGGATCGCCCCCGAAATAAGCGATGTTCTCCTGCACCCAGTGTAACGCCGCGATTTGGTCCATCAGGCCGTAATTCGCCGGCGAGCGTAAGTGCGAGTCGGTGTTGGCGTTTAGAAAGCCTGCAATCAAAACAAGCCCCGCTTATATGGTTAGCCCGCGATGGTCCATTATCGTCGCGGTCATGGCTAGTATAACATCGCATCGTGATCGTGCCGGAATTACCGCCGATAGTGCTAATTCCAGTCGTCCCGTGTCGCGGGCCATCGGGCGACAAGCGAGATAAATTGCGAGATACACTGGGTATCGTGTAGAAAAATAAAAAAGGATAACTCTATGAAAGCCAGATAAATCTATAGGACGTATAACAATTATGATATTTGATTGCTTATGTATTTGAGTTTAATTAATTGCTATAATTAATTGCCATGCTACAGTTACACCGAGCCTCTGTTAATTATGTAAAAATGTCTTTCCGAATGTTAGAAATATGCAGAACATTAGTTTAATTAGTACCAATGTGTGTTTAATTAGTATTGTATTTAATTATGTAGCTATTTTTTTGTTATTTAACGAAAACATTTTTAGAGAAGGGTTAATTATTATTCGACAGCATGATTATATAACTTATTTATATTATATACTCGGGTCTAATTAATTATTCTGGTAATACGTATGTAATTATCCTTTATTAATTGTGTAGAAATATTTTTTCGAATGTTGAAAAATATTCGGAAAATTGTTTTAATTAACGCTGTTAATGTGTGATTAGCGATGATCCCTTTTTTATTTTTCTCTCATGAAGGAAACCTTTAAAGAGGCTGACTGTCATTCGACAGCTTAAAGCTCAATTATATATTCGAATTTAATTAATTGCTCTAATGATACGTACACAATTATTCTAAAGATGTCTTTTAAAATGGTTTTTATTTTTGTTTAATTTGAAAAATATCTTTCTAAAAAGGACGACCGTCATTGGACAGTACAAAACTTAATTGAATAAATGAAATTAATATGAATACGAATGTTAGAAATGTACAGAACATTTTTTTAATTATCGAGCGTAATTAGCGATGATCATTTTGTATTTTTCTCTGATGAAAAAAATCTTCATTCGACGTCATAAAATTTAATTTGCGCAATTATCCCGTTCGAGAGGCGAAAGTCGATTTTTGCGCGACGTCCATTCGGTTGTCCGAAATTATTTGAGCTGGATTTTGTCCTGTCCGGCCACCGTTAACGTCGCGTCCCTTCTGCGTGAAGGGGATTAAATGGCCGGGGAGAATGTGGAGATTGGCCCGTCTGGGGCGGGCGAGCGGTATGATTTAGTGTTTCAGACACGTATCACGTCCTACTTTGCGTATCGTTTCGCCGAACGAGATATCGTTATCAATTGGCGGAGTCGAGGCGATATTTATGACGGCCGGATGGCGCCAGTGGCAACAGTCTTACCCGGGTTGTCGGATGCGGGCACGATTGTCACGATACACAAATCGTTCGACTTTGCCCTCGTCGAAATGCACATTCGTCAACGGCCTGACTTTATTCGTTCCCTTCCGCTTCCGCCGAATAAATCCGGATTCGTAAATCTGCCAGATGTCCAAGATTTGCCTTATGTTTATCGCTCTATTTATTCCGTCCGGGACGGTTAGGTCGGGATAGGTCAGGTTGTCGAAAACGAAGGCGCGGACGCGAGGGAAATTACGTCAGCGCGATTCGAGGATAATGAATTAATCTCTATCCGAGCAATCCTTAATTACGATTGGGGAATGAATTCGATGGCAAATTATATCATGGAGGAAAAAAAGCAAAAATAAATTTTTCGCGAACAATTATCCGTCAAGCAATTTCCTAATTGCATCTCGCGGAACCGGGAATTATCAGCGGTGTCAGCTATCCATGTAGTCAATTAGTTCCAGTCTCTTTTAATACAGATAGAGAGGAGGAAATTAGATTAGCGTTAATTGAGGCAGGTCGACCCTTCTGAAGGAGGAGGCGGGGGTGGAGATGGGGGATGGTTTCCGCCTTTTCCTTCCTTTCGTTCGACCGGAATTAGATTGCGAGCGACGATTGTTGCTACTGGCAAGCCACTCGGACGTGATATTTCCAGGAGTAAGAGTCGACCGTTCGGTTCAGCGGGGGTGTTTGCCTCGCGAAACGCGGCGCCATTAAATTATCCGTCATATTTACCCGCCGACGTACGTGAGGGTTGTTTCTCGAGGCGGCTAAGAGGATCATTTCTATTACGAGTCCTTGCGCATTAACTTTAGGGCACTCGGCGCCTTAACAAGGGAGGCGTTACTGTCGTCAGGATCTAGGTCAACGATGTTGCGCCGACTGTTTTCCGCTGGCCTTGCCAAATCGATAATTTGGAAAGCCGTGCCGAGTGGAAAAACGGCCGGTCTTCCCTTTTGTAAAGTCCTCGCGGGATTAGATAGGTTCGTCTAGAGAGCCTCACAGGATCAGATGGTATTAGACGGCTCTTGCGGATTGTTTAATAAACATCCGTCTTATCGAATTGCTGGGCAGGGAGACATCCGTCTTTCTTCAGCACCTTGGGATTTTGCAAATTCGTTTTCCAATAGAATTGTGTAGGATCCTTGTGTATCCTATTATACAGGCCTGCAAAAAAGGGGGTCAAAATTTCTTTTTAAGATGCAATAGTGATTTTTGACGTAATTTTGTGCGCTGAATCCGAATCTGGCCGCCGAATTTGCGTAGCACGTCAGGTTTTTGAGTTATTTGTAGTTGAATAGCCCAAAAATCGCTATTTTGGCCAATTTCATGAATTTATTGTGAGTAAACCAAATTTTTTGAAATATTTCTGTCAATGGCATCGTATAGTACTCACCTTCATCTTTCGAATCCACTTTCGATTACCGCCGCACGATTTTTTTTCGCTTAGATATACAAGTCATAAGACTGGTCATGCATAGGGATCTAATAAGCCATTCTAAATCAACCGTGCCACCTCTTTATTTCACTACGAATCAAAATTAGGATAAAAATATACATTTTTAAACCTTCTGTCACCTTTTGAAATTAAAAATGGCGCATCCAATATGGCGAATAGAATCACAATAAAAAGGCATAAAATTTAGAAAAATTTATCAAAATGTGTAACAACTGTATTAGATATTTCTTTACAATACTTTTTTGGATAACCGAACCTGACATATGTCAGTCTTTTCAACTTTCAACATCATGGATATACCATATTGATGTCTATATAAATTTTCTTTAACGTAAATTTTCTTACAACGTCATACTTATCTCAGCGAAGAAAAATCGTGCGGCGGTAATCGAAAGTGGATTTGAAAGGCGAAAGTGAGTATTATACGATGCCATTGGCAGAAATATTTCAAAAAATTTGATTTCCTCGCAATAAATTCATGAAATTGGCCAAAAATAGCGATTTTTAAGCCATTCAATTACAAATTACTCAAAAAACGTGACGTGCTACGCAAATTCGGCGGCCAGATTCGAATTCAGCTCACAAAATTACGTCGGAAATCACTATTGCATCTTAAAAAGAAAAACCTCGCAGGCCTGTGTTATTTTTCGAGGTGTTTATGAGGAAAATGTTTGTTTCATTTTGCGAAAAAAAATTTCATTAAATTATTTTACGGATTGCTTGTATTTTTTCTACATATTTTTAAAATTTTTTTAGACTCTCCGTTCAAGTTGAATTACTATCATAATTGTTTTCCTGAAAGGTTTTCTATATTTCCTCCTTCGACTTAAATTTTCCGATAAAATCGAGATATTTTGATAAGAAGAATGATTGTTACATTTATTTTCTTTTTATACAATTTAGAAAATAAAACGAAAATAAATAAATAAAAATTCTCTTTGTATATACGCGAGAAAAGTATATATGTAATCGGACGTTTCCATTATTGACGCGATCCGATCATCGTTATATCGCGCGGATCGTCGATGGGGACCGTTCGTACCTTGGGTACCAAATGTTTCCTGGGATTTTCGCAACATGGGATTCCTGCAGGATTAAATTCTTCCGAGATCTCTCGGCGCAATACGACGTTTGCATCTCTTCCCATACGACGTTACAATCTCTTTCCCGTCTTACGACGTTTTCACGTCTCGCCCTCCAGCCATCGGCTGGGATCCGATCCAATAACGACGTTTTTTTTTTACGTCGAAAGACGGGAAGACGGGGAGGCGGCAGGAGAGGGAGGAAGGGGAGGGAAAAACGCACAAAGCTTTTTCGCGCGTTCACACGCACGGGAAGAGAGGTGCGAACACGAAAAGCGGAATAGAAATAAAGCACCGGTCATGTCCCATTTGATATTCAACCTCCGGCGTATCTGTCGCATCGCGCTTCCGCGTCTCCTATTCTTCTCGTTACAATGGAACTGCTGAACGCTATTCGTTGATTTAAATTTTCCGGTACACGCTGGTATACACACGCGACGAGGGGGAGGATGGGGGAGGGGGCGGTGGTGGATATCGCCGGTCGGTGCGGTGCTCACAAAGCGTCGCATCATTTTTCCGAAACGAAGGAAAATGGGAGGATGAGAGGGAGAAAAAAACGCAGGGGGGGCGCGCGAGACAGTGGGTGGAGGAGGGGGGGAGGGGAGGAAATGGCGACCACCGCCGCAGAGTAGAATTTCCTGCGCGTCGCCATTTTATCGGGTTACTAGTCCGTTGCTGTTTTTTTTTTTTCCCTCGCGGCTCTTTTTGCTCTTCGGTCCGTGCGTTATCGAATCCTCGAATTTGAATTTATCGTTCGTTGTCGTCTCACGTGCCATCTTCGGATTCGATGAGGAAAGGGCTCCCTTCGCGCGTCCTCTTATCGCTCTTCTGTATTGATTGTTCGATTAAGTGGCGCGAAGAATTTGATCTTCTTTTATTTAATCTAGTCTATTAATTTAATCTAATATTAACACAACAAATTTTGTCCGATAACCACAAGTGTTCCTAATAATATATTATTTATATAATAATTGTGTATAATAATATTATATAATAATATTCCCAATAATAAGGGTGTTTCTTAATAAGCACGAAAAATTTTAGGAGATGATTCTTTGTCGAAAATTAAGGGGATTTTTTATATAAACATATACTCCTACATCCCTCCCTGTGGAGTTATACTCCTCCAAAAATGGGAAATCTTCTGAAAATTAGATTTTTATTTTTTTCTCAAATTTGGAACAAGTTAAAGAAATGAAATTAAATCGATATTTTCCACTAGTAAAAAGGTTATTTATTAATACTTTTTTCAGCCTTCCGTATTGTTATAAAGGGATGAAACTAGCAATCCCTATTTAATTTGTTATTGAAACTTTTTAATGTTTATGTGAAAAACTCCCCTTAATTTTCGACAAAGAATCATCTCCTAAAATGTTTCGCACTTATTAAGAAACATCCCATATACTCTAATCTAGACACCAACCTTCTTGAAAACTTGCTTTAATTTTTTGATCGGTGTTTTTCATGTTTCTTCTTGTTTTAGGATTAGATGATATTAAGACACCCAGAATGGGGTGAGAATGATGGACGAAAACAGCTGGGATTACCATCGTATCGAAGAGTAGAAAAAGAGAGAGAGAGAGAAGGGGGAAGAGGAAGCGGGTGGAGTCAAGAATTTAGTTTGGTGAAACGGAAGACCTGGCCGTAATGAGTTTCCTATTAGATTTGGTTGCCCGGGTTGCCAGGCAACAAGCTGGGTCTCACCGGAACTTGCAATCCCTGTGGCTTTCGCGGCCAAAACTTATCGCTTCTAAGCTTTTTCCGCGACTTCTTATTCTCGTGGACGAGCGTCATACGTCAAACGTCACGAATCGTAACAAGTCGCGTCTAATGGCATCGCGAGCGAGGTGAATCGGGCATTTCGAATCGGTCAACCAAGAGTCGCGGTTGCACAAATACCTGCACCCGATCGTCCCTTTCGCGATCCCTTGGCTTCTAGACCGGATGCTGCCTCTAGATAGAGCAGGAAAATTGAGTAAACACACTTGGCGGTAAGTGACCGGCCCTAAATAGCTAATGAGCTACGGTCGACTGGCTCGTTTCAAGCCTTAACTGCCGTGAGCCAGTGTTTCACGCCATTAAGCGGGCAACTAACATATGTAATTTATCTGAGTTTCGAACAGTTCACGAAAGTTACATCTGACTCGACAAACGACGTTCATCATTGATTTCACGTAGAAGGGATGCAGAGAAAGGACAGAAATTAAGAACTGAAAGATTGGAAATCTGGGAACAAGTGCAAATTCTTGAAAAGAATTAGAATTTCTATCTTTCTCTTCTTCTCTATCCTTTTTCCTATTTATTAGAAATTAAAATAATTGAAAAGTCCCGTTAGATTAATTGATACCAAAAAATTTCAAAAAATTTGCATAATTTTTAGAAATATAAAGAGGCGGGATGTTTACCGAAAATTATAGAGAAGAATATCTTGAATTTATTTGAAGAATATCTTCAATTTTCAAAATGCACGCGCAGCCAAAGCTTCGGAAATCCGGGAATCTTCCTGGACTTAGAGGAAAATAATCTAAAAAAACAGAAGGTCTCTCCTGGAAATCCGGGATTCCAGGAACTGAGAAGGAGATTCCGGGTCAGGCGAAATCGGGAACGAAAGAAATCTGTCATGACTTACCTAGGATGCCGAGTCTATAGTTGATGGTGACAACGACGACGCCACCGTAGCTCGCCAGGACGCTGCCGTCGTAAGGATTTCCGCTGCTCCACTCGTAGCTCTCCCCGTGCACGAACACAATCACGGGGTACCTTCTGCCCCCGCCGTCCCTCGCGCCGGCTGTAATCAATAAAATTATCCTGTGATCGATCGAAACTCTCGACATCTGATAGGTCGCATCGCGCATCCTTAAAAGGTCATTTTTCAGTCTCGCGAGCTTCTAAGGAAGTTTTGACAGTTCGATAAAGTATTACCATGTCCTGAGAAGGTAAAAAAAAAACCGCACCGACTAGATATCCAGTGGTTACATTTTCTGAGACTGAATAAATTATTACGCATCTAAAAATTGGAAATTTCAGCTTAGAAAATATCACGTTTAATAATCAAGGGAAAAAAATGGTCCGAAAAATTCTCATTCTTCAACGATGCAAGCAAATATATTGCATATTTAATTGTTAATTAAATTTAACGAAATTAATTGTAATTATTATTATCGTGAGTGATAAGGAAGGATCCTTTGGTAGCTCATATTCGAGTTATGTTCGAGTTATGAACAAGCATGCGTGTCGGGGGACGTGTCGCCTATCGCTCTTAGGGTAATTAAAACAAGCGGCGGTGGCTCGCACACACGAAAGGGGTGCGTCAATCTGATTTAACATGGTAATGCCGGAAGGGTGAACACGCGAGGGTGTGCGATCGCTGCGGCCAGACCGAGTACCGGCCATAATTCAACAAATCACGCATCGCCATCCTCGCGATAACAGCCCGCATCACGATCATCCTGTTGCCTTCTGCAGCCTTCCAGCCCTTCCCTCAGCCCTCGTGAAATGCGACCGTACGACGAGTCCCATCGATCGGTTTACAACTAATCCTCGCTGAAACTATTCGCAGAATCCCGAGATTCCTCCTTATTTTATCATAATTATTAAGAATAAAGTTTGCGCGGGTTTTCTATATTAAAAATAAATTATTTAATATTGTTAGAAAGGTTTTTTATTTATTAAATTAAGTTTGAAAAAAATCAAATTGTACTAAAAACTTTATTCCAATTAAAATATTTATTTTTTTTTAATTTCTAAAAGGAAGCGTATATAATTTAAATTGGCGACGTCGGGAAAAAGTTTTTCTAATAATGCGTGGAAAATGAATTTGCGCTTAATTTGACAGTTGCTGTTGCAAGAATAAACGCGGGCCGGAAAATAAATGGCACCGATGCGATTAGGGGAGTAAACGGTCGCTTGATTGGCCGGTCATGTTAATTAAGTGACCGTCGAGAACAATGACGATTCGGCGGCAAAATCAATTAATGGACCGCAACCGCGCCGGCTAATTATTATTTTCATTATCGTCCTTGTAGTTTCCTCATGCGCTTCCTAATTGGCGACTCCGCCGATTGTCCGAAAATACACGTCCCCGGACGCGTGTTGTTCGCTAAAACCCGTTTTGCACGACTAGGAACTCGCGGGAGAATTCCGCCGGTAATTGTGCGTACACATCCTGTAATAAAGCACGAAAACTGGCCGGTTTTTCGTCATTCTTTCCCGATTTTTATTTAAAATAGTTTTTTTTTATTACTAGAATATTACATTAAGTGCGCGCCATTTATTTTCTTACGTCATATATCATGTAATAAACTACAATTAAAAAATTCAAGAAAAGACATGTCTTCCCGAAATAATTTTCTATTCGAATTAAGACACAAGTAGCCTAATAATCGTTTAATAAATAATTAATTAATAAATTAATAAATAATTAATAAGTTTATTCACGGCCGAAATAATATTAATAAATTAATTAATAAGTAATGTTATTTATAGTGAGTAAATAATTTGAAATTATAAGAATTAAGTTATAACGAAAAATAAATTAATAATTTGAAAACTTGTAGTAGATATGTTTTGTAACATATGTGTAAAATATTTCGACAAGGAGAATGAACAATAATAACGGCATGTTATTGTTACATACAACAATGATATGTTTTGACGGCGTAATTGTTTATATGCCACGACCTTGTTAATAATTGTCATTTACACTCGAATAGTAAAAGAGTAGTGAGCAAGATATTCCATATATTATCAAATTCCTTTTCTAAACGCAATTATGATGAATATCGGGAAATAATTTGTTAGTATTATTATTATAATTAATTATTAATAATTATTAATAATTAATTAACTTTTATCAATGAAATTGTATGGATATACGATAGGTCTTTATCAAAGTGCGTGCAATCATTTATTATTTTCAGAGAAAATTGAAGCGTCAGAAATAAAATAGTTATAAATTATAAAATCATTTTATAGAAATTACGTTGTAAAATAACGAAAATGAGAGAAATTTTGTTTACGTTTTATTTTGTACATATATTATACATGTAAAGTTATGAAAGATTATAATTATTATTATGCGCAAAAATGCTACAAAAATTTCTTTAAAAATGCGAAGGAGAGCTCGATAATTCGACTTTAGAATTTGTGGAAAGCAGATTTGAAAAGCGGAGAATCTCGAATTTACAATATTCAAGGATGTAGATATTGGAATTCGATGGGAAAAAATAATCTAAAAAAAGAAAAAAAGCCACTTTCCGATATCAAAAATTTCCGAGAAATTCAAATTTCGAGGTATCGAGGGATTTCGCAATTGTGCAACTTTGTTTTTTGCAACAAGAGAAAGAGAGAGAGAGAGAGAGAGTGGGGGAGGGAGCAAGAATCTCATTTCCCGTGGAAGAGAAAATCGGGACCTCAACTCGTCTCGCGGCCGCGATACATTATTTCGGCCGTGAATAAATTTACAAGCGCCCTGTCAATATTTGATGCGATCCGCAAACAATTTGCCGGGGCGCCTCTAACGGACTTTACATATTCATAAAGCGGTGCTCCGTAGTTTGATATCGCTGGATGGTAAACGAGAAGTACCTGCGTTCCCGTTAGATCGCTTTATTTTACAAACTCGATATTGCATCCGCCTTCTTAGGAACCCTTCCTTTAATCCTTTCCAGCCCTCCGGCTGGTAAATGCCGCTAGCCAGAGGGGAAAACAGATTGTGCATTCATCATGCATGAATCAAAACTTTATCTTTCGCCAAGCTGAGAGATCCAGATTGACTTTACGTTATCAAAATTCAATTTCGCCTCTCTCCTCCATTCCCGCGCAGGATATTCGATATCCTAAATCGAAAAAAATTCTCGAGAAAATAAAAAATAGAAAATAAATTCTCGGTTTTTTGCCAATTAAATGTCAAGAGATTAAATAAATATCGTTAAATTTTGCTAAATTGAAACTTCCATTACCACAATATTTGATATCCCGCACTGAAAGGATTCTAGAGAAAGAGAGAGGTGAGAGGAAAAAAGAAAATCGATTAAATTTTTCAGATAAATTATTCCCCTGCCGACAAAGCATCGATATAAAAATATAAAAAACACTTGTTTCCCGGAAAATTTCAAATTTTACGTTATCAAAATAGAGTCTGGCCATCGCAATATTTATCAGCCGGAAAGAAAATTACTTCAAAATGAAAGCTTTGTAATTTTTCCATATTTAATCGTCTCCCGGAGAATATTTCGTTTCCGCAAAATTATTACGCAGACCAAAAAAAAAAAAAAAAAAAGGAGAAAAACGAGCTTTATGTCAGAAAGAGAAATAGCAAATGGGGAAACAGAAAGAAGAGTATGCGGCAGGGTTAACGTTGGGATAAAGTAGCACAATGATGCGCTCAGCATTGCCGAGTACGACTGCAATGCAGCGCACTTTATCGCGTCGTCCTGCGAGCTTTACAGTGACACAGGCAGGATTACAGGTGCAGAGATAAGGGCGACGGCGGTGCGGTTATCACGGCTGCATTCATTGCTTGTATTCACGGTGGAATCGTCGCGGTAAAAGCTTGCATACAGTCCGGGAGCGACGCATACGCCGGATGCGCTCGTCTTATTAGGGATGTCCTGACAACTGCGCCATACGGCCACTCAGAGCAACGACGTTTATCGCCCTCGTAAATCTAATCATTATCGTTCCCTCCTTTGATTTCCTCACGGAATAATTGTTCGCTTCAAATAAGGAAGACGCAACAAGTGATGCAAGATGAATGGAAAAGTTGAGGGAGGGGGTGGACATGCTTGAAAATTATTAAAATGTCGAGATTTTTGTAATTTTTGGAAATAAAATAGATAACGTTCTTCGTATCTTTTTCTTGGAAATCATTAATTTTAAGGATGTTTTGTATGGACAATCTCAGTAAAAAGTAGCTGAAAATCAATATTCATGAATATCTACTTTTAGTGTATTTTGAGTAAGAAATTGTGTGTCTTAGCTACAGCGCAGAGATGTATTTTTTAATGTTTATTGCGTTTTTATTAAAATATTCCAAATTTTGTTAATCGAAATGATTCACTTTTGGCAGAGAATTTCGCCTTGTGACAGATACAGTGCAGAGATGTATTTTTTAATATTTATTGCGTTTTTATTGAAATATTCCAAATTTTGTTAATTGAAATGATTCACTTTTAGCAGAGAATTTCGCCTTCTGACAGATACATGGCTAGCTTCATTCAATTATATTTAATATCTTTTTAACCAGTTAGTACTTGTATAATATTATTTGATCAAATATTTCCTCTGTATCTAAATTTTTGCAAATTTTAAACAAATTCTGAATATTATTTCCATGTGTTTTTGTCATTTGATCGATGTGATTATACGTTTCCCATGTTATTTCGGTGCAAATTAAAATCCTTATAACTTGTGAACACTTTAGTGAATCGATTTAAAAATTGTACCGAAGATTCTAAACATATGTAAGGACATTCTGTACAATTTTCATTAAATTCTCAATATTTTGAAAATAGGCACAAAAAACATCCTTAAATGTCCAATGATAAATAAACAATCGTATGGTTTGATAATAAATATTTAACCACGTTAATAAAAATAAAAAAATAATGCCTGAAAAGATTTTGAAAAAAATAATTTTTTTCAAAATTATATTAATATGGTTAAATAAAGGTTTTTTAATCTAATGTCCCATGAAACATTTTTATGAAACATTGTTTGACTGATTTCGAATAATTTTCATGTGTAAAGTTTTATGAAAATCAAAATTTTTGAGTTTGAGTGAAGATTTCTTGTTAATAAAAAGCATCAATCAAAATTTGACAGAATCGAAACGAAAAGAAATTATTCTAAATATTAACATAAAAGGGTAGATAGTTTTGTGATATGATTTCTTTATTATATCCGTTTCCCTTAATATTTTAAAACAGAAAAAACGCAAAGACGAAAACTGTACGATTTAAGAAAAGAAGAAAGATAAAATAAATGGAAATGAAAATTTACGCGAACGAGAAAGAATCGGGAGAGTGTGAAAATTAAAAACGAAAAGATATACGGATGTGGGAGTTAAATAATGCAAGGGGATTGAGAGATTTGAAGTAGGATTAAATAAAATTGGAACTAAACGAATTTTAGAAATGGAGGAGAACCGAGAAAGAAACTTTCCAAGGAATTTTCAATAACTCGAAAGGTTCAAAATTTAATTGAAAAAGTTTCAAATTTCAAAAGTCATAGTTTTCGGAAAATTTCGAATTCTTTCTCGAGGCCGTCACACATCGTCCGCAAAATCCCGGACGTCTAACTCGAGGATTCGCGAATTCGACGAACGTAAACGCGATTCTTGTATCGCACTCGTCCCAGCTTCCGCACTCGAGGTCCTTCACGGTAAATTCTCCTCAATATCGGCTTAACCATCTCCTTGATTCTGTCGATGTATCCTATCATTTTCCGAATCGGCGCGTACGATAGATTTAAAGCCCGAAGGAAAAAGGAATAATATCCTCTTTTGCCATTTTTGCATCTCATTGTCCGCGATTTTCAACAATTTTATTCGAACTAGGATCGAGTTATACCATGGAAAAAATATCATTAAACTGCAACGTTCCATCATTATTATTATCTTCAGTCGAAAAATTCGAGATGTAAAAATTACAGAAAAAAAAAAAGAATCGGTGGCGCTCGACGATAAAATGAACATGGCGGATGATTTGTCGTTATTTTTTTATATATTCAATGCCATCTCGCGTCTCTCTTGACAAGACACGTTAAAAAAAATACATAGAAACCGTCAAATATAATAATCCGGCAAACAGCAAGTAACAATTATATAACTGTTATGTGTTAAATAACAATTATGTTAATATAATCTTTTTGTTTCATATTTCTTTTTGTCGCAAACTTGCTTCTATATCATTTCAAATACGCTTCCTCCGACGTGGCCATCTTCTGATGTCTCTCCAGCCAGGATATCGCGACACTTAAATAGGTATAATACCGTGAAATTCTCCTTAGTGCTAACTACGTGTTCACTTGTAAGTCCGACGAGGCCCGGGGGTTGGTCTTCTTATCCGGCTAACAATCTCAAAGTGCTTTACGTACCCCTTGGCCCTATTCCTTTAGCCCGAGACAGAAGGAGCGAGTCTCCGTTCGCGAAATCTGCCTCTGTAGATGGCCGGACCAACTTGGGATACGGGGACGAATGGGCGGATCATTGAAGATTTTTCGAATTTTCAGCCCCGCGAACGTCGATAAGGGTTGGCATAAACGAGCATGAACGAGCCCCGATCGAGATTTCGTGAAATTTCCCTGGATACACGTACTTAAAGAGCACCGCGGCCGCTTGTACTTTTTTTTTTGTTCGTTCGTTCGTTTCGCTTCGCTTCGTTCGGACCCCTCGCGTAATCGGCCGCATTATGCGCGCCCTCGTCCCGAACAGTCGGCGAATAATTTCGCAGCCCGAGGGAAGTTTCGCCATTATCGCGAAACGAGATTTTTCGAGTGCAACCAAGTCGAGATTTGTGTTTAAATAGTTATGGAAAAAGGAGTTGTGGAGCGCGTATTTTAATGGAAGAATGGTTTGAACGCGAGGTCAAAAAGCTCGACAAATTTGATATTTCTTCCTGTTCCCGTATGAGACTCGCGTGGAGCCGAGTTTTGCGAGAGAATAAACTTTTGCATATTTAACGCGGCGAAGAAAATTTTCAGAAAATTCCGGGAAAACTTTACGTTATCGAATTTTAATCTAAATCCCCTCGTATTCCATATTAAAGTAGAATTATCATCGGAATTAAATTTTAAGATTCCCCAAACAAAAAGGTTTGAAAATATTTTCAATTTCCACGAATTAAATATGTAAATGAAGTCTGTTATTTTTTTTTTTCGAGGAGGATTTGGGGAATTTTATCTCTTTAAAATTACAAGGGGATTACAAGGAAATGTTTCCTGGGTCAGGTCGGCAACAGTTGCCGGAGGGAACAATCAATAGTCAGAGACAACTGCAATACGACGTGACGAGCTCTAGATCCGTTCGTAAATTTTCCAGGCAAATGTGGAGTAAAATGCTAAAGAATTCCCTTTTTCCTCCGTTAAGTAAGTTTAATAATTTATTGCTCTGAGCGCGAGGTATACATACAATATTTTTACATTAAAGAATCCCATTGAATCGGCTCGATATAAATGCTAATGTAAAAGCAATAAAAGAAAAAAAATGATGCAAAGTGACTCGAATTCCGCGTATTAACGAACTTCTTCATTCCAAGCTCGCGAGAGCTTTCGTTAATCGTTATTAATGATATTTTGCTAATTACCATCGACGATATTAAAACGCCATTTCGATTTCCATTAAAAGCCCGTCCCCGATATCCCCGAGATACGAAGAGACTTTGTTGAACTGCATCGATAAATCGCAATTTTATAATATTACATTCGCGTAACAAGATACGGAAAAATGACGAGCGTAATTGCATGATTGAAATCTCGATAGAAACTCCCTGGACGTTCCCAGAACCAGATATAATTTTCGTCCAATTGTGAAGAACTTTGCGTTTCGAGCGAAACGAGATTGAAGGAAAAGTAAACCGAGAAAAAATTGCACAGAAAAAAAAATAAACGTCAAATTAAATGGAAGTTAAATTAAGTGGAAACAAAGAAATAGAAAATTGTTGAAAATTGATTAAATAGTACACTTATTACGAGGAAATAAGACTGTTATAATAATGTATATTTTTCTGGAAAGACGTTCGAGCCAATAAAAGGTCACGACGACGGGAAGAGTCTGATCCGCAGCTCGACAAAGTTTCAAATCCCGCCTCTCCTTCGTCGAGAAAAGAACTTTTTGCGCGATGATTTTTTAATACTCCGTGTCGCGGGCGACAAATCCTGAGCGAAAATAAAAAAAAAAAGGGAGAAAAAAGCGTCGCGATTTTGCTGACGGTGTCTGTCCGCGACGATGGCACTTGATAGATGATAACAACCGATTCGCCTCTCGTCTACCGAAAGCCATTCACGGGGAGCGATTCCCGCCGGATGCGGGGACGGTAAACAGCCGTGACGTGCGTGCGGTTTTGGGACGCGAATACGAACGAAAAAAAAAAGGAAGAGAAAAAAAAACGAGAGAGGAGTTGGAGCAGGAAGTTGGAGGGAGAAAAAAATAATTAATGAGAGCGGAGCTATTGTCGTGTATCGCTCCGGCTGATGATGGATCGCGATCCGGGGTTATCGGCACGAGTTCTCATCGCCTGTCCGCGCTCGATGATGACACGTTTATAAAGCGGATTTTCCGCGTGCCAACGTCGCCCGAAAAAAAAAAGGTCCATCCACGGTCTATAAAAAATTGTCTATTTAAAAATAAAGTATTATTAATTGCTAATAACGACAGATACAGGGAGCGGAAAGGTATAATTTACAGAAAGCCAGCAAACACCAGATAATTCATATAATTACATTTATATAATTTACATTTATATAATTTACATTTATATAATTGTTAGTTGTAATTTTCCACTCGACAAATACAACTGTTACATGTTACGTAACTGTTACATAACATGTAACAGTTATATTGTTGAGTGGAAAATTACAACTAACAGTTGTATAAATGTTTGGTGTTTGCTGGGAATATTTTACTGGGTAAATAATAGTAATAAGCGGTAAAAATGTATCGTTTAATAAAAATTTCAGTTGTTAAAATATTTGCTTTATATATATATATATATATATTTTTTTTTTAATATCTTAAATATATTATTTCAGAGAAAGAAATAAATTGTTATATTCTCATCAACGTTCGAGATGTATAATTGAACAATAATAGAGCGAGTGGTAATGTAAAGAATATTTATAACTTAAATTTAAAAAGTTTTTAATTCCCGAGCGAAAGAAGAGGGGGGGGGGGGTGTGTGTATAGAAAATCGATCGCTTACATCAAATTTTAAACAGGTTTTGTCGCCCAATTGAAAAAGCCGACAATTCGAGAGATAACACAAGGATCTAATTTAAAATTAAAATTGAGATTCTTCTCTCTCCTCTCTCTCTCTAATTAGATATGTTTTTGCGTGATTCTAATTTAAATTTAAAATAAAGGTCGACTCTAATTGAAACCCTCTTAATTGCTACAGTTTTCAACTTTAATTGAAATATTCTTAATTTCAATAACTGAACAAACAAATGTATTTTTGAGGAATGTATCTCAACTCCAATAATTACCGAGAGAGGAAGATATATACATATATAAAATGAAAGAGCGCAGTCTCGTTCTTGATGCACTCGTATAATTCTCTTCTCGCTCGACATGTCGTTAATTTTAAACAAGTAAATGTTCGCGCATGTTTCCCGACTAACTCGTCCAACTCACTATCGCGTACACTCAACTTTCTCTCTGCTACTTTCTGCAAACCGACCGTTCGAAAATTTATAATTTTAAGATATATTGAATTAAAAAAAAGGTGAAACTAAAACTTCTTTTATGGAATGCATAACTTAAGATGTCAGTTTGCTTCCTCAAATTATCAATTGGTCAAGTGACGCAATTTCGACAGGTATTTTGTTATCCGAAAGAGACGCGAATCCTGTTCAATTTTATTGTTTTAACGAGGGGAAGGAAATAATTACACGGGGATTACATTGTCATTTTAAATTAATTTTGTATTCAGCATATTTTGCTTGTAATATTCATTATACTTTCGCATGGCGTATCGTTATATTATGTTAGTATATCATTTTTAGTATTTGCCATTTGACACAAAGAGGCACTTTGTTCAGTACGGCCTGAAAAGAGTGCCTAAAATATTACCGGCGCTATCGCTCTCGCTCATTTAAAAGAGGAGAGCGTAACCCAAGTAATGAGTGGCGCTCTCGACGATCTCATTATAAAATACGTGGCGGAAGCAGATGTTAGATAAATTTCTAATTTACTTATATTAACTTTACTGCGTCAGGCGTGACCTTTAATGGATTAATGCAATGAGACTATGGCGTTGCGTTCATCCGACCGTTCTAGCAGCTGCGATAATCCAGATAAAGATAAGACTTAGTCAAGTTCATTCCCTAGGGTAGGATTCAAACTTCTCGCGAAACGTAAAAGATTTTTCAAAACTTGTCATAGATTTTTCTCGGTACGTTTACTCTCTATTTTTATCGCCATTCTTTAATTATCTCGTATCTTTCATTATTTATCTCTTTATTCGATTTATTATTAATTTACTCGTTTTTATTGCAAGCAGTTAGCAGCGTATTTGTTAAAAATTGAAGAGCAAAATAAAGAGATAACGTTAATAGTGGCAAAATGTTTCAGGATAGCCGGATATCCGTGACTAACGAATTATGTATAAAGCTGATTTTGATTTTATCTCGGTTCTCGGGGCGAATGAAGATTCTAGTATCTCTCGAATCCTCGCACAAGCCATGCAGAATCCCTATCTTCCACCATCACCTTCTATTGCTTTCCGTTGCTCCCGGAATGAGTCCAGCATCCCGGCCGGTCCGTACGTATAAAATTGATGGAAAAAAATTCCATCAGGGAGAAATATTTTACTGCTATTGCTTGAATTTCCGATCCGGCCTCCAGGAAGATATGGTGACCATAAATTCCGCCGTAGATAAAGGACCTTGCTCTCTCATCCCACCCACCCCCCCCGCTCCTCTCTCCCTTTTTGCATCGATATCGGAAATTACATTTCCATAGCCGATGAGTTTTTAGACTCTTAATTACCAATTAACTGCGCGGAATGTTTATTGAAATCCCGCGCACGTTTATCTCGCGCCGGGTGGTTTTTATCAAAATTAATTTGGCTTATACGCGAATAAACATAGGGGGGAAAATATTCGGGATATTAATAAATATGAAAATACAACCGCGCACAAGAGGAAAATGTGAAATATTTTCTTGCAACAACAATCTCCAAAAGCATCAAAATCATTATCGGGGAGAGATTTTTTACACAAAAATCTCGAGTACGTACACGCGTGTCGCCGAGTTGTGTAAAAATGCGCGTATTTATTTATCTCGAATTGTGTTTCATCTCGTAGTAAACAAAATTAAAAAAAGTAAAATTAATAAAATAAAAAAGTATTAAATCATCAATTTAATAACTTGCTAGGATTGAGGTAAATAAACATATTTATTTGAAAGCGTAATAATAATAATCGGGTCGCGAACCTATTTATACGTCCTGTCGCTGATGATGTGTGACTGCGGAGTAATTAATTTCACGGGCACGCGATAAGCGCATTTTCTGCCATGTGACATTAACATGTCGAGTATGCTAGTGGAGTGTGATATTTCAGCGGCAGTTGGAATCCCAGTTTGCCGTCGCGGTCTCTTATTTTCGCGATACGACTGCCGAGCTAATGGCGCTCGTGTCAAAGGCGGCGACGGTGGAATTTTGGATGAGACGTCAATGTTTAATGCCTCTCCCTCCTTGCATTCCAAGGACGAAAGATCGAGGATAGTGTCAAAAGTGGAGCAAAGGGAAGGCACCGGATGTCAAAAGTCGAAGAGGTTCTTGAAGAAACGGAAGCTTACCGGGAAACCAAGAGGCTGCTGTTACGATACAAAGATCTCGAGGATTGAAATGAAAAGATTCCATCCACGAGTAAAATTAAAAATTTAAGAGACCCGAAGCTTTTAAGACACTTTAAAGGGGACTTCAATTTCATCCCGCTTTTATTTCAAGTAAAAATTCCGTCGGGAACCTGGCGGTCTGTCAAATCTCGCGCACCCCATCAGATTGAGCTGGAAGAGCGATGATTTCAAAATCGATATAGAAGCGACTAAAGGATTGGAGATGAAGATTTTGAAGCGGGAAGAGGGAGAACGGGAGACGGCCCGGTACAAGGATGATGATGGGTACGCGTTTGCGCTTGGCAGAGGGTTGTAAATCACGACTGCGGGGGCGCGAAAAATCGCTCTAATTTATGGTCAAGTCAGCGACGAGGCTTTCCTCCTTTCGTGCATAAGGCCTTCCTTTCTTTCTCGGCTCGGGTAGGTCCGCAGTCGGCGGCAGGCGCCTCGATAAATCGATCAACGCTCCCTCCTCCCCCCTCCCTCCCTCCTTCCGCCTCTCGATAAAATTCTCCTGGCGTCTCTATAAATCTCCGGCCAGTCGATATTGCCGGAACATCGTAGCCGCCCAAATGGATCGACTTACGTCGCCTACGTGCATGTACAGCGTCTTACGGGACGGCTATATGAAAGTCGAGGCACTTTTTCGTAAATCACAAACCGTGAATAAAAGTGGAGAGATATGTATATTTTTACAAAGGCTTCTCTCTCTCTCTCTCTTTTATTATATCGTATTATTATATACGCCCCTTTTATTCCTCCGTATCGTATTATTTTATCGTTTCGTTCCCGCTTTTTTCTCCTTTTCCCTCGTTTCGATAAGTTTATTACGAATAAATTCAGAACGCACACCTAGAACGCGAAGTTCCTCCGCGAATTACATCGAAATTTAATTCCACCTCTTATCAATGGATGGGGCAATAATAACGACGAGGGAGGAGTTATCTGAGAGGTTTCGTGCTCCTAAAAAAAAAAAAAAAAAAAAAAGAATTCCGATAAAATCGGATTTGTATTGAGCGGGAGAATGTCCAGGGTTAGGTAGGAATGTAAATTAACGCTTTAAAAGCGGCTCCTTGACGCGAAACAATATTCTCGGCACTCGACCGGCAAGGTGTGGGGTGAGGGGTTATTATATAACCTCGGCTCTCCCTTTGTTTCCCTCGCGGCAGAGATGAATTTTAACCAACAACCCTTTCAATGTGGATGCAGAAAATATATACACACACATACACACATAAAAAAACGTGATAACTTTTATACGTACGCCCGACATTGTTATCGGGAGTGGATGCACCGGTCTAGGACCTCGGGTTATCACCCTTAATATCCCGCCCTACTTTAATCCGATCCCGCCGACACTCTTCTCGAATTTCCCCCCGAATTTTTGATGAAACTTGTCCAACTTGTCGGAGAGGTTTCACAAGAGATTAATCAATCAATCAATCATCCACAAAGACTATGGCGTAGGTTGGTTTGTACCGATGGCGCTCTAACGTCAATTGATTGGTGGGATATCGCGTCGAGAGGGGGTGTCGTTTTTCGCATTAAAATCAAACTGTGCGATTCGGCTATCCATCAAGAAGTTTATTAGGAATTTCTGCATTTTTTTCGCCTCTCGAGGCGATCAAGCTCATGAAGATACTCCAGCGAGAATCCACCAAGTCACGAGGGAGAAGCTCAGCATCCAGGGGGATGAGAGTGCTTTTAGAGCGGCAACCGAAAGCGTCAACTCACTTTATCCAGTGCGACGACGTGGTCGACGGAGCTGTAACTTTTTTAGCCGGGGGGGAAACAAGAAGTCCTGGCTAGCGAGCATTTGGCAAGAAGAAACGGACACACGATGCACAGACGCGCGGTGCATCATCGGGTGGGTCCGATATTTATGTATCGCGTATAGGGAGGGCTAGGTTAGGTCTCGCTCTCCCCCTCCCGGTCCTCCTAAAATGTATTGTTTTCGGATATTCTCCGCTTCGTTCCTTTTTGTTTCCTCGGGAACGTGCCCGAAAACTGCACGTCGAGGCTCCTCCCCCGCGGAAAGAAGCGCCCGAATAATCCGGAAATTTACGCGAGGCTGGAAAATACATACCACACACACGCGGGAGGACCCTCTAAGATTATAAACCTCCTAGGATTCGCGGAATCCCCGATGTATATATGAAACCGTAGATTCCCGGGGATGTAATGAGAGATTAAAGGGGGTGGCTTCGTCGGAAATGGAAAAATTTCAAGAGCGTATATCTTTGAGGATTTTTCGAGGATACAAAAATGAAATACGCGATAAAAAGGAATCTCTATTCCAGAGTGAACTCTAGAATCTTCGGGTGGAGAAATTTTTAAACGCAAATGCTAGATTCAGTGGAACGAGAGGAACTCGACTTGTGGTCCTCGGAGAGGATGCTGAAGGATCGAAAATATAAGAGGATCTTAAATTACACAAAATTCTGAAATTTCTAGAATTTCGTGCAACCACCTGCTGATATCACGGAATACGGGGGATCTTACAAGGATCCCAAAAATGCCAGGAGACCGCGTGTTCCTGGGATATTCGATAGTTCTCACTTCCTAAATTCCCCTCGGGTTTCTTACCCGTACACTAAGGAAAAAATTATGTTGAAATAAAAAAATTTTAGTTAACTCAAGAAAGCTATTTATTCGGTGGGTACTAATCACGTATTTACTTGCATTCAAAATGTCTGTTTGCTTAAGTGAAGTATTTATTTACATATGTTTAAAAAAATATAATTTTTAATTAAATATTTTTATTTTAATTTCACAAAATATTTATTAAAATGCATTTTTTATTCCCAAAAATTTTAAATTTCTTAATTTTAAAAAATTATATATTTAATTTAATAAATTATAAGGTTACGAATATCTTGATGTCGCTAGTTTTCTTTGATTCCTTAATAAATTATAGTAAATATTTTACGAAAACAGTATTTAAATGTAAAAAAATATATAAATGAAAATAATGTACTTAAAAATATATAAATGAAAATAATGTACTTAATATAACATGCATATTTAATTAAAATTAAATACTTTTGCTTAAATGAAATAAACAATTCCTTGCATTTAAGCATTAAAGCAAAAGTTTCAAGAAAACAAATTTATTTGATTTAAAAAAATTTTTCCCTCAGTGTGGGGGAACGTGATAATTTCCGCGGACGGATACGATTTTTCCCGCCGACGGTTTCCGTTTCACGGGACAAGAGCGAGAGGGATGGTGCGCGGCTCTTTGAAGGGCTGTAAACGCGATAACGACGATGGCGTCGAACGGATAAGAGGCCGCGGTTAGGTTTGCGGGGCCGTGAAAAATCACCCGGGCCGTTCGTTATCGCGACGCGGTGATCTCGCGACTTTTTGATAAATGAATCGCCCGGGGTGGATATTAATTGGCCGATGCGCGCGCGGCTCTCGATTGAGGCTAAGTTAGGTTGTCGCGTCGCGACTGGATCCTCGTCGCGAATTTATTACCCCAATCAGTTTCGTTTACATTATCCGTTCCAATTGATCCGTCGTGCGAAGAGACGTGAGAGATAGAGGGGAAAAAAAAGGAGAGAAATTACCTCGCCGTGAAATTTTCCATAATTTTCATGGATGATTGTTGATGATTCGCAACCGTATCACTCGTCAATCGTTAACCGCGAAACAGAATCCGGCGAAAATTTTGTTCCATTTATCCGAGTTAATGCCGACAGTCGCCGCAGCCGGGTCCATTAATACGCGGGCGTATTATCGAAAGATGAAAATGGCGGTCGCGCGCGCGATCGATGACCGATCAATATTTACGCGCAAACAATGCGGCGCTTCAATAAAAACGCCCGGTTACCATTTACCAAATTGCTCGATTTGCCCGCGATATGTGTCTCCAAATATAACGTAGAATATTTTATTTGTTTCGAAACATAAATGCCCCGCGCATATCGCCGTAACAAACTCGCGTTTATAACGGCAGGATCGCGTTTAAAGGTCCAGTTTGATTTATTTGCGTTTACAAAATATAAAGAGACAAAGGGGAGTGCTTGAAATTTTTTTTTATTTTTTATTACCTCGCGCGAGACTATTCAGTTTAAAAATATTATAATGGAGAGTCTGAGAAAAGAAAGGCGGAAAATATAAAAAAATATAAAAAGAGCGCAAAGTTTCTAGACTCTCTTATGTGCACTCGCAGAGTTTCTTTAAATGCAAGACTATGAACCAGACTTCTCTTCCTCTCTTGAAACTTTGATTTCGCCATAATTAAAGAAGGATGTAAGGAAAAGAAAGATGTAAACATTTCACGTTATTAAAGTTATTAGGAGATTCTTATCGACTGGCAAAACTTAAACAACATATGTCTCTTAAAAATCAACTTGAGAATTTATTTCTTATCATCATTTAGACGTCTTTAAGATGTCTGGGAATGTAAAGAAATATTTCTATTAATTGGAGAAGTAGAGGGGAAATGAAGAACTTTCGCCAATTAAGATCAGTTTGGAGAGTCGATCAATCACAGCGAATGATTCCTTCGACGCCCGAAGAGAAACAGAAGGGAACGTTTGGTTTGCGAGAAACGTTTAGTCATTTCACTCGTAAAGCCCAAGCTGCGTATTGTAGACCTGGCCGTTGTTTCCCAGCGTGAAATTCACCGTGTGCGGCTTCGCCGCCCATTTTTCTCCCCTTCCTCGGGCTGCGATTGTTGACTGTTGAGCTCGCGTCTCACTCGCGTATTGCGGTGCGCCGCTGCGGTCTTAATTGGGAGCCGTGTACAGGAGTCCGGGTACAGGATTAACCTTCCTTCTAGGTCGCATCCGATCGATTTCAGATCGGAACCGCCGGTGCAATATATCTCCCGCGTGCACGATACCTCAACGTGTCACAGTCACGTTCCTCGCATGCCTGCCTACGTGTATCCCGTTGTCCTATAGATAAGTAGACAAGCGTGCGTCCCGTGTTCCCAGAATTACCTCCTTCCTCCTCCTGTGGAGGTTGTACATAGATTTTGGAGGGATTTCGGGATCAGCAGGAGGAGCAAATCTCGAGAGAATTTCATTTACTCCGAAATCGATCGAGACAGCATCGTTGACATCTGACCGAGTCCCAGGAACTTCTGTCCTTGACATTTTCAGATAGATTTATCTGCGATAAATCTAGGTGTTAAGATACTTAGGATCTTTGCTTCTTGAACTTTCAGACTTAAGACTGATTAAGATGAGTTGTCCAGCTAGTTAAAATATAAAATGTCCATGAAAGTATATTGAATTTAGATATTTTCGTATCTTTGAGAGAGGGAGACGTGAGTCGATTGCCATAGATGGAGGCGGCGTAAAAATTTCTCGGAGTTTTTATTCACGTGTCAGCATCGTTGACATCTCACGAGTCCCAAGAACTTCTGTCCTTGACATTTCCAGATAGATTTATCTGCGATATCTAGGTGCTACGATACTTAGGATCTTTGTTTCTTGAATTTTCAGACTTCAGATGAGTTGTCTAGTTAGTTAGAATCTAAAATGTTTATAAAAGTATATCGAATTTAGGTATTTTCATATCTTTGAAGGAGAGAGACGTGAGTCGATTGCCAATCATGAATGGAGGCGACGTAAAAATTTTTCTCGGAGCTATATTTTCACGTGACAGCATCGTTGACATCTGACCGAGTTCCAGGAACTTCTGTCCTTGACATTTCCAGATAGATTTATCTGCGATATCTGGGTGCTAAGAAACCTAGGATCTTTGTTTCTTGAATTTCCAGACTTCAAATGAGTTGTCTAGCTAGTTAGAATCTAAAATGTTCATAAAAGTATATCGAATTTAGGTATTTTCATATCTTTGAGGGAGAGAGACGTGAGTCGATTGCCAATCATGGATGGAGGCGCACAATAAAAAATTTTGTGTTAAATTTAACATATTTCACATGTCGCAATTTATTCACTCTAATTTTAATGTTAATTTATCAGAAGGCAAGTATGTAAATAAATAACACAAGTAATATGTTTAAAAATTAACACAAAAGTGTAACACTTAAATTTTATCTGGAAATAAAATTTATGTTAAATTAACGTATTTATAATGTTAAATTTAATTAAAAGAAAATGTTATTTTTACATTTTTATGATAAATAACAGAAGAGATATATCGATTTAACATATGGAAACTGTTATAGACAGAAAAATAATACAATTTATCTGTTAATTTTAACATATAACATATTTCATCAAAAATTCGTGCATTTACATATTAATTATGTTGTTTTAACTCTTAGAAACGGTGAATACTAACTCAACGCAGAAATGTCAAAATAACGCAACGATAATATGTTACATTAACATAAGAGTATGTTAAAAATTTAACACAAAAATTTTTACACGAGAAAATTTTGACAGAAATACAAAATGTTTTTTACCGTGCAACATAAAAATTTTTCTCAGAGCTATAATTTCACGTGACAGCACCGTTGACATCTGACCAAGTCCCAAGAACTTCTGTCCCTAACATTTTTAGATAGATTTATCTATGATATCTAGGTACTAAGGTACTTAGAATTTTTGTTTCTTGAATTTTCAGACTTCAGATGAGTTGTTTAGCTAGTTAGAACCTAAAATGTCTATAAAAGTATATCGAATTTAGTAGTAATTTAGAAAGTATTTTCGTATCTTTGAGGGAGAAAGACGTGAGTCGATTGCCAATCATGGATGGAGGCGGCGTAAAAATTTTTCTCGGAGCTATAATTTCACGTGAATGTAAGGATCCGTTTAGGAATCCGGGAAGTACGAAGTTCCATCTTGCGAACGTGCCGTCAGCTGTGGACGAAACGGGGAGGCCATCGAGGGAGAAAGAAGGAGAGAGAGAGGCAGAGAGAGACAGAGCGGCTTCGTCAGCCGGAAACCAGTCAGTTCTGTCCGCGACAGAAGTCGTTTAAAGTACGTTTCCACGTTCGGCAGAGATCGAAGGATGCGGACCGCAATTACATAACTCCGAGCGACGTTCTGCACGCTTTATACCCGCGGGTAAATTAGGACGGCATCGTCGCATCTGCAGACGCGACGATAGTAAAATTTACCGATGCGTGTTAACGTTAGCAATCGATTAGCGCGATTGATTAAATTTGATAAATGATAAGTTCAAGAGATGTTCCAAAAGGTGACCAAAAAGATTTTGAGTTTATGATGAAAAGCCGAGTCTACTTTTTAGAGGATAAAAAAATCGAATTTTAAAAGGTTTTAAAAAATTTTTTAAAAGTGTGATGCCTGAAACCTGAAAACTGTCTTTTAAATTTTAATGAAGAATTCGTGATATTAACGGAGTTATATAATTTTAAATAGGATGGTTCACGGACTTTGAAATGCGCTTGCAAAACTTTAAAACGCATACTTTTTCAAAGTTAATGAGATATCTTGAAAATTAATGGACCGAATAATTTTAATTTATTTTTTTAATAAAAGAAAACACTCTTTTCCGTGAATACTGAATCTAAATAGAATTTAAAATGTTAATAATTAATGTTTTTCTGATCTTTAGGAAATGAATGAGTTTCAGCAAAATTGAAAAAAAATACCTAATTTTAAAATAATACTACACTATGGTTTTTTTTCCAATTTTCTTTAATGAAATTAGATTCAATATTTTATAAAATATAATTAGATCGAGTTTATTCATTTCAAACAATTGCATAACGAGTAGTATATCACACATACACAAACACACACACACACACACACACACACACACACACACACACACATCAAATGTGCTACGCGCAGAGGCTCATTGAATAAAAGATTTATAAATACTTCAAACATTAATGAAAACATATTTAAAGCCGAAAAGATAAATTAATAATATTTAAAAAAAAAAAACATTTCTAAAAATTATTAATATTTCATTTTGATGGGATAAACACTTCATACTACTTGGTTCTTAATTATTTTCGTAGACATCTCGTCTGAAAACCCTCTTCTCACAAAAAGAAATCAATCTTCCCATTCTGACGAAATTATCAGAATCAAAGTTTTACCTAGAGTTGCACGAAATACCAAGATAATCTTGATATTCTCTTGTTTTATCTCGAAATTCAAGACAAGGTAAAGACAAGATTTTCAATTAGTTATCAAGACAATAGCAAGACCAAAATTGCTAAGATTATTGGTTTTGAAAAGAAGCTAAAATATGTATATTTTAAAATTAAATGTATTACATTTATACACTATTATAAATATACACTATATAAATTTTATTTAATAAAAAAACTTTATTTAATAGATAAGATAATTTATACTAACAAATTTAGAAATAATTAATAAATAATTAATTAAGAATAGAAAAAATTATACTCAATAAAGTTACAGAATATTTAGTAAGTTTTAATATTGCATAGCATGTGCAATTAGCATGTGACAAACACATCGTACATCGTATTATTTGCGATGCAATTTGTTTACTTGATTTTATTTATCGTGTTACTTACAAAAAATGCTGGCTACCAAACGCAAACTTTAATAAATCATAAAATAATGTAGTTTTTAAAACTTGTGGAATATTATGTAACGGTAATAATTTTATTAAAATGTTAATTTTTATTATTAATTAAATTATTATTTATGAATTATCATGTTATTCATGCGACTACTAGTTAACAAGTGCAAACTTTGATAAATCATAAAATCAGTAGATGGCCGTATTGCAAGGCCGAAGGTGAAAAAGTGGACATTGCTCGCGATATTTCAAGCCGATAAAACTCATATAATACGTAAAATATTTGCATTACATTACATATTATTACATTCGTTTTAAAAACAGCGCTACAACTTTTATTATATCGAAATACTCGCATTATTGTAACAAAAATTATACATCTCTGTTCGTTAATACAAAACTTTTGTAAACAACCACTATACTAACAATAGAGGTCAATATTATTTAATTTTACATGTATTTGTTATGATCCATTTCTTTATTTCATTTTAAAGAGAAGATGAAAGAAGATGACCATTTTAATGGGACACTCTGTATTAATATTTAGTGTTTTGGGAAGAAAAGATAATATAATTTTAGAGATAATAATATAATTTTATCTTATAAAAATTATGTTAAATATATTATTTATTAACAATTATTCAGTATTAAATCAAAATTGTTAATAAAATTGAGGCAGAACAAGATTTTTGTTGAAAATTCGCTCAAGATTTGACTAACGATAAGACAAGAGAGATTTAAGTTTCCAAAAATTTCTAATAGCAATATAATATTGTCTTGCCTTGCAATTTGTTATGATCCATTTCTTTATTTTTTATTTTTTAAATGAAAGAAGATGACTACTTTGATGAGAACTTAAACTCTGTATATTTAGTGTTTTTAGGGAGAAAAAAATAATATATAAATAATAATATAATTTTATCTTAAATTATATTAAAAAAAATTATGTTAAATATATTATCTGTTAATAATTATTTAGCATTAAATAAAAATTGTTAATAAAATCGAGGCAAGACGAGGTTTTTGCTCGAAAAATTCGCTCAAGATTCGATTAACGATAATACAAGATTCAAGTTTCCGAAAACTTCCAATAGCAATATAATATTGTCCTGCCTTGCAATTTGTTATGATCCATTTTTTTATTTTTTTTAATGAAAGAAAATGACCACTTTGATAAGACACCCTGTATATTTAGTGTTTTAGGAAGAAAAAATAATATATAAATAATAATATAATTTACCTTAAATTATATTAAAAAATTATATTAAATATATTATTTGTTAATAATTATTTAGCATTAAACAAAAATTGTTAATAAAATCGAGGGAAGACGAGGTTTTTGCTCGAAAAATTCGCTCAAGATTCGATTAACGATAATACAAGATTCAAGTTTCCGAAAACTTCCAGTAGCAATATAATATTGTCCTGCCTTGCAATTCTAGTTTTATCAGTGCTACTCGCTTCTTCCTCTTCAAGACAACGGGATGTAAAGCGGCCGCGCTCGTAAAGCGTCGACGTTACGGATTATAGCGCTCCCGGATTGTACGTTAACGCGGTTAACATAGCAGATCCGCGCAGTATATCGTCGGCGGGTTGATGTCATCCGTTGGCTCTCGTGCTACATAATCGTGCATAATAATTATGACGTCATCAATTAGCGGGCCGCCGGTGACGTTAATGCGTGCCCGCGACGTACCGCGACAGTCATCCACCCTCATCCGCATTCCGTGCGCTCGTGGCTGGACACCGCGAGGGAAAGGTATATCCACCTCCTCCCTTCCCCCTGTTCTCCCCTGAAATCTGAATCGCAGGTATTCACGCAACCTTCGTTCATTCATTCCAATCGATGTTTTGCTCCCCTTTCCTTTCCCAGTGATTTATATCGGGCAAAATCTCGCGTCAATTACGATCCTAAAAATAATTTTTGAATAAGGATTTTAATCAGTGGCTTGTATTAATTTTGGATGTGACGTCAGCTCGTTCCAATTGTCCGGATATTGAGAAATGAATTTTGAAACAATTCAATATATCTTACGTTTAATATAAATATCTCTGAATCAAGATCTGAAATTGGTTGCACAAGAGTTAAGGCAGCAAAAATGTTGCATAATTTTTGTAATAAAAATCTTGTATTATCTTGTCTCGATTTTATTAATAATCTTTATCTAATAGCAAATAATTATTTAAAACCATATTTATATAATAATAAATATTTATTAACATACAATAATTAAATAATAATTGATATAACTTTAAATTATAATATAATGGAAGATAATTATATCATTATTTATTATTTATACACATGCATATTTATTTCTTATAACACTTGGTTGCAAAGACTTAAGGCAGTAAAAATATTGCATTGATATAGAGAATTTTTGAAAATTTCAATCTTCTCTTGATGCTGAGTGAATTTTTGTAATAAAAATCTTGCATTATCTTGTCTCGATTTTATTAACAATCTTTATCTAATAGCAAATAATTATTTAAAACCATATTGATATAATAATAAATATTTATTAACATACAATAATTAAATAATAATTGATATAACTTTAAATTATAATATAATGGAAGATAATTATATCATTATTTATTATTTACGCACATGCATATTTATTTCTCAAAACACTATATATATGTAGAAATCATCAATGTGATAAACAAAATATATATTGTTTATTTTATTCATTGTATTAATTATTTCTAAATTTAATAATATGAATTCTTTGATTTATTAAATATTTTTCTTTAAATTCTATTACATATTCTGTACTATTTTTTAATTTGCTAAAATAATAAAAAGTTAATACAACGTAAAAATAAAATAATAATAAAAATAAATTAGTATGATTTTCTTTATTTAATAAAACAAAAAATAAAATAATAATAAAACAAAAACAATACATATCTTAACGTGTTTTAAGAACCAATAGTCTTGCCAAGATTATTAATTTTGACAATTTTCTCATTCTTGCTATTGTCTTAACAATTAAAAATCCTGTCTCGAATTTCGAGGCTAATCTTGTGGTATCTCGCGCAACTACTCCTATGTGGTCTATTGTAACGTGGGGGAGGATTCAGATATCGGATCGACGACGCGTCGCGAACGGGGGTTGAAAGGATAATGCAAATAGGAGCGAGCGGACATAATGAAGTGAATGAAGGGAACCTAACGATTACACAAAGGCGATCCATGTGAACGTGAATGCACGAACGCTTGAAAGTTAAGCTGGAACGACGACGGACGCTGGATGGAGCATTCCTTGCGCCCCTCTATCTACCTTATCTCACGATCTAGCCGGTGACAACAGTCTCGGTAACAGCTCTCTTGTACTTCCAGCCAGCCCGAAGGAATTATCACTCCCCCGTTGCAGCTCACACAGACATACATTCGATTGTACACACATACGTATCCGCGGGCGGATGTGCATTCGAGCGACGCGATCGAGGGGTGGGAAGGGAGAGAGATGGGAAGGGAGGGGGGCGCGTCCTAGCTCACCCTCGCTGGTATCGACCGTATATTTAGCACGATGTCGGTACTTTGTCCGATCGAATGAATGGTTGTAACGTCGCCGAAGTGCCCGGATGGCGCTTGTACGGTATCGGTGGCAATAAAGGCGATGTCGACTCTCTACTTCGGATACTCTCTAGGTAGGTAAGACGTGTGGGAATCGTTATTGCTGACGTAGAAGCCGCTAGCTTGAGCTAGTTAGCGCTGATCCCATTCTTCTTGTCCTCTCGCGGATAGAATCCCGAGGTCGGCAGTCCTGTTAATTCAAGAAGCTTCCCGCAAATGCAGCGAGACGTGTGAAAGGTGTTATTGTTGTAGGGAAATTGTTGTAAGGGAGGCTGATCGGAGGCCACTTGGGTCCTTGTTATTCTCCTGAAGGGAATCTGAGAAGTGAATCTGTTTTAGAATATCAGGAATCTTAATGATCTTCGAGATGTAAGTAGATCCCGATATAATGAAATACGCAAAGCGTGTTGCTGATGATGTAAAAGCGCCCTATTCAATTCTCCTAATTCCCTCACGACAAATCTAAGAATCTAAAGTATCCTGAATTTTTACTTTCCCGGTCTTTGAGATTGAGAAAGTTCAGCAAATCTCCATCCGACAATCTCGTTGACTTCTATAGTCTCCGATTAATGTTAATGAAATGTTCCTTCTTCCCTTTACGCGTAAAGAGAATTTCAAGTCTCTCCTTTCTAAAAAGATCCCTTACATCCTGCAATATTTATGCGTAAGCTGCAACATGTTTTTCCAGACGCAACATTACATATGCACCTCCCGTGAAGATATATACCCGAGCTTTCGCCCGATCGCGTGTATTTCTAGAATTGATCTCGTCCGAGCTGGGGGGGAAAATGAATTGCCGCGAAATCGGCCAAACTTTTTCCAAGATCGATCATCGCTCGCGCTTGCGAAGTTAATAAATTGAGTTCCCGGGGTAAGCCGATCGATCAGAGATTACGCCGAAATGTAGGGAAAACATTTAGATGAAGGAAAAACATCCCGGCGCCGCATCGCGCAGAAACGAGAATCAGTCGCATAAAGTGTGATCCATTAATTTCCCACCTTCTCTCGCCGCTGTAATCCTTTTTCCCCTCCCCACTCCTCCCGCCCCATTCATTTCGTTTTATAAAATTACGATCCCTATAATACGCTTTGATGCGTATAAAGGTCGTTTCTATGACGATAGTGGTCGGCTTTTGTGTGCCATTCTTTGCGAGAAGAGAGGGAGAGAGAGAGCTCGGTGTATTTAATTTAAAAACTAATAGGGACGGCCCCTTTTCGGCGACACGCGCCGATAACTTTGGCAATGATCGCTTTAAAAATGCCTGCCCACGCTTGCCGGTGGCTCCGATGCGTTCTATGCGGAACTCCGTCTCGCACGAGCGAGTTAAAAGTGTTTATTAATGGAAATCGCCGGACCGTACAAGCGTTTGTTTTTCCATTAATTAAGACCGGGATTTCTAATATCCGAGATACACCGACGGTTCTCAACGCGAGACGCGTGTGGTACCGCTTGGAAAGATTCAAATTTCATCATCCGTGCACCTAACCCAACTTTCTCGAACCTCCAAACAACGAAACAAAAGGGAAGAAAATTACCTCCGAGGAATTACGTTCGTTGGAACGGAACGGAAATTAGGGGGGGGGGGAGACTACGCATTAAGTCTTGGGTCGTTGTTGAATAATTCGCGTCATTTTTTTATTACACCCAACTGGGTCAGATGGCTAAGAAAACATGCCGCGAAAATGGGAGAAATCAGCGAGCCCCTGCTTCAATTCTACGCCCCGTGACTTTTTCATGAGGACGATCCTCGGCCGCCCTCATGAGAATCGCTCCTAACGCACGTGGGATACAACGGCAGCAACGGCGGCGTGCCACATCTGATGCATGCAGATCGATATCGGCAAAGTCGTTATTGACGCGGTGCAGTCTGGAGGAGGTGTCGCCGGGAGAGACAGAGAGAGAGAGAGAGAGAGAGGGAGAGGGAGGGGAGGGAGGAGAGGAAAAGGGAAGTTCGACGAGGGAGACGACGGGGGGATGAGGAGAGAGGCAAAGAAAATCGTTTCGCGCAGTCGGCTTTTGTAGGTATACAGGACTTAATGGATTAGCTACATCCGGATGGCAGCCAGCGCGCGTACAAATACCTGCGCGCGCGCACGAATATATACGAGGGGTGGCCACGTACATGCAGAACGGATGTTGCTACCGTGTCTGACGATAAATGGAGCGTGAGCCCGGAGACCAGACTCGGGAAATTCCACCCTCCCCCGGCCTCCTCCTTCTACGCACCCCCTCCCCCCCACTGCTCGTTCCATCTCCCCGTTCCTCTGCGACGGGTTAAATCGGCGGATATTTACCGGACCAACGAAGCACACGCGAGTGTGAAAGGAGCGACGAGTGAAAGAAGGTATCCAGGTAAGAGGAAAGGGATTCATTTTGGCGAGAGACTGCAATGCCGATAAGACCGGGAGCCCGAAATTGTCGGGATCCGCACTAGAGACATCGCTGTCCGCGATGGAAAAAGGATCCGTTGATCTTGGCCGAAGCTATAGAATCGATATTACGAGAACGTTTCAATTTCGTTCCTTCCGATTTATAAAAGTATAATGTTGCGAGCGAATATACAGATGCGTGGGTTCACATGATATTAAACCCTGCTTCGGCGCAGCGATATTGCGCGGAAGCTAATTTTGCGCGGGACATCGAGAGATGACAATCTTCCCTTCGTAAACTACCGGTACTTCTCTCGTCCTGGCGCGGATAATATTATTCTCCGCTGATCTAAACGAGCGAAAATGTCAGACAGGAAGGATCCTTCGTTGACGAGTTTCGCTTCGGGATAACGATGAAGACGGCGAGCTAATTCTTTTTTTCTTTTCTTCCTTTCGTTCTTTTTCTCTCTTGCTCTTTCTCTCTCTTGGCTATCTCCTCGTATAAATTTCCGTAATTTAAAATATGGCGACGACAAAGGTCCTCGCGGCGATCGTTTCTTGTTTATTCAACAAGAAGGACGAATCCCGCAAAATAACGGTTTTCTCCCAGAAAATTGACTTCGCGGACTTTCACCATTTTAATTAAACTCATGGACGATCCTTTTTGCCCCGTCGCTAGTCAACGCTTATCCCTCGCTCGTTTGCAGGACTCTTCGTCGACGCGTTTCTTCCAACTTGCAAGAATGTAATTAATCTTCTCGACTTCCCTAAGATCGTCCTTCCGTTGATCCGACCGCAAAAGGATCGATGAAGGGCCACTTTTTGCGGACGCTATCGGCGATCGTTTGCGCTTCAGTAGCAACCATCATTAAGGACGATTGCTCCGAGGAGGGTTAAGTCAAGAATATAAGGGCTTTTTCTCCCTTAATGTTAAAGTCCCAACAATGAAAATGAAGTAAAACAAAATCGCGGCGAAATCAGTCTAAAGTAATCGAGCTAAGGAACCTTATCTAAATCAAGTGCAATTTTAATTAAATGCAGGATCTGTAAACTCTTTTGTTAGGATTTGTACCAGCGCTAGTAACGCTATCTAGAAGTTTGCTTTCGGATAATATGAACCATCTTCCGAAAAAATCAATATGGTGGATCAACGATAGACGTTGCAATATATCGTTGTCAATTGTAGCGTTAATTAACTGTTTAACACTACACTGAGAAAAAAATCTGGTTGCATTAATTAGAATTCTGGTAGATTCAACCAGTATGTCTGTTGGAAAATGGACGAACCAGAAATCTTGTAGGAATTACCATGAATATGATTAATTTCTTTCTGTTAAATTTACCAAATTTTCTGGTTAATAATAAAACTCGCCAGCACCAAGTCGTCTAAAATTTTTTCCATCTAATTTCAAAAGTCTGTTTAATATTTTGGATTCCAACAAGATTATTGGATAAATTCAATCCAGGTTATTGAATAAATTATTTTAAATTCAGTTTGTTAGAAATTAAACTGCTAAGCAGTGATGCAAGAAGAGGATGCAACTCAAACACACACAATCAGAGAGCTAGCGTCCTCTTTCTGACACTACTGCTTGTAAGAGAAAAAAAATATACTTTGGATTTAACGTTAATACTAATTCTTTATATACATTTCATGACAAATATTGAATACGAGTTAAGTTAAGAGTGGCAAGCAAAGAAATTAATGTAACAAGAAATTTTATAGATCTAACCAGAAAATACTAACCAAATCTTTATAGTAAAATCTATTAAACGTTCTAGTTCTAAAAAAATCGAGTCTTATCATGATAACTAGAAATTCTTGTTTAATTTAATCAAAATGCCTTTAATCATATACGTCTTGTTGGTACAATCAAACGATTTTTCTCAGTGTACAATTGACAATAAATATTGCAACACGTGTCTTCAAGCATATTTCACACAGTAAAAAATTTTGTGTTAAATTTAACATATTTCACATGTCCCAATTTATCCACTCTAATTTTAATGTTAATTTAACAGAAGGCAAGTATGTAAATAAATAACACAAGTAATATGTTTAAAAATTAACACAAAAGTGTAACACTTAAATTTTATCTGAAAATAAAGTTTATGTTAAGTTAACATATTTATAATGTTAAATTTAATTAAAAGAAAATGTTATTCTTACATTTTTGTAATAAATAACAGAAGAGATATGTGGATCGAACATATGGAAACTGTTATAGAGAGAAAAATAACACAACTTATCTGTTCATTTTAACATATAACATATTTCATCAAAAATTCGTGCATTTACATATTAATTGTGTTGTTTAACTCTTAGAAACGGTGAATATTAACTCAACGCAGAAATGTCAAAATAACGCAACGATAATATGTTACATTAACATAAGAGTATGTTAAAAATTTAACACAAAAATTTTTACACGAGAAAATTTTAACATAAATGCAAAATGTTTTTTACCGTGCGTCTATCGTATTTTGATCCACCATATTGATTTTTTCGAAAGATGGTTCATATTATCCGAAGGTAAATTTTTAGATGACGTTACTAGCGCTGGTATAAATCTTAACAAAGGAGTTTACAGACCCTGATTAAACGCGTTAATAAAAAGCAGCTTGCGTACGTCAAATTTTGCGCGATTAAGAGACTGAAGTATCTTAATGTCCAGCGTGAAATGACGGAGCGAGTTGCTATATACGTGAGCGGGATAAACGCTGAGGGTTTTCGGTGGTTCTATTTACGTCCCGGATGACGTCTATCCGCCATTTGCGGGTGGGTTGCGCACTCGAGAGCGGGAGATCGTTGTAAGGCTCGTAAGCAGAGGCGCTCCCTATCGATTCCGAGTCGAGCACTTGACTTTAATTGACGTCGACTGGATCATACGATCCTCGCGAATCCTTTTCCAATATTGAATTTGCGACGGGTTCGCAAGCCGTGGGCGCGCGAGTGTCAATAATATGTGTGCAATTTAACTTTACAAGTAGGCCGAAGTTGGGGGAGTACTGGCTTCCGATGGGAATATGTTTCCCAGCATTATTCGCGTGACATTCGAGAGTTGAAAGATGTTCGGGAATTCAAAGGCGCTTGCTTGAGAAATTCTTTGAGTTCTCGATAGAATGATCTCGTCGAAGCGCGAGATAAGAGAAACCATCTCCCCGAGCGTTTGTCGGAAAGTTGTAAAATATGTACGATAAAATGAGCGTTGAATCTGTCAGAAGGCTGTAAAATATGTACAGTAAAATATATAAAGTTTTCACGAGTAAGGCAGTAAGAACGATTATCTTGTCCTGAGAAATATAATAACTTAATCCCACGTGAAAGTAGAGTTATATAGAAATAATGAAGATCCCAGTTTAACAAGAATTTTATATCCCGCGCGTATTAAATCTTAAATTTATGAAACGTGTGGGAGATTTTGCGTCTCATTTATCTGAAACTTTTTCGTTAATTTCCACTTCTTATATACATGAAAAGAAATTACTAGGAGGAAGTAAACTAGAATAAATGTTACTCCTTTTAAAATTTATTATTAAACCCGCGACAAAGTCACGCAATTAAAACATGGCATTAGCCTTAAAAGAGACCCTGAGGATTCGTGGTCTCATTTGAAGATGGCGCTCGATAAATTATTTAATTTAGGCATTCGTGAGTGAGCATTATAGTGGTAGTTGGAGAGAGAGGGGGGGGGTGAGGGGGAGAAACGGACTTATTAGGGTCGGACGTATGGCACCTCCCTTGGCATGTACGCATGAAATTTATGCCACTCGTATAGCGAAAGGGTGCGGACGTGCGGGAAGACTGGAAAGACGGGAGAGAGCCCTTAATTCCTTCAATTTCGCGGCCTCTGCACGAATAATCGCGCCAGATTGCTCCGAATTGGCGCGATCATAAAGGTTCCCGTGGCCGCAATTACGATAAGAAAATAGGATACTCTGTAATGGAGACGCCGGGACAAACGTTCTGCGAATTGGTCGAATTATCCTGCTTCGATTTTCAGGAAGACAAATGGAACGGCAGCGAGAGGATGAGAAATGAGGGATGTTCAAATAGGGGATGTTCTGATGAAGCGCGATAGAAGGGACCGATGTGGGAGAATGTTGGTGTACTAGTTAGACGTCACGTGTCCCACGGGATTTATTTATTGCTCAATTTGCGATTTCCATCAATAAAATTTTGCCCAAAATTAATCCCAAATTTTACCCATAATTAAAAATATTGCAAATATTAATTTACCGAAAATTAATATTTGTAATATTTCCTTCTACATAAATACGCTATTTCGAAACATTTTTTTTGAAACGGAAAATATTTTATATTAAAATATTTTATATTATTTTTTAGAAATATTTTATCACAATTATTTTTTAGAAATATTTTATCACAAAAAGGAGAGAATTGAGAGGGGGGAGGAGACTAGAAAATGACGAATCGTTCTCTAGGAGAGACTTTTTGCTCGATGCTAAAGTTGGTACATGTTTTCATCGTCACGCAAGTCGAGGATAGCGCGCTGCTTGATAAATAACGGTAGAATGACGATGACGACCGTACAAAAGAGGACATTATGTTTCGCAGTCGAGGAGAACGCGTGTTTTTGTCGCTGCGAGTTCACGTCCATAAAATTAAATCGGGACAAACGATTAATTGCCAGGGGAGACTAAGATAACAACGATTTGTTTAAAGACTCTTAATTGGAATTTCCACTTATCGTTTCTATCTTATCTATAACAATTCGCAAATAATTGGCTTGATAAATTAACCGACAAGGAAGAGAGAGAAAGAGGCGTACTTTCGGTATCCTTCGGAAAAGGGAAACATTTGCTCAAGGATTCGCTGTGTTGAAAACCCAAGGTCGTAAAGTGCCTTGACGTCATTCACGTCGAGTTCTAAAAGTCGCGGCTGATAACGGATAATAGATAGCGGGCATTGTGACGGGCAGCGCAGAAAATCGATTCCGCACGCGATGACCTCTTCTCAAACGAGAGGAGAAACCGATGGAGATCCTTTCTCCAGCCTCCGAATGGATCGCTTCCGGCGAAATTTTTCAGAGAGAAGCTTCTCTGTCGCGTCGAGCCACGAGCGATCTCGTCCGCCATTTCGTCCATTCTTGCCCGGACCAATTCAACCTCGCGTCGCATTATCACACACGGTATTATCCTCTTTTTCCCTTTCTCCGACAGGAAATTAAACGAACATGATTGCTTATTATACCTATTATAGAAATTAAATGAAAATCATATACAGGGTGTTTCTTAATAAGTGCGAAAAATTTTAGGAGATGATTCTTTGTCTGTCGAAAATTAATGGAGTTCTTTTTTTTTTTTTTTTTTTTTTTTTTTTTTTTTTTTTTTTTTTTTTTTTTTTTTTTTTTTTTTTTTTTTTTTTTTTTTTTTTTTTTTTTACATCTATATAAGAAATGGATTACTAGGGGTGTTTTCTTAATAATTGCGAAAAATTTTAGGAGATGATTCTTTGTCTGTCGAAAATTAAGGGAGTTCTTTCACATAAACATATGAAATATACATTTTATTTTTTAGATATTTAGGTTTTTATTATAATTTTGTTTTTGTTCTAATTTTCTCAACATTTACTCTAATTTTATTTTTAAGTTTAAAATTTAACTTCTCGTAATTCGAAATCTAATTTAATAAAAATCTAATTTTCATTCTCATTTTTGTTATTTAGCATCGTGCTGCATGATAATAAATTTTATTTTTTTCTTGAAAACTACTGATTTTATAAAAAGAATTAAAGAAATAAAATAGTTTCTAAATAAATCAAACTTTTTAATGCATATTTTTAAATAATCATATTTCGGTTAAAAAGTTCTAATAAAAAATTGAATAGGGGTTGCTAGTTTCAAAAAATATTAATAAATAATCTTTTTACTAGTAGAAAATATCCATCTATAATTTCATTTCTCTAACTTGTTCCAAATTTGAGAAAAAAACAAAAACCTAATTTTTACTCCCATTTTTGGAGGGATGAAACTCCACAGGAATGTAGAAGTATATGTTTATATGAACAACGTTCCTTAATTTTCGAAGGAATCTCCTAAGATTTTTCGCACTTATTAAGAAACACCCTGTATATTTCTATTACATCGTGCTAATTAAAAATATGAAGAATCGAGTAAAAATGTTACACAATTGTAGAGTAATATTATAATTAGCATAATTATTCAACAATTATATTATACGATTCGTTAAACATGGATGAATTGAAAGGGGGATTTAGAAGATTAAATATAAAAGCGCATAAATACACAATTAATGAATGAACAAAATAATTATTCAATTAAATCAAACGCAACAGTTTTATACCGTAATAAACAATTGCTCGCTTCGTTTATAGGCACAATAAAAAGTTATATATTTACGCCGAGAATCGCCGGATCATGTCTCGTCGCAATTTTCGCGCCGCCGTTCACAGAATGAATTTATCGTCGGGCCGTTTTCTCCTCCTTTTGTTTTATTTGTCGTTCCTTTATTAACGAGTAGATCGCCTCGCGTGTTCCTGCATTATGGCGGTTTTCGCTATTTCACGTTCTCGTTTTAATTAGCGCGTGAAAACTGCGTTGCAACATTTTTAATTGGAAGTGTCAGTGGCGAGAACAATGTGTGTTTGTGGGGGGGTGCACGTGCCTGCGAGTTAGACATAAAAAAATAAAAATAAAAAAAGATGTTAACTGCAAACGAGGAACTTTCCGTATCGGCCGACGAAATTTCAACGCCGACATCTGTTTCGAGCTTCCGCCGGATGTTGCGGCTGTAACTTTACAGATTCATCGCCGGCTCGATTGTCATCCGCCGCAAGCTGCGCTTTGTAACCCAGTCGGGAGTAATTTTTTTTTTTTTTTTTGAAAACCACGTCGCGCTTAGAAAGTGTCAAAAAATTCTGTATATAAATAAAAGTTTGTTTAACTGCATACGATTTTTATGTATTTTTATGAATACAATGAATAAAGAGAACGAAAATACATTCATATACAGGGTGTTTCTTAATAAGTGCGAAAATTTTACGAGATGATTCTTTGTCGAAAATTAAGGGGGATTTTTCATATAAACATATACTTTTACATCCCTTCCTGTGGAGTTTTACCCCCTAAAAATGGGAGTAAAAATTAGGTTTTTCTTTATCAAATTTGGAACAAGTTAGAGAAATAAAATTAAGTGGATATTTTCTATTAGTAAAAGGATTATCTATTAATATTCTTTTCAGCCTCCCGCGTAATGTTATAAGGGGATAAAATTAGCAATCTCTCTATTCAATTTTTTATTAGAATTTTTTAATGGGCCGGAATAAAATTACCTAAAAATATGCATTAAAAAGTTTGATTTATTTAGAAACTTTTTTATTTCTTTAATTTTTTTCATAAAATCAACAATTTTCAAGAAAAAAAAATAAAATACGTTATCGTGCAAGATGCACGACGCTAAATAGCATAGAATTATTTACAATTCATTAGCCATTATTTACAATTAATTAGCCATTTCAAACTACGAGAAGTTAAATTTTAAAATGAAAATAAAATTAGAGTAAATGTTGGGAAAATTGGAATAAAAGTAAAATTATATTAAAAACCTAAAAATCTAAAAAATAAAAACTTAATTTTCACTCCCATTTTTGAAGAAATGTAACTCCACAGGGTGAGATGTAGGAGTATATGTTTATATGAAAAATCTAGGGTATTAAGAAATACCCTATATATAAAAATTATTAAAATAAAAATTAAACTTACCCTTAATTTTAAAAATTAACGAGAATAAATATAGTTGTGACGACGCCGCAATATTGGTCAAATTTTGAGTGTTTACAGCATGGTTTTTACGTTAAATGGAACTAATTAAATTAATGTTGAACGCATATAACTGTTTATATTGCGGTTCTATATTGAAATTGGCGTAATTAATATATGATTACGATTATATATTAATTATTTCCCGGCGATGCGCGGGCTTAATGTACCGTTGCTCCATTTGTTCGAGAGAGTTTTAATTAATTTGCCTGACTTTAAATGATCTCTCAGATCGTGCAAATATGTGTCCTCGAGTTTGAGCGGAGCTGTCAAAGCCTCGCAAGTTTCGCGAGTGACGCCCTAAGTGTATCGCGCGACGATTGACGTAAAATTCCGACTTTCCACGGGGGGATTAATCGGTGGACGAGCGAGACGGGGAAGAGAAAGAGACGGAGAAAACAGGGAGGAAAAGCGGCGGTACCCGGAGGAGGTAAAATTTCGGCGGAGATCCATTCCGTCGTAGTCAAAGTGAAGCGAGCCTATTAAATTCCGGAGAGATGCGTCTCCGGAGAGATGCTCAAAGACGTGCGCCAGCCATAAACACGAGATTGCCGCAACAAATTTGTAATCGGATAACACTTCGACATAATTGGTCGCTGCCTCAGACGAGAGAGACGGGGGCAATCTCGTTCTCAGCCCCCGGGAATCAATATCAACAACCGAAAGGCAACCTTAGGCTTTTGGAAGCTTTTGATCTCTTCCCTTCTTGAAAGTAAGGGAGAGATTCAATTATCTTAGATAATGATTTAAATAACTCAATCGATATAAATAATGTAAAATCAAATATAAACACATGAGATTGATACACTAGGGGTACAGTTGAGGGGAGAAAGGCGCTTGTGTATATTTCTTATTTCAAAATTTATATCACAATACGCATTTTTCCGAAATGTTTTCGAAAGTTATAGAATTCATGCATGACAAGATGGCCATTTCCTCGAGATATCTCTGAGCTTCTCCATTTCCGCCGCATTTCTACATGTATATATATATATATATATATATATATATATATCTCATGGAGAATCGATGGATGCATTTACAGAATATGACGTGAGGTGGCGAAAAGATCTGTTCGTAGTTTTATAGGAGGCAGAGAGAGGAGGGGGAACGCAAACGACAACGGGGATGACGGGCGGAAGAAAGATCGGTGGAAAGTGGAAATTCAGCGAGGCAAGGAAGCGGAAAAATGCAGCGCGGTACTGGTCGATCGACACGCTCTTAAGAAGATTACGGTGTCTACCGGAAGAAAGAACAGATCGGAGAACAGGTCAGGAAGGATACTCCTGGGAGTCAAAGAGACTCTCTCTCTCCGCGCGAGGGAAGTCTACGGGATTCTTGAACGCCGTGCTTCCTCGGCTTTTTGAATTTCATGATTTTTGTCGGACGGCTAGATTTTTAGAAACATGAGGTAAGGCAAAGAGCGATCGTAGAAGCGGAAAAGGAGTTATTTCCACGAAGATTGAGGATTATCTCGGGGAATTTTGAAATGCTAAGCAACGCGATCTTTACATTCTGACGGGGATAAAACGCGGTTTTACGAGGCTCGCGCCATCTTTCTTCTCGTTCCATTTAGACGTATTTTTCTCTCCGCTTCCCTCCGCTAGAAATTACATGTACACATGCAGACGGATGCGAAAGGATTGAGGGGAGCCGCAAAAGAGACCCGATCGGGTTCTAATCTAAAAATCCATCTCCCCCCGAGGGAATCGGGAGGAACACTCGTCTCGAAGATTAAAGGGGGCGAGACGCAAGATTGACATTTAGAAGATGCGGTGGATTCCTGGGGGAGGGGGCGTTATCGACGTGATGAACGAGTATCGTGAAAAATTCAGCCCCGGGATGGAACGTTCCCGATGCACCCTGGTACCAACAATTCACGATGACGGCGGTCCGGAGACGGCGAAACGATAGAATCGGTCGTACATTTTAGAAAGCAAACGGCACTTTCCCCAGAAATACAACATACACCCGCAACAAAATATTGATACCATTCGCAATTATGTAATTGATATCTGAATAATTAAATACAGGGTATCTAATCTACAATATTTTAATAATATATTTTAGAGGTAAAACACATTAAAATATTCTAAAATTCTATAAAAATATGCCAGCAAACATCAAGTAACATTTATAAAGGGTGACCCATTTTAACTTAGGCAGCCAAATAACTCGAAAAATAAGCACACTACGAAAAAATGGTTAGAATCAAAATTTCGTCATTTCGAGGGGGACGTACAATGACGTTAAAATCAGCCCCCCCACCCCTCCCCCTGGGCGGTGAGGGGGGGCAAGTTTGAAATCTTAAATGGAACCCCCTATTTTTCATTGCATATTCTTGTAGCTTATCTCGAGAGCTTTCCAAAACACTATAATTAAGTACCTTTTTATTAAGTACTTTTTGAGTTATAAGGCTTGAAATAATTTCTTAATTTTACATAAAGCATAAAATATCTAGTAAACCATTCATTTTTCGATTATCTTACCTTCATACTTTTATGTACAAAATAATGAGAGGAATCAATTGGTGTAAAGAAAACATACAGTTGTTTTTAAGAAAAAATATGGAATTGTTAATTGCAAATTACATATTTTTTCTTAGAAACAACTATGTGTTTTCTTTACACCAATTGAGGGGGAGGGGTGGGGGGGCTGATTTTAACGTCATTGTACGTCCCCCTCGAAATGACGAAATTTTGATTCTAACCATTTTTTCGTAGTGTGCTTATTTTTCGAGTTATTTGGCTGCCTAACAATAAGTTAAAATGGGTCACCCTGTATAACTGTTACTTGGTGTTTGCTGGGATCTTGAAGAGACAATAATTTGTAATATTTTTGATTCTCTGTATTGATATATGTTAAGAGAAAACCTACTTTCATTATCATTCACCGAAAGGGAAACACACATACATGAATTTTCAGAAATGCTTAATAACGTGTCAAAATTAATTTGACAATTTTCGGCGAGGCTGATTAAACTATTAAACAGCACGAGTCCCGATCAGGCAATCAGGCTGATTTTCCTGGGCCCTTCGCCCTCGTTCGCCGGAATCAGCGAGCGTCTTGTTCGCCCTCTCATCCCCCTCGGAAGTGTAATGCCATCATAAAGATGGGACAGGTTGATTGACCCAGAGTCACTCTCGTTTCGCCCTCGTTCGACTTACATCCAGGAATCGTTCCTCCCTTCGCAGAAAAAGACTCGCATTACTTTTTTTCCCCTCCGCTCTCTCGTCGACATTACGTAATTCTCGAAAAATTCCCGGGAAAATCAAGGAATGGAAAAATCATAAGATTGAGATTGCGCCGCCATTATTGCGGCGATCGACGCGAATCGTCGCGGAATCTAATCGATGAGATAAAATCGAGACTCTTGAAAGAGTCTCTTCCGTCTTTTCCGAAAATGGCCAGAGTCTTTTTGCTCCTCTTGAATAAACGTCGCTTATGGACATTCCTAAAAAAAAAAAAGATTATCTTTTAGACTCTGAAAAAATTGTTCTAAAAAGCAACCCCGATGAATTCGAATACTCGACGTCATCCCCGCATCATCGTCGTTCAATAAATTTTCAGATAAAGAGACCTCCTTCGAATAAAGAGAACATAATCTTCCGGCGATGTAGTCGCGGGGACTAGGCTTCCTCGAAGAAGCGGAAGCGGAAGATAATGTACGAGCTAATATAATATTCTTAGACAGGGCGTGCGGTCTCGGGGGCGGAGGCGGGGGGGGGGGGGGCGCATGGGGGCTCCATACTCCTCGGTCGAGAGTTTAATGGCGGGAAACGTTTGCAGTCGCGGCGGATGAATAATAATCGCGGGCTCGCCATTACGAATTCTGTTCTCAATTTGGGACGGCCGATAGGGCCGTGATAAAGCCCTCGAAAAAAGTGGCCGAACGGGAAACTCGAGTTTCCATCGAAACGAGAGCGCTCCGCGCGTCCGAGGTTTTATAGAGCTCTCGCTCCGCAGCCTCCTCGCGTAACTCGCCGAAAAATAAAAAAGCAAAAAAAAAAAGAGGTAAAAATAAAAAAAAAAAAGGAAAAAAAAATTCGCAAGCGACGTTTTGATTTACGGATCTTTTTCCGGGCAACGAACGGACGACGTGCACATATTTTACGGGCGTGTTTTACGGCAAGCGCCGTGTTACGAGTGCGTGAAACCTGATAAGGGTGATGCATGAGACTTATAATTTCTTTAAAGAGTTGCGGAAAGAGAAAGACAGGGGGTGAGAGGGGGGGGGAGGGAGAGTCTTTGAACCGGAGTAACCCTCTTTTTCTGCTCTCGTGAAAAATTTACGTCGCGTTGAGTTTTAGACGATTCGTCGCTTTATACTTTCGTTGCTTTGTATTTAAAGCGCATTTCAGTGCGACGGAAATTTAATCTATTGCACGATGTAAATCCGAGAGAAAGTTCAATTTGAAATTATTTCGTTTCATCAGTTTCAGTTATTACCATGTCGAATAACGTACGTAAGAGATTGCGATTAAAACGTTAATGAGTTATAAAAAAATTATATGCGTATAACTTTTTTTGTATTTATATTATTTTTATGTTATATTTTTAATGTATTTTTGTTATATTATTTTGTTATATTATTATTATATTAATGTTATATTTTTTATATTTTTTGTTATATTTATGTTATATTTTTATTATATTTTTCTTATATTTATATTATATTTTTGTTATATTTTTCTTATGTTTATATTATATTAAAAGAAAGTCTCGCTTTGAGCTACCTTTTTTGAAGAATGTTGAAATACGTAAGTTTCTTCCTCCAATTGCGCCAGCACTCGTGTTATCTGTCAATAGAAATTTATCATTCTCGTTAATCTCTTTCTCGCTTTTGTTCCTGTTTCTTAATTACAGTTTCGAAAGTTTTAATTGGGATTTTTACAATTCGGCGAAAGCAATCTCTTTTCTTTCATTAAAAGAGGAAGGGGTCGAACTTTAAAATTCCGAAATAAAATCCCCGAAAATCCGACAGAAATGGAGAGAACGCCGACTATAAGATGGTTCTTGAATTATTCCGGAATATCCCACGAATTGCAGCGCAGTCGATTGAGGGACACTGCGATTTTATCCACTTCACGTTCGTGTCGTGCAGCGGACGCCGGAGAACAAAACAGGTTGAAGTTAACCGTCGAGTTAGTCGAGACGGTCGAGCTGTTTCGAGGCTCGGATTTGATATGGCTGGCTTCTCGTTCTGCCGGAGCTACTAACTAATATGTCAAGCCGTTTATCCTCCCTGCTTGTAACTCCGGACACGTATGTTCGGATCTTTCTCCTCCCCCTTCACTTCCACGCCCGCTTTTGCTCTCCCTCGTCCGACCTCCGATATCCTCCAACATCCTAACCGCATCTCGTCGCAGCCAGAAATTTTAGGGGTATATCCGGCGTGTGCTTGCGCCCTGCTACCATTCCGCCAACATGGCGTAGCGATTTGATTGAATTAATTAGCCCGATCGACGGGGGAGCGATTGTCGATTTAAAGACGCGACCGAAGTTACTGGGAAAATCGATGGAGAGGAGAAAAAAGCAGCGAACCAAGTTAAAAAAAAAAAGAACGCAATTATACAAGCGCGATAAATTGAGTATCGGGAAAAACCTAGTTACCCTCTCCCTAAATTAAGATACTCGATTGTTCGTTAAACAAACTTCAAGATCGCGATTCTCTTTAAATATTCGGAAGGGTGGGAGGGGAGGAGAAGCGCGCCCGATCACAAAAAAAAACTATAACGGAAACTTAATGTAAACTTGAAAAACTTACTCATATTGAGATTTTTGCGAAGATTGGGGCTAAAAGCTCCGGGGATAAAAAGGTTGCTTCACCGCGGAAACTTGGCTGCGAAAAGATGGACTTGCCGTTGATGAATGAGATCGCGGCGGAAGGATCGTACGGTTGGGCGGGGGAGGGGAAAGCCCCGGGGGCGCTCTGTATTTCATCGTTTGGTCTCGATACAGTCTCGACAATTCGCTCGATAAAATGGCTTTCTTCTGGCCCTATTATTCACGCCTGATTTGTCGCGGCAATCTTCCTCGCAGCGGGAAAAGGCGTCCCCGGGAGCGGCCGGGGGGCGGGGGGTACGCGGGACGCGCGGGAATTGCTCATTCGCGATTTGCATATAAAGCTAACTGATTTATCGCCCACCCCAGAGCATCGACGAGCCATCCGCCCGTATTTTCTCTCGCCGCATTTAGCGCCAAACGCCGACGACCGTCTGATTCTCGCCTCGATGTTCGCGTTCGATGTAGTCTTTCGGTCTGATTAACAAAGCGGTGTAATGATGGGACGTGGCGGTCGACGCGTTTAATAACGCGCGTGTATTAACGATATTAATCTGATACTCAGCCGACGGGATAATGCAATTGATTGCTGAATATTAATCGCTCGCGAGTCCTTTTATAGTAAAACGGCAGATTTTCGAATATAAGGGTAGTCGAAAAATTGCGACCATTTTTTTTCTCAAAAATATTTAAATAAATTAAGAGAATATATATAAATATATAAATATATAAACAACATGATAATTAAGAAACGAGCAATAAGAGCTCAAAACGCGGATGGTAAATTTCATAAACATTAATTGTTCGCGAAAATTTTTATAAATATATTTTTTTATAAATATATAAATATATAAATATATAAATGTATAAATATATAAATATATAAATATATAAATGTATAAATATATAAATATAAAAATATAAAAATATATAAATATATAAATATATAAATATATAAATACATAAATATATAAATATATAAATATATAAATACATAAATATATAAATATATAAATGTATAAATATATAAATATATAAATGTATAAATATATAAATATATGAATGTATAAATATATATTCTCTTAATTTAATTCAATTTAAAAAAAATTATTAAAGACTCAAAAATTGAATTAAATTGAAAGAATATATATTTATATAAGAGAATATATTATATATTCCCCTAATTTAATTCAATTTTTGAGAAAAAAATAGTCACAATTCTCTGATTATACATATATTAAAACAATTCTAAAAGAATATATTTAAATACATTAAGAAAATTAAATATATATAAATACATATTAATATAAATATATAATAAAAATAATATAATAAATATATAATATAAATATATAAATAAATAAAGAAAATAAATAAGGAAGAAATATATATTATAAATATAGCTAAGAAAAAAAAATAATAACATCTTCTGGCTGTTTTGAATTGATTTTGAGAGAATTTGATTTTGCGGCTGAACGATGCCTTTGGCCCCTAAGTTGATGCTGGCAGAGTAAAAGCATCTAAGATGCTTTATAATCGACTTAGACGTGCATCATGTAACGCAAACGAGAATGCATGTTAGCGTTATGTAGTGATAAACGTATCGACGATGCCTACCGCAGCTATTGCCGGGATATATTTCACTTACGTGGCCGCAGCCTCCTGTTTACCCCGCGTAAATTTCGCATAACTGTCTGACGCAGCGATAACATCGTTATATGTCGACGATGTTCGAACTGCGCGTCGCCATCCCGCATTGTTTCCCGCCGAACACGTCATCTTCGTGTATCAGGATCCCTGGATCCCGTCCAAGGCTCCGGAATCCCGTCACTATTGATGATATGAATGACTGTAGAAAAACAGCCGTATCTTCGAGAAAGAGGAAAAAATACTGCAAACTTTCCTCGAGGATCCCCGAAGATACGGATTCGGATGGAAGAATTTTTTTCGAAACTTTCATGCTTGCGTCGAATCTCTTCAACATCCAGAATCATCAAATTCCCATTCCATTGGATCGTCAAGTTTTTCAAGCTTCCCTTCCATGAAAATTAAACAAGGATTCGCTTTTTCCGTTCCGGCTGGAGTCTCATGTTTAATTAAACTCGCGCAATCAGCCGTGACCGGAGATTAATCCTCTTTGATCGTCCAATGAAAACGATCGCGCAATCTCGATTCGCGAAATCGGACGCCTTTCGCATTGAGGCGCGGCCGTACTTTATACCGCGGGGGACTCAAATTTCGGGCACGGATGTCCTACGTGCCCGATTTCAAAGGCTCCAATCTCCATTCGGCGCTTTGGGAGGCCACCGCGAAGAAAAGCGCCGCTCTTCGATCGAGCGCTTTCGAGACTGGGGGCGGCTCGGGGCTTTGTGCCGGATCTCTTTGTGAGCGATACATTCTATCAGATGTAGAAGTAACTGCAGCACGCGGCTTTTCCCGAAGTAAACTGCTCAGCTTTTTTGATCGAATATGGGAGGCCTGGTAGGAGATACCTTTCACACCTTCGAAAGCTCACAAACGAAGGGACAACGTCGAAAAAGAAGGGGAAAAAGAGCGATCGAGACTTCAATTTGGAATAAATCTCGAGAGCCGTCGATCTCGTGAAGTGCTAATAAAAGAATTCCTGTACATCGTCGATCGATTGGAATCCTACCCCCCAGAGGCGACAGGCCGCAAACATTCGGATTCATTTTTGTCGCGGATATTGTCCGGGAAAATTTTAAAGGGACGCTTACTCTCGTTGACCCGGACTCGACGGAGGCGTCGTCGCCGCCAAGATAAACAAGATAATTAAAAGATAATTAACAGATAGGGGAGCGTCGTACGTGACCATGCCGCGCCGGCTCCAGATAATCTCAATCCTCTTTCGCTGAAAGTGGCATGGGACGATAAAACTGTCGGGGGACGAAGAGCGAGAGGAGAGAGAGGGAGAGAGAGAGAGGAATAAAGAGGGTTGGCAACCAGGCAGAGACGAAGAAAAGAGGGGGACACGAGGGAAGAAAGGCCCTTGCCAAGTCCCCACGGCGATTTGTGCCCGCTTCCCGCAATAAAACCACCAAGCTACTATCACGAGAGCAGCTACCAGCCCCAGACGAGATCGAAATAATCCGAGCCGAATTATTCCGCGAGTCTCGTCGGATCTAGACCCAGCTCCGGATCCCGCACCTGTTCAAAATATCGGAGTCTGTAGAAAACGACACGTTGACAAAGATTCAGGGGAGCGGAAGGGAAAGCCTGAATACGCAAATAAGATAGGAAGATTCGCTGGAGAACTGCAGATACGTTGCAGACATCACGTGCGTCTCGGAAAAGATCAGCGATAGTCGCGGGAATTAATTAATTATGGACCTGCAAGGATAACAAGCCGGTCCGGAAAGGATCTGGAGACTTTCCGGGGGAACGTGGAGGAGAATTGGAATTAATTATAAAGCCGAAATTAGAAAATCCCCCGAGAAAGTGGAAACTCATTAGCGCAGGGACAATATGTGCGATGGTTGGGAATTTATGGAAACTGCAAGATAAATAAATTTCAGGCTTCTCCGCAAAATCCTGCGATTGTAGTTTGTCTTTCGTGAGACGTTATTTATTCCTACCATCGTTTACCATCTTTATCTATCGGTCGGTTACGACGTATTGATTCGCCCAGGCCTCGGCAGTTATTCCTTTACAAAAACGCGCGAGATATCTCTGGATTACGATTTTACCGCAAACCATAAACTGAAAAAAACTGCGATAACTGCTCGATCTTTGCGATTTGTTGCTCCTATCGGCCGATTAAATTGTGAGAAGCGAATCCAAACTTGCGATTCAGTTCGTGCGTTAACTTTTGGTAAATTATATTTCCCAGCAAACACCAAATAACAGTTGTATAACTGTTAGTTAAATTAATATTTCTCACTCAACAATATAACTGTTACATGTTATCTAACAGTTATATAGTATAAAGTTACAACTAACAATTATATAAATGTTATTTGGTGTTTGCTGGATTTCCTTGATCGCTCACAGATTAGAAAATATATCTAGCATTTCAAGGATTAGCAAAATTTAAAAAATCAGGCACTCAACTCAAATTTTAATAATAATTAAAAATAAATAGGAGCTTGAGAATATAAATTATCTTCTCAACTTAAATGTGGAAATAAATTTTACAATGTTTATTTATTTGATGAGTGAAAAAAAAACACTTTCACTTGTTGACTGTCATGTCACCTGTTTATGGGTGATACGGTATTTTATCGGCGGTCACGTCACCCGTATATTTTATTTATTCGATTGCGAATGATGAGGGGATTATATTGAAAAATATGTGCTTTGCGTGAAAGTTGTTTAGTGAGATGCACTTTGCGAGATATTAATTGAAATAATTAATAATCATGTTCCATATAATTCCTACTTTAAATATTTAATTTATATAATTGATTTTGTCTTTTTTTTTTTATTACAGATGATTGTTATTTTCAAGGTAATATTTCAACAATGTTCTTGCAGTTGTTTCATTTAATCAATTGTGTTTTTAATTATAAATAATAAGTATGTATCGTTATAAATGTATGAAAAATAATTTTCCCCGCATCGTATCCGAAAAAGAGGGAAAAGGGAGAATCGATATTAAAGAATAATGAGGAATTTCTGCAGATTATTCGAAAAATATGAATACGAGAGAAATTTACAGAGAATGTAACATTTTTTTCCATCTACATTATATATAAGCGATTTAATATTACATTATCTTACTGGTGAGGGTTTGTATCTAACCATCAAGACCTCCTCCTCCCTTAATCTACTTTTCCTGAATATATTCTGCTCCCCGACAAGATCACTCTGTTTTCATAAAAAACAGTCTCGGATCGACGACCCTCGATCGTGTTTGACATTAGCTTCGTTCGACATCAGAAGGGATTAAATTTTGCGTGAAATCCACATTAAACTCGGCGCGAGGAATGCGGGGGCGGGGGAGAAAGAGAGAGAGAGAGAGAGAGAGAGAGAGAGGGAGGATGCAAAAGAGGGGGCAGAGTGCGACAACACGAGCACGTACCAACATAATTTGTCTAACTGCAGCGTCCCGCTCGCATGGTCTGATGGTCACCGGGATTGCCGTCGTTGTAATTCGGCAACAGCTTGTAGTGGTTCCGAGTCTCATTGCCCGGTAACGTGTACTAATGCTCGTGCTATTCGCTCGTATTACACCGCCCGGTATAGCTAATCATCGTTAGTGACAGAGACATCGGCCACGACCAATTAATGGTGTCGAGACCCGTTGACGTTTCGCAAAAACTCACCCCCGGGTCGCGGTGCATAAACCTCACTGTTGCCTAAATTGCAATCTACACGTGACACCCGGGAAATGAATCCCGCGAATCCTGGAACGGATTTTCCCTATCCGCTTTCGATTTGAAAATTATTATCGACCTATCGCGCGTCGTCTGATATTTAAAAAAAAAGAATCTAAATCGAAATAGTACAATTTTACGTTGATAGTTATTGGCAGAAAGTCTATGAGAAACTTTGAAGAGAGATTGAGAGGGATGAGAGAGGGAGCTTTAATTGGGTCATAAGCCTCTCATGATTCAGCCAACTCCGAACGAGCCTTACGGTACCTACCTGAGTCCAAAACACTTTCACCCTTTCTCCTCTAGAGACTTCCCATCCGACCTCAAATCACTTTCACTTCGTCTACTCCGTTGTAAACTTCTTTCGTGTTAACTTTACAGCAACAGATATATTATATCAAATATATTAAATATAATAAAATAAAAGTATTGTAATATAAAAAGTTAAGAGGAAAACAATCAAAGTTTCTTCTCCATTTCTTCTCTTTCGAAAATGGAAATAATTGCAATTTACAACATATATCAATATTTAAACATATATCAATATTTAAACATATATCAATATATTTAAATATAATTAAAAGGTATTGTAATAAAAAAATCAGGAGAAAAACAATCCAATTTTTTTCTCTATTTCTTCTCTTTCGAAAACGGAAATAATTGCAATTATTTAAACATATATCAATATATTTAAATATAATAAAAAGATATTGTAATAAAAAAATCAGGAGAAAAACAATCCAATTTTTTTCTCTATTTCTTCTCTTTCGAAAACGGAAATAATTGCAATTATTTAAACATATATCAATATATTTAAATATAATAAAAGAATATTGTAATTAAAAAATCAAAAGAAAAACAATCCAATTTTTTTCTTCATTTTTTTCCATTCGGAGTAATTGCATTGGGCGACGAAACGAACAGGGTAAATTCGAGGAACGCGCGCATTGTGTATTTTACAATTGGCACGAGTCACTAATCAATTATCTTGCGGTGTAAGTTAATATTTCGGAGTTAGGAGATACCGCCGAGAGAGAGTCTCTCTCTCGGTGCAAAGTTGCAGCGACAAAATTCGCGAGCGCTGATAACGAAGTATAACGGGAGCGAGCGCAAAATGCAATTTGCAATGTCTTGCGCCACGTCGCCGACTTGGCGATAAATTCCGGATACGTTCGTGCACAATCGGGAGTGTATATATATATATACATATATATATATATATATATATATATATATATATATATATATACAATGTATATTTCATATTGCATAATGAATCGTCGCGCCATCGGGCCTTTAATTAAAATTCAGACCCGGCCCGTAATCAGGAAATAATAATTTTTACGCGAGCTCTCACCCGACACCCCGCATTATCGTCTTCCGCCGGGCCGGATGTCACCATTTGCATATCGCAATAATTCCAAGGCGAGAGAGAGCCGGCTATATATTTTTTATTGCGGCGACCTCGACAAATTGTATTTGTTTATTTATTGCGGGATTTTTTACGAAATCAATTCGCTCTCTCTCTCTCTCTCTCTCTTTCCTGAAGAGGTCGCTTTCCGTGCGTGGAATACGTATTGCGTTAAAATGCAATAAATGTAGGAAAATTAATAAAATATTGGCCGAATGGAACGTCAACTATATTTCTCTGAAATTGTCAAGTAATCATTGCACGCACAAATATTTCGATAACGAAACTAATTGTTTATTAACGAATGCTATTACAGCGAGGAATTTATTTGTTTCATTTCGTATTGAAGTAACAAATGCAAAGTATTAATGCGATACGCATAACAGATTCGTACACGATGAAAAGTATTCAATAATATTCTTTAAGAGTGGTATTGATTTCTGGTATATTTAAAGCGTTCGAATGAATAAAGGTGGACAGGCGAGATTGAGAGATCGAGAAATGAAACGTATGAAAGCAAACAGTATCGTAAAAAGTGTCGCGAGGTTTATTTTTGTATCGCCATTGCTGCGCCCACGCATTATCAGGCGTTGAATGGTCGTCGATAAGCTCGCGGTTCATTTTTACGCGATGGAAAAAAAAAAAGAGAAACACATGCGAGCAAGCCGGCATGTGCATGTTGAGTCGATTTGCACTCGTTACGAGAGCAATATTGCAAATATTTATTGCGAAAATATTTTCCTCCCAATCTCGGAAACTATTGTTTCGTCCTCGTAATCTCTGATCAGCGATTTGATTGAAGTTTCGTGGAAATTTTAACTATTGACAAGTGTTTCAAGAAAAGCAAACACGATTCGACAAATCAGAAACGTGATGTGGAATTTGCGGGATTTACCTTTCAAAAAGAACGTGAATTTCATCAAAATGACATAAACACTTCAATTTGCTTTTGTAAACGTATTTTGTATTCTCAGTTAGCGATTAGATTAATCATAAGTGGTATAAAATACTGATTAAATAAAAGTAGTAAGGTCGATAAAAATATAGGTCAATATATAATAATTTTTTAAAAATATAAAAAATAAATGTGGATTAATTAGAAAAATTAAATTTAGATGAATTTTTTTATTTTTCAGAATTGTAATTTATTGTTGTCCCAATTTTATTTTTTAATTAATTCTTTCAATTAATAACTTTACGTTAAGAATACTCGAAAATATGTTTACGTGATTTGTTCAGTTATAAATTTAATTATTCCAATTATATTTTAATTATATTTTAATTATTTTGTTAAAATTAATATTAAAATTAATATTGTGGATTAATTGCAAAATTTCAGTGCTGCCTGTAAATTTTGGAACGTCGCGTATACTTCATGAAATGTAAAGCGTTCTATCGTACTACCGACGTTTCTATCAGTATCCACTACTCTATTATTAATGCAATTGTGTGTATTATTATTGCAAATGAATAGCCTTATCATTATTGCAAATGAGCTATAGACTATGGTAATTAATATCGATGTATATACCGCTTTCTGTAAATTTACCGATTCCTGCGGTAGTTCCGAAAGTAAAAGGATAATTACATTGAGAGAGAAATGTTACGTGGATTACAAAATGTAGATTAATTATATGAAAATCAATCAAATCAAATAGTAAAAATATTTTCATAAATATTTATTTACATTGATATTTTCTATGTGTTTGTTATTCCACCTAATAAATGCCAAAGCGTCTCTTGTTTCTTTAGATTTCCGCGGAGGGAAAAATTTCTCTCTACCACGAAAAAAAAAAAAAAAAATATATATATATATATATATATATATATATAAATCTTGCTTTTTTTAAATGTTTAATTAAAAAGTAACTGAATTTATACTTTACGCGATCCTCTCCAGCGCAATCTGAAAATTTCCTAATTACAAAAATTTCCGCTCCCGGAAATTCAAAAGGATCGGCAGTGCTTCTCCGACAATTGTCGCTTTCATAAACTCCTCTATCCCTTTGCCTTTCTTCCCCTCTCCGCCCCCTCCCCCCATCTCTCGGGAAGAATCGCGTCAAAGCGCTCCTTAACCGTACGTTTGCAAAACACGCTTTGACGCGCCGGCAATAAACTCCCCGCTTCGCCGAGCACCAAGATCAAACCCGCAATTTATATCATAATTCCGCGGGGCGGGGGTGAGGGGGTGGATAGTCGAAGAGAGAGAGAGAGAGAGAGAAAAAAGAGACAGAGAGAGAGAGAGAGAGACACTGCGGCTCGAGAGGGGATTCTGTTTATTTTACCGTTCGGTCGACAGATTGGAGAGGTAGCGGAGTCGGTAATACGCACGGAGGGTGCATTGTGGTGTAAAAAGAGAGGGGGGGGGATGCGGTGGGGTTGCGGTGTCGGGGAAAGATTGCGGGATTACCGGACGCCGGTGTATATTCGTAGATATCGTCCCGTGCGGTACCCTTTTTTATTGTCGTGCCTCTCCTCCCTTTTTCTCGTCCCGGATTCACCCTCTCCCTCCTCGCCCCCCCGCCTCGCCCGGCGCTCGATCCCTCCGCCCCTCCGAGGCTATAAAAGCACTCTCCGCCGGTTACGGTTTAAAGCCGCGGCCGCTACGTCGGTCGATTTGTTAATTTGCGAGCCGACCACTACTTATCCCCGAGCCGGGGGTGCATTTAGAGGGCGAGCCGGGTGTCCGGAGAAGCGGCCGATAAAAGAGAGAGGGCTAGCCTGACAAGTTTATGGTTTTCGAATAATGCGGGATAAGCGCACTTCACCCTTATACGAAGGAGCCTGCTACCCTTATTGTATTAACCCGATAGCCCCGCAGCTTTTTAATTTGTCTCGCCGCTTATCGACCGTTATTTACACGCTCGCGCGCGTTTTTTCCGCTTTAATTAAGTCGCCTCCCCTCCTCCATCTCTCGTTTTATTACTTGTTGACGGATTTTATTGTCGATCGTTCCATTCGCGCGTCCCTCGTCGGATTTATGGCGAACGCGAGCAAGGAAATTTGCGGCCGAGTGATTAATTCGCGCAAAATTTCGCCGGAAGTAATCCGGATTCTCGAGATATGAGACGCGCATGAAAACCGAAACGTTTATCCGCGGCCAAGTGCCAAAACAAGTCCCATCCAGTTGGGAGCAGAATCGTTTCGGGAGCGGGAAAAAGCGCGGTAGACACTAATGCGTCTCTTCCTAGGAGGATATAGCGGGTGGTCGGCTTTCTTGCTGCCTTAAACATCGCTCGGAAAGTAGCGTACTTGCAGCAACGCGGCAACCGCTGTCGTTATTCCGCAAAACAACGAAAGAAGAAGCTCGGGGCTAGAACGAGAAATCTATTTGTTATTCCGAGCGACGAGCTCCGAATAATCGAGAGGCAAACGCGATAAAGCAGACGCGATAATTCCGAATCCTTACATAAATTGAGTCGATCTGATTCAGTAGAGTATAAGAAAGTGCAGAAATTAATTTTAATCACCCAGCAAACACCAAGTAACATTTATATAATTGTTAGTTATAATTTCACCCTCAACAATATAACTGTTACACGTTATGTAACTGTTACATAACATGTTATATGACTGTTATTTGCTGGGAATTAGGTTATAAATAAAATTAGGTTAATATATATTAAACTAACATTTAAGGATGTTTTGTACCTGTTTTCAAAATATTGAGAATTTAATAAAAATTCTACAGAATGTCCTTATATATGTTTAATCCTTTAACTACGATATGCATTTCTATTCGACGTCTATTGACGACAGCCGTAGTTAAAGGGTTAAAATCTTCAGTACAATTTTTAAATCGATTCATTAAAGCTCACAAGTTCACAAGTTATAAGGATTTTAATTTGCATCGAATTAACACGCGTTCTTATGGGAAACGTATAACTACGTCGATTCAAATGACAAAAACACATGGAAATAAGATTCAGAATTTGTTTAAAATTTGCAAAAGTTTAGATACAGAGGAAATATTTGGTCAAATAATATTGTACAAGTACTAACTGGTTAAAAAGATATTAAATATAATTCAATCAAGTTAGCTATGTATCTGTCACAAGACAAAATTCTTTGCCAAAAAGTTAAGGATGTTTTGTACCTATTTTTAAAATATTGAGAATTTAATGGAAATTGTACAGAATGTCCTTACATGTTTAAAATCTTCAGTACAATTTTTAAATCGATTCACTAAAGCGTTCGCAAGTTATAAGGATTTTAATTTGAACCGAATTAACATGTGTTCTTATGGGAAACGTATAACCACGTCGAGTCAAATGACAAAAACACATGGAAATAATATTCAGAATTTGTTTAAAATTTGCAAAAGTTAGATACAGAGGAAATATTTGGTCAAATAATATTATACAAGTACTAACTAGTTAAAAAGATATTAAATATAATTCAATCAAGTTAGCCATGTATCTGTTACAAGGCAAAATTCTCTGCCAAAAGTTAATTATTTCGATTAAGAATGTTTTGTATCTATTTTTAAAATATTGAGAATTTAATGAAAATTGTACAGAATGTCCCTACATATGTTTAGAATCTTCAGTACAATTTTTAAATCGATTCACTAAAGCGTTCGCAAATTATAAGAATTTTAATTTGCACCGAATTAACACGTGTTCTTATGGGAAACGTATAACCACGTCGATTCAAATGACAAAAACACATGAAAATAATATTCAGAATTTGTTTAAAATTTGCAAAAGTTAGATACAGAGGAAATATTTGGTCAAATAATATTGTACAAGTACTAACTGGTTAAAAAGATATTAAATATAATTCAATCAAGTTAGCCATGTATCTGTCACAAGGCAAAATTCTCTGCCAAAAGTTAATCATTTCGATTAACAAAATTCGGAATATTTCAGTAAAAACGCAATAAATATTAAAAAATACATCTCTACGCTGTAGCAAAGATCAAATTGTAATATCCCACACAATTTCTTACTCAAAATACACCAAAAGTAGATATTCGTGAAAATTGATTTTCAGCTACTTTTCGCTAGGATTGAACATACAAAACATCCTTAATAAAATATTCTCCAGAAATATATTGTGATTAAAAAAAAAGAAGAATAAAAAATAATAAAACTTGGAAGGGATCGTGAAATAACAGCGGTGGTGGGAAATGACACTGCGCTGAGTTTTAGCCATAATGTCGGAGACACTAAGACACAAAGGCGACTTTAACAGGTGCAGGTAGAGCCCTCTCTCTCTCCCTCAGAGTCGAGATAAAATGGAAATGCACCTTACTCGGTATACGCGAGTATCTAACTTGGTACGTGCGTTAGGCGCTTCGTATGCGCATATGTGGGGTGCGAGTGATAACGTTTCGCGCTACATACTGCCTCCATTCCTATTGGTGCGCGAATTGTTACGACCTCCTGGGATATCCTGACGGCACACACGATGTAACTCCTTTCAGGTACCTAGACGAGAGGAAGATCCGAGGCTGAACTGCCGACACGATGGAGGATAAGAAAAATATCTTAAAATATAAGGAGAGATGGCGGATCCAAAGAATGTAAAAAGATAGAGATAAATGGAAGAACTGAAGGATATTTCTGCGACATGATATAACTTCTATTTTAGCGGCAGAATAAGAGGATCTGAAACTAAGCTATAAATGATGAAGAATGACTAGAATTTTTTTCTTAATGTGAGAAAATAGAGAAGGGGGGATGCTAAAATAACAAACGTGAGGATAAGGATTCGAATAAGGATTTAAAAAACTCTAAGCTTAAAGATTTGCCAAAATAGATAAATAGATATAAAAACTTTTTACATAAAAGTATAAATTAAATATTATGCAATTATTAAATATTATTATTTTATTTAAAGCATCATGAGATAAATAAAAACATCTCAATAAACATTGAAATGCGAAAGCAAGAATTTTTTACAAGATGAGAACAATGTTTTACAAGATGAGAACAATGTTTTACAACAGTGAGAACAATTTTTTACAAGATGAGAACAAGAAGAGCAAAATAACAGGATAAATAAATCTTCGTAAATTCACAAAAATCTCTAAAAAAGATATGATATATTTAACCTGCATTTTACTAGAAACTATTTTTTAAATATTAAAAAAGGGACTTGTATATTCGTTTGTATCGTTTAATCCTTCGCTTGGGACGTGACAAGTTAAAGCCGGTTTTTCACTTCAATGAAGAAATTCACAAAATTCTACTGTAAAATTGTGAAATCAAATGTTGACATATAATTCCGTATTTTATCATGATATGATTTTTATCCTGAGCTTTCGAGTATTTTCTTAATAAATATAATAAATGTGTAATAATTTAAAACACAATTATTATTCTCACATAATACATCATATTCATAAAACTGTATATCTAGCAATATTTTATTTCAAAAGAAATTATTTGAGGGTAATTATACATTTTTTAAATTTCTTGTCTCCAAATAAAAAGGAAGGGACAAAGGAAACAGATTTAGAATTTTAATTCATTGAATAAACAAGATTTAATATATTATACTTTAATTTCTCGATTAGAATCGTCAAATTTCTCTGATTCTCTCTCCGTCTCTCTTTTCGTATCCCTATTTTTCTCAGGCAATTAAACGAAATTTATGTTGTTATTCATTGCCATGGATTTGAAATCTCTTAAGGCAAAATTGAATGCCATAAATAGTCGACATGGCCAATATGTCAAACATCTTCGATTCTGACGTGAGTAAACGTATTGGTCCAATATCCTCGTTCGGATACATGCAGTCGCTGTTACAGTGTAATAGCGTTATGCGCGTCGGCAGTCAGGTGAACGATGAACCCGGACAGGTTCGGCCTATTCTGCCTCCCCTCGGGGAATAGTCGTCGCGTGATAACTGAATAATTAATTAGACGGTGAGATTAATTTGCGAGGAAGCGAGCTTCTCGTTTGGAATACGATACCGGCGGCTTGTTCGCGAGAGGGGAGAAAGAGCGGGCGGGGGGGGCAGGCGGGGAGGGGGACGCGGGGAGGGGTGGACCGCACCCCCTATATATTCGGCAAGATTTATCGCTTACTTGATGACTTTACTTTGAACGATTTACGGGCCTTAACTGCCATTACGACGGACGCAATTGGCTCCGTTGATTTTACGCGATCGTCGATCCACCGCCGCCGATCATTTAATCACTGCCAGTTACGCGAACTGACGGCCCAAAGGCAAAATCGTTTCAAAACCCGATAATTTCGCCCCACTCCGTTCCAATCCATCCTCGTGCCTCGGGAAATGTTTTTTAAAGTGACAAAGTTTTAAGATGTTACATTTCAAAAATTGAAAAAAGGGACTGCAACGTAAAAACACGACGCTAAATCATCAGACGCAAATAGAAAGTGCATCGGCTTTGAGACGATTTTGCCTGAAATGAGCTTTTCGAAGATCTTAAAAGAGAAAGAGAGAGACGAATTTTTGGAATGTAAAGGAAAATAAATAAGGGAAATGAAAGGGAAATATAAAGGCAAATAAACAATGATAAGTAATTTATTTAGAGATTAAATAATTAATTTGTCTCGAGATTTTATTAATTTATTTATATTAATTAATTGCTATAAATTGCTCTTAATTAACTAATTAGCTCTAAAAAATAATATATCAAATTTGTCGTTACATTTAAAAAACATAATTGTAAAAGTAAATAATTATTAGAATTATTTAAAACGATTGTAAATTTTTTATTCCAGCATACTTGAATCTTCATCCTGATTTCATCTTGAAAGACCAGTCGGCAAAAGTGTAAGCTATGCAAGGAACAAGGGTAGGCGAATCGATCGAGAAGCCGCAAATTATGTATAATATATACACGTATATAAAACAAGTCGGGGCGCGAGATACCGTTCGAACACGCAGGGTGTTAAAGGATCAAGATTCAATCCCGGGCGAAGATCTCCTGCAGCGGAGTCGCCATTGACATGCAAATGAAATCATAAAGCTGCAGCGAAGCGGCGGAGGTATCGTCTGTAAGGTATAATTACTGGCGCATCGATCCCGGCCTGTATCTCCCGCAATTATCTCCCGCATTTAATCAGAGTAAATTCACCTATTGTTGGCGCAATACGTGCGTCGTTTCGCTATGATTTCGATTAACGCTCCCGTCGGCCGTCTCTCCCCCGACGCCGGAAATGCCGAAGGCAACGATTGTTACACGCGTGCGAAGCTGCAAACGTCATTACGTCGCGCGCATTTGCCGCGCGTGCGTTAATAAACTCGGCTACGTCATGATTAACTGCCCTGAAACACGAAACGAGCTTCTTGAGGATTCGCAAGGAGAGAGACAGAGGGTGAGAAAGAGAGATACATCTCTTAGAAATATCGATAAAAATGATTAAATAGCAACGAGAGTAATTATAAATTGCTATAATTACAAGCTCTACAGAAATTAATAATAATAAAAGTATATTGGATATAATAAAAATATATATACTTTTTGGATATAAATTATTGCTACGGTTCAAAAAGGGTATAAAAATAGATACATATTATACTAGAAATATCAAGAAAAATAATTAAATTTCAACAAAAGTAATTATAAATATATAAGCTCTAATAAATTAATAGTAAAAACCACTTGTCGAAATTATTGCTGTAATTAAGAAGATAATTACAAGAATAGATAATTAATGTATTGAAATTATTTAAAAGAATTCTTTAAAGTAAAACATTTAAATAAATTAAAAAAAAAATGTATAATAAAAATTTTATAATATAAAAATTGTTATATATCTCGCTATATGTGTAAAATTTTCACGTGTATTTTCATTTTATGACAAATAATTTGCTAATATGAAATACTTTTCCAACGACAAATTAATAGCAATTATAAAATAATAGTGGAATAATAAATATGACAATTTTATAATGATTATATATATATATATATATATATATATATATATATATATATATATGTAATCCTATCATTAGAAAATGTTATACTATCATGCATATACAACGTGACGTTGTTTCAATACATTACAATAATGCATATTAATATGCATGATTAGCAATAATTATACAGCAGTTATACGTCGCTGTAATAATTGAAAATTATAAACCTGATTAAATTCTACCCTTCAAACGCCATGAAAGCTACACGCGATCAATTATTCCGTGTCAATCGAAGCGCGATCGACGATTGAAAGACAGAGGGGAGATTGCACGATGGATTTTGTACGGACTGTTTCGCGGACAATGTCCGGAAGCCGGGCATTTGTAGTCGTCGTGCGGCGGCGAGGGAAGCCTTCCCGATGGACCCGATGCACCCTCCCGATGCACCCCCCCCGCCGCCTCCCGCTGCACACGACGGCCATCGTTCACTCAGCCAGACCGGCGGCCACTTGTCTTTGTTTTATCGAAATGCGATACGGTCAGCACCGTGTAACGTTGGCTGCACCGCTAACCGATAATGCATGACCTCGTCCTATCCACGAAATTGCGCGGTCTCGGTGCATCTCCGATGCAACTGCACCGCTGTACTTGTCGGTCCATCGGTCCATCCCTTTCCCTCTCTCTCTCGTTCTCTCTCTCTCGCTCTCTTTCTCTTCGTCTCTGTCGAGGTACGGCACGTTTGTTCCTACGTGCAAACCTTTGACCGTCTTCTAAAGCCCGATAAGAGGATTGATGAAGTATGAGGCTTTCCATTCTGTGAAGTCTGAAGCTATATATGTGAAAGGAGCAAGCAATATGTCACTCTGTGACTGCGAATAGAGTAAAAAAATTGAATGGAATAATAAAGTAAAGAGGTAAAAGATCGCTTTACTTCTTTTTTATATTTTTTAAGACGGTGTAATAGAACGCACATTTGCTTGAATCGATATAAAATACACTTATGATGGGGATTGACATTTACAAAAATTTAATATCACGATTAATAATTGCATCAATTTTCCATTTATTGATGTATTTTAATTATGAGACCAGTTTTTCGAAAATAAGAAAAGGATGTTTTACCAGGATTTCGATGAAATATTTCACCATCATATCAATGAAAATAATTTTTAAAGTATAAAATTCAACGAAACATCAAAATTCAATAAAAAATACTGAATATTCACAAGGATTGCATCTTTCTCTATTTTTACCAAAAAAAAATTTACACTAATTAATTATTTTTATAAATTATTTATTTAATTATTTTAATTATTTATTTAATTATTCTTATAAAATAAAAAATCATTAAAAATACTTAGCAATAATATTTTTCCTTAAAAATTATTAATTTTACAAATGCGCATTTTTAAATGTAAAATCGCGATTAATTGTGTACTGTCATCTCTATCGATTTCCATTTCAATAACACTTATTGAAACTCATCAAGTTTGCAGCAACGAGGGACATTTTCTCTGTCGAGGCACATTACACCATTTTACCCTATGTAAAAAATTAAATATAAATTATATTCGTTCGTTTCCCCTCTCAAGCTCGTCGTTGCTTGTTCGAGGAATCAATTAACATCGAGAATTCACAGATATGTCGCAAAGTTTCCTGGATACCACGGGGAGAAACACTTTTGGAGTCGTGATGTACAAGTTTCCCGGGACGTCGTGTACATCCATGTCGCGAAATATCACGTCAAAGTAAGAGGGGAGAAATGGCGGACGAGCGGCTTTTGGACACACGAGCTCCCGTCGTCGTTTATCGATACGCCGCTCTTGACAAAATATCGGCGCGCAGAGAAGTTTCTAAAAAGCACTTGTGTGGCGAGGCCAAGTTCCCTCCCCCCCCTCCGATCACCTACGAGTGTTCCTTCCGTTGAGAGAACGACAACGTCCAAACTTTACTTATGAATAAATTTCGTCGCATCATCGCGTTTACGCCGCCGTTTATTACTTTCCCGTCGTTACTCGCGTCCCGAGAAGTCAGCCAAGGCAAACGCATCCCCCTGTGTGAAGGGGAGAAGGATGGCTCATATCGAGACGAATTCCTTATCCCCCCTTTGTCTCTTGCATATTTTAATTTTCAATTAAATCTCAAAGTGATACAAAATGGCAAACGCTCTGATTCTCCGCGATATAAATCCTTCTTTCATTAATTATCGTAATTAATTAGAGCAACTGCGGTAATTAATTATAACTTTTGTGCATTAGTTTTCGAATTTTTGTTTACTGAAATTTAAAGAAGCACGTGCTTCAATTTTTATCATTTTTTTCTCTGTCTCTCTCTGTTTATATCTTCCTCTCTTTCGAAATTATTGATATTACTTTAAATTATATTAAATTTTTTCTCATCAATTTCATCATAATTTTTTCCCATAATTAATTATATAAAATTACAAATAAAAATATTAACGTTAAAATATTAATTTATTTATTATTATGTTAAAAAATATTCTAAAACTATAGTATAATAATAATAATAATATATAATTATAATATTATAATATTATAAAATATTAATATTATTATGTTAAAAGAATATTAATTTAAACAATACAAATAAAAATATTAATCTTTGCATAAGTATCAATTTTTACGCCAACTCTTGAAATTCTGTTTGCATTCAGGGGATTCGATCAAAGGATGTTAAAAAAACGCTGTCAGCGTATATCCGCTGTGTTAATTCGACGTATAATTTCCCGTAAAAAAAAGGTGTGCGCGCTAGTTACACGTGTAAAATTCGCAGGCGTGTATAAAGTCTCTAACTATCCTAACTACGTGAGGCTAATTCGAACGCGTGAGTTTCAAAGAGCAGCTAATTTGTCGCATCGGCTATTCCCCTTGACGAGCTTGGCGCTTTTTTAAAGCCGAAAAGAAAGCTTTTTGTAGCATCTTTCTATTCATGCCGGCGGAATTAATGTTGCCTACCAGAAAGGGACGCGATCTAATGTCGCGACACCAAACGACGCCACATTATGCACTGCGAATTAAATATCTTTCTTCAGTTACCAAAAATTTTCATCACGGATCCTCTTTGAATTTGCTACATTTATTGCAAATAATTTTGCTCAATGTGTAGAAAATAAATATAAATATAATAAATATGGACACAAATATGCAAATCAACATAGATTTTTGAAACGCAAATATATAAGCATTAAATTCTTTTTTTATACTTTTAAATATAAATATCTTAAGAAATAGAGGGTGAATTGTTAATTTGCTTTTAGGGGCGGCGTGCAAATGTAGAAAAATTTGCAAGTATTAACATTTTCAGCTTCTTAGCGGGAGCTTTTGCGGTTTGATGAAAAAGATTGCCGGTGGAGAGCGATTATTTATAGCCCGCAGAATTTCTCATTACACCATCTTGCGTTGTACGAGGCGGGGAGAAACGAATTCTAGATTTCCCCTGTGTCATTGGATTAAACGTCACGGTCGGCCGGAAATGGATAGCGTCATTTCCTATTCGGTCATGAATTATATGCCACGCAAATTTATCCCCGTCAGTTGCAACTGCACCTGTACCGATGTGTGGATGAACAAAGGGCCATAATAATCGTAAGTAATACACTCCGCGAGCGATAACGCACTGCAGCGTTATATACTTCAACAAGTTGATATATTCCACATGGGATGCCACACAATTTTTATTTATCAAAATTTTTATTAATACTTATTCGTCATAATTCTCTGGAATCGGAGATTGCAAAAAATTTGTCATATCATTTGAAAGAATAAACAGCACAGACTATTGCTGTTACATTGCAGCAGCATCGCAATATTGTCGCAATACTGCTGCAATGTAACAATTTAAATTTGAAAATAATTTAAATTTATCAATTTAAATTTATTAATTTAGAAAATTATTAATTTAAATTTATTATTTAGAACACCCTATATATGCGGTTGTGTAGAAAGGCGGAGAAGGTGTCGGGGGATTTTTTGAAACTCTTTGAACTTCTTTACGTTTCTCTCGAAAATAGAAAATGCTCATCAGGTGATGCCTCTTATGAATGTTTCAAATTCTTGATGATGTAAAGCAAAAAACGTAGGACATTTGAATTTAATACGCATATCACGATGGATAAAACAATGTCAGCGATCGTGGATAATTTTCACACGTCCTACTTAATCGTATCGTCAATTAGCGTTAATTAATGTGATGTTTAGGGTGCCACCGGTATATCGGTTTACAGCAATTTAGCGGCGTCACCCTAATGGATGTGACCCCGTGAAGCGTTTATCGAATCCGAAGCCTAGTCTCACGTTACTCGAATGTTTAGTTTCTTACTCACGTTGCGCTGATCAAAGCTCTCCCTTAGGGATCCGAATCTCGGCGCACTTCATATCGTTCGAGACGCGCTATTAGACTCACCTGAAACAAATGTATCGAATGTTAGTTGTAAATATCAGGTGGAGAGAAATCGAGAAGAGCGATTCAGTTATATTTTCAGAAAGTAATGCATTGTTGTGACAAGCAAAAGACGTGTTTATACATTTATACAAGTTATTTCAGATCAATTCTCCCTCTAAAGAGGGTCTCTCCTCTTCCATCATATTTTCTGAAAAATTTCAAATCTCAACTCGCTTGGATCTCCTCCTGGCTCGCTCAAACATATTTTACGTCATTCAGAAGCTATAATAGATTGTGCTCGCATTCTTACCGGAATTCGCGATTTCATCGCATTCCTAAAATTTATCTTCGATTTTCCGTACCCCCTAAATGGGTATCTCCAACTATTCGGAGACGAAGGATCTTGCAGTTCTTGTAGCTTCCGATTACTTACAGGATCCTCGAATTCTTAAATCCTGCGTGTCTCGCGAGGGTCGGGTCACATGCTATGACTCGTCCTCGAACTTTAAATGACGTTTCAAACGGAGCTCGATCGTAAAAGTCTCGCTTCGAGATAAGAGAGAAGCAGAGCCTGAGTCGGGTAATTTGGTAATTCGAGGATCTCAGGAAAGAAATATATTTCTCCTTCGCGCTCCCTTCTTTTCGCCATTTCCGCCTTCCCGATATTTTATCCAGCGACGAGCATTCGGATGTTTGTCGTTTCCGTAAAAAAAAAAAAATCGTTAGGTTGTATTTATAGTATCCCCGGGTATCTTCTCGGGGAACGCAAAATGTATTTTATATAAATTTTCCCACTCTTACATGTTTCGTGGACGCAAATTTACTTTTGGTTAGGTTAGATCCCCTATTCTTTATCTACACATTTTTCCTTATTCGAGATATAGTACACTTTTATGGAGGAAATTTAAGTACAAGTGCAAATATTCGAGAACTAGGCATTTGTATCTAACCGTGATGTAAATATCTGCATCTCGTGTGGAATGAGAAATACGAAAATAATTTACGCTGCTTAAAATAGCATGATGCTCGCGGAATAACCCTTCACGATCGCTATATGATCGTTATATGATACCCGGCACGCATCATAACCCGATTATGGCAGACGAATTATTGTCCGCCGAACAATTTCGAGTCGACGATGCCGCATTAATGTTGCTAATTAACTCATTTTCGTTATTGTTGCGGCAATCTGTGGCATAATCGCGGCCGCATCGCTTTGTGTCCGATAAATTGGTGCGCTATTGTGCGCACAATAGCGCTTCGTGATCTGCCATGCCAATTTTTCACGTCTCGTTTTTCCATTGATAGATGTCACACTATTTATTACATCGCGCAGACTGCGTGTAATTGTGGAAACGGCCGTTTTTCCAAATTATCTTGTACGGATGAAAAATATTAGGCTTGACTTTTTAATTTCTATCCACAAATTGTTTTCTACAAAAATTTTATATTTAATTTAATTTTGATATTTTATATTATATCTTATATTTTATATTATTTTATATTATATTTCATATTATAATATATTTATATTATATTTATATTATATTTTATTTTGATATTTAATTTTATTTCACTTTTAATAATTAATTCTATTTAATTTTATATTTATATTATATATTCTATGAAATATGTAAATTTTCATGGAAATGAGAAAAATTCTATGCCAACGATATGGATATCCGGATATTTCTCTTCTTAAGGTTGTTTAATTTAACGAATTTACTCTCGTTAATTTAATTTTTTACAATTTCCTTTCGAATTTTTTTCGATAAACGAAGGGAATCTAAAATACAGAAGAGATTACACATGGGAATGAGAAGTTTCGGTTCCGCGTAAATTCCCAGCGTCGTCGTGACGCCGGCCGTCGCTGCTTAGGCTTAGAAGAGATTCCGGTTAACCGAGCAAGGATTACGAGGACGCCGTGTTGCAGGGGGGGGGGAGTCCAGGCTGACTAACCCGGGGGATAACGAGGCCCGATCAAATTCCGGGTGACGTGTTAAGCTCGGCTTAGAGGCCCTTTACAGCCTTAAGAAGCGCGGATCGAAGGCGCCACGTTTCGTATATCCACCTCGAGGGCGCGGATAAATTATATTCTTGAAGCATATTTAATCCGAAGGGAGCTGAGAGGGGCAATCAATGTGTATGCGATATAAAAAAAAATGTATATTGCCGTTCACGAGCCATTGGTTTCTCGTGTTACTTTAAAACGGTTATCGGTCGACGGGTTATCCTGGGATGAACAAGGACCTCGGTTTCGGGGTTGCTCCCCCAGGTTCGGAGGGCAACCGAGTCTCTCCCCCTCTCTCAATTTTCAATCGCAGCCCACGGTTAGAGAACTTGTTCTACAAGAGCGAACGCAATCCAGCAGAGGAAGGGTGGAGAAGGTGAAGATGGCGAGTCGGGAATCAGGAAATTCGGTGACGGGGGTGGGCGGGGGGCGGCGGATGCATTTCTTGGAGTAAACTTAATTACTCGGTGGTGCTCGCTGCGCTCTGACATTTGGCAACGAGCCTCTAAATCTCCAAGAGGAACGGCGACGCCGTTCCAAATTGCGCTCTCGCTGAGGCAATCACGCGTCCCTCGCCAAGCACGGCTCTCTTCCGCGAGGACGCGTGACCCGGCGATCGCGCATAAATCTCCTAATAGTCCGGTACATCCGTAGATTTCGAAATCATGCCTGGACGATCGCGTTTGAATCCGTAAAACGCGGGATTTCATTAAGCGAGACTCGCATGACGGAAGTCACCCGACTCTGCCTTCCCTCTGTTCGCGAGAATATTGATTCCGCAAAATGGCGACGTTATACGATAGTCATTAACGGAACGGAAGTAAAACAATGGGCGTCCAATTATTTCACCCTCGTTTATTCGAATTCTCAGGCCCGAAACTTCTCTCATAAATTTGCGATTAAGCGACGAGCGAGCACAAAGTGGCGAAAGCGACGAGGAAGCTATCCCTCGGTAGGATCATATACGAAATAAAGCGCCTTACGCGGCGGGTTCTCCTAATACGGAGAACAAAACCGAGCTCGTGGGGAAGGAGGATATTTCTCTCGCGCGAGGGGACATTAATACCCCGTAAAAGACGTGCCCGTTATTCCGGTAACAGTCCGGGACATTAAATAGTCTACGGCGAGTGGCGTTTTAACGACGACGGCGACGATTGTTGTAAAATCTCGGTTGCGGTCGCGTCTTAAAACTCGTGAAATATCGACCTCACGACCCACATCCCCCATCGACATCCTCATTCTTTCGTTAACGATTTATTCCGTCGCGATTCTCGAGGATCTTCCCGTCGTTACCATCCCTCTGCAGCCGTTCTTTTTCTCCTCGCGCTCGAGCAATTAAGATAATGAAGAGAACTCGGGAAAAGTGCGAATTTCGGCTGTTTAATTTTCTACAATTCTTTTTCGGAGATTTCCTCGCTCCCATAATTTCCCTAGAATTATTTACAAATTTATTTTTGGAAAAAATACTTTTGGAAATTATACCAAATTTCTTTTCAGACCTAACTTAACATAATCTTGTTATAGGCGCACATATCGACGTTTGTTTAATGATCTAAAATATTCCGGCAACAGCACCTCGTCATCCCTTAACACGGTACGCTCTCTTAATATTTTAATCAACTGTTGTAGCGTTATTTATGCACTAAAGGTATGCAAGCGGAACCAAGAGGACGAATTTAAAAATCTACGCGTGCGCCATAAATTCGTAACATCGCGTAGCGCGCTTTTGTATTATATAACATTAGGCAATATAGCCGGAGCCGGTTGCATTAATTATGTTTTATTCTCATTAACCCCGCAAAGGTGATATCTCGTACGTATGTGAGCTCGTAACGATGTATAATTAACGAGCACTCGCTGCTTAGCGGTTTCGGGATCATCGGTGAGGGACTACTCTTCAACCGCGCAGCATCTAATAAGGCATCCACGCTTTCAAAGATTTAATACCGACAGAATTGGACTCTTGTAGCTAGAGCTGATTATGATTTTTTTTTATTTTAGGCATTTTTTTATCACATTTTTTTATCGTGAAATCATACACAGAGAATTGTGTAATCTTGTACGAGAAGATTTCATGTAAAAAGGAAGCATGAGTATAGTTTCCTTTTCAATAACGTAAAAATTATCTATTAAAAAATGTATAATGTAAATTAAATAAATTCGAATTAATAATTCAATAAATATATTGATATTATAATAATAAAAGCGAGTGCAGATAAATTTTTAAAGTTGTCTAATTCTCGAGGTGTCACAATATTTTCCATGGTTTCCATAAGAAAGGAAGAATGGGAACTTGTTAAGGCTAAACCAAGTCATTGGCGGCATATTGTCCCGTCAGCCTAACTGAAATGGATAGCATCTAATCTTGTGAAACAGCCCGAGACAGCAACAGGAAATAATGGCGTCGTAGCAAAGCAAAAGGGACGCATAAGAGGGAAAGCAGGATAATCATTTGTTAGATTAATCGAGGTTTGTGCTTTACGTTCTCGAGTCTTCGGTTCCTCGGAGATCCTCGAATTTTTCATACATCAAATCCCTCGTCTTTCATATCCTCGGATGCTCAAGATCTTTTAGTTCTCAAATATTTCGCTCTCGAGTCTTTGCCGTCTCGAGTCCTTTCGCTATTGAAAACTTCTCTTTAGATTTTTAACGTAGAAAACCTTTGATATCACTAATATCTAGATTCTCGAATTTCTAAAAAGAAGACGAAAATTAATATTTTAAATAATCGCAAAGAACAATATATTTATATATTTATATATTTATATATTTTCATATTTACATATTTATATATTTATATAATTAATATATAATATGATATATATTTAATTATATTTAAATATATTTAAATATATTTTAAATATATTATATATTTATATATTTATATATTTATATATTTATATATTTATATATTATATATATTTATATATTTTTATTTTTATATATTTTATATATTTATATATTTATATATTTATTTTTTTTTTTTTTTATATATTTATATATTTATATGTTTATATGTTTATATATTTATATATTTATATATTGTAAATTTAATGACTTATTTTAAGATTATTTTAGGCTTTTTATGTTCAAATTCGAGACTTTGTGTTCGTCAATTTTGAAAGTTCTAATTTTTTGTATTCTTGAGGGCATCTCGACTCTTTGAAGTCGATTGACTAGCCGTGACTAGTTGATTTTTGTCCTCGTTATCCACGATATTGTAGCGCGAGAGACGCTCGATAATTATGTCTTAATTAAGACGTTTGACCTCGTTTCCGCGGTGGCTGCTTTCGCTCGTTCTAGTCGACGGCCATCTTCCGCCTCGCTGCGCTTCGAGAAATGTTTATACCTCGCTTGCTTGCGGTAAATACCTTCGACAGCGATGAACTTTACGAAACGACGCCAAACGTAAAATGCGGTTTTATTATCCGTCGAGTCGCCCATCGAGCTCTAGTTATTTCACCTTCGAGGCGTTACCTCCGATTATAGCTGGCGACAAGTAGCATCCTTGATTCCGCGAATAAAGGACTCCGCGAGTGCCGTCTATTCGTTACTTTACGTCTCGACAAATTGAAATTGAAATCGAGAATTTTTCTTTTTCATCGACATGTTGAGTTATTAATTAAAATTCTAATAAATAATTGGAATAATAAAATTTAAATTTAAAAGTTTCACATTAATTTACAATAGATAGAATTTTATTTTAGAATATAGAATATTTCAGATGGCTTTTAAACAATCAAAATTAAAAGCTCGCAGTTTAAAAAGAGAGGGTTTAAAGTGCATTATTTAAGCTCTTTATTTAAGCTTTAGACGATCTATAAATTGTAGTTAAATTTCAAGTAAAATTCTATTAAAAATTTTATACGACACGTACACATTTAATGTATGTGTGTACTTTATATTTTCAAATATTTTCTGCATTACATATGTGTGATGTTGTAAACAGAATTGTGCTTTAAATTTTACCGCGGATTGTCCGTAAAGTGTAAGCTTTAAATACTCTTATAAATAATTATTTAATAAATAATTATAAATAATTATTATAAATAATTATTTTATAAATCATTTTATAAATAATTATTTCTATCAACATTTTACAAAGCTTACTTATTTTTTCTCAATTTATTACATGTTTAATATATTTCTTTTATATTAATATATATTTTTTAATATATTTCTTTTATATCTATTTAATTCTAATATATACTTTACACAATGTCCTCGGTAAATTACGTAGAAGGAAGAGTACCGAGATTGAGGCAAAGCCCGATGTTTGTTAAAACGTCATCAATTCAGTCTTTAAAGAAGCCGCAGTTCGACAGGATCACCCTGTATGCGATAAGGATCCATTTGGTGGCTGACAAACGGGGATTTTGTTTGAAGTGCGGTTGATGGGTACGAGGTTGACTTTTCAACTTAAATTAAGTTCGCCTGCACAGAGGAAGGGAGAAAGAGAGAGAGAGAGAGGAGGAGAAGGAGGAGGGAGAGGGAGGATGACGCAAAGGAAGCAAATTTTATACAAATTAGACGGCCCTATCTCTCCGCACCCTTCCGCTGAAATTGCCCTCGTTTGGCTTTCAGTCGAGGCCTCGTTGCCTCGCTAAGATTTCACCAGGATACTTTGTAAATTAAGCCCTTACTGAGGTGAACATCGGCTACCTTTCAACTGCGTTCAGAGGAAAACGTTTCTCTCTTCGCGTATAATCGACTATTGCCGCGTTTAACGGAAACAGGTGCAGCAACTGCGATTTATCTACTGCACTTTTTGCCAGACATTTTCGAGACATTTATTCCGTCGCGTCTCAGAATTTTCTTACTTTACATAAGACAGTTACCTCTGAGTAGCTTCCTTATTGCTTAATATTGCATATTATTATTGTGTAAATAGTTTTATTACGTGAAATTTATTCTCTCTTCTTATTTATAATTATTCAAATTATTTACTAGTTTATAATTATTTAAATAAATTATTACTTAATTATTTAAATTATTTGAATAATACACATATTTTATTATTTAAATTATTGAAATAATAGACATATAATTTCTCGCTCTCTCTTTCTTTCTCTCTCTTTCAGTACATTTAAAATCATAAATTAGCTTTCGAACATTTTAGAATAAAGTTAGAAGACTTCAAACATATTTTTAGCTACTTATTAATTAATTATATTACGAGTACGTTATAAGAAAATTGCTTAATTATATGTGACGAAGATTAAATTGCAATTGAACAGCTTCAAATATGTAAAGTAAAATATGATTTCTAATATGAATGCAAAGTATTCTTTTTCTTGCGAAGCAAAATTTAATAATTAATTGCTGAAAGATTAATTTCTCTTGTAACGTAATTACAAGATATAACAAAAGAGTCCTTCCAGCAAACACCAAGTAACATTTATTAATATTAATATTAAATATAATTATTAATATTTTTATAAATATAATTATTTACATTTAATAATTATTTAATAAATGTAATTATTCTTAAATATAATTATTAATATTTATATAGATATAATTATTTACATTTATTAATATTAATATTAAATATAATTGTTAGTTGTAATTTCGCACTCTACAATATAAATATTACATGTTATATAACAGTTACATAACATGTAACAGTTATATTGTTGGGAAATAAATTAATTTTTCCACGTTTCGGGAATTATCGTAAATACCGATCCGCCATTATGCGTGCTCCATTTGAAGACGCAATTTCACCCTCGAGGAAATCGCGCGGATATTCTTGGCGACCGAACGTCGGGGAAATCGCATGTTCGACTACTCGAAAATATCTGTAACCGTTCAAGACGGTCCGTATCTCCGATCTCGCTTATCTCCTGATACTTTCGGCTTTGCTTAAATTTCCGAAAATGGAAAATCAACCTTTAACGGGGGCATTGGAATCATTAGGGGGCAAAAATTTCCGAGCTCTAAGAAATTTCTTCCTCCCCAAGAAGTTGCGGCGCACGTTCTTCCAGGTTAGGGCGCCTTAGGCGCCCTAACTCGTCGGCAACGATCGGATTAACTGGAGATTTTCTGCTTCTACTTCCGTAACGCGGCGTTTTCTCGCGAGATATGAAATTATCGAAGTTGGAAAGTAAAGCCGGAAGATGCGCTCCTTCATCGTGGAAACTTCCGTTGCTCGAAACGTCGTTTAAACTTTCCGATTGCCGTTTACGAGTAGGTACTTGGGCCCTTCGCAGTCGATGGCGTCCCTCGCCATCTTCTCGATGCTGCGTGACATGCGAAATTTTTTTATCCATTCGCCATTAACTAATAGAAGTCAAATATGGCTGTACCGAGCACCAAGCACTCCAACTGTTGGGAACAAAATATTTTCGAATGAAATATTTTTACAGATTCGATCAAGTGTTTTCTGTGGATGGAACATGACGTTACTTTCAATAATGAGATTAATTTATGTATAATAAAAACAGATGTTTTCTCCAACATTTCGATTCACGTTTGAATTTAAAATTTAATGATTCTTGTGATTTAATGGTTTTTCTTTTTGACGATAAAGTTGATTATCGAGCACTTTTCCTTGCAATACTGTACAATCATTGGCCATGCAATGTACATCGATGCAGGTTGAAAGCGCGAGTCCTCGGAGTACATGAAAGGATTTGAAAGTCTTTCGCTTCTTTCCTTATTCAAAGGGATTAAGCTCTCTCGAAAGTGCACAATGTCTTCTGCAAAGGCGCAACAGTACGTTATTCTGTTCTCCTTCCTTCTGTTTTCTGTACTGATAGCTGCTTTCAAATGTAATAGATTCAAGGATTCAAAAATTCAAGATTCAAGGATTCGACGATCTGTGAGCTTTGAAGATTCAAAGATCCTTGGGTGCTGAGAATCGATATATTTTGTGGGCTGGCAATCAAAAAATCAGCGACAGTCGCAGATATCAGAAAAGATGCGCGGATTTGTAAATAAAAATATTGACTTTGCGAGCGAGAAGAATTCAAGGATCTAAGGATCTGAAAATGAAAGAGTTGAGGTAGAAGCTTGACGCAGCAGAAAAAGATACCAAAATCTATATGCGAGAGAAAGTTTAAAATTACAAAGACTTGGAATGCAAATATATTGACACGTGACAAATATAATAATAAAATATTGAACGTGCATGGGAATAAAGTAAATAGAGTAAAATAATTAGAATCGATATCAAATATATCAAACAAAAAAAAAATTAATTAAATAGAGAAACATATGAAAAATTGTTAGAACAAAAATGCCCATATTTGCGTAGAAGACGACAAACATATCGTTTGTTTTCGAATTTGATATTTCGTTTCATCTCGCCGTTGTGTGAAACAGCTCGAAATTTAGCATCGAATGCGGCAATAAAGCCGAAAATTCTTTATGCAAAGACCCACTAATTCCTCCAAATCGGCTCTTTCGAAACGACAATATTAACCTTCGTTATCAATATGGAACCTCGGCCGATACCTACATTCGTGTCTCGATATGCGGCATTCCGCAGCTGTCGCGCTATAATCATTCGAAGCGTGAAATTACCGCAGAATCGATATCGGAGCTAGATGCGTTTTTGTTCGAGCTGAGAGAGATATTTGGCGAGGGCGCAAGAAAATATCGAGCGGGCGATATGTCGCCTCGATTTATGATCGACGGACGTCACACGTGGAAGCTTGACGCAAAATGGCGTACATGTAAAATAACAATCTCTCCTGTGAAATAATATTACGTTCATTGTATATTATAATTGTAACATTTTTATCGAGTTATATTATAATTAATAATTGTACTTTCATTTAAATAAAAATTTTATTCAAACTGCGAATATATTATAATTGTAACATTTATCATTTATATTATGATTAATAATTATACTTTCATTTGAATAAAAATTTTATTTAAACTCAAAATTGAAATTTTATGTCTCTGATTTGAATTTAGTCCCACGATTTTTTAGCGTTATTCATATCGTATAATTATAATTCAAATTACGCGATTTTTATTCCGCTCGAAATTAATTTTGTGTATAATAGCTTAAATTTATTAAAATTTCTATCAAAGAGTTATTATTTCGCGAAATCGTTGATTTCCCCCATTGTGGGATTTATATAACATTTCTGACGTCGAATTATATGCCTGAAATCGAGATTGCGTTAATGGAGGAAGGGCGAGCGCTTTATTAGCGCATAATTGAGAAAAATCGACACTCATTAGCGAGGAAAGAGACGAGACCCCCGGATCGGAAAGCGTAATAAAACTCGGCGTAACGTGCAAGAGTTGGGATTTCTGATGGAATCGAGACCATATCAATTCCCAGTTTCCGAAAGTAACGATAGGACGGGAAAGATGAAGGGATAAGCGAGATATCTGCGAGATTCTCGGAGTAACTAAGAGAAGAAAAGATTAAATAAAAAGTAAAATTTTATCCTTTTTTCCAATAATTTTACAAATTAGACGTAGATATGCTTACATAATCGATCATATTTTCTTAATGAATTTCCATATTTAAATTTAACCCGAAGAGAGAAGTGAAAAATTTCAATTCAAGTTTGATAAATTTATTCTATTAATACCGTTTTCGACTTTGACATTCGCGGATACTTTAGAATTAAGGATAATCCGCGACATATATGAACCTTACTTTTATTTAGTAACACCCCTTATTTATTCTCTTATTCTTTTTATTTAATAATAAAATTCCTTGTCGCACAAAAATAGAATTTGGCTCATTTTGGCAACTTCATTTCATGTTGAATTTTCTCTCTCTTGTTTACCAGTAGATAACATTTTCTTCCAAATTGCTTCCCTGGTACAACCATGACACAAATGTTCTTCTTCTCCCTTGATAATATAAAGAAACTTTCTCCACTAACATCTCGTTAAATTTAATTTTGCTAATAGATCTCTCTCAGTTAAATTATTCCTGGAAAAATTTATCGGAAATTTACTTCGGGGAGGAAATAAATGTTGTACACAAATTTGCCTTCTCAAAGCAATCGATTATTCCTTCCCCTCGGCAACGCCTAGTTTCTAGTGCCGGTGAATCGCGAAAACTTGGGCGAAACTCGCTCGTCGGAAATTCGGTTTCATCCGGGCAATTACCATTCGCAGAGGTATTGTTCTTCCAGCTGGGACGGGCGGACAATACGACGGATTAGCCCGATGGCGAAACAGACTTGGGCCGAAATTAGGACGGGGCTTACAACGCGCTTATTACGATACGATTTTCATTCTCGGCAATCGGCCGCGTTCCTCCTCCCTCCTCCCTTCGGTCGCTAATTTACATCTGCTTTAAACCCGCATTCGATATACATTCGCGATGTCAATTTATCAGAGCGCAACATTTTACGTTTTTCGAGTATATAGATATGTTTGAAATTACGTGTAATAATTTGCGAACATTTTATTACACTCTCCGTCGCTCGATTTTAATGCAAGTAAAAGCAATTAAAGTATTATAAAAAATAATATATCTGCAAAAAAAAATAATTGTTGTAATTAATGAGAAAAATATGATTAAATGTGTAGATTAGAAATGTAAATTTTAATTTAGAGAATTAAATATATCTTTAATATATTTTACTTTATTTTGAATATTGTTTGTTATATTAATCATAAAAAATATTTAACTTTAATAACGTTTCAATCTTAAGACTTAAATATTAATGGGATCTTTTTTTAATAAATTTTTTTTTAATCTGTGCTTGATACTTCAGCGAAGGCAACACGCCGTGAGGCAGTTTTGAGCATTCTTTGTCAAAAGCAACACGCCGTGAGCGGACTTGGCCGCTGCGCGTGCTTAATTAAAAAAGAAAAGACTATCAAGATACGCAATCTCCGCAATGAAAGAGCTTTTCAACGTATTGTTGCCGAAAGAAGTGCGTTTTTATTTTCTCCATTCTCTAAAAATTCTCTATTAAGTTTATGTGAAACGAATAAAATTATTCGCACGCTACATAAGTTTCCTTTAACGTCTTTAGAAATCTTTCGTATCGTACGGTCTTGGATTCTCGTCGATAACGCACAGCGTGTATCGGGATAACCAGTTGACATCACGGGAAAGAGGCAACAATAAACTTTGATACTTTCGAGTAATCGACTTTACATGCCCTTTTTAAAAGCGGAACTTATCCAAAGTGGCGTAAGGTAATCCTATTTCTGATTATAAAAGTTTGCCGAAGTGAGCCCGGCACAACACAATGCCACCGTTACTTTAAAAGTTCGATGAAAATTCCTCTTCCCATTTAAGGATTAAAGTATCGGAACGCTGCGCTGAAGGATCGATTTAACCCTCAGGACAAAGTCCTGTAGTTATCGTAATGTTATTCTTGGATGAGATACTTTAACAATCAAGTAGATGCAATTTGAAAGCACCGCTGCAATGTAATTTTAAATACATTTATAATTAATTTAAAAACAAGATTGTTACAAATATATGTATATTATGCATAAAGAATTTTTAATGTAAATATAAATCTAGAAGAAATTTATTTAATTATTATTTATTTGGTGTAACAATAAAGATATAACAATAATATAACAAAGTTGTATAGCAACAAAATTATATAACAATTATATAACAATAAAATTTGCGTGACATTTTTGATAAATGAATCGAGAGAAAATAATACATGCACGATTTAATCACACAGTTCTTTAAATTTGCGATTACAATACTTGTTATAATAATTAATACGATTAAATTTAGAATACACACCATTTTCCGGGTTGATTCCACTTTAAAAAAAAAAAAGAAGGACTCAAATGCGCTAGATTACATTTAATTTACATGTAAATTTTTTATTGGCGCAAGTTAATACAATTTTCATTACTAATAATTACGATTTTATTTAATTTAAACGAAGACTTGAAAGAGCTGGGTTAGATGGAGTTAATTTAATTGTAATTCTAGTGAATATTTAACTGTCTACCTATGTAAGAGATGCATTTCGGGGAGAGATACACACATTTATGTTTAATTTATAATTATGATAACCTTTCTCCCTCCTCCCCTGCCCCCTATTTCTCTGCATACGTTTAATGTTTAATGTGTACAAAGATTTGAGAGAGAATCTGCGTAACATATTAAATTATCTAATTAGAAATTCCATTAACGCGGCGCGTGGATTTTCGACGGTCCGACATAATTCTCTTAACCGTCGCCACCATTTGCTATTTAACAATTAAAAGCTACTGCAACCTAATAATGATTAAAAATTAAATATCAGCGACATGCGATTAACACAATCTTTGTGCAATTCAATAATAATATTGACTTAAGAGGGAGGGGCGTGAAAATGTCTAGCTTGGAAAGGAGGACATTTTCGAAAGAAAATTTGAAAAATCGAGAAACGAATTCTTGTCGATTCTCGAGCAGTTTCCACTCGGCGTACTCTCTGTACATTAGGCGTCATCAGGAACGCTTGGAGAAATAATTAGTCGTCAAGCTTGGGGGTCTTTAATTGCTAAGGTAATTAATTGTCTGTACCTGGGAGTTCCGCAAACAGAGCAACCTAGAGGCTCGTCTGTCGTCATCTCCCGCCTTCCAGCCTTATTGTCCGTCATTAAGTTAAAAGGTAACGAAGCGACAGCTCCCAGCATTCGTATGCGCAACAACGGATCTAACAACAGTGCAAAATCCCTTTTCCTAAGCGTTGCTCATCTATGCGCTTCGTAAACACGATTGTTGTTACGTCTGCAAAATCCCTCGCGTTAGCATAACATAAAGATTTCATCCATGTGACAAGACTGCTTTTAATAAAATGAAATAATAACGGCGTAATTAAAAGGTACAAATGCGAAGCAGCGAATAAACAGATAATTAAAAACATTTCTAAATAAATATTATATATTTTTTTAACAACACGAAATATAATCTTGCCCTATTAATACGTACGCCATCGGGAAGTATGTCACTGAAGCGAATTATATATTTATGTATAATACTGTGTCTTCCCCGGATAAGGGGAATATAATCCAAAAATGTCCTCTTGTAATATTACGTTACCTTTAGATGTGTATTATAGATAGGGCGAAACAGCTTATGTTTGTTTGGAGGGTCTTTCTATGGATAACGATATCTCGGAAAATATTTAGAATTATTTTGAAGGGTCCCTTATCTCAACTTTGTTGATGATCGACATTAAGTGCGATTACAAATCTAAAAGAAACACATTGTTCCCTCCTCGATTTTTCCATTCGTTTTCAAACACAGTTTAAATTTTGCAATTATTAAAAAATCTATTTTAATAATTCTATCTTTTATACATTAATTCTATATTTTTTACATATTATTAGTACATTAATTATTTTATATATTAAAGTGACAAAGAAGGTTTTATTCCTCGTGTTACACATGTAAGATATATTAAAAACTACGTTAGAGGAGCCTAATATTGGTATATACAATAAAAAGAGGAGGTTTATTGTAATATTTTGTTGAGCTGACAAAGCGAAAGAAATATATTACATCGCGATACATTGCGGCGAAAAGAGACGATAGAGGGCTTATGATACAAGGGCTCGAGGATTGATCAGAGGGCTGGCATGACATTTATCTAGGAGGCTCCATCGTCCCCTGGAATTATCATATTTTTGCATAATGGAATCAAGCGAGAGGAGCGGCGCTTCCACACCACAGCCTGTAGCTGTGCGGCTTGACACATCTAGGGTGGCCGAAAATAACGCGACCTGCCGTAAAACAAGGTTACGGTCGTGCGACGGGATTTCATCCGTAAAATTATACGACCCTCGAATTTTCCACGAGGCTTCGGAAGTGGTAAAAAAGGTGACAACTATATGTGTCATAAAAAAGCTCTTATTCTCTCTTTGTAGGCTAGGTAGTAGATCCGAATAAGGAAATAATAAAAGGCAAAATTTCGGAGCGGTTGAAAACGTGATTACGTCGAAAGTAAGGAAGCTCAATTTTAAAATTAACGTTATCAATCTTGTTGCGAAATACACATATAACGGGGGAAGGTGTTAATAGAAAATGAAATATAACACGAGAGTAAGAATGGACGCAAAAGGCAATGTGAGGCGATTTCTTTCAAAAATTTCTCGCTATACAATGGGACTATATTTTAGCTCTACCGTATAGAATACATATTTCTTTACAGCTTGATTGATAGATGAAAATTTTCCCGTGTGCTTTCTTAGCATAGAGCGCGAGAGAAGTTAGTAAGGAAAAGAGTGAAAAGACGTGGTCTAGCAAAGTGCAGATGTAAACGGATCTGACTTGCATTTGTTTGCACACGTTGCAATCTAGGAACGTTATCGAACCTCGCTCAAACGCAAACAGCGTTTCCCACGGGAACATAATGGAATTATTTATTACGTGTAAACAAGCCGTATACGAACAACTTTTGCCACTCGTTCCGTTGAGGCTAAACCATCCCTCGGCTGAGTAAACAGAACCGATCGCGAAGAAACGTTCCTCCGGGACTTTGATTCCTTCGAATTTTTCATCATGACACGTCAAAAAACTAGGACTGTGAAATGTGTTTTCGGATATGAAAAATTCCACGACATCTAAGATTTAAACGACAGAAAGAAAGAGAAACGGAAAAATGGCGAATAATTTATAATAAAGCAAAATTTATGAGCAAGTATTTTTTATTTTTTTCTGATTTAATAATAGATAATTTTGACTTTTAATTATAATACCAATGTTTTTTTCATTATTAAAATGCGTTTTATCTTTATCCATTATTTAAAAAATTACAAATAATAAAGCAAAATGTATTTATTTATTAAATATCTTTTACATTCTTCTGATTTAATAATAGATAATTTTGACCTTAATTATAATCCAATATTTTTTCATTGTTAAAATGCGTTTTATCTACTTTATCTATTATTTAGAAATTACAAATAATTTATAATAAAGCAAAATTTATTTTCAAGTATCTTTCATATTTTTTTAAATAATAGGTAATTTTGACTTTTAATTATAATGCCAATGTTTTTTTCATTATTAAAATGCGTTTTATCTACTTTATTTATTATTAAAGAAATTACAAACAATTTACAACAAAGCAAAATTTATTTCTAAGCATTTTTTATATTTTTTTGACTTAATAATAAATAATTTAAACTTTAATTACAATTTCAATATTTTTTTCATTAAAATGCATTTTATCTGCTTTATTTATTATTTAAAAAGTTACAAACAATTTATAACGAAACAAAATTTATTTTTAAGCATATTTTATATATTTTTTTAACTTAATAATAGATAATTTAGACTTTAATAATAGATAATCTAATTATAATATAATGTCAATATTTTTTTCATTATTAAAATGCATTTCATACTTTATCTATTATTAAATAAATTACAAATAATTTATAATAAACAAAACTTTATTTTTAACTATCTCTTTTATTTTTCTGTATTTAATAGTAGATAATTTTTTTATTACAATGCATATTTTGATTTTCTATTACAATGCATATTTTTTTTAAAGGTGCGTTTTATCTATTTTATTTGTTATTAAGTTAATTCCCCTTTTTTATTGTTATAAATACATTTGATAGATTCGAAACACACGCGTACACACGTACACATCAACGCGAGCAACATTTCGCTAAGCTGTGATTTAATCGCGACTGTACTTTCGTGATTAGAGGGACAAAATTGCGTTGGGTAAAGCATTTGCGGGGTGAAAATAGAGGAATCATTAGTTATGTCGAGCGACAAAATGGTGCGCGCTGGCTGTTTTCCGCTCGGGTTCGAGGGTCAAGGAGGGTCGAAAAAGTCGGCTAACGCGGCAAAAAATTGCTCTTTGGAAATTGCTTCGCAATTTACATCCCTGTAAAAGTGTATCCGCGTGTTTCCTAAAAGCATTAGTGACGTTTTATTGCATAGGATCCATATTTTTGCGCCTTCAGGTCAGGTGTCGCGCGCCGCCAAGTAATACATGCAGCGTTAATATTAATTATAAAACACGCGAGGGAAAATAGCGCCTGTTTTTTTAGAGAGATGTCTTTCTTCTCTGTTCTTTTTATTTCCTTAAAATTACTTTTATCAGAATTATATTCGTATAAACAAGAGCAAATGAGAGATTAATTGTGCATTTTTATGCATTGACGGAAAGGTAGATTTAAATAGCATGCGTAATAAATTACCGCGGCTAATGTCAATTATATGAAGAGGTTCGAGAGCAATGAAAAATAGCGAGCTGAATTTACGGCGCGATTTCGATGCACATCCGCGCGTACAAACCGACATGTATACACGATGAAACATGATGAATGCGCTATTGATGCATTATGCACTCGGACGAAATATTCATGATCGACGCTTTCCGTCATTCGCCGAATGAAGAATTAATATAACGTGAATATATATATATTCTATAGGTTCGCAAGACCTATTTGTTTTTATTAATCCTCTCCGCCTGTCTGTTAATGCAAATTTCTTGAAAAAATTTTTTCCGCCGAGAGAGAGAGGGAAGGGCTCTTTTGACTTAAACAATTTATTTTCGCAAAATTCACAAAAGAAATTGCGTCACACTGTAGTGCATAACAAGTGTATTTCAAAGAGAAATTGTAAAGTTAAATAATGAAATTTTTAACAAAGTGTCAAAATCAAAAAAGGAAATTATACGAAAAAATAATCTTACAAAATATAAGATAAAATATATATTAATATAAAGACAGGTTAATTTTTTTTCTTAATGGATTAAATAATAAAATAAGATCAATAATAAAATTTTGCATTTTTGGTTTATTAAAATTTTTAAATTTATTAACCATCAATAAAATTAGTAATGAAATCTTTTACAAATGTCAAAATCAAATAAAATGAAAATTACGAAAAAGTAATCGTACGAGATATATCAATAAGATTAAAATTTTTAATATTCTATTATTTATCATAAAATGATAAATTTAATAATGAAATTTTTTACAAATGTCAAAATCAAATAAAATGAAAATTATATGAAAAAGTAACCGTACGAGACATAAGATGCATACATCCGGTAAAATCCGATTAATTTCTGTTGCGTCAGGAAACAGAATGTGTATTATTATAATGACAAAGTTCTTAGTGAATAAAATAATAAAATAAATAATAAAATTATTAACATTTTATTATTTATTATGAAGTAATAAAATTTTGAACAAATGTTAAACAAGATGGAAATTATACAAAAAAGTAGTCGTACGAGATATATCAATAAGATCCGGTTAATTTCTTTTACGGGAGGAAACAGGATAGCGTGCATTATTATAATGACGAAGTTCTTAGTGGGTTTGTCGAGGAACATTTAGCATGTCGTATCAGCGCGTTGGGTACGGGGAAGAAGCGTGTTCCTTGAATTCCCTCCGCTGTATTCCCGGGGAAATACACTGCGAGAATTTCGTCGCGTGACACAACGTATGAGAATTATTTGTCAGCTCGGCTTTTCCGCGCTTCTCGCGAAAGTAGGAAGGTGAGGCATCCCGGTGTATTTATATTCTCGACGGCGCTGCAAATACGCGCGGCGAGCTTGTTATCAGAATTTATTATAAAACGCGCGGCACCCAACGTATACTACTGGTGCCCGCCAGTTAAACGCGAACCAGTTTGAGCACATGTCGCCGACAAGGAAACAATATCTGTGCACGCGACTGGTAATTATCCGTTTCTCCAAGATGGAGCTATTCCCTGAAGGATTTTGCTGTTTTCATTCTGCGGGGAGGAAATCCCTAAAAATAAATTCCAGGAAGCGAGGGAGAATTTTCACGCATGAAAAAGGCGTGTAATTAAAGAATTGATTCGCAGCATCAGACATTCATCGCGTTGAATTAATTTCCCTCGAATTATTTCACGTTGAATTAAATCCCAGCGTAGGTAAAATCTCCCTCTCTATTTCGAGAAATCGCGTTCACGGATATATTTGCCTCAAGTTTGTTATCGAAATGCATTGAAGATTATTTTAGTATCGATGAAAGCTATTTACACTGCATTGATTCGCGCGGGATCTCTCTTTCTCCTCCCCGGCCTTCATTTGCTGCATCCACGCGGGGGTCGCAGGGAACGCAGGATGCCCTTAAATTCACATGCTCGGCGAGACGTTTTTCTCCGACGCGGTGGTCAGAGGGGTGAGGACGGGGGAAAAGAATCGTGCGATGCCGCGGGCAAACAAAACGGGGAAACTGCATGAAAAACAGGCTGTCGCTTCTCGCTGTACGTGGTCGTGGTTTCCGGCGATCCTGCAGTCGCTCTCCTAGCGAAGAATTGCGAAAATGGCAGACACGAGGGTACGAGAAAAAAAGAAGAGAGAGAGAGAGAGAGAGAGAGAGAGAGAAGAAAAAAATAGAAAAGAAGATAGGGCGAGGTGCCGCAACAAATGCGCCGAGTCCGACGTGAAAGGGTCCGCGCTTTCATCCCCTCGCCGGCTCTTCATCTTCCTCTATGTCGTCCCATTATTTTCATTGATTGTGTACACAAGCTGGAGATGCGTTTAATAAACGCACAATAGGTAATCGCATTAAATTAAGTACGAATAAATAAAAAATAAATATTAATTATACGAATATATTAAATTAGCCTCTCAAATATAAACAATAATAATAATAGTAATAAATTAATAATAATAAATTAAATAATAATAATAAATAATAAATAATAAATTAAATAATAATAAATTAAATTAACACAAGACGTAAATTGTAAAATATAATTAAAATTATAATAATTAATATATAGATTAATAATAATAATTATTTCTTTAATAAAATTTTATTAATTTATATTAATAATAATTGTTTCTCTAATAAAATAAATTTATTAATTTATATTATTGGAAACTTTAAAATGTTTGCATATGCTAAGTATAATATACAAATCTTAGTAATTTTTGTGGAAGTAAATTTCTCATATAATCTCCCGCTTTTTAATAAAGCTGACAATGAATCCGATCTTGGTTCTGTCTCGAAGCTTTTTTTCCTTTTCGATTCCATTATACATCTTTTCTTCCTGTCTATCTTTCCGTTTCTTCTTTTCTGGGTGCCAATGAGAAATGCCCCGCGGCGCGGAGATAGATATACCGAGTGGCGCAAATATATGAGGGGAATTATGTGTTGCGCATGGGGGTGGCAACGTCTCTTCCGGTAGCCGACGGCGCGAAATATTAATGAGAACGTTTTCTGCTGAGACTTACACATCTCGCAGCTGCGAAGTATCCCAGATGCTCGCCTCGATGCACTTTGTGTGTTCCGTCTCGCCTCTTTTTTGTTCTCGCCGGATTTATGGGTCGTGTTTTTGCGAGGGGAATTGAATACGTGTTCCTCGTAAAATGAACAAAGTGTCAAAGGCTCGAAAGCTTCGGCTTTACAATTCAAAGATCCTCAAGTGTCACGAGAAATTTGGAATACGTAAAAGGATAATATGCATAATTGAAGTATTTTTTAGAATTATTAAATTAATTGAAATTTAATATATTTTTTAAAAAATAAGAAATTTCAACGAGAGTATTTTAAAGGAAAGTAAAAAGAAGATACTATACTATTTAAGTAAAGAAGTTGTAGCTTGAAAAAAATTCTACGTCCACAGAATCAACAAAGTTTCTGAAAATTTCAAAGATTGAGGATAATAAATTAAACATTTTTCCACAAATCTCGTATCTTGAAAAATCCATTTATAAAAAAAAATAGATACATGTGTGTATGTGAAAATAAATCTTGAGAATTTTAAATCCTACAGATATCTTTTTGAGAAATTATTTTATGGCAGAGCATTTAATTTGGAAAGATTCGAGTTGAGTTTTACGCGAGATTTCGCTGCATTTCTCTCTCGCTGCACTTCTTCTTAATCAGATATCCCTTTGATTCGGGCATCCTGCGCGTATTTTTTCCTTGCTGGTCCCCCATTTCTCTATTCTGCACCTTCCGGCCGATGTTGCAATCTCGCTCTTTATCCGAGTATGAAATATTTTCGCAATTTTTTCTCGACCGCCCGACGCTTTCCCGCTTCTTATCTCTCGTAGTGTCCTACGAGGAAAAAGAATTCGTCCATCCCTAAACTATTTTGCGATACGCTACGCGGAAGCGCCGACTTTACAAAGGATATGCATACAAATGCGCTGCAAGAGGGATCTTTTGGCGAAAACGCGTTTGAGGATCAAAGGTCGCGAGGTCACAGACCGTAAGGACGAAATGTACTTTGTTCTACGTAAATCCTGCCATTCAAATACCATGTAAAGCCATTGTTAACAAGATTTTCGATGTCGCAGAGTCTGAAAGTCACGACTCAAGAAAAGAAATTAGTAATGTTAAGGTTTACAGATTTTTTGAAACGCGTTATAAAAAAATCGTCTCATCTTTAATAAAACCACCCATAGAGATGGGAATGTAAAAGTCGAAAAATAATTCGTCATTTAAAATATTAAAATTTACCGTGATATATTGTTATATAATTTCTCCGCAACATTGTATGCGATATCATAGACGCGAATTTTTCCTATCTTTCTGCTTCCTAGAAGAGGAATGCCGGCGAAACAGCCGACATTGTGCTCTGTACAAATTTTTATATTAAATTTTCATCCACCGAGCACGACAGATGAAACTTCTTCAAGTAGCCGATGTGTCTGTCCTTTATTGCGTTAGGTAGGTGAAACATGGTACATGACGTGTCTAATATTTTCTCAAATGCCTCCCCCAAATGATATTTATTCCGGATAGAATGAAAAATTACACCATAATCGCGTATATTTAATTTAAAAATAAATTAAACATTTAATTTAATTTAAAAATAAATTAAAAATAAAGTAATATAAAATAAATATCGTATAAGAAATAATTAATTATAAAAATAAAAAAATAATAATTAACTATATAAAAATAATAATAATAATAAAATAAACAAATTAAAATTGAAAAAAAGAATAATAATAAAATAAACAAATTAAAATTTAAATAAATTATAATAATAATAAAAATAATAATAAGAAAATAATAAAATAATAATAATGTCATATTCGTTGCAAGAGAAATATGATAGAGAGTGTATTAATTATTATGTTAATCAAAAATTTCTACGCCAAGGTTTACACGGATAATATTTTCAAGAGATTTCATCCCGTTGTGTGCGGTCTTTGCCCTTTGCTTATCACATGCCCAGTATACTTTATCAACCATTCGTTATACTTGCACGCAAACACGCGACATTTATCCTCTCGCTGCGTTAATCCTTTTACTATTTATTCACAGAAAAATCTCAATTTTCCCAAGCGAGTAAGTTATTTTTCCTTTAACTACATAAAAATGTTTGAAATTTTTTCATCACGCGGGATTACTCGAGATTTAATTATTTAGCATGAAATTATAAGTTTAATCTGTTCTTATTTATTTGTTCGTCTAATTTGATTTTATATTTTCGTACGAACTTGCATATCGGCGAAAACTTGCAGCGCGTTTCAATTTGATCAATTTTATTATTGAAAATTGATATGCAATATAACAATGGGACCACAAAGGTTTCGCCTGTCGAGAATGACGGATTTCGACGAAGAGTTAATAAAGGTGTGGAGTAGTCGACTCTCGTCGACAGGATGGAATCTATCACGCAATTCGGACTTCGTGTTACAGAAGCTCGCAAGTACGTGTAACTGAATGTAACTCCGGCTATTCGTCCACGTCAGCCGCCGAAACCAATCTCGTTAAGCTCGTATTGTGCGCCGCGGAAACACGTGGGCCCTTTTGAAACCCTTTGAAAACAGTGAAAAATATTTTTATAGATGAAAGTGCGACGACAAAGACAATTCTTTTCGGTTGTACAAACACGCCTGCGCGATCCTCGAATTCGGAGACAGATTAACGGGAGAGCCATCAAAATTTTTCCTCAGAAAGGCGATAATACGAGGAGAGACGGAGGGAGGGGGATAAGAAATTCGAGAGATTATGATTTGAAAAAATTAATTGATAAATTCTCTCTCGAAATCGAAAACAGAATTCATTCGTGAAAATTCACGCATCCGAGAATAATCCGTAGAAATCGCAAAGATCGGACCTTGATAAGTCCCGACGAAACACTCGGAAAGTCCTGCGATATTATTCTGGCCGGGCTTTTAAATTTCCATCTCACTTTGGATCCTCGTTAGATCCTCTCACGAAGCACGAAATCCTCGGTATTCCAAAACTCCTGGGGGACTCTCCCATCGGCATTCTGAACTCGGAAGGAGGGAGCCTCGCTATTGTTATCCCTGAGCGTATGCACAGATGCATTCTTCGTCCTGCCGCAGGATCACGGCATTATCGTCCTTAAGAGCCAAGTCGCGCTTTCTTATCCCCTCGTCCTCGCTTCCCCTCCCCGTGTCTCGGGCCTACGCTTTTTTCAACTTCCCTCGCAAGCTCATACATACGCACTTCTTAAGGGAATACCGCGGAGAATATTAGAATACGAGGACGGCGGGATATATAATGGGGAGGGTGAGGTTTCAATATCGCGCGAACTTTTCAATCTGTCGCCGCCATCGCGCGATTCCCAGCTCGCCGAAGTCAGCAATCATGGTATTCTGGTTTATCGAACGCGTGTCTTTTCACGGTGGGTAGCCGTCCCAGAATTCGTATTGTCATGTTACATCCCAGCAAGACACAAATAACAGTTATACAACTGTTATGCAACAGTTATATTGTTAAATGCGAAATTACAACTGACAATTGTGCTTGCTGGGATTAGTCCGACGCGACAGAACGCAGTGATCATCCTTTAATCGAGCTTAAAGCCCGATATGAAGTTTCGGAAAAGTTGCTTCACGAGCGAAATGGAAGGGAAGAGATCGAGGACATCTTCGAAGACACGAGTTCCATCGGTCGGAATTCCGGAATTTCTTCGGAAGAGAGCACGAAATAGGAAGAGAGAAAGAGCGGGCGGGGAGGGTGGGAAGGGGGGGGGCAGGAAGCAAAATAGATAGAGTGAATTCCGCGAGGACGATTCATCCCGAAGTTGGTCGCGCCGCTTGTTGGGCTCCCTTCCCCCCTCCCCTCACCTCCCGACCCCGGTGCAAAGTTGCAAACTGACCTCAAAATAGGGTTGCACCACCATGGAAGTTGCGCTCGCGTCTCCCCTCCCCCTCCCTCTCTCGCTCTCTCGCTTTCTCTCTCTCTCTCTCTCCAGCAATGATACCAACACCCGACGAGTTCGACGCGCCAAGTTTCGAGATAAATCGCATGTTCGGACGTTCCGCCTCGCGGCCGGCGGCGTTATATTACTTGCTGAACTTTCCTCTTGCCCGGTTCTTACCCTCGTGCCCGGGGAAAAAGCCGACCGGCCAGACAGCTTCCGCAAGATGGACGCCAACTGCCGCTTAACGACGTTCCGATACAACCGCTCTCGACCCTGCGTGCCGTTCCCCCCCTTTTCCCGCTCCCCCAATCCTTCGGTCCGCTCGGAGAAAGGGGAGGGGAAACTTGCGACCCCTTCCTGCTGCTTGAAATGTCAGAATCGATGGACAGCGTTATCGAGAGGGCGTTCTTTTTATCGTCGAGTCGCCAGATGGGGAATACTCTTTTGCGGCTGATAAACGCGATACGGGGTCGGTGACATTTTTTTTTTTTAAACAAATGTCATTCAAATGATGCGTGTTAAGTGCAAGAAGCATTTGTTTTTCATCAGATATTTTATTTTAGGATATTACTTATAACGCGGAGCTAAAAGTGCCTTCTAAAATTTAGCAGAAATATGAAATTTTTTACCTCGGAAAGTATGTCAAGAAGGCTGCTGCGAGAGCTCTCAATGCGAATACGAGCAAATCCTTTCCTCGTATCCACCTTCTGGCGTCTAACTGGTTGGACTAACTTCGTATTATTGCGAAAATTCACGAAAGAAAAGATCCCACACACGAGCTGAATCGTCCCGAAATTTCGCGGTGCAACGAAAATCACTCCTACGAATTTAATACTTTTCGTTGCACGTGCGAAAATTCGCTCGGCGTAAAAAGTTTATGATACTTTGTGCTTCATTGTATACAAATGTTTTCTGAATTCTGAATTTTTTTTTATTTTTCGATGCTTGCATCGAGTTATATTGATATAAAATTTGAATATGTAAAAAAGTATTAGAAAAATATATGTATGTATGCTAGAAATATAAAAAAAAACCGTTTTTTTTCTAATGAAAAACAAACGATGGAAAAAATACATGTCTCTTTATGTATACAAAAAAAAAACAAATTTGGATTTTTTCATTATTTTTTTAAATATAAATATTATTTCTTGTATGTTTTGTTGAAAATAAAATAACCTAAAGCTTTTATATTTTTGCTTCATATTTTTTCGAAAGTAATTTTAGTGAATTAATGAGATTTTTGTCGCAAATTATGTCAAATAGGAGGATGATTCGAATAATTTTTAACTAGGTAACAAAAGAATTTTTATTATGCCACTTGAAAATTATTCGAATTATGTAATATTTAGTAGCATTTTAATCGTAAAATTCTCAATAATCCATTAAATTACTTTGGACAAGAAATTAATTCAAAATATTTTAAAAGTCACAAATTACAATTGCTCTGCTTTTGTATCTGTAATAAAAAACAATTCATTTGAGCTCAATTTGATTTGTTTTTGAAGAATTGATCTAATTAAAAATAGTAATTATGTAACTGTATATCTATCATCTAAAAACTCAAAAATAATGAAAAATTTATGCTTCAATTTTCATGTAAACCAATTCAAAGATCCCGACAATTCGTGTGTTCAACTATTAGTTTTGTTTCGCACCTGGAGATATTTACATCACGTGCCAAAAGGGGATGTAGTAAACGTCGGCATAATGATGAATGAATCGTCAAGGCTCGCAAGACTCCTGATGCTCATCGGGGAAAGAAAAGTGGTCAGGTTGTCGCGAAGAATGGTTCGACGAAGACTGATGAGGACGAAGCCACGAGAAGGGTGGAGTCGAGTAAGGGGTGAGGGTGACGGTAAAAGAGATGAGACGGGAATTAAGTAGGCGAGGAGGGAAAAGAGGAAGAAACAAGAGAGAGAGAGAGAAAGAGAGAGAGAGAGTGTCTCGATTTTCCCCTCTTTAATATTTCTCCGGCCATCTTGCATAGAAAATCGCTTAGTTGCAATCTGCATTATTTTTCTCTTTAGTTCCAACTCCTGGCCATTTCCTCAGTCATTGCATCGCTTGATCATCTCGTCATGCAAGTGCACGAAACTTTTAACGTAATTTTTGTACATCATTTTAATTCGAGATGTTGGAATAATTTCGAGAAATTGAAGAGAGATTACAAAATTTCTGGAAATGTGCAGAATTTAGGGAACCTAATTCTCTTTTTATCACATTAAATTTGATCTAGTAAAGGATTCTTAAATTTGTTCTGATAGATTTTGAAATAGATATGAATATGTTATATTGTATCTCCAGAAATAAGAAAAATTCTCTATAGAAATATTTTTAAAAATTCTTAGAAAAATATAGCAGATTGTTCAATTTTCATTTAATTAAATTTTACTTTTAAAAGAGAATTTTCAAGTTTTAAGATTAAAAATTAAACGTCAAAGTATTAAATTTAAAATTAAATTAAAATTAAATTAAAATTAAAATTGGAAATTAAACGTGAAAATTCTCCGACACATAATATAATTTTATTTATTATATGTGAAATTTAAATAAAATATCTACAACGCTTAAAACGCCTGCAAACTTAAAAATTTAATTTCTTTTATCGACTATTAAAAAAATTGTAATTTAAATGATTTCTTTTGTTTTCCATCGAGCTATTGAATGATGATATTCCCGTGAAATCGCAAGGTAAAATCACGCTTAATTTGTTATGCAACGATATTTATGTCCACGAATCGCGAGTTAGAGCGTCATGTCGGACGGCAATATTTAATTTTCTCATTTTACCGCGTAATTACGTGCGCGTTTTCCTTCGAATACGCACGCTCGTTTCGAAGCGGGTCATCCATTAAATTACTTCGACAATACCTAACGAATGTTAAATAATTATGAATGGCCAGGCACTAATGTATTCTCCCAATATTATTTTTCGCGAAACTTTAGAAACTATTTCGCAAATTTACAAAATTACATTGTTTCGATGCTTTCGGCCGGATATGAATGCTCTGTTGCTCTGTTTATATGTAACGTATTTATGTACATTATATTGTACATTATGCATTATATAATTATGAAATGAATTAATTGGCCTTTTATTAATTCCACTGAACAATGAGCTTTTTTCTTTATATTTATCAATATGAAAGGAAATGTAAATACAGAGAAATATACCACGCACACACATATATACGCATGAAAAACAATTATAAATTTCGTTTCCTCACTTTCGTGTAGCATATGGGCTTTACGCGAAAGGGCACCGATTGTCCGCTGTCGCTCGATCGATCATTCCTTAATCAATTTAAAAAGCAATTACACGCTCGTTAAGACCGGAGAAAAATGAATTGGCCAACGTTTTCGTCATCGGAATAACCGTCGAGGTATTGCCACTCATGCCGGCTAAAATATCAGAAAATAGAAAACTGCGAGCGAGCATCTTTTGTCGGTTGTTCTGTTTTTTTTTCTCCTCTTCTTCTCTTTTTCGTTGGTTTGTTCGTTGAACCGCTTCCGAGATTGTCGAGGAAAATTTATGCGCCTTGATAAAACAAGCGAAGACGCGCATAATGCGCGATCAACGCTCGCTTATGAATATGTAGAGAGGACACGCAGGAAAGTCACCCCCGTATATACGTGATACTCCCGCATTGACATTCGCTTAACGTAACAAAATCATAAAAAAAGGTTTCCCACGTGCCATGCATACATTTCCCGTATACTGTCGAATACTCTCTTTCGAGGAGAGAACGCAATTTAGAATATAAAATATACAGGGTGTCCCAGACTTAACGAATCAGCTGTTAATGGTAGATTCCTGAGAGCATTTGGAAGCGAAAATTTTTATATCAAAATGTTGAGGAAGATGTAAACAAAAGATTAAAGATCAGCAATCAGCGCGTTACGTTCTCCTGTGCTCAGGGACATGGCACACACGGTAAAAAACATTTTGTATTTCTGTAAAAATTTTCTCGTGTAAAAATTTGTGTGTTAAATTTTTAACATACTCTTATGTTAATGTAACATATTATCGTTGCGTTATTTTAACATTTCTGCGTTGAGTTAATATTCACCGTTTCTTCAAGAGTTAAAACAACACACTTAATATGTAAATGCATGAATTTTTCATGAAATATGTTATATGTTAAAATAAACAGATAAGTTGTGTTATTTTTCTCTCTATAACAATTTCCATATGTTAGATCGACATATCTCTTCTGTTATTTATCATAAAAATGTAAGAATAACATTTTCTTTTAATTAAATTTAACATTATAAATATGTTAATTTAACATAAGCTCTATTTCCAGATAAAGTTTAAGTGTTACACTTTTGTGTTAATTTTTAAACATATTACTTGTGTTATTTATTTACATCCTTGCCTTCTGTTAAATTAACATTAAAATTAGAATCGATAAATTGGGACATGTGAAATATGTTAAACTTAACACAAAATTTTTTACTGTGCATCAAAGGACTCGTACAGTGCGATAATATCGATATCGATAGAGGGATCAATATAAAATAAAAAAATATGACAAGTCAGTAGTTTCAATATTTTTATGAAGTCCTCCTCCACATTTTCTTAGAATTTTCGTCTCCAAATGATCTCAGGAGTCTGCTATTAACTGATTCGTTCAGTCTGGGACACCCTGTATAAAAACGATATACATTTATAAAATGTGCGGAATAATAACGCGAAGGAGGCGAGTAAAATAGAAAAGACGAACGTGGCATAATTTAAGTCGAGTGAGGAAGATATAAGAAAGGCGAGTACACTGATCTTTTTATAATTCCATGACGACGTTAATGGAGAACAGTTTTCCTCTCGGTGAGCAAGCTGTTGCCGCGATGGCTGGTTTTCGAGGTTTTCGATCGAACTTGAACCGCAGTCGAAAACGACCAGCGCGAGCGCCGGCAGCTTAACGAGGGGCTCGTCCTCGAGATTTTAATTTCCGACCGACATCCGCTTCCATTTGTCTTGGCCTTAATCGAGGGGGACGACGAACAGATATATTCCCGGAACGCGTATTTGTCGAGGGAGGCAGGACGAATGGAATTGCGAATAAGGCCGCTCCTAGAATCTAAGGATCGTTACGAACCGAGGGATCAATCGAGAATCTTGTTCAAGGATTTCAAGCGTTCATAATCTCTCGTTCTCCGAGGGCTTTAATAAGTCTGTGTGTGATCAAGTGTGCGGATATCTTGCCCAGGGATCGCAAGGAGCCAACTCTAGTTCCTAATTTTCTAGCAATTGGCATGTTAAATTTTGAATTTCTAGATAAAGTTAAAAGACTAGCTCAACTAACGGACATTGCAGAGGTTTAATCACCTGAAAAATTAAGGAGATTGCAAAATCGAATGATCCAAATTCTATGTCTCTTTCTTCTTCTATTTCTATTATATAAAGATTATTATAAAGATTAATAGCAAATTTATTATCGCGCAAAGATGATGCAACTGTACGTGTATTTTTGGTAGGAATAGACGTCTCGAATAAGCAGTATGTTTTTATCACGGTGCACGTAGCCTCGACTTCTATTTCCTGATTATTCATCCGTCCTAGCGATACATCTCCTGGCAATAGCAATGTTGACAGTGACGAGTCGATGGCATCAGTGGTAATGGAGTAGCCGGATGCAAAAAGCGCGGAGAAAAAACGAAAAAAGAAGGGAGAAAGAGAGGAGCGTTTCGGGAAAGGGATGAAACACGCAGAAAGGAGCGAGGGGAAGGTTTAACAATGAAGAAGAGCTCGATGTCATGCTTCGGTAATTGAACTACTTCCGGTTAATTATAAAAACCGGTGACTGTCGCGTATTTGTTAGTTGTTGGACGAAGATCGAAAGGGATGCTCTCACGAAGCATTGACATCCATCGTCTCTCCTCTTCCTTATATCTCTCGGACGCTTTTGCTTTCGTGTGGCTGGACCCAGTTCATTTTTCTACTCTATCTGCTACATTCGATCCCGTCCTTCTGTCTTGCTCCCGCAAATTTCCGGTAATCGCGGAACGCGAAGAAGCCATTTGCTAGGCTATTATCATCGATATGAACCTCTAATCTTTGATCGATAGACCGGGGATAATAAAAATGAATAATGTCGTATTATTTTATTTTAGATTTCCTCTGTAAAATTTGTTTCGGATATAATCTTTGTTCTCATTTTGGGGCTGAAAAAATTTCTTATGCTCTCCATTTCAATAAAATTCTATCGAATTCTTAAAAATTTTACTTAATCTTTATCTTTTTAATATTTTAAATTTTTATATATAATTAGAATATTCATATCAAATATTCTTCTGAAATTTCTCCCTCTCTTATACTTTAATAATGTAAGAATTATAATTACATTTAATAATATTGAAGATAATAAATTGAAAAATATTTCAAATTTAATACTTTCAAATGCAAAGTATTTTCCACGACAGAAACACACATTCGCGTATAATTACACAAATCTTAACAATCTAAGTCGTATTACGTTTCATGAAAAAACTTTCCTACAAGTAGTTAGAAAATTATTTTCATTCTACCTCGCTATCTCTCGCTTGGATTTTTCTGGCTTTATCAATATGACAACAGTCTTGTGTTTGCGTCCACCGACTTTATTCCCGCGCGCGTAGTAAATTAGCTTAAGAAGGCAATATCTCTTGGAGTCACGGAAAGCCTGGCCTGGATGGGCCTGGATTATTCTCCTGCGAGGAGAACGAGGCTGGACAAAATAAAGGCGAGACGAAAAAAAGAAGGTAGAGACGCAGAAGGGAGTTCTATCGGGTCGAGGGATGAGAAAGGAGAGCTCGAGGAGGGAGAGCGGAGGTTCTCCGGAGAGAGAGCAGCTTCCCTTTGGTCCTTGGGCTCTTTCGCAGGTCTGCATATGCATGGTCGAGGACGAGTAACGCGGCAGCGAGCATCCCATAAATTTAATAAGCCGAGTGGCGAGGCTATCTGAATCGAACTACGGGGCGACGCGCAATAGGGAGGAGAATGAGCGTGAGGACTCGGGGGTGAAAGAGGGCGGGGGGGGGAGGGAGGAATGGAGGAAAGGGTAAATTCTATTCGTTGCCGGCATACGTGCCTTATGTGCATACACATAACACGCGGATGCGACGCCACGTTCCTCTGCGGTTTTGCCCTGCGTCGCGACGCCCTTTTACTAATACACCAGCCTACGATATACGGACTGCTACTCTAATAGCGCACAAGCCAGGATGCGTGCGGGATTTCCGGGTCTACATAGGAATGAATACGCTGTCCCTCGCGTGCGACTCGACGGAATTCAGTTTGTGACGTAGAAATTTATCAATTTTTAAAGCCGCTCGCGTGAATTCCAGCGTTTCCATATGGAACGCGCGCGAGCCTCGATTCATTTCGATCGTATCACGCCTGGAAAAATACAACATATTTATAGAAAGAGATGTAAAGAGAAAAAGAAAAGAATTCTTTGTTACACTATAAATCTCTGCAACACTATAAATATGCTCACGCCCATGAAATAATTCATATATATAAACTTTTATAATAATTATATAACGATCATATAACAATTATATACTAATATAACAATGCGATAAAAATTATATAAACAATAAATAAAAATTTTATGTGCAATAAAGAATTATATATGCAATAAAAATTATATATATTATATATACTTAATTTTTTAAATTTCCTTTAAATTTTACAGTTTTTTTTCTCGTTATCTTTTTATAATTCTTTGATTAAAATAAAATATACTCAAAATTAATTTTAATCTTTCTCTTGAAATAATATAATTTTGATTACGTAAGAAATTAAAGAATTAAAATGATGAATAATGAAATTTATGAATAAAGAATAAATTTTAATGATTTTAATCAATCTTTATTGCATTGTCTCAATAATATCCATGTCTGTTTACGATTTTTTTCATTCACTATTCTATTCGTCCTAGAATTCCAGAAACGTAGAAACAGGTGGCCTATAACGAATAGGTACTATGCGTTTAGCAGGCACTATGCTTAACACAATTTAGCATAAGAGCAATTTACACGGCATTATATCGTGGAAGGAACGTCGGCCGATAACCCGGCGTTCTCGGCGGGTTATCTCGCGGCAAAGATTCATAATCAACGAGAGCGATCGCATCATAGCGTCCTAATTGGCTCCTGCATAGGCTACACAGGTTTGTTTGACGATTAATACCTTAAGGTCGCCATACAGGGACATCCACCATATTTATCCAGCCGGGCACGGCCAAGGTTTGCGCAAGCATCGAGACGCTCCGGCTCCGTGTTTGCTTCGAATTCAATTAAACCCAGATTAATCCCAAACGGATCGAGAGCGTAACGAGAGATATACTCGATTCCCTCCGCTCCTTCAACCCCGTTCTTCGCGCGAGCTGCCCTTCCTCTCTCTTATTGAAAGTTTTGCTCAAACGTCAACAGAGAGTCCCCTGAACGTAAGCTTTGCGTGCGATCTAAATTTACAAATTAAAAAATCCATACATGCATTATAATATTATAAATTTATATTACATATTTATTACATATTTATTATATATATATTACATATATATTACATATATATTACACATGTATATTATATATATATATATATATATATATATATATACATTACATATATTATAAATTTTAGAATCGCATTAACGCGTAAAGTTAGATCCGGCACGGAAGTGTGTAATTAAATGAAAAACACGCACCGTAAAGTTAAGTTGGAAATCGTAACACAGCGGCTTTGTTAGTGAAAATTCAGAGTTTCCAAACCGGGGGAAAATCAAAGCTAGCTGCGGATACGCACGCGCAATTTTCAAAGATTTAATACCAGCATTTAAAACGTCAGAAACTAGACGACGTCCGACTAGACGGTGGTTGTTTTTCGGCGGTGGAGGAAACGCGAAAATAAATTTACAAAGGAGGAAGTTTCGTTGCATCATAATAAAACACGGCCTGCCGCTCAGGAAATACTCCCAGCTCTACCATGGTTTAGAAAATGGCGTGCGTGCGTAGGAAATAAAGCGGGAGAGAGGTCGAAAATTTCCGCCAACGTTTAAATTATGTCGGCGGCCGGTCGTTTCGTCATTTATAGCGCGTCCGCTTTTTTTTTTTATCGCGACGACAATAAAAAAAATTTCGAGGAGGCACAGCAGCGGTTGTTTTTCGCTTTGTTTTGTTTCGTTCCTTTTTTTTTTATTTTTCGTTTCGCGCAATGATTAATCGCGCGCTCTATATCGCGGGGCTCTTTCTCGGCTCGTTTCCTCGCGTAATTTTTCCGGAAACGAACGCAACATCCGCTTTTCCGCGAGATATTTGTTAAAACCACCCCGCTGTCGATTCTTCCTCTATGACAGCTATTATAGATTTACCTCGTGTCGGTGCCCGATTCACTGTCAACGGTAGTCTAGATTAAATTTGCCAATTCCATAAAGCAATGTGCGAGGATAAATAAATGTGTCAGAGGAACCTAGAATCTCTCCCGATTCAGAAGATAAAAAGTTGTAAAGAGTAGTAATGAATCTTATGTAAAAAAATTAAATGCATTGTTTTAACAACATTTAATAATATAATATGTAAAAAGATATATATATTTTTAACAAAAAAATGAAAAGAAAAACAATTATTACCGTTAAAGTAAAAATTATCGAACATTCTAGATTAAAGTCGAGAGAAAAGAATAAAATTCTATTGAGCGAACGATATTTATAAAAAAATATATGTTTTGATAGTAAAATATTTTATAAGTTATTTATAAAATATTTATAAATAATAATTATAAATATTAATGATAATTATTTATAATAATTTATAAATAATAGTTACAAATATTTATAACGATTCTTTATAATAATTTATAATTCTTTTATTTATAATAATTTTTTAAATATTTTATAAATAATTATCGCAATAATTGGATAATAAAAACAATCAAGAAGCAATAAAATGCGATATAGTGGATTACAACGTGATAAATATGCAATAGTATGCGAATCGGATAATATATAATCGACGTAAGAGGGGATCGGTCGTAAATTTTGATTTAAGCCGGGAATCCTCGAGGCGTTAATTGTTGACGTAAGCGCCGCGAGGAATAAACGCGAGGAATACACCCGCAGAAGGGGGATGAACGAATCGGCGGCCATTCCGCATGACCGCAGGAGCAATTTGTCAACCGATTTTGCGGCACATCCGCCGCGATTTAGCGCGATCGCGCGTAAACACACCCCCTCGGAACATTCGCGACTGTCTGTTGCGTTCGCAAAGTTCGCCAAAGCAATTACGCCACTTGATGTTAGGGTCTCAAGGTCGCGGATTCAGTCAGACAGTCATCTATCAAAAGCGAGATAATTAAATCTTGAGGGGGGAAAAAAATAAAATGAATGCCATTTTTTATGAGCGAGAAGCAAATGTCAAAAGTCAAGTGTCAAATTTTACATCCGCGGCGATTTTTTCTCCCTCGTTTTATTATTTTCGTTCGCGCGCGGTAATATTGTATGAATGATAAAATCATTATTGCATGAAGCTTTTAATATGGAATCGTATATTATATATACCGCACTGTGTTCGCTGGATATCCTGAAGAATGTGCAATTTTTTAGGAAGCCAGGTGATGCAAAATATTCATAGAAACTTGAGTGGTCCGCCGATTGACCTCGGCAAACTGGATTATTTTTTTTCCAAAACGCGAAATTGTACCAGCGGAATGTGATTCGGTGCGCATTGATCGGTCGATCGGAACGACCCAGTTGCGAGAGAGTTATCGGCTTCCGAAGTACAAAAGTAAATCAACCGATCGAGCTGGAGGTTCGTTTCCTATATCCAGTTTGTTATTCGCCACTTCGAGATACAGCGCCTCGATGATCGCAATAGTCTGCCTCGAGAGTTACACGCACTCTTATCGCGGCGCTTGTTTAAGGGAAACTCAATAATCTAACAATCGATGCCAAGAGCCATAAGCAAATTATCGCTGCTGCATTATAATGTAATTAAATAAATAGATGTAACAATTATCTCTCAAATATTATCAAAAATATAGGATATTATTTTTTAATTATATATGTAATAAAGATAAAGAGGCTTAAATTTAATTTTTCATTAAATTTTTTTCCATTAAAATTGAAATTTTAAAGAGTATAAAAAATTATATAAATATTATATAAATATTATATAATTTTTATAATACATATAATTTATATAATATTATGCAAATATTTTGAAAATTAAGAATATTATAAATAATAATTAATTATAAATATATTATAAATAATAATATTATAAAAATTATGTAAATAATATTCTAAAAATTAAGAATATTATAAATAATAATTAATTTTAAAGAATACATAAAAAATTATATAAAAAATAACATTATGAAAATTATTTAAATAATAATATTATAAATATCAACAATATTAATATTTTAGTATCCTTAAGAATAAGAATATTTTAATGAATATAAATTGCACATTTTTTCGCACATACAATCTTCCGGAAAAATCTGAAAGAAAAGTTTGTCAAAATGGAACTTAATTCTTCTAAGCTTTGAAAACGAGTCGTAAAGCTTTTAATGTCGGAATGCGAATCCCCCGTGTTTACTTTTGAGTTTCACGACGAATTCTTCGGTGGTCTCAATGCCGGGATATAAAAATCTCGCGCGTTTCTCCGAATCCTCCGAGGGGAGCGCGAATAGATCCTTTGAATTGTAGAACGTAAAAATCCACAACGAGAAAAGTTGAATTTTGATGAGGGGACCTCTCTCGACTTTTTGCGTTCCACGGTAAGTGCGGGGGCTTGAATTTCGATGAAGTGGCGCGGGTGGCAAGGTAACTACGGTTACTGAATATTGCATGAAATTAAAATCGATAAGAACGCGCCGCGCCGCCCCCGTGTTGCTACAAAATCGCTCACGTTCGTCTCTATCGTAACTCTTGTACGAACGATGATATATTGTGTTCGCAATTTCGCCGCCGCCGCCGTCTCATTTATTTATCTATGAAATATCGCGCGTTTAATCAAGTACAAGTAAGCCGCCGCCGCCGCCGCCATTGCTGGAGAATCATAGCTGGTTACTGAACTTGCGGCGTAATCACCATTACTATCACGTTCTCGATCTCATGGAGTTCTTTGAAGCGCAGATGTTGCATTAATAAGAATGATTGATGATTAAGACACGTAGACTGTCAAATGAACGTTAAACAAAATAATGTCTGGAAAAATAATTCGTGTCATTGAGAGTATCACGTTTATTTAACGTAACAAATGATCCTCCCACCCTGCGTCGATGGCACGAGCAATTTGCGCGGATTTGGGTGTCGGGCTATTTTTCTGCATCTAATCGAAACAGGTGCATCCTCACCGGAAGATAAAGTGCCCGAGATCCCTCGAGCTCGTCCATGCGAGGAGGGATCCTGCAAACGAGAGACGGACATCATGGGAATCGCCATCATGATGGAACGAGGCGAAGACGATAGCAGGTGGTGCAGGCAGGCGCGAGGGCGCCCTTTATATATTGGAATTCCTTGGATTTTTCTCACCGAGATGCCACAGTCCTTCTCGCTTCCCTTACAGCCCTCGCAGAATTACAATAACGACCGCGTCTTCTTTTATACATGGCGTTCCGTCACATCTGACAGTCCGGCCATAGCGTCGCGTTCATCTCCTGACACCGACATGCCAGTCAAAGCGTCGAAATAAATAAATAAATCATAATTAATAAATAAATGAATTGTATATAAATTATTAAACTTTGAACGCCATTATTATTTTATAGAAAATAAAGCAGAAAATAAAATAAAATAATTAATAAAGAAAATAAAATAAAATAATTAATAAAGAAAATTGAATTAAATTAAAAAAAAAATTTACAATAAAAAAATAAATTTACAATAAAAGTTTGATTTATGCGCAATATCCTATTAATGCGAAACAAGCGGTTTCGGTAGATGAATCTGCAAAGTTTCTTTAGTGTGAAACTATGTTCATCTTGGAAGATAAGCGATAACGTTTCTGGTATAAACGGAAATTAACCTTCGCGAGCGTCGATCTTCCTCTACTCTTGTTTTTCGAGCAGATATCGAACAGATTCGAGATCTCGTATCCTTGATTTTGAACGAAAGTTTATATTTCCGAGCGAAATTATTTTCGACAAATATTTTTTCGAAATCTTTGCTCGAAATTTTACGGGTGTTTCACATCCTGTTAAATGTCCTGTAAAATTAAAATTAAAATATAAATTATATTTTTCTGCAATTTTACATGCATTTTCCGCTAATTATTACAAGTACAGTGGTTAAGCAAATGTCGCGTATTGCACCTAATTGATTTGCAGATTTGACGAGATATTTAATTTTATTTATATTCAATAATTCCGCGTGATTTAAATTTGTTTCGCCTATGTAAATTTTTCAACAAAACAGATAGCCTTTGAATTTTCATACATGACAGGCATCAAAGAGCCTTCAATATTTCAACAGGAAATTTTACATGTGCAAATTAAATAAATCTAAAAAAATAAAAATACGAAAAAGCTCGAGAAACGATTTGCGGATATTCAGCTATTTATTCTTGTACGTCATATTTATTTTCTTGTATAAATACGAATCTAAAAAGTTCTTATAATCTGGATCAAAAATAATAAACGAAACTCCAGAGTTCTCTCGACACAAAAATAATAAATAAAATTCGAGAGTTCTTAAACGAATCTATAAGTGCTAAGCGCGACTCATGATTGAATCCGGGCTTGAAGGGAGAGACTACTTTTATGTCGAACAATTTGTTCGATCGGTGAAATTTTCAGGACAGTGACGAGCGATAAGAAATATAGCGGAAGTATAGGGCGATCCATCTTGGAGATTCTTCCGGGTATTTTCATCTCTCAGCGATATTTCGAAAAATCCTCCTCGCGAGTCCTTTCTTGCCAACGTGATCAGCGGCGCGGAAGACACAAACCCGTTCGCCGCTTCTTTACTTTCGGTAGTTGAGGATAAAACAAATATGACACTCGCGCAAAAACCGCTTCGCGCGAGGAGACCTGTTTATTCCCCGGCTCGTTGGCTAAAGTGTCTCGATCGAAAAGCAGATTCTCCCGGCTTCCTCTTTTATCATCCCTCTTTCCTTTTTTCAATTCGAGGGCGAACGAAAACGGTTTAAACCACGCGATGAAAGCGGGAAAAATATTAGCTTAACTTTTCAATCTGTGAATGAAAAATTGCAAATATTCTCATATAAAATATAAACAAACTGATATTTTCCTTTAATCGCAAGCTGTAGATTTTGCGTCGAAAATCCCAAGCGCAATCGTACATCGCTGAATAAAAAATCAGCAAAATTAAATTTAATGTAATATTAAAATGCATTTTTTTTCATAAGCAAGAGTATTTAAAGTTCCATATGAAGTTCCTCGCACTTTTAATATCTCAAATTAATTAATTATACGACTTTTCCATAATTTTCTTAAGGATATGAAATAAACTTTAGCTTTTTGACTTGAACGAAATGGCGAAACAAAGGCCGCCCTCGCTATTTCTCGCTTGCGGAATATGCTAGCTTACGACGTTTACATGTGTAATACGCGTACATGAATGAAGAAAGAGACATACATCCAACAATAAAGTGCTATTATTCAGCTACTATCCGTTGAGTGTGGTCGCGGTTTGCATTCAGCCCCGGCTGGCCAGTGGCCAAGAGATTTTTGATATTTTTTGGCGACCCTCCAAACTGCATATAACCGGGCAAAATGTTTCGTTACCTTCCTCCAATTCTCCTCCTCCTCCTCTCCTTCCTTCCTTCCTTCGCGACGCCGAACTTATCAAGCTATAATAATCTACTCCCGTAATTTAATGAGTCTTCTTTCGCTCTAGTACGCTCGTAAGTTATGTTTCAGCTGTTCTTACATTAGATGTAAATAATATCTTATATTATTAAATATTTTTCTCATTGCCAATTTATAGAGAAGGAAAGAGAAAAGAAAAAAGAAAATTATCAAAATATTTTATATCTGTAATTATTTTATAATTTTAATATTTTTATTAATTATAATATTATTTATAGAAAAAGAAAGAGAAAGGGAGAGGGAAAAGAGAAACTCGTCAAAATATTTAAATATTTATATAATAATTAGTTATTACTTTATAATTTTTTAATATTACTATTTAATATTCTTATTAATTATAATTTTTATTTATAAAGAGAGGAGAAAAAAGAGAGAGGGAAAAGAGAAAATTGTCAAAATACTTAAATATTTATAATTAGTTATTACTTTACAATTTTTCAATATTATTATTTAATGTTCTTATTAATTATAATTTTTATTTATAAAGAGAGGAAAAGAAAGAGAAAGTTGTGAAAATATTTAAATATTTTATATATTTATAATTAGTTATTATTTTGTAATTTTTTAATATTATTATTTAATATTAATCTCTATTAATTATATAATTTATTCTTTAATACATAAAGCTATATTTTTTCTCGTTTTCGACATTTCCGTTAATTCGCATTCTAACCCTCGATTCATCTCACCTCAGGGATAACCGCCCTGTTTGTTAGAATTCCTGCACCGGAGCAGGTCGAAATCGCAGTCGCTTTTTCCAAAGGAATCTCACGCTCGATTAATAGTCGATTCCCCCGCATTAGACGAATCCACTGGTAAGAAGTCAATTCGCAGGAGACAAAATGCGATTGGAATGGGAGAGGTGAATTGATCGCGAGAGAACGAGGCGTATCGCGCTTAAACGGGGGTCTCACGGAGAAGTTACGTTTAATAAATCCTCCGCTGCGAATCCTCCGCGCGAGCGATATTTCCGGCAAACTTTGCCCCTTTCCGGAGAAATCACTTAACGTTAGTATCGACGATGCCGGAATCGAGAAACTGCGAGACACAGGAGCGACATGGGGGATGGGGAGAAAAGGTAGGGGATCTCTCGGAGGCGCGTCGCTCACGGAAACCTCGCAGGATCATGGATACGTGTGCGACTAGGGGGGGCCTCCTGAAGCCCCTCTCTGCGAAATTTCTGAAAATACGGCGAGTATAAAAAGCATCGCGATATAAATGATACGTGAATTTGACAAGGTTTCGAGAGAATAAATATGACAAAAATAAATCCTCCTTCGTGGCAAGCACCGACAAAGAAGATATATAATCCCTTCAGTTTTATAAAATGATCCTAGGAGGAAATCTCTCTCTACATTTCTTTATTTCGCGCAAAAATTCCTCACGATAGAAACTGCGGAATAATAATAAACCAGGTAATGTAATAATGAATGAATAATAAATATTCGAGAATGCGCGGTAATAAACTTTAATGAAGGCGAAAGATAAACAATGTCAAAGCTGCTTAAAACTGCTGCGTCAATAAATGTTAAAGGTACGTGAAAAAGATATATATTTTGCAACATGATAATCTGGCACGGGAGGGATGCGCGCGCGCGGATTACGATTCCCTCCTTCTCTCATTATCAGGGCAACCATTATAATTTATCAATATGTGGGCAAATGCATCCGATCAACTAATGACGGTGGAAAATAATCTGGCGCCGTTGGAGGGACACGGAAATATAACTCATGCGGGAATTGATTTAATATTTTAATACCTAATGGAGCCGCGGTTCTCTGCACGCGAGTCACATTACATTCCCATTTCATTTCATAATTTTTGAACTCTCGAGAATCTCATATAAACACGTTTTTCAATTTTTATCATTTTATAGGGAAATTTTAAATAAATTTAAATAAAAAGAGTCATATATGAAATGAAAACGTATATGTAATGCATGGTTAAATAAATGTATCAAATAAATTTAACATTCTCGAGCGGGAAAAATAACAAAAATTAATTAACATCAATCTCTTAATAAAAATAAACTTTCAAATTAATGTGATTGATACTCGCTTTTTTTTCCATAATGCGAGAAAAAAAGGAAGAGAGGAAAAAATTCATCGGTCCGCATTAAACGCAAATAAGGCGGGGAAGAAATTTTTGTAAGAATCTCGAAACCCTTGTTCCAGGTTCCTATCCTTGCTTTAATAACGAATTTATTAATGTTTTTACAGCGTCCGCGGTTAATTAACCATTTTTCTCAGCCCGCGGTATCCTCCGAAGGGAGGGACGGGGGACAGTCATTTAAGTGGCGTGCGATTGCGAGACGGCGGGAATAATGAGGCAGAAATCATTTAAACAAATGCCAGTTATTATCGGCGTGGGAGTTCCGAGACTTTCTTCCTTCCTCGTCGGCGTCTCCCCTAGCCATGGGCTCTCCAACCAAACTCTCCGCCAACTTTCCGAACATCGCGCGGCCCCCCCGCTCCCCTTCGTCTTCTCGACTGGAGATGAGCCGACGCCGCTTTAGCCGCAACTTCGTTCGTCTTCGCGTGTATCCGCGACGCGAAATCCATTATAATGCGCGGTAACTTTGCTGTACGAACGAGTTCGGGAACGTCGTCGCTCCATTTTGCTCCGTTTCCATTGCCGCTACTCAGTTCTTCCAAACGGCAGGACAAGAGTTGAGATAGGAAGGCGGAGAAGGGGGGAGGGGGGGAGGGGGCGCGAGGGGCTGCCCCGGGGGCTGCAAAAGAGTTGTTCTAGAGTTGCGAGGAATTTGCTTCGGGCTTTCCGTAGGATTCCCGCTGGAGTCGGGCTGGGATTGCGGACGAGTTCCGCAAAGGTTCCGGAGAAGTTGCTCAGAGGGAAGGGGGGTAAGAGGGGGGGAGGGGGGAAGATGCTTTAAGGTCGCCCGAAGAATTGCCCAGAAGTCGCGAAGAGCGGAAGCATTTGGCCCTTTGTTTATCTCTCTGCGATATGCTTTGACATCGGGGGATCCCCCTTCCGATTTTCCCGCAGAGGAAATCTATCTGAGGGAAGAAGAAAAATCACCCCAGCGAGCGCCAAGTAACATTTATTTATAATTGTTTGTTGTGATTTCCAACTCGACAAAATATAACTGTTACGTGTGATGTAACAGTTACATAACATACATGTAACAGTTGTATAAGTGCAAACGCAGATTATTGCGGCAATATTACAACATTGCGGCAATGTTGCGTGCAGTATTTTGTGTTTGCTGGGATTGTTAAGTGGGAAATTACAACAAACAATTATTTCTGTTAAAATTTTCTCGTGTAAAAATTTTTTTGTTAAATTTTTAACATACTCTTATGTTAATGTAACATATTATCGTTGCGTTATTTTGACATTTCTGCGTTGAATTAATATTCACCGTTTCTAAGAGTTAAAACAACATAATTAATATGTAAATGCACGAATTTTTATTGAAATATGTTATATGTTAAAGTAAACAGACAAGTTGTATTATTTTTCTCTCTATAACAGTTTCCATATGTTAGATCGACTCTTCTGTTATTTATCATAAAAATGTAAGAATAACATTTTCTTTTAATTAAATTTAACATGATAAATATGTTAATTTAACATAAACTTTATTTCCAGATAAAGTTTAAGTGTTACACTTTTGTGTTAATTTTTAAACATATTACTTGTGTTATTTATTTACATACTTGCCTTCTGTTAAATTAACATTAAAATTAGAGTGGATAAATTGGGACATGTGAAATATGTTAAATTTAACACAAAATTTTTTACTGTATATAAATGTTACTTATAAGGAACCACAAGTTATATAACAGTTATATAATTATTACATGTTATGTAACAGTTACATACCCTTGCGGGAAGAAACTTAAGGATGTTTTGTATGTACAATCCCAACAAAAAGTAGCTGAAAATCAATATTCTTGAATATATCCACTTTTGGTGTATTTTGAGTAAGAAATTGTGTGGAATATTACAATTTGATCTTAGCTACAGCGGAGAGATGTATTTTTTAATATTTATTGCGTTTTTATTGAAATATTCCGAATTGTGTTAATCGAAATGATTAACTTTTGGCAGAGAATTTTGCCTTGTGACAGATACATGGCTAACTTTATTGAATTATATTTAATATCTTTTTAACCAGTTAGTACTTGTATAATATTATTTGACCAAATATTTCCTCTGTATCTAACTTTTGCAAATTTTAAAAAAATTCTGAATATTATTTCCATGTGTTTTTGTCATTTGAATCGACGTGGTTAAACGTTTCCCATAAGAACATGTTAATTCGGTGCAAATTAAAATCCTTATAATTTGTGAACGCTTTAGTGAATCGATTTAAAAATTGTACTGAAGATTCTAAACATATGTAAGGACATTCTGTACAATTTTCATTAAATTTTCAATATTTCGAAAATAAGTACAAACATTCTTAACAACTTTTAATAACCTTCTTCCTTTTAATACGATTAACAAAGTATTAATCGTTTCTGGAATCCTTCGATCTCTTGCTCGCGAGAGATTCGCGAAAACTGTTAGTCCGGAAACTCCAAGATTCGAAAGTTCGTGTATTCCATCGTGCATTTTAATATAGATGATTGCCGGAGGAGAACTGAACCAGGGAAAAAGGCCACGTCTGCGACTTGCTTCCGTAAACAGATTCTCGATCAGTCTTTCTTGTTGAGATTTTGGTCGAAAATTTCCCGAGTTTCGTGACCGTAAACACACCACAGGATCCTCATTTTGGTGTGTTTTCTCTCAATAAAATAGTCGTCACGTGAATAGCCCGGGATCATCGCAAAGATGGTCATTACCTTTATATCGAGGTCATCGAATTTTAGCGTCGCGGTTCCGTATAAATACGAGAAAGGAATGGAAGGAAGTGCGATTTTTTAGGAGAGTAGCCGCGACTTTAATGCGGCTCGCGAATATATAAAATGACGGTCAATCCGATGATTTATCGATGCCGGGACTCGCGCGCTAACCGGATAAATATCATAAAATTCTTCCAGAATTCGTCTCGCGAATGTGCAATCTCTCGTCCGCTCGTAAAAAAGGACGATTCTAATGTTGATCCGTCTTGTAACGTTGTACCGTTGCTAGGGTTACACGAGATGCCAACACTAGTCTTGATAGTGTCTTGTTTTTCCCTCGAAATTCGAGACGAGCTCGAGATAAGAATTTTAATTAATTGTCGAGATGATGTTAAGATTAAGATCGTCAAGATTAATTGTTTTTAATAAAAAATAAAGTTTGTATATTTGAAAATTAAATGAGAAAAAGTCACACATAATATGCTTGAATTTAAGAAAAATTATTCAATAAGTAAAAGTATTTATATTAATAAATTTGGAAGCAATTAATAACAAAATAAATAACAAATATTTTAAGAAGTAAATACGAATAATAAAAATAATAATTGTCTTAATAAAAGTTACGTTAAATGTTATTTAAAACAACTGTTCAGTATTAAATAAAAATTGTTAAAAAAATCGAAACAGACGAGATTTAAATTGAAAAAAATATTCAATATCAATATAATATTTTTATGAATATAATCTTGTCTTGTGCAACTCTAATTATTACTGTGAGTCGATTAATAATTAGCTGTTTGCAAAGTTTTATATAGTTAAATAATTGTGCAAAATTTTATATTGTTTATTTTGTTTATTTTACATTTATTAATATAAATGGTTTTATTTACTGAATAAAATTTGTTTCAATTTTGTATAATATAGTGACTTTTCTCCTCATCTAATCATTGCCATGCGTCGAATAATTTTTAATCTACATCTCAAACTCCAATTCGACTTGTATCACTTTGACTTTACAAAGAAAAAAGATTCCTCTGATAGATTGAACATTGCTCTCATTCCTGCTCCTTTAATCGCGTAATTCTTACGCTTATTACTCGCAATTGCCTGCGATCGGCTTAATTCCTATAATTCAACGACTTTGTCCAAGTTGGAGAAATCTTTAGGTAACGTGTAAGTTATGATTCTCAAAGGGTTAAGTTTGAAGAATCCGAGATGATCCAGGATTCTGGGGTCTCCCAGGATTTCCCTCCGAAACGCAACGCCTTCGGGGAACGTCCTAGGAGAGTCTCCCGAGTCCTTAATTAAAGAACGTAATTCGCGGATGTCGGATACCGGGAGAGCGTCTAATTGTTTAATTCCTCGTCGGCCATTAAACTTTTTCCCCGAACGAATTGGCAGAACGTGATATCGAGGATTCGGGGAGACGAATCGAGGACGGTTGTAAGTGGAAAGCCCGGGATTTAGTGAGGCAATTAGTCGCTAACCTGGCAATTAAAACGACCGTGCCGCCGCCAATTAACACTCGCCTTACGTACATTCGCTTTCTAATAACCCCTTAAGTCGTCCCTTCACGATCGGTGTTCCGCGTCATTACTCAGCCCTTACGTCGTCGCTCTCTGTATTCGTCGATTCGCATATAGACCGATCTAATCGACACACAGAGGCGGGCAAAGTTTGATTAGGTGACACGCGTGATTGACGTGTCTAACGAAGATCAAAAGCTTAAAAAGAAAACGAGGGCTTCATCGAAGCGCAATATCGCAGTTCGACGGCTTCAATTTCTTTCAAAAACTTTCCCCTTCTAATTAATTAATATTAATTTCTGAATTTTTTATTATAATCTTTAATTAATAATTGGAGAGAAATGCGACTCTTTTTGAAAATTTAATTTTAAAATAATTTCTTTTGTTGCGCTAAATTTGAATTATTAAATATCTAATAAAATTTTTAAAAAATATATAGTGTTTTTTAATAAGTGCGAAAAATTTTAGATGCTCTTTGTCGAAAATTAAGAGGGGGTTTTCAAAGTTGAATAGGGGTTGCTAGTTTCATTCGCTTCATTATCACTGTAACAATAGTGGAGGCCGAAAAAAATATTAATAAATAACCTTTATACTAGTAGAAAATATCCATCTAATTTCATTTCTCTAGCTTGTTCCAAATTTGAGAAAAAAATAGAAACCTAATTTTTGCAACCTCCACTTTTGGAAGAGTGTAACTTCACACGGATGGATATAAGAATTTATATGAAAAACCTCCCCTTAATTTTCGACAAAGAATCATCTCCTAAAATTTTTCGCACTTATCAAGAAACACGCTGTACATTTCTGCTGATGACAGCTTGATCCAAGTGTATTATAGAAATTTGTCGCTAAACGCTAAATCCCTCGAATATATCGACTCCCGACCAACGTTCTGAAATGTTCGCTTTTAAGCGAACGAATGGCGCGTCTTATCACATCCTTTTTCTGCGGCAGCGAAAATAGCGACGAGCGCCCAGCACCTTTACCGCGCTTTTTCCAGGCTGGCAACGTAAAATCACAGTCACGTAACCGTCACGGCTCGGTGATCGGGTTTTACGAGCGAGGTGGACGAGGTCCGGAGATATCCGAGAGTCCTGGACAGAGGATGTGCAGGAACGTCCTCTGCAAAGGGGAGCCACGGCTTCAGACGGTTCGGTAAAGTCGTAAAGATTTGGCCGCTCATCGCCTTCGTCGAAAAAGACGTCCTTGTCTTCGCCCTCGTCGTGAAGTTCATCTTTTCAAGGTAGCCGGCGAAGCGACCGTAATTCGAGTTAATGGCCGTCGAAGAAGAGAAGGGCCGGCGCGGTCTGATCTCCGCTTGAAATATTGCTCTCGACCTCCAGCCACCTCCTGCCCCTCTATCCCTGACGACTTTCGTTCACTCCTCCCATCCTTTGCATCCTTTCGTGCGCCTCATCTTCGTCCTTTCTTCCCCAAGCTCGCGACAGCGTCTGATTAATAGTGGCTTCGCCCAAACTTGCGACGCATCAATGGCCGACGATGACAAGGCCGTTTATGCCAGAGAATCGACTAATTGTAAGAAGTTCGATCGAAGGAAAGTAGGAAAAGTGGGACCAAGGACAATCGAAGGGATGGAGCTGTGGAGGGGTAACTGAATAGTGAATTTTAATTTCACTAATTTCAGCTTATAAGCATCATTCTTTCATCTCTGTTGGAAAGATTTTGTTGCTTACTGAAAGCGTAGAGATTTTGCCATCTTTAATTACAAAAATCTTGATTAATATCTACATCTTTGATATATTACATACATTTCTAATCAGCTTTAATATCTTTAAAGTTATTGACTCTTTTTTAATATTTTTTAATATTTAATAATAACTAATAATTTAATAATATTTAATAACTTTTTTTAATATTTAATAATAATAAAATAAACTTTTTTAATATTTAATAATAATAAAATAAAAATAACAGTAATAATAATAATAATAATAAATAATTATTGTAATATTTTATAACATTTATTAAATTATTGTACATTATAATACAGTTCTATTATACTGCTTCGTTTGTTAATTTGCATAGTCAAACTCTAATTTTAAATTTAATTAGAGATATAATTGAAGATTTAAATAAATTAATATCTTCAAGCAATGACAATATTTACCTCATCAAGAGAAATTCAATTTTATTAATTTTGAAACTTGCTTTTTAATATAAATAATCTACAAAATTAAATAGATCAATTTAAATAAATTCAATTTAAATAAACATTTAAAAAGAATAATAAACGAACAATTAAAATTTTATGATAATTTTTTACTTGATTCAAAATACATGCAAGTGAAGGATTAAAAGTCTCAGAAATTATTTTTATTAGATTCCTCATATCCTAATATCAAATATTTAGCATGCTAATGGTTGAAAAGGCGTTTCTCAGCAGTTTCTGGCTGAGTCATAAGTCGTTAATCCTGGATCGATTGTAAAGAAAAAAAGAAGCGCGAGGTCTCGAAAGAGAATGGGCGACGTTCCTTTGCGTTAATCGCTTTATTGTCATCCCAGAACGATTCTTTCGGTAACTCCATTATCGGCGCCACTCTCTAATCACATTGTGCTACCAATAAAAGAGCCACGGGGATTGAAAGGTGCGCCATGATGGAAACGCAGTTTTCTCTTCCCCCTTTTCAACTCTTTCCCATCTTTTTCTCATTCTGAATGCAATGAAAATTATTACGCCGGCGTTAACGCGTGGAAGGTAATTTTGGCCCCGTATTTTGATCTAAAACAGATTATTTCCCAACGAAAATTCATAGCCCGGATGAAAGAACGATTACGTATTCTGCAACGTTTCAATATTCATATTTTAATACTGCTAGCGTACAGCTCGCGTTCTACGCGCGCTATTCATATACATTATTATTATTATACGAGATATTTCAGGTTTAAACGTCTCAACTTAAAATATGAGTTTAGGACCCCGAGAAAGTAAGAAAGCTTGTCTAAAGCTCTCTCTTAAACAAGGCGTTTGCGGCCACGTCTCCGCGGAAACTTTCTTACTTATTTCGAGGTTTTAGTCATATTTTAATTCCTATTTTAAGTTTAGGATTTTAGTTTAATCTCAAAACATTCTGTATCATTTCTATCGATATTTTTTGATCTCTCAATTTTATTTCAAATGTGTAAAGAGCTTGTAAGAGAGAAATTATTTCTTTCTTCTCTTCTCGAAATTTTCACCAAAAGTTTTTATCTAATCAAGTAAGCTTTAATTTCAGACTTAATTAAACGTTACATTCATATTTCAATTAATTTTTTAAGTCTTTGGTTTAGGACTTTAGTTTAATCTTCAAAATCTCCTGTAAATTTTTATGAGTAATATTTCATGATCAATTTTATTTAATTAAATGTATAAAGAGCCTTTAAGAGAGAAATCATTAATTTCTAGTATTAGAGAAATTTAATTCTATTAAAACAAATAACCTAAAATAATTTAAAGTAGAGACTAATTTTAATTACAAATAATCTGTAAAATATTTAAATACATATTTTTGTAAAAAAAAAAAGTATCTGCATACAAATGATAAATAATTAAAATGTAATAATTTTCATTTGATGCGGAATTTACGCAAGCGAAGAATTAAAAATTTCTGCCGAATGCAGGAATGAATACGAACCGAGTATTTTTTTCCGCGACATTAGAGCGAAAATTCACCGTCGATGGCTAGTAAGTAGGCGGGAATAAATTTGGTGGTGCGGACAGGAAGCCGAGAAACAGCCATAAACTGTTAACAAGCGTCCCGCCAGTAATGTTGAAAATTTCAGCGTCACAGGCGCGACCGCTATTCTTATTTCCCCCAGTATCCTCCCCCCCCCCAACGTCGCTGGGGACCGGAATGTTTCATTTATAAAATCCACATTTTTTTTTATGCCCGCCATAAATGCGTAAAACGCCACTTGTCTCTCTCTCTTCCCCTCCTTCCCTCCACCCCCTCCCCCCTCCTTCTACACGTCGCGAAATTTATGCGACGGCGCTTGCCCGCGCACCGGACTCTATATTCCTACTTAACAGTCGCCCGTTATATTTTCACGAGGCAACTGTCTCGTATTTCACGGCCTGGATTATGCCGAACCCTTCAGCGCGTGGCGAGAACCACCCCCGCGGGGCTTTTCCAGCGAAATTTTCATCCACCGTGAAAAATAATTACCGCGCAACCGTTTCGCGTCCCGGGGATTAGAACTCGGGGAAATTCAAGGAATCACAATGACATTTCGGAGAAATTGTGTATTTTTCTCACCGATATACGGGGTGATTAAACATCGGCTCCTCGAGCATCTGAGGATTTCGGATTTTCAATTTCGTCGAGAATTAAATTGAAGAGAAAATTCATATGTCTGCAGGTGTGATAGATATTATACTGTTATATTGTTATCAAGGTAGAATATTGACAAGGTGGCACGTATGCACTGAGAAAAAAATCTGGTTGCATTAATTAGAGTTCTGGTAGATTCAACCAGTATGTCTGTTGAAAAATGGACGAATTCTTGTAGGAATTACCAGATGAATCTGTTTAATTTCTTCCTGTTGAATTTACCAAATTTTCTGGTTAATAATACTAAACTCGCCAAGTCGTCTAAAATTTTTGCCATCTAATCTCAAAAGTCTGTTTAATATTCTGAATTCCAACACGATTATTGCATAAATTCAATCCAGATTATTGAATAAATTATTTTAAATTTAATTTGTTAAAAATTAAACTGATAAACAGTGATGCAAGAAGAGGATGCAGCTCAAACACACACAATCAGAGAGCTAGCGTCCTCTTTCTGGCACTACTGCTTGTAAGAGAAAAAAAATATACTTTCGATTTAACGTTAATACTAGTTCTTTATATACATTTCATGGCAAATATTGAACATGAATTAAGTTAAGAGTGGCAAAGAAATTAATGTAACAAGAAATTTTATAGATCCAACCAGAAAATACTAATCAAATCTTTATAATAAAATCTATTAAACATTCTAGTTATAAAAAAATCGAGTCTTATCTTGATAACTGGAAATTCTTGTTTGACTTAATGCTTTCATATACGTCTTGTTGGTACAATCAAACGATTTTTCTCAGTGTGGGTTAGACGTAGCAACATTTGGCTACATTTTGCGCCCTTACAAAACTAAAGGTAGCCCTCAAATTTTCACGCGACTTTTAATAATGCGACTTTTAATAATGCCTTTCTAATGCATTACCGAGTCTGGAGAGATCGTCGTGTAATAAGGTTTACTGCCTCGCTAGCTTTTTCTTACGATAAAACGTTCCGACTGATAAATAACAAAGTACAGAAGTCCTTAAACTTGTAATAAAATCCTCGAAGGCAACGGAATACAGTTGGCGGTACATCTTTTATCTCTTATCGTGCATCTAAATTAGGTCGTCGAAAGTATAAGATACGCTCTTCCCTGGAAAGTGTGGGAGATAAGGGGAAAGGGGTGGTCGAAAGTGGGTCGTCGAGGAAGCAAGATACACGGACGTCGGGGAAACCGATGGGTTATGGGTGCGATTAGGTGCAATTAGCTGCGTAATCGTAGTCGTGACTGGAAACTCCATTTCGTTTGTTCTCATGCTGTAGTCATCGTGTTTTATCTCGTCCCCTCTTCACTTAACGAGATAAGAAAGTTTTCCGAAGATTACGAAATTCTTATCCCCGCCATTAAATCGCATGTCGCAAATTGGAATCGAATCTCGATGAAAATATTTCGCTGCCTCCTGTCTTTCTCCCTTCGAAAAATACGTAATTTCTCTGAATTTTGACACGTTACAATATTGTAATACGCGAAGCTGACAGAGGGTGACAGACTTAAATCGATTCCACCCCACTCCTTACAAAGTGTTAGAGGGGAAACAAAAGAAGAACTTTTTCCCTAAGAAAGATAAAACTTGTTACGTCAAATATTGCTCAGGAATCGTGCATCTTGATATTTCCTACAAAAAAAAAAAAAAAGAAAGAAACACGAGGTATGTAATAATTTCTCGTGGAACAGCGTGTTCCTTTTGAAGAGGGAAAATTTAGCCAGTCGCTTTCAGACAATATATTCGGGAATTGTGAGGGAAGAGGAGGATGTCTCGCTTCTCTCGCGCCAGAGTTACACATACAAGTAGCATCCTCGAAATTCCGAGTCTTTTGTCATTTGTAAAACGGCTCGAAAACTGAAATGAGGGGCGGGGAGTGGGGAAAGAAAGCTATTTTCTGATCTACCTTCTCTCTCGGGATTTCTCGGGTCTATAATATTTTCAAATCTCTGTAATCCTCGCAGCACCTGCACTCACGATGAATATTATGGAAATAATGGATATTTGTGTTTCGAATAAACGATCCCCTTTGTAACCCCTCCGGCTTCGTTTTTAAGACGTCGTAACTGACGTAGTAAAATTGCTGTAGCGCTCGCATATCTCAGCCAGGATCGATTATACGAAAGTTGCCATTTATTTAACATATTATGGCTGTCTTAACATATGCATTATATCGCTCGTAATGTATCTCTTCTAAGGCAACGTTAACGTGAAATTTAATTAAAAAAAAAACACGTAGGATGTCTCTTCGTTTTATCCCTTTCGCTTAAAATAAATCAGAAAACCGTCTGCTTTGCAGTCTTTAAATTAGAGGAGTAAACGAAATTTAAATAAAGCTGGTAGAATTTGTCACGATGAACGTAAATAATGTTAGAACTTATTGAAGCGAATTGGACGAAAAAATTCTAATTTAATAAAATAAGAAATTTTCACCAACATTTGCTATTTTTTTTTCACGAAGCCTACTTCTTTTTCATCTTCTCTAACTTGTTCTACATTATAATCCATCATACTAAAAGGGAAAAAAGTACAATTTAGGGAGACTTTGAGACGGACTTTTTCCGGTATCGCAATTCCACGCGCCTCCCGGAAAAAGCGGGACGATGTACAAAGCGGTTTATGACTCGGCGAGGGTGTCGGCATGTTTCTACCCCATTTTCAACTTCATCCGGGTCCGGGATTATCGCCCGGGCTACCCCCGACATCGCGCGTCGCGGAGCAGTATTTTTGCGGGCGTGTAACCCGGACCCACGAAAATCCCGCGCTCGTTGTCGGGGTAATTCTATTATTATAGTCGGCTGGAGGATGTTAATCCTTCCATTTTGTGTCTTCTGAAAAGGAACGTCGACTATATACCTCGTAATTTCCTCGATGTCCCGCGGAGAGTGGCTCTGGCCATTATCTAGGTCATTCCCTCGCGGTATTCGCAAACTACAAAACTATCACATTACTTTATTAATGTTGTAATAAATTAAGCGTGCATTTATGCATTTTTGTGTAAAGTTTGTATAGTTTGCGCATCTAATATAACGGCAAAACTAATTATGACACGTTACTAAAATAATTAACTAAATTTAGTTATTTGTTTTAATAACACGTCGTAATTAGTTTTATTATTATGTTAGATTGATACGCGAATTTACTACATTCTGTCCATTCTATATAAAAATGTGCACATTTAATAGATAATCGATAGTCGAGACATAATTACTATCGAAATATTACAAAATGCTGTTTCTCGCAAACTGGAATATTTTGAATTTGATGACACTTTATACATGTAACGGGGTTAAAAAGGTGAATTTAGAAATTTTCAGTTGCAAAATTTCAGTCCGGAAACTAGGGGATGAAGCCACTCCTCACATGTACAACGACTTTATGCTTTTTTCGATATATTTCGAAAATTATTCGAGATAATAAAAAGTTTTTATGCAAAAGTTTTATTATAAAAACACCTCTATTTAACTAATAAAATTTCGAGAAAATAATTTTTGAAACAATTTAAAAAAAGATCTTTCAACAAAATTATTTTATTAATGCGATAAATAAAAATATATTCTGAACCTAAAACTTTTACAGTAAATTATAACCTTCAATTTATTCTATACATATAACGAGGTTAAAAAGATAAATTTAATAATTTTCAATTTAGCCCTAAAAACGATTCTAACAATAAAGAATGAAACCATCCCTCAACTTTTTGCTTTTCTCGATATATTTCAAAAATTGTTTGAGATAATAAAAAATGTTGTATGCAAAAATTTTATTATAAAAACACCTCTATTTATCTACTTTAATAAAATTTCGAGAAAATAATTTTTGAAACAATTTTTAAAAAAATCTTCCAACAAAATTATTTTATTAATGCGATAAATAAAAATATATTTTCAGCCTAAAACATTTACAATAAATTATATCCTTCAATTTATTCTATAACGAGGTTAAAAAGATAAATTTAATAATTTTCAATTTAACCCTAAACACGATTCTAACAATAAAAAATGAAACCATCCCTCAACTTTTTGCTTTTCTCGATATATTTCGAAAATTGTTCGAGATATTACAAAATGTTGTATACAAAAGTTTTATTACAAAAACACCTCTATTTAACTACTTTAATAAAATTTCGAGAAAATAATTTTTTAAACAATTTTTTTAAAAATCTTCCAACAAAATTATTTTATTAATGCGATAAATAAAAATATATTTTCAGCCTAAAACATTTACAGTAAATTATATCCTTCAATTTATTCTATAACGAGGTTAAAAAGATAAATTTAATAATTTTCAATTTAACCCTAAACACGATTCTAACAATAAAGAATGAAATTATTCCTCAACTTTTAGCTTTTCTCGATATATTTCGAAAACTGTTCGAGATATTAAAAATTGTATACAAAAGTTTTATTATAAAAACGTCTCTATGTAACTACTAACAAAAATATTCTCATCCTAAAACTTTCATAGCACATCATATCCTTAAAATCATTTTTGGTACCGTAATTGAAAATTTTTAATTAATCTATTTACCTCCCTGCCGCTGCCCTCTACTACACGTCTGTAAAGTTTCGTTAAAATCAAAACTTTCCAGTTTCTAAATTTTCCTCGTTAATGCTCGCGAGTGTGTTACAATAATGCAAACATTTGGCATACTTTATTACACGGGCCACTCTAAACGAAAATGGCGTGTTACAACGCGAGGGATCGATAAATTGGACGAGGCAGGCGGCGGAGGGCACAACACGCGTAACGATAACTCACCCTCCCACCCTCCCTTCCCGGATAAAGCGAGACGCGAAAAAACACAATCGGTATTATTTGCGCGTTAAGGGAAGCGATTACGCCGGGCGGAAATGACAGGCGAGTCTCGGGCACGCGAGTCGGACAATAAAGTCGGAAGCGCAGCTCGCTCGAAATCAATCGCGCGTGCGCACGTCGGCGGACGTCGTAATGACGCGGTTCGCGCATTCGAATAACAACAATGCGGCGCGACCGGCATGATCTACCGTCATGTAATTCGAGGATTTATATACGAGCGCGTAGCAGTCAGCGTTTCGTAGCGCGTGACCACCGTTAAAAACCGCAATGACCGCCGGTGCGTGCGCCCGCATCTGCATCAAGCGTATCGTAGCAGCGTATTCTAGCGTGCTAATCAGAGTAACGATCGATCGCTGCGAAGCTACCCGCAGCGGGGAGTCGATATCTCCCTGCAATATGTCGATGAGATTCGCGAGGGTATTGAATATCCGCCCCCGACATCGATAAATAACTCGAGCAATAGTTGCTTTCCATTTACATCAAAACTCGGATAATTCTCGCTTGACGTCGTTACTCGGGTGGGTGTACCTTCTTTTTCTTGGCAAGTGAGATTCAATTGAAAAAAAAACACGAAAGTGCTTCCCCCTTCGACTTTGAAGTGCTTTCAATGTGTTATTTTCTAGACAATAAGGGACACGTATTTTTTTATACGCGTATCTAGGGAGTAAAACATCCCTGTGGAAGAAGGCAGTTTTTTTCTTTCGAGATGAATATTTCAGAAATTATAAGAGAAAAAATTTTCAAATTAAAAGTTAAATTGGCTCCAAAAGTACAATAAGGTACAAAAGTTACAACAATAATAAAAAAATTTTTGAAAAATTATTTTGAAAAATTAAAAAAATAAAAGTATTGGTAATATCGAAAATACTTTCCCAATTGTCGTGTGCATCAACAGGTGTATTATTATATTCTCTGATGAAAAATATTTCTCTAAAAAAAAATAGTCATTTTTTTATAGCTTCTTTTAAGATTTAGAAAAATATTCAATTTTCAGTCTAGAAAATTTCGAGAAAAGGAAAAAGAATTTAGATTGATACCACTGAACAAGCTATGATTGAAATGGAAGCCATTTAAATTTATTTTGTTTTAGCTAGCCAGATTTTTTATCAAGTTGCTATTATTTTGAAACATTTTGTTTCGTTTTAGATTTTATTTTCGAAATGCCGAGTGAATGTGTCCACAATTTTTGTTATGTACATGGTAAAGTGACTTTTTCATCTCAGAAACGTGCATTTATACCCTTAATCAAGACAGCATATCATCATTAATTCGGTTATAAAGTAAGAAACCAAGATGAGTTCTCAGCACATACTTGCTAATTCATGTATAAAGTAAATTTTTGTGGCTGTTTGAGAAGTAAATGTATTTTCGTCATCCTTATGATGTGACCTACGAGAGTCTAAGATCACGAAAGTAGTTATTATTTTTTCATGGTGCCTTTCCTTCAGCAGGGAACGTCGAAAAAAAGTGGGTCATCAACTATCCAAATATCCCATCAGTTACACACATTATTACGGTATTACACGGGGATGACTTGCCTGTTCCTATCCCATCAGAATAATATATCCTGAAGCTCGACAAAGGCATGAAAATTGATCGGGAAATATAGTTTGAAGATTAATATTGAATTTTGCCAAGCAAAATTTACTACTAAAATTTAGTACTTTATTTTGTTAAAAAAATTGAATTTTATATCTCGAAAAACCTAGAGTTCTCTAAAGATTGTCGTATCATATTCTTTCTTTTATCCCATGTTTAATAAAAAATTGATTAATTTTGTAGAGGAAAACAATTTTATTTATTTGTGTTTCTTATTTTATTTATTTGTAGCTATTGTTATTTATTTTTAGCTATCAATTATTGTATATTTTAATTAATATAAAAATTCCGGTTGTTAGAATATTAAAAGAAGATAAAAATGAAATAACAAGTAGTATTTTGAGAATGAAACTTATTTAGGGAAAATATATACGCGAAATTAAAAGGCACTGGAAAATTTTATTATGCAATCCGTAAAAATTTCACTACGAGTCGAAATTGATCCAGCGTCCGTTGTCTGAGCATTACATGGTATAAATCCCTCGAGAGAAAGTTACTAAGACGATAAGTGTTACAGTTGCACGATACTTTTTCAAGTCGCCTAACGCATTGGGACTGTTCACAGAGGAGGGTTGGAGAAAAGTTGAAGAGTTGAGGTCATAAAAGATGACTTGCCGCGTGATTTTCCAGGGGAGGTCAAGATTCGATCGGTTAAGTTGGGTGTTTCAATTTTGTCGCCACGTTAACTAATCCTTTCACAGATAACGCTTTATTTAAGAAATTTGCAAGCGCATTCTATTTCGGAAACTTTTAACGACCTAAGCACGCTTAAGTCGCTTCATCTCGTGCTTGATAAATTCATCAACGACCTACGACAATATTGGCGAACTCGCGAGTAGTAAGCCCTATCAGTAAGACCTACATGAAAGGCCGGTATTGTACGCCGGACACAGTACACCGGTCTATTAGCAATGGAAACAGGTATATATTCGCGAATATCCAGTGGTTCTCAAAGTCAACGTATCCCAGACTGGACACGCTTAAGCAATTTCATAAATTCCCAACTTAAGCTCGCCGTTGACGGCGCTCGCGTATCTCTGCTTAAACTATTATGCAGTTATCTTAGGAACTACGTTTATATCCGGTATTTGCCGTTCGGTTATTCCGAGAAGCCATGGATCTACTACCTATACCTATTCCCGGAAATCAAAGCAAAGATGGATTCGAGACTCCCAAGTCCCAAAGATCAACTCGAGCTCGAAACTATCCGGATTCCTCGCTCGAAAGAAGAATCCTAGAGTTTATCAGTTGTTGGATATACAAAGTTAATATCGAGAGCTGAATATTTAAGAATATCGAGTCAGGAAGCCAGATCTTGATTCAGCCTTCATTTTCAAGACGGATCCTCTTCGAAGGGAGGTCTTAGCTTCAGTTTCGTCTCTTTCGAGGCGGCCGCGGGTGCAATTGTCGGGCGAAACTGCGAAAACCAAACGACGCGCCGTGATTTCTGTTGTTTCGCTGACGAGACCCATCTATTCGCTCCGGCCGGACGTGAACAATGAATTATCAATTTTCTGTCAGCGTCATCAATTATCGTAGAACGTCGACCGGGCGCTCGCGCGGTTTTTCTCCCGGAATGATCCGCGGCCCCCCCCCGTCGCGCTCATCGTATCGCGATCGTTCATTAATTAAACCGCCGACCAATCAATCCATACCGGACACCGTTGGCGGAAGCGTGACACGTGAAACGCGCGCAATAATTCCGCTACGAATTCCGCGCGCATTTATTTTCTGATAAATCCGACAGGAATTTCTTTCGCGTCCGCGTCAGCGAATACGAAATTTGTAATATTTGTAACTCATCCCTTCCGACTTGATTCGAGTCACGATGAATTTCTTTTTAATTTGCTTCAATTCTTTCCCCGCTAAAGCGCTTCCCTTTCTTCCCTTTTTTTTTTTACGTCGAGGATTATAATCCGGGCCGAAAGAGAGCGAGAGCGGACGCGATCGCGCGGTAAGACACATGGAAAAGTCCCGCGATAAATCTTATCGAGGATCGCCCCATCGATCCCGATGGCCGCAATCAATGCCTGCAATTGTTTATAACGTTGTTTATCGGCGGAAAGTCCGTCGAGCGTGTTCCGGGGCTTTATTCCCCTCCATAAATTACTTCCACGTAGCCTGCGTCCGTAGCACCTGACAAGCGACTAATGTAAACGCGGCTCGTGACTGCTCGCGACATTTCCGACGTCGTTAACGAGAGCGCATTTGTTTAAATAATCCACCACCGGGCCGTCCGTGCGTGTTCCTAGGAGCTGGATATACGCTATATATGCCGAGTGAATGAACGAACGAACAAACGAACGAACGAACGGCGAATGCAAATTTTCGGTATTAAAGTTCGGAAGATGAGCTCGTATATTTTTTTCCTCGAATATACTTTTTATTCACCTCTTTTCGCGTCAGTTCTCATCAGCAAATATTTGACTTTGCGAATTTTTACGCTCCGAGGACCCATCTCTCCGCGAGAAGACTCAAAGATTTGTCCCCCGACATTTTCTGAAATTTTCGAGGCCGCGTCTCCCTGATTTTCGCCTCGCGCAATTTTCATGCTCTCCGTGTTTCTGAAACATTTTTCGACTCTCCTTCTTTCCAAAGGGAAGAGGAGAGACCATAACGCTCCTCCTCTAACGTATATCCGTTTTATGTTTTCCTACGGATGATTCGAGATATGTGGATAAAAGCGTAGATGTGAACGAGAGAATCTTGTGCGCGAATGGATTCGTTTGATGTCGAGCGCGCGCCGCTCTCTCATTGGGCAATAGTCAATATTGAATCGCCCTCGAAATCGCCCTCTTTCGCTCCCTCTCGTTCGCGTACACGCCAGACGTTTCACGTGACACACATACCAGCTGATACTGCATTTATCCACGAGTAAAAGCGATAAAACGCGGCAAGGAAAAAAAATTGAAAAAAAAAGAAAGGAAAATAAATGCGCTAAATTGACGTATCGAATCGCAATTTCGCGTTTCTCGTCGATTTGCGAAATCGATTGACCATTTTTTGACACCTCGTCCAAATATTGGTAATCCCATGACACCGTAAATGCGGTCATCACCCGGTACTCGACTGTCCGAGAGCCACGTGGGTCGCAAATATATCTGGGACGCTTATAGAGGGTGTCTGAAAATTGTTCCTAGTCCTGAAGTGCGAAGATAGATTGGCTCGAATTAAGAAGGAAGGTCCTATACTATTTTGCGATATTCGCAGTAGTTAACGAAAAATTAATTTAAAAAAATCGGCCAATCTGCGTTCCCCTCTCTACGCTTCTACTCACGCAAATTGGCCGATCTTCTGTAATTAATTTTTCGTGAATTATTGCGAATATCGTGAAATAGTATAGGACTTTCCTTCTTCATTTGAACCAATCTACCTTACTTTGGGACAGCGAAAAATTTTCAGACACCCTGTATAAAGATGTACGACAGAACTGGAAGAGAGGATGAGATCCTCTTCTACGAGGGAAGTGCGCCCCGAAGAAATCGTTCAAGTGCCATAATCCGCGGTATTGTGCAACGGGACGAAGTAATCGATACGTCGCGTCCGATCTGCGACGCGACCTCGATAAAGCGCGTGCAGGTTGAGCGAGAAGCCGTTTATAGATGATCGATCCGGCGCCGACAAAAGCCGGACAAAAGCTACTTCGCCCGCCGACCCTGGGGAAGGGGTTGCCTGCGAACTCGAGGTCGTTAGATCGGCGACGAATGTGGGGTCCTCGAATGAACGGGTGAATGTCTTTCGAACCTGAAAGATTGTTTAACAATTCGCGGCTGTCAAAGCGCGATTCACGGTCATCGAATAATTCCATCATCTCTCGCTTGGGTGAGATTGGAATCTTTCTTTGTTCTATTTATCCCCGAGGTGGACACTAACACCCGATTGGGCATCTAAAAAAGAGAGAAAAATCGATCCTAAAGAGGTGAAAAGAGAGATGAAGCAAATTAGGAGGAAGGAAATGTTTATGTTTCATTAAGTATATTTGTAAGAGTCAAAGGAATTTCAAGAGGAATTCAAAGAGATTTAAAAAGACTGACTAGCAATTTAAAAACTGGATGAGAAAACTTGTGACAGTTTAAGGTTGACTCTACACGGGTAATTTCTTTTTTACCCTTTAGTCTGACAAATAAACGTACCTCATGCGTTTGGAGACAAACTGTGCTCTGCAGTAGTAGTAAAAGAAAATTTCCAAGTAGTTAAATCTCTTCGCCTTTTAATGACGAAGAGAATAGCATGTGTTACATTTAGCTCACTGTAAATTAAATGGTAATTATTTCGGGACAAAAATATTATCTGCTAATTCGGAAACATACCTTAAAGTGACAGCTGGATACCAATATTTGTACAATTCCAGCAGAAAGTAGCTGAAAATCAATATTGACGAATATATCCACTTTTGGTGTATTTTGAGTAAGAAATTGTGTGAAATATTACAATATGATCTTAGCTACAGTGCAGAGACGTACTTTTTAATGTTTATTGCGTTTTTACTGAAATATTCCGAATTTTGTTAATCGAAATGATTAACTTTTGGCAGAGAATTTTGTCTTGTGACAGATACATGGTTAACTTGATTGAATTATATTTAATATCTTTTTAACCAGTTAATACTTGTATAATATTATTTGAGCAAATGTTTCCCCTGTATCTAAACTTTTGCAAATTTTAAACAAATTCTGAATATTATTTCCATGTATTTTTGTCATTTGAATCAAATGACAAAAATACATGGAAATAATATTCAAAATTTGTTTAAAATGAGTGGTTATACATTTCTCATAAGAACACATGTTAATTACAAATTAAAATCCTTATAACTTGTGAAATAAATAACGCTTTAGCGAATCGATTTAAAAATTGCACTGAAGATTCTAAACATATGTAAGGACATTCTGTACAATTTTCATTAAATTTTCAATATTTTAAAAATAGGTACAAAACATCTTTAATCGAAATAATTAATTTTTGGCAGAGAATTTCGTCTTGTGACAGATACATAGTTAACTTGATTGAATTATATTTAATATCTTTTTAATCAGTTAATACTTGTATAAAATTATTTGAACAAAATGTTTTCCCGTATCTAAACTTTTGCAAATTTTAAACAAATTCTGAATATTATTCTCATGTGTTTTTGTCATTTGAATCAACGTGGTTATATATTTCTCATAAGAACACATGTTAATTACAAATTAAAATCCTTATAACTTGTGAAATAAATAACGCTTTAGCGAATCGATTTAAAAATTGCACTGAAGATTCTAAACATATGTAAGGACATTCTGTACAATTTTCATTAAATTTTCAATATTTTAAAAATAGGTACAAAACATCTTTAATCGAAATAATTAATTTTTGGCAGAGAATTTCGTCTTGTGACAGATACATGGTTAACTTGATTGAATTATATTTAATATCTTTTTAATCAGTTAATACTTGTATAAAATTATTTGAACAAAATGTTTTCCCGTATCTAAACTTTTGCAAATTTTAAACAAATTCTGAATATTATTCTCATGTGTTTTTGTCATTTGAATCAACGTGGTTATACATTTCTCATAAGAACACATGTTAATTCGGTGCAAATTAAAATCCTTATAACTTGTGAACGCTTTAGTGAATCGATTAAAAATTGTAATCGATTGTAAATCAATTTAAAAATTGTACTGAAGATTCTAAACATATGTAAGGACATTCTGTATAATTTTCATTAAATTCTCAATATTTTGAAAATAGGTACAAAACATCCTTAAATTAAGTTTCAAAAATATAAGAGAGAGAGAGAGAAAGAAAACTAATCATAAAATTTACAGAGAACAGAGGAAACCCTTATATTTCAAGAGAGACAAATTGTGGAAAAAAGAGAAGCTTTTGAAAATGAAGATACTAAAATATTCGGCAATTAACGTAACTCAATATGTCGAACGGTAGATTAATAGAAATTTCAAAAAAAATTGAAAATCCATTAAATTAAAACCTCTATAATACCTTTGAAAAGGGTTTTCCCTAATAATATCGACGAGGACGAGCTCGAGAATTATCTTTCCTTCGATCATCACGCGTTCCCATCTATCAACATTCAATTTCCTCCCGATAATCGTCGGCGGAGGATCCTTTCGGTAGCCTGACAAATGGAGAGACGGTGGCCCTCGCGGCCGCGAGAGGGGCAGGAGAGGGAAAGAGGAAGGCGAGGAAGAAGTCGCCGAGAGGGTGAACATTTTTCTCGCGATGAAGAATGTCCGGAATAATTTTCTGCGGGTTCCCCGAAATAATTTCACCCCGGTCACCACTTTGTGTCGTTGCACTTGGTGGTGTCGCGGGTCTGCCGTTGTCGTCGCTGTTTTACACGCTCCCTGAGAACGTTTTAAATCCTCTGCCTCTGGATTTGTCCCCTTCTCCCTTTCCCTTCCTCGCCGCCGCCCTTTCCTTCCCGCCGGGAAGAAGGATGGCCTGAGAGCCGCCGGCAAAAAGTTCCGACGCTAAGTGTGTCTGACGTTACCCTCTTGTTTCTCCTTTATTGTGCATAATGCGCAACTTCCCTTCTTCTTTGCTCCTCTGCTTCTCCGTTCCTCGTGCAAGGTTGCACGGGGTCCTTGTGTGCACGGATCCGAGGATACCACTCGTATGAACAAAAATCTTTAGGAAGAAAATTAATCACATTTAAGCGCTCATGGGAGAGACGGGTTTTACAGAAGAAAGCAGACTCGTTGGAGCAATTTCAGCTTTATAATTATATTTCGAGGAGCAAGATAATATATTTGAGTGATGAGAAAATATAATGAAAAAAATGCACGCATATATATAATTGAAATTAAATGGACGGACCAAAGGGATGACGAGGAGCCCTGGAAAAGATAAAAATTAACAAGAGGTTGTATTCCAGAGGTTGTATTCCAGAGGTTTTATTTTTTTTCGCATTTAAATCAGAATTCAATTATGTCATTGCTGATAATTGATATCATCTCAAGACTTGATTTCGACGAATCAAATATATATTTATTATTTTCTTATTTATCATCTAATTATTTTTATTAATTATTTATATTCCTTTATTCTTTTACTATCTTGATTTGTTTCTTTTAATCATTTATTTTTATTAATTATTTATATTTTCCTTATATCTTGATTTTTTTTCTTTTAATAATTTATTATTTTATTAATTATTAATATTTTTTTATTCTTTTACTATCGTGATTTTTTCTTTTAATCATTTTCTTTTGCTCGATCAATCAATCTCGAAATCAAACCTCAGTTTTCAAAGGGAAGAAAAGACTCCGACGACAAGTTACAAAGAAGATCTCTTAAAGATCCCGCTCTCTCGCCTCCAAGAAACGAAAGGACTTATCGCAAATCTGGAAAACAGGCCCGTTATCGCGAGCAAGCGTAATCCACGATTTATACCCTAGAAAAGTTAGGCGATTTGATGCACTTCGTCAAGATCCGGCGCGAGCCCGATGAAAAATTCATTTAATCCGTGCGAGGCGTACAGGTCGGTTAATCTTGCACGAGGTGAGGAAACAAGGAAAGAGGTCCTGGCACCAGGACTCGGTCACGGTCGTACCCGGCTTTCTGCTTAATGCCGATCCTCCGAGGACCCTCGCCCCATCAGTTCTCTCTCCCTCTCCCTCGTCCTCCGACAACTGCATCCCCGGATTCTGGCCTTTGTTTTACGAGGCCTGCGGGAAAGCGCCACTGACGGACCTCGTTGACCTAGTTGCGTTTTTTTGAATGCTCTCCCAGATGATGTTGAGTTAAATTTAAATACGTCGAGCGTACGCGACGTCATTGACGTAGGTCTCTCTCTCGAAACACACGGGTTATTCCCATTATTGGCTGCAGAATGCAATTCTTGGGATTTTGGTCTGCCGAGAATCGTTCTCGAGAGTCGCAAACGCGAGAGCTGCGATTTTCGATTTTGATTTCGCCCACAGGAAGCGCGAATTTACGTATTGTAAGGTATTGTCGAAGGTCTGCGTATTGTTCCCTCGGCAACTTGGAGAAAGGCTATTTTGCAGTGCAGCATAATGGAAATCCTGGAATATAGTTCCTCCTCTGTTAAGTACCTGCAGGAGCTTTCGCCGAGAGGTGCAACAACCTTCCGTTACGTCAACTAATTTAATCGTCCCCACCATCTTATGCTCTACCTAACATTACTCTTCCTCTCTCTCTCTCTCTCTCTCTTTCTTCGTTGCGATCGCGCGAGAGAAAACTAAATAGGTTCCTGTCTATTATTCATCGTCGTCTCGGAAACGCGTCATCTTACATCACGAAGTTTTCGAATTCATGCACTCCCGATTCCCCTCGAGAGATCCTCGACTAAGATTTCCAGAAATCACTGCAGCTTTTCCGACTCGGCGTTCATTCTTACGCGAAAATTCCCAGGACATCGACATCCTTTAAGTTAAGTTTCTTGATCGTAAAAATCGTCGAGGTACACGAACTCGAAAAAAGAGTCCGAGGGAAAGAGGAAACACGCTTAATCGTTGAAAAGGAAAAAAAAAAGGGAGAAATCTGAAAAATTACTCAACTGCTTCTATTGCCGCTCGAAGCTCCCTTCGTTCTTATTATACCTTAAAAACGTCGATATTTCGATATTTGGGATGAGCAGAAATATCGGGGACGCGTATTTGTAATTTCCATTAAATTTACCCCCACCCCCATTTTTCGCTCCATTACTTGTCACGCTGCGAAAGCCATGTATGCAGCTTGCTGTCTATTATTCATCGGTCTCTCTTTTTCACTCGCCCCTCGATATCTTTCCCGACGAGCGATTTCGCATCGCGCCCCCTCCCCCCGCTCCTGGCGCTCGTATCCGACGACTGTTTCACGCGAAATAGGAAAATCTGGGAAATAAAGCAATCTCTGCCCCGTCAGCGCTCCGTGACTACGTTCGTGATTGCCGTTTTCAGGAGCACCCGGTAACTCGCGCCGGAATATCGTCTCCCCCCCCCAACCCTTCCCGTCGCCGCTTCACGGGGGGGGGGGGGGTTACGGCCCCGATTACCCCGGGTGCCCGACCCTTTCTTTCGCTCCGTCTTCTCCTGGCGCTCCGGGCACAGAATCTCACTTAATCCGCGGCTCGGCACCTCATTCCTAAAGTTCCAAAGACGATTAGAGGGAGCGTGTCTATCGCTCCGCACCCAATTCGCGGGAATGTCGCCTCTCGCCGCCCTTATTGTTTCAGCTCTTTAATCGGAAAGTCAACTCGTCCGGAATCCGGAATTCTTTCGTAAAGAGAGACGTCCGTCCCGACACTTTTCCGCCTCTCTCCTCTAGTTAACTGCTCTCTCCTTTCCCAACCTGACCTTTCGCGTATCGATATTCCCGCTCTTGGTGCTCGAGGAAATAACGCGTCTCGTTGCAGCGAGAACGATAAGATTGTTCTCGTTATCTCGTTAGAGGATGAGACAATGAGAGCGCGAGGCTGATGACCTTTATTACGTCCCTTTTAAGCCGGACACGGCTTTTTCTCTCGCGAAATTAACGAGAAATGGCGGCTCGCAGCGACGGGGGGACATTGTTCCTCTGCAATTCTTAACCGAGAGTACACGTTGCACCCTCGCGCGTGTCGCTAATTGTTGCCAAGGCCCCTCGCTCTTTTCTCGTACAAAGGCAACCACGGGACGGTTATCTCTCCTGACATCGCGTCGTTGCAACTGCACGCGTTTAGATCGAGGATAAGGATACCAATCTTCCAAAATGTTCGATGCCTCGTTTGCGTCTTTTCCTGTTTCTTTGTTTTTTTTTTTTTTTTTTTTTGAAATTTCAACCTCGAGATTCGTCAGATCTAGTTATTGGATTGTCCATTTTTCCGCGGGATATGTATTTCTAAATTAATAGAAGAGCTCTACGAAGGAGCGGAAGGGGTGACTTTTGGCGACCGAGTCGCACGATGATGAACGAGGACAGAGATCACCATGACGGACATTTTTAATCCGACAAAAGTTTGTGAATTACGCTTAGTTGGCGCACAAGAGTGGGCTAGGGGCAGAGAGAGAGCGAGAGAGAGAGAGAGAGAGAGAGAGAGAGCGAGAGAGAGGAAAATAAAAAGGATTATGTTCTCTCTAATGGCTCCTATTCCCTTAGTGCGCTCCACTCGTCCGCTTTTTTTCGTCCTCTCCCCCTTTAAGCCGCGAACACTCATTAAAAAAGTCTCCTCCCAAGAGTTCCGGGGACGGGGAGGGGCGAGAGGGAGCGAAGACCGAATACAAGAATGAAAATGAGATGAGAGAAGACCGAGAAAGGGGGAGGGCGGGTCGGGGGTGGGAGGAGGACGGGGGATACCCAAGGCGGACGAGAGAATTGGAGAGAGAAATTTTTTTACCGCCCGCAGGCACGAGACCTCCTTCCAGGACCTCCGTCGTTCCTTATTCCACCCTGCCGGCTTTCCACCGTTTCCTCCCTTCCCTCCCTTCATTCGAGGGCAGGGTAGCATGCCTCGCGTACGCTGGGGCTGACGTTTTATACGACCGCGGGGTCGCCCGTACTGAAAATAATTATGCCGGCGTTAAGCGGCGACGCCATCCCCCCACAAAAGGACCCGCGAAGGGTAAGATCTTTATATAGGGGCAGATAAAGTCACCGCGAATATTTTTAGAACTTTATAATTCAACGGTCGACTCGCATTTTCGCGCGGCCACGGGCCATCGGGGAATCTTAGAAATGTTGCGTTTATTTTTGTTTTTATTAAAAAGAAAAATTGATCATCTCGTTGTCTCGATTTATTTAATTTAGCTTCTTCCAGATAAATTTATTAATATTTATGTATTTAGTTTATATATTTAGATATTTACTTAATTATGTATTTAATTACAAATATATTACATATATATTACAAATATATTATATATATATTACATATATATGTTTATATATATTAAATTATATATTTATATATATTTTATATATATTAAATTATTTATTTATATCAATTATACGTTGCTTTTTGGTGTGAATAATATTTCTTAATTTTTATATTTTGCGTTAACTGGATATATGTTTAGTGGCTCGACTTTCATGGACTACAAGATACATGGAGAAATAATTTCCCTTTTATTTCGACATGGTCGTTTACGAGGCAAGCGTCGTCGCGACGCGATCAATAGAGACGACCGCCATCTTTCTCGCGATCCTCCGCAAAAATCGGCGACTCGTTTTCCGCACGCCAGGCTGTTAGAGCCGCGGAATGTTGCCGCGTATTAGCATAACAAGATTCTCTCGTGCACGTAATGCGACGGTGGTTGGGGGAGGGGGGGGGGCGCAGGTCGACGACGTGGGGGAGGGTGCCGATCCGCACCCCCTTCTCTCCCTCTTCTTCGCTCTCTCTTTCTCTCTTTCTTCTCTCTCCCCCTCCCAGTAGATTTGCATGGCCCATTTAAATGCAATTTCTTTTCCCTCGATCGAAGAATTACGTGAATACGCAATCCGTCCGGCCACAAAGTTCGCGTGTACTTTCCGCCGTGGAATTAAAGGGAGTCGTGTCGAGAATCCCCAGAGTCCCCCGAGGAGAAAACGACCGTCTGTCGGATCGGTTATACTTCTTCCTGTCAATACATTGACCACGTCTCCCTCTCTCTCTCTCTCTCTCTCTCCATTCTCATTCCCATTTAGCTAAAGATCCGAGGATTCGAGTATCCTAAACTCGGAATTGCCCTAATCCCTTCCACTTCCGAGCACAGTTCTTGCTGGAATAAATCCCCATGTTTCGAAGACAAATCTTTCCTCTCCCTCGAAAAAAAGTCATGATAAAATCTTTCAACGTGTACTCTTTTTTTTTTTTTTTTCTAAAAATGGCGGAAAGAATTTTAATCAATAATTTAAGCAAGCTTTGAAAAGTTTCCTGTAATATAATATCTTGAGGAGCAGTTTGCTGTTTCTAAGTTTGCGACATAAAGAGAAGAGAGAGAGAGAGAGAGAGAGAAAGAGAGGGAGATAGAAGGTAAATTACATCTCTACACGTGGAATATAATTCCATCTGACTTGGTGGAAGCGAAATACAATATTTGCAATTAATTAGCAGCAGACCTCAAAGTTCCAAAGGTGTTTGTGGTCTACCAGCCATGGTATCGCGACGGCAATTTCATTAATTTTCAATGTGATCGACAAACGTCCTCTATTAGATTCCACGCAGATTCGTCGCTCCATGCCGTTCTAGATCAAATAACGGATAAATCGGTTAGCTACAGGTGAGAGATCGTCAAAGTTCGGTGGCCGGGATCGTCGAGATTAGTTTCACGCAGGGGATGATATCGCGAGGAAGGTTCAAGTTGAACGGAAATTGTTGTTACTTTCTCCGATCGCATAATACACCCGCGATATATAATGCTACCGGCGGTCGCACGCTTGTGCCACGAGGCTTGTAATAAGCCGTCTATCGCGCGTCCCAACTTTTTTCATCCGCCGTTCAAACTTTTTATGGAAACGAGATCTCTCCCGGTTCTCGTTAAAATCCTCACGAAAATCCGTCATTTCCATCCCCCATCATCAAATTGCCGCACACCTATACACCTCTGTTTTCTCTCTCCTCTCTTCCCCCTCCCCTCCCCCTCTCTCCTGCTGCCATTCGCAAAGGTAAAAGTATCTCTCGTAGTTCGGAATCGAACTCGGATCGAATTCCCATGGAATTCTTTCCATGGTAGAAATTTAAAATTGGATTTCGCCCCTCGACGTTTTCTTATAACGCTGCAACCAGTGTACATCTTTCAATTGGAATTTACAGCACTATATTATTACATTTTTTTATTATGATACCCGTGCGCGGGTTTCATTTTTCCCGGAACGCTGATTTCTGAAAAAGTTCCGCATGCGCTGTCGCGCATTACCGTTATTAACGAGATTCCGAGTAATAAAAATTAAAAATAAAGTAGAAATACGTTGGAAATGAGAAAAAGCAACTTCCCATAACGTCATTAAAAAGTTATATAACGAAATATTGCATTATTTTGAAGGGAGCTTTCTATATTAAAATTCAAATCAGAGTCCGCTGCTTAATAAATCCAATGATAAATCTCGCAAAAAAAAAAAACAAAAAAAAAAAACAAAAAAAAATGCAAACTCGTCGACAAACGTTCGTTAAAGGGATGGGATTAAGGCGCGGGATGAAGGATACGCGTGCGTCCGAAAAATTATCCCCTCGAAAAGGACACGCTCGAGATCCTCGCGCTCGAACGAGGACGGGACGAGGACGTGACTTACGACGTTTCGCGAGGACAATTCGGAAATTCCGGTTGAATGAGCCGGCGCTCGCGTCGCGATCGGCCGCGTTCGCATTCGAATACGCAATCCGATTGACGGTTTCACGGGAGACAAACTAGGTAAATGAGACACATAATTGATTTCGCCGGCAATTCGCAACTCTGTAATTAAAAAGCTTCCGATAACGCAGCGACCGGCGGCCCATTGTCGCGCAATGAAACGTGACTCACGTGCGTCAAGCGTCCAAGTTATGCAGCGTTACAGTTCGCAACGAAATTACGCCCGCTGAACGTCATAAGTTGCGAAATTTGCATTTAGCTCCGGCCGCCGAGCTGCAAACTGCGCCACGTCGCGGATAATCGAATCGCGAAATGCCTTTTCATGCCCGCCAAACTATCACCGCTTATTTGCGCGAGCCATCTAAATTATTTTGCCTAGCCATTTAGCGGCCTTATCTTGTTTAATTGCACGGTATTCGCAAATTATCGACTTCTTCTTCTTCTTTCTTTTTTTTAAAAATGGCGCGTTGTAGATTTAAAGATGTTTTGTATCTATTTTCTAAATATTGAGAATTTTACGAAAATTGTACAGAATGTCCTTACATATGTTTAGAATCTTCAGTACAATTTTTAAATCGATTCACTAAAGCGTTATTTATTTCACAAGTTATTTAAGGATTTTCATAAGTTATTATAAGGATTTTAATTTGTAATTAACATGTGTTTTTATGGGAAACGTATAACTACGTTGATTCAAATGACAAAAACACATGGGAATAATATTCAGAATTTGTTGAAAATTTGCAAAAGTTTAAATACAGGGAAAACATTTGCTCAAATAATATTATACAAGTACTAACTGGTTAAAAAGATATTAAATATAATTCAATCAAATTAACCATATCTGTCACAAGACGAAATTCTCTGCCAAAAGTTAATCATTTCGATTAAGGATGTTTTGTACTTATTTTTAAAATATTGAGAATTTAATGAAAATTGTACAGAATGTCCTTACATATGTTTAGAATCTTCAGTACAATTTTTAAATCGATTCACTAAAGCGTTATTTATTTCACAAGTTATAAGGATTTTAATTTGTAATTAACATGTGTTTTTATGGGAAATGTATAACCACGTTGATTCAAATGACAAAAACACATGGGAATAATATTCAGAATTTGTTTAAAATTTGCAAAAGTTTAGATACAGGGAAAACATTTGCTCAAATAATATTATACAAGTACTAACTGGTTAAAAAGATATTAAATATAATTCAATCAAATTAACCATGTATCTGTCACAAGACGAAATTCTCTGCCAAAAGTTAATCATTTCGATTAAGGATGTTTTGTACCTATTTTTAAAATATTGAGAATTTAATGAAAATTGTACAGAATGTCCTTACATATGTTTAGAATCTTCAGTGCAATTTTTAAATCGATTCGCTAAAGCGTTATTTATTTCACAAGTTATAAGGATTTTAATTTGTAATTAACATGTGTTCTTATGAGAAACGTATAACTACGTTGATTCAAATGACAAAAACACATGGGAATAATATTCAGAATTTGTTTAAAATTTGCAAAAGTTTAGATACAGGGGAAATATTTGTTCAAATAATATTATACAAGTACTAACTGGTTAAAAAGATATTAAATATAATTCAATCAAGTTAGCCATCTGTCACAAGGCAAAATTCTCTGTCAAAAGTTAATCATTTCGATTAACAAAATTCGGAATATTTCAGTAAAAATGCAATAAATATTAAGAAATACATCTGTGCACTGTAGCTAACAGCATATTGTAATATTCCACACAATTTCTTACTTAAAATACATTAAAAGTGGATATATTCGTCAATATTGATTTTCAGCTACTTTTTGCTGGAATTGTACAATACATACAAAACATCCTTAAATCAGACTCGACGTTGCTAAGCGAAATTTAATGAGCGATCTGAAGCGAAATAATTCTTATTTTGTTAGATAAATTCTTAATTATTGTCCAGTAATTACGCGATTGGTCGTTTTGATTAAATTATTTATGTAAATTAGTTTTTCTGCATTAATTTCTTTGAGAAAAATCAATAATTATTTTATTAAAATATTTAAAAGTAAAAACCGATATTATAAAATATGTTTTATTAAAATATTGAAAATTAAAGACACGATATCATCAAAGTCAATCCATTTTTCAAAAATACACTTTCGCGAAACTGATATTATCGCATCTGAAAATATAATTTAACTTTAATATAAATAGTTGAACTCTTTGAAAATAAGTATCATAGATTATAAAAGATAATAATTGTAAAATATACCAGCGGGGTAACTGGAGACTTCTTTATATACCTTGTTAAAGTTAATGTATTGTATATAAAAAAAGTTTTTAAAATATATGTATAAAATAAGTCTTTCACTAATTATTATTCTGAAAGTTATAACGCACTTTTCGATAGTTTTTTTTTCGTTCTATAAATTTAATATATACTTATAATTATGTAAACAGAATTATAGTTTTAGATACAATTGTTTAATATTAATTATTATATTTTAATATTTTAATATTTTATTACATTAATTAATTAAACATTTATTTAACAAACCTAATCTAACCTAACAAAAATTATTTCTCTCCAAATTGCTATCATTTATCACCCTATGCATGCAAATCAGTTCTTTTGGCTTGTGTATTTCGCTTTTTCGCACGATTGCGAATCGCAAATGTATTCAAGCGCGAGGAGAATTAAAACAAGCTCGCCGAGAGAGCTTGATGATATTAAAAATACTGATCGAATGATGGCTCTTTCACTATTACACGGAGCTGGATTGTCGGTAACCCGACAGGACGATCGAAAGAGGAAAAAGGGGGCTTTAAGGAAGGATTGAAAGCCGTAAAGAATAGTTCACTAGTCGCACTCAGTGACCGGGGCTTCTCTCTCTCTAGCTGCTGAGAAGACTCTCCACGGTCCAATCATCCGACGCAGCCTCCTGATGGAGCTGTCAATTGCAGAATTGTAGGCGAATAGCCCGTAATGGCTTTCCTGTAAATGCGAGCACGGGGGCTAAAAGCTTAGAGCCTGTATCGAACGGATAAATATTCAAATTGACGCGGGTGGAGGCGGAGTGCATATATAATACATCGTGAAAATTTAGTAAATTTTCCGATTGGAAAAACAGCCGCGTTTTATGATTTTCTGGTATACTATTCGCGCATGTATACGAGCTGTCGATAAAATTTCCATATTAATAACAGCGTAATCGATAAGAAACAAGTCAATGAAGAATATTTCTTGTCGGCAAACGGCAATTTTTCCGGATTGTTTCAATTGAAATTTTTTCCGAGGCGTATGCCTCGAGAAAGAGAAGACCCCGACGTGCAAATGCATTTAATAACTTGCGAAGGGGAAGCCCCGTCTAGACTCGCGAGGGTCGAGTTTAAATGGAGTCGCGCGAGATTCGAGGCGGAAGTCGGCTCCAAAGCACTTTGAGTGATGGAGCCTTGGGAGTAACAATGCGAGGCGATACCTTAATCTCTCGATAATTCCTCGTCGACGTCTTTCCTTCAACTTTACCGTATCGCGCGAGAATTTCTCACGATATTGACAAGGTGACTTTGCGTCGTGTATCGATAACATTTTTTCGATAAGCGATAATTGTCTCGTCTATCAATAGGGTAGAATTTAAACTAGTGCTCTCTTCAATTGAATCAATATATTATATAGATAATATATTATTTAATTTAATTTATTCAAATATTTAATATATTATTATTTAATTTAATATAAAAATTATTTATATTTTACATATATTATTTAAAAAATATATTATATTAATATATTCTATTAAATATATATATTATTTAAAAAAAGCAGAATGAAAATAAACACTGTTTTTAAGTTTACTTTAACAATAAGTCAGTAAAATTCTATTAAAGAAAAAAAAATAATAATTAGTGATGCCAATTTCAAAAAATGATATTTTAAATTGCTTTTTTTATATTATAATAGTTTTATAAAGAAATATCTGAGTTTTTTTATTAAAAATTTTATTTGTTTTTTCTTTTGCGAATTTATTAAAAGTAAAAATATGTATGGCATACATACTATTCTGAATTTGAATATTAGTTATTACGTTTTCATTCTAGACGTGTATGGATGTGTAGCCTACCAGAAAATAATAATACAAAACAAATTTAAATTTAAAAGGAAAACCATTAAAAGCTCGCAAATATGTACGATTATTACTGATTTTTCAGTGAAATTTTACCGCTATAATCAATGGGATACGAAATGGAGGAGTAAAGTGTAAATGTTTTCATTAAAGCTCGATAAATACTCACTGAACCGCCATGAAATCTCGTGTCATCGCTTTAATCGGTTTCGCATTTTTATTCATTCGGTCGGAGGGAGTATAAAACTCGAATCAATTAAATTAAATTAAATATTCAAATTCAAATTGACCCGACAGTAAATGAGACAATTTAAGAAACTGCAACAAGAGACAGAGACAGAGAAAGAGAGAGAGAGGCTGAAACGTGCAAACGTATCAAATGTTTCGTTCTCGCATGTTATTCCGGGGACAGTCGTAACAAAGTTAGAAGTGCGTACTCACACTTTGCGAATACAAAGGGGGTTAATGACATTGCTGAAGAGCAAACGGAATGCGAACGCCCGCCCTTCAACGGCAAACAACTACAGTTTTCCCGGGCATTTTCGCAGCTGAATTTTCGTCAACGCGTGCAAACACGCGGAATCGTACGCGCGCAGAAAGAGCCGTTTCGCGGTTGCGCGAAATTCCAACCCCTCCCTGCACCCCCCGGCCCCTATCCACCTCTCGTCGTCGCTCGTTTTCCGTTCCTCAGTCACGCCCGCCGCAAATTCGATTTACTCGTCTCTCCTCCCTTTGAAATTTCATTTCCCCCGCGTTCCTCCCTTAACCCGCGACTTTTTCGCGTCTGATCCTTCCCCCGATTTCGACGGGAGGGGGCAGTGCCCGATGATATTTCGAGATCGTAATTGAAAAAACGGTAGAGCTCGCGCGATCCTCGGCGATTATTGGCGAATTAATTTGATCGTCGCGACTTTTGGCGTTCTTCAGTTTCTAGCTTCTGGACTCGTTCGTATAACACAGGCCTGCAAAAAAGGGGATCAAAATTTCTTTTTAAGATGCAATAATGATTTTGTGCGCTAAATCCGAATCTGGCCGTCGAATTTGCGTAGCACGTCAGGTTTTTGAGTTATTTGTAGTTGAATAGCCCAAAAATCGCCATTTTGGCCAATTTCATGAATTTATTTTGAATAAACCAAATTTTTTGAAATATTTCTGTCGATGGCATCGTATAGTACTCACCTTCATCTTTCGAATCCACTTTCGATTACCGCCGCACGATTTTTTTTCGTTCAGATGTACAAGTATAAGTCTGGTCATGCATAGAGATCTAATAAGCCATTCTAAATCAACCGTGCCACTTCTTTATTTCACTACGAATCAAAATTAGGATAAAAATATACATTTTTAAACCTTCTGTCACCTTTTAAAATTAAAAATGGCGCATCCAATATGGCGAATAGAGTCACAATAAAAAGGCATAAAATTTAGGAAAATTTATCAAAATGTGTAACAATTGTATTAGATATTTCTTTACAATACTTTTTTGGACAATCGAACCTGACATATGTCAGTCTTTTCAACTTTCAACATCATGGATCTACCATATTGATGTCTATATAAATTTTCTTTAACGTAAATTTTCTTACAACGTCATACTTATATATCTCAGCGAAAAAAAATCGTGCGGCGGTAATCGAAAGTGGATTTGAAAGGCGAAAGTGAGTATTATACGATGTCATTGGCAGAAATATTTTAAAAAATTTGGTTTCCTCGCAACAAATTCATGAAATTGGCCAAAATAGCGATTTTTGAGCCATTCAATTACAAATTACTCGAAAACGTGACGTGCTACACAAATTCGGCGGCCAGATTCGAATTCAGCTCACAAAATTACGTCGGGAATCACTATTGCATCTTAAAAAGGAAAACCTCGCAGGCCTGTGTAACCTTTATTCCACTCGCGCGAAGTTATTGCTCGTCGTGAAGTTGGATGATTCGTCCTTCTGAAAATGCGCAACTTTGAGGGACGAGGGATTCTACTATACCGCCAAGAGACCCTCGACGTCTTGGATTCGGAGTACCTCGAGGGATACTCGGCGGCAATTTGTAACCACCCGATATATATATATATATATACATATATATTGCGCGCTAAACTATATACACTTCGTTTCGAAGTTTGCGTAGAAGAAGCACTGGAATTAGTTACGGACAAGGATATACCTCCTCGATTACCATTACTAATCCCGCTTAATTTCCATTACTAACCCGGTCTGATTAAACAGTCTCCGCGAGACTCTTCATTTTCGTCGCTTCCGCCAGATGATCGAGTCACTTTATATCGACTTTTTAACCCCTCGAGTATCCCACTTCGCTGATTAACGTACCGTTAAAGGGAGAATTTCTCAAAATGCTTCTCGACCCATATTCGATATTTTCATTTTTCTATCCACGTTTCACGTCTCCCTAGGCATTTTGAATTTTTCCCTCGTCACACTTCTTATACAAGATGAGATGTTTACAATTTTACGAGCTATATTATTTCTGAAAGTACAAATTGTGAAAAAAATATATTTTAGATGAAAAGTATTTTGTTTGAAGAGAAAAAGAAGGTAGAAATATTAATCACCTTGTGTGTAGGGCCAAGATTATATAAAGGTCAACCTAGTTTTTCTTCATAAAACCACCTTAATTTTTTTATATAAATCAATTCCTCGCAATAATTGGCGTAAAAAGTCACAAGGGTAGGACGGCCAAAAATTGCATAATTTAAAAGATATTTTAATACTTTAATTTGATACAATTGTACAAAACCTCTAGGAAATACCTCGTAAATATTTATTTCTTGATTACCTTATCTCAATATGTTTGTGCACAAAATAATGAGAGGAATCAATCAGTGTAAATAAAATGCATAGTTGTTTTCAACAATGGTATGAATTTGCAAAACAAACAGCTATATATTTCCTCTTAAAAACAACAATATTTTTTCCACAGCATTTTACCCAGCGCGAAATGTAAAGATAAAAATGAAAATCGGCAGATTGCCGTCGATTCGAATTCAGAATTAATAAAGATTTAATACTGCGGTATTGCGAAATTGAAGATTCATTCTTAAGCAGGTTGTTCGGAATTTAGAGACGGAATTCCGATAGCATAATCGCCGGTCTATAATAACTTTCGAATGGGATGCAATTAAAGTTAATTGCAGTGGCGAAAGTTTCCGCTCGGGGAACCTTTCGAAGCCGGAAATTGTAATTTTAATGAGAGACTTAGCGGAGGCGGCATTCGGGGGACGAAGTCCGGCGGCAATTTGCGAATGATTATTAAATAATAATCCGCGATACACTCTTGGATACACAAAGTTACAAGACTGGACGCGAATCAGATCACATTTGTGACGTATCAAGTTTTTGGCCGTATTAGCGCGCACATTGTGCAAAATTACACCTGGGAATTGATTCGTTAAATCTATGTTTCGTGTAATGATCAGCGCGGCGTGAAATTAGCGCGGGATTGTAATTAAATTAATAACCGGATTACGCCGCGTTGATCCTATAATTATCGTTTACACGCGATAAGGTTTAAAAGCCCAGCTCGAGGATATCGTTGCAATGCATTCCCTCGCACCCCCACCCCCAGATCGTGCGTCGGGGAGGCAGTCTCTAATTAATATTCAATTATCTTTAACATATTGGGAAGATTAGACGTTTATTCTCTCCAGTAACTTGCCTGCATTTTTTCAAGTCGTGGAAGCGCGAATCCTTTTATTAATTTAAATAAAATTGTATACAACCTCGTGTTACAATAATACATATCGCGTTATAATTAAATTTGAAATTAACTCTATAATAAAATATAATTAAAATTAACTATATAACTTATATGTTAATAAAATCTAATAAATTAAACAATTCTCGAATTTCTCGCGTTTCAGTTAAACCCTCGAAAGATCGAATTGTTATCGTCTTAATCTGGTTCAAATCTTATGCTTGTGTCGACTGTTAATTGTCGAGCTGTCGTGACTTGGAATTTCATGTGCATTGTATCCGTCGAAGTTAGTCGTCTCGATACTTGACTCGAAGTAAATCGGAAAATCACACCTTTCTATTTCTAATCACATTATTTAATTGTGCCAATCTTCGATGTCATCAGTAATCAATAATTATATCGTGAATTAATTGTAAAATTAATTAAATATATATTTTTATTTTTATTTTTATTTTAAAATTCTTGTAATATTTTTGTGCTTGAAACAAATCGAAAAATCTCATTTTGTTTCCATTTCTAATCTTGGCAACTTTCAACATCATCAACACCAACAATTATCGTGAATTAATTAAAATTAAAAAATATTTACTTGAATTTATTTAAAAAAATATAACAAGAATTTATTTTTCTATTAAATATATTATACACCTTGAATTTGTTTATTCAACTATTTATTAAATTTTAATTAGCTTCTGTATAATTATGTCTTTTGTAATTTCTGCATTATTAAATTCTACTAAAAGAGATGTAAATTTGTTGTGATTAAAGTAATACACTTAGATGAAATTATATAAAGTAGAAATTACACGAGAAACCCAAATTCTACGCTTATACGCATACAACACTGTTTCGAGTTTTAAAAATAAAAATAGAAAAAAATATATAAACGTTTTACATACGAAAATATTAAAAACTGAATATATGCACATAATATTCCATGCAAAATTCGTGTGTTTTTAAAATTGCAAAAATACTAGAACTATTTTCTGTAGTTTTTCATCAGCCACGGAAAATCGTGAAAGAACGATAACGATAACGTTACGCGATGCAAAAGATTGCTTGATACTTGAAAACGAGAAAACATACGCCGCAGGCTCTCGCCATTCAATATCGAAATAGATTTTATATAAAAGAGAAAGACAGAGAAATGGATGTGGGAAGAAGCGATAACACGCGGGAGGATTGCTCTTCAACCTCCGGTAAATCATTCCCCGCCATGTTTAATGTAGCTTTTTCAATTGTTCTCGGGGTCACGTATTCACACCATGATTTCCTTCGGCTGCCGATTTACGACCTGAAAGCGCCGTAATATAATCAATACCCGCCTCAATCCGTGCTATTCGCGAATTTTCGATGTCATAATTTTACGATTAGAATTATTACAATAAAGAAATAAACGCGGGAAAGCAACGCGCAGAGTACGAAATTGATGGAATACGCGCGCGAAATCAATGAGGGAAAATAAATTAACGCACCGCGTATGATTATTTAATTAATTAATATCGGAAGCGGTGGATTTTCCACAAATCGTCGGCCTACATTTCAAAATCTCGCGAAATCTGGATCAGCATCGGGGCGCAAATCGGATAACCGGGATCACAACAAAACCTTTTTCGGGATCAGCACGCGGAAAATAATGTAGGAAAATCGCGATGGCGGGACCAACGAGTGGGATGGAGAGGATTGCGCGAATTCCGCGGTCGCAAAGCGATTTATGGGAAACGAACGCGGGCTATAAAATAACACTTCCCATTCAAATCGGCAAATTAATGGTCGCTTTCGTGGATTCTTTGTTTGGGCCGCGCGCGACAATGGCGGCTTTGCTGAATTATTATCCTGAAATGGTACAAAATTTCGGCGAGCGATGATTTTCGCAAATTTTCACCCACCCACCTCCCCCTTCCTCCTGCCCTCCCATGCTCCTCCGCTCCTCTCCCTTCCCGTTTTTCGATACTTCGAGACAATTTTCTGCGAGCGACGCCGATAATCACCCGGGTGGGATGCGTTTCTTTCTTCGCCTCGGGAAAATTGAAAATTAATCGAATTAATATTATATTTCCGAGGTGTCCGCCTCTCCAGGAATAGCAAAGATTGATCGGCTTGCCTAGGCTTCGAAACTATTATCTAGTTTAGATACTTAAGTCCGCGCGCGGAAAGTTACTCCTCGCGAGCTTTAATCTCTCTAAGCACGAGGTGATTATAAAGTTTCTTATTAAGTTCCCACCGTGTAGCACCACTACGCATACTCGAGCCGCCATTGCAATACACGGGTGAAAAACTTTGCCCGGTACTTGGGCTATATGTAACCCTCCGCGAGGGAAAGAAAATGCAAAAGTGTCCGACCGTATTATCAGAATATGTTTCCTACTCTCGTAAAAAATGTTATACGGCGAAAAAAACGAGGAGAAGGGGGGGCATTACATTTTTACGAACTCCTCCCCCTTCCCCCTTCGCCGCGTTTGAATGCTTTAAACATTGTTCTTCACAATAGCGAATTATAAGTTTCCTTTATTTCGTATTCCACGTTATACGCTTCGTTTTAACCTACTTTAGGCTTTATCATCTTCATTTTTTCTCATTTTACCCTCTCTTTATTTTATTCAAATCATGTTACTTTTTTGCGCAAACTTTTTACGCGTAATTTTATTCTAAAAATCAAACCATGTTTCGAACCGTTCAAAGAGCTCAATCATTTTCTCGATAACAAGACTGAGAAACTCGGGCGCGTCGTGCAAGTTGATATCGACGTACGCATCCTACATGCTTCGCTTTATACTTATCCGATATTAAAGTGATTCGCACGAGCTTGACGTATCTCCTACGGGGATTAATGCACCCGTTTTCCGCTCGCGGGAAATATGACGAGGCGTTTTCGTCGTCAACAAACGTCGATGAAAGGCGGACGAAGAATCGACACGGATTTCTTTGGCTATGCAGAAGAAACGAGAAAAGACGGCGCAACAAAGGAACCCGCCATCTTTCCTCTTTCGAGCCTCTTTTTCATAGATCGCAAGATAATTGGCCGATTTAACGAGCCTTACATTCACGACGCAGGAATTTCGCAAATTATCATTCTTTTTATAAGGAAAGTGCGTATTATTCGTTAAGTGGAAATGGCGACTTTCGTATACTCGATAAGCGCACGCAGTTATCGCAAATTATCGATAAAATCGTCATAAAAACATGGTGAAATCCAATAGTTGAAATTTAATCTAAATTTAAATTTCAAATGTAAATTTAATCTGAATTAATAGTGAAAATTTAAATCAAATGTGAAGAGATCTTGGGGAGAGAAGGAGAGTTCCCATTTTAAATAAAGGTAAAAGATAAAGATAAATTTATTCACGGGAAACTCTCTCTTTGATTGCACATTATAATAATATTACATTTAAAAGAATTAAAAATAATCCAGGGAAAAAGAAAGATAAATAATACGCGTAACAAAAATAAAATTGAAAACGAGCAGAAAAAGAGAAAGCGAAAAGTTTATGAAATAAAAACATTTATATTTATTTATGTTTGTTAGTAAATAAATAGGGGGGTTGATTTTTTTTATTTCAATTAGTATTAATTCTTTTAAGAATGCATTAATTTACCATCTTAAGTTTCATTAAACTGAATAATTCATCATTATAATATTTAAAGTCTACTTTTCATAATAATTTCAATAAATTTATATTTATTTATGTTTGTTAATAAATAAATATTGGGGTTGATTTTTTTAATTTCAATTAATTAATTTAATTAATTGATGATTAATAAATTTAAAATTTTTAATGAAAAAGCATTTTATAGACGAAATAAATTACTAACTTTCGCCAAAAGCTATATTATCTCTGCTTTTAGCAGTAAAGAGCCTGGATATGCTGCTTCATGTGCAAACGTCGCGTACTCGTCGCGTGTTGCTTGGAATCGTGTCTTAAAATCCAGACTCGCAGAGAGGGAAAATCATTAAATATCGTCGGGATTATCGTTGCTAGAAATGTGCACACAATATCGCCGCATTCTACGATAATTGGAGACGAGTTACTTCTTTTTTTCGCCACCAATGCAGTTCGCTAAAGGCGAATGAGATGTAAAATGGGATCGACGGGCATTTGCAACTTGACTCAATATCAAACGCACCGCGTTTGTAGCTATTGTGTTGATTACAAGTTTACAGGCGAAAATAAAAAGAGACCCGCGTCGCGATTTGTACAAGTAAATTGGATATCTGGAAAATACGCTACGCCCAATGCGGGATTATCTGTCCATGGATGGACGATGGCGTTTATCGAATCCATTTCCGCGGAAAATTGTGTACTGATAATAGGACTTTATCCTTCGGATCCTTTTGCGCTCGCTTGATTCCCGTTTGAAATAAAATTAAATCCGCAGCTTGATTACTATTTAGCCGCGTATCAAAGTGTACCGATTCGCTGGTGCTTCAAAGCTAATGAGTGAATCCTAGCGTGGTTTATTTGTTTCTCATATTTTCACTTTGGAGCGAATGATAAACGAGTAAAGCCATGTTTCTTATCAAGATTCGATGGAATGTAATTATAACTTTTCGAATTTGGATTTAGTGTATATTTATAACATTATCGGGCACCAAAATTGTAGAGGAAGAAACTTCGTATATAGGGTGTTTCTTAATAAGTATGAAAAATTTTAGATGATTCTTTGTCGGAAATTAAGGGGAGTTTTTCATATAAATATATACTCCTACATTCCTCCCTGTGGAGTTACATTCTTTCAAAAATGGGGATAAAAATTAGATTTTTATTTTTTTAGGTTTTTAAATTTTTATTTATAATTTTGTTTTTGTTTTTCAATTTTCTCAATATTTACTTTAATTTTATTTTTATTTTAAAATTTAACTTCTAGTAATTCGAAAGCTATGCTATTTAGCATTGTGCACGATATTTTATTTTTTTTCTTGAAAACTACTGATTTTATGAAAAAATTAAAGAAATAAAAAAGTTTCTAATTAAATTAAATTTTTTAATGCATATTTTTAGGTGATCATATTTCGGCCCATTAAAAAGTTCTAATAAAAAATAGAATAGGGGTTGCTAGTTTCATCCCCTTATAACAATATGGGAAGAAAAATTAATAAATATCTTTTTCACTAGAATATATCCACCTAATTTCATTTCTTTAACTCATTCCAAATTTGAGAAAAAAATAAGAACCTAATTTTCATCCCCATTTTTAGAGGAATGTAACTCTAGACAAGGATGTAGAAATATATGTTTATATGAAAAATTCCTCTTTAATTTTTGACAAAGAATCATCTCCTAAAATTTTTCGCACTTATTAAACACCCTGCATATCCCTTTTTATTTATTTAATATACTTTTATTATACTTAGATTGTGACGTTATTTTAACAATTTCTTTGAAGAATTTCCTTTATTTAAAATCCCTAAATTGGGATGAAAGTATCGTATATTAATAAATAACCTTTTTACTCGAAAATATCCACCTAATTTCATTTCTTTAACTTGTTCCAAATTTGAGAAAGAAATAAAAACCTAATTTTTACCCCCATTTTTCTGAGGAGTAACTTCTCAGGGGGAATGTAGAAATATATATTATAAGAAACACCCTGTATATTTCGTATTAAAATATTACTGAGAATATATAGATTGTTGCTCCGAAATACTCGCTTAATTAAGCATTCACACCTTTCAATTATATATATCAACGTCTACTTTCGGCCAAGTGAAGGGTGGAAAGGGATTACCTTGGACCGGCGCATAAATGTTGAGGTACAGGCAGTCCTCGCTTTGGTTCTTGAGGTAGGGCAGCAGCCTCTTGAGATACTCCGCCCTGCCCTTGGGCATCTTGTCGTTGATCTCGGGCAGCTTCTGGGAGCAGACGGGTCCGATATCAACGTTATTTTCAATTTCTTTAATTTTTTTTTTTTTTTTTTTTTTTTTTTTTTTTTTTTTTTTTTTTCAAATTTGAGAAAAAATAAAACCTAATTTTTACCCCATTTTTCTAGAGTAACTTCAGGAATGTAGAAATATATATTATAAGAAACACCCTGTATATTTCGTATTAAAATATTACTGAGAATATATAATTGTTGCTCCGAAATACTCGCTTAATTAAGCATTCACACCTTTCAATTATATATATCAACGTCTACTTTCGGCCAAGTGAAGGGTGGAAAGGGATTACCTTGGACCGGCGCATAAATGTTGAGGTACAGGCAGTCCTCGCTTTGGTTCTTGAGGTAGGGCAGCAGCCTCTTGAGATACTCCGCCCTGCCCTTGGGCATCTTGTCGTTGATCTCGGGCAGCTTCTGGGAGCAGACGGGTCCGAACTTATCGGCGACCTTCACGCCGTGCCAAAGGGCGCCGCTGACGGGGGGCATGAAGCGCAACGAGCCGGTCGGCGGCGAGGCGTAGGGCACCCCGCGAAACACCTCGACGCCCTCGAGGTTCCGATCGAGGGTAACGATCACGCCCGACAGCTCGCCGTACTTAGTCCTGACGATCCTTGAGCTCAGCTCGGCGCCGGCGGTCGCCAGAATCAAGCCGAGCAGAGCCAGGATCGGCGACGTCATCTTGAGACGCGATGATCACCGACGTCTTCGGCGTCACCTCCTTCGCCTCGATCACTTCTTCGCGGCTCTTCCGCCGCCTCTCATACCGCCTTCCCTCCGTCCTCGCGATTGTTCCCTTTCTTAACCGCCACCGGAAGTGCGGACGTACGCGAGCTGGTCCATCGCGCGACGCTCGGCTGCCGATCCACCTCCTGGATGCATCAATCTTCCTTGAGACAAAGAGATGACTGTCAGATCTTGCCGGATATTCGAGGTGATCTTGATAAAAGGCGGAGGTTAATACAAGTTGCTCTTATTTTACGACAGCTTCTTACAATCCTTTGTTTTTGAAATAAACGTCGTCGTCCTGATTGTTTAGTTTTCAAGGATTTTAAGACGGAGGTAGACTATTGTCGTTAATTAAATCTCCTTGATAAATAATTTACATGCGACGAGGTACGATAAATTTTCCATGATCCTTCCAATGTATCTGTTTCATTTAAATCACCCAGAAGAAAGTAGACTGCAATTACGTCCTCAATCATCTACCTCGACGCAATTGATCTAAGGAAGACTGTAAATGATGTAGACCGAGAAACATTCTGAGTTATGAATTTCATCTAAAAGAGTTACAGAAATTATAATCGCTCTGAATTTTAGATCCTTTTAGTCATACACCTAGTTGGATGTCCTAGAATCGTAGAAGATATTTTGCTGAAGCTCAATTATATCCTCATTAGAAACGTTATTATTGTCTCTTAAACCTAATTATCAGCTTCGTTATCGACTTGCGGGGGGTTAATGATCTGCAAATCTTGCTTCGTCGCTTCGCTGAACGATGGAGACTTCCTACACCATAAAAGAGATCGTTGTAAGTTTATCATTGAACGTTTAGACAATCGAAACTATTTATTACACATTCCGTCACTGAGGTAAGATTGCACTCTTTTCCGATAGATTAACATTTCAATCGTTGAAGCAGGATCCGCTCGCTGAAACTTCCATGAGAAAGTAATATCGTCTTGACGAATTTCTATTTCCGCCCGTCGTCTGCTCAAGTTGAAGGCAAGTTCACGCCTGTTCCTTTTTATCGCTCTCTCTTTCTCCTTCTCTCTCACACAAAGACAATCTTGTTTCCGATAGCGTGCTTAATGTATCGAAAAAGATTGAACGGGCACCGGCTCTAATCGTGCTCAGAAGAAAGCTATATTTCCAGTGTTTACAACATTGTTTTGTCCTGGCAAGCAACAGAGGAAAGATACCAGATTATTTCTCACTCGAGATTTTATTGGACGGATCGAAGCTAACGAGAGAGCCGCGTCTAATCGAACTAGTCTCTCTCGATCGAATGGAACATTCGCCGAGGTGCAATTCTTCAGCAAACAATCCCTTTGCGAAGCTAATTCGCCGAGGGGAAACAATGTTTGCGGCTAAAGAAACCGCTGCTTTTCCGGTTTCCCGGTGAAAATACGCGTGAAACCGTTATTTACGCTAAAATTCCCTACGTGGTCGGTAAAAGTGCTACTGAAAATTCTTCAGCTGCTTTATCCGTTTGATGCTTGAAGGGCGCAAACGGTCGTTGTTGAAATAAAAGGGGCAATAGCTTCGAGAAATGCGTCGTGCTCGAGTCTTCCGAGGTGTCCCTTCGGCGGAGAATGCAACCCAGCGACGCTATTTCTGCAAAGTCAACAGCTCCGACATTCGATTACCCTAGTTGAATCAAAATCGCGCCGCTGATCAACGGCAAACTTCCCAGATGGACACTCGTAGACAAAAGTTGGGATCATCCGTGTCGTTCACTCCATCGGATTCGCACTTTTCCCGATCGATCACTGAGACGGACGATCCTTCGATCGTCGACACAACACTTGGAGAGTCACGCGCGCGATCATCATCCCTTCATCGGACTGAGCACTATTGTCGAGGATTCCCTTCGCACACAGCTTCGCGCGAGGCTCATTCTCCTCTCCCGCCAATCCGTCCGGTATATTTCTTCAAACTTTGTCGAGCCGGAGGGGGAAGGGTAAATCGTTTTCCCGATAATGCCGATTTGTCGGACGCGCCGAAAGTAATTTCAAGTTTCAAGTCGAACTGCGCGAAACCGGGACTTTTCCCTCGCTCGCTGGCAAGAGACGCACCGCCACCCCTTCTCGTGAAGCGACGCACCGAAAAATCCGTCGGGAAAGGTGGCGAGCGAGGTGATCGAGCCCGAAGAGAGCGAAGCGATGCCACCCCCCTCCCCGTCCCCGCGTTTCTTCCCACGGCGAGCTAACCCTCTTCCCTTCCCCCCATCCCCCTCGGTCGGCCGGTTCGCAAACTACCACCCTTCCTTCTTGGCACGGTTACACCGTTACGTTCGTCGACGACAACCTGGTCGATGCCACCGAATGCGACGGATCTCGCGTGACGGGATCGCGAGAGGGGCGGGCGCGCAGGTAGGTATTACACCGCGAAGGAGAGGGTGAGAGCACCGCTGGGACGCCCGCGGTTTGTATCGCGAGGAAAAGCAAGCGACCCGATGTAGCCGACACTTCGACCCCCGACAGACTGGCGTCAGGCGACGACGTTCGCCACCGGCTGCGCATGCGTCGCTCCCTCGAGCACGGGACATGGGCGGAAGTGCACCCCGGCGTGGTCGATAGGGCAGGAGGGATCGATCCTCCCTCACCGACCGGCACCGAGAGTTGTTGGTTCGAGTCCGGGATTGCGAGACGCCGCGGCCTGATGCCGCGATCCCTCTTGTGTTTTCAACTACTCCTCTTCTTTCCGCAGGCTATCCATCACTATTGGATTCTCCTCCCGCCCCCGTATTTAAAAGCGGTCCGTGTATTTTAGCAATCAACGGGATGGCCACTCCATTGCTACGTATCTTTTCTTCCGCTCCCTTCTCGTTATTATCTCAATTACATTATGTTATGGTCCGTCAATGTTGGTCCAAGCTTCCAATTGTATCGGTCGCAATTCTACAATCGTCGATTCGAGCTGATTCATTCGAGTCTGCGGTCACATCTCGTCTTTCCATCATTATTGCTAACTCGTTTGTCGGACCGATAATATCAAACAGACGACAGATTGTCCCCTATTTATTTTCAACATAATGTTACGCGTTATTTATTTTAAGGATGTTTTGTATGTACAATTCCAGCAAAAAGTAGCTGAAAATCAATATTGACGAATATATTTACTTTTGGTGTATTTTGAGTAAGTAATTGTGTGGAATATTACAATTTGATCGTAGCTACAGCGCAGAGATGTATTTTGTAATGTTTATTGCGTTTTTAATGAAATATTTCAAATTTTGTTAATCGAAATGATTAACTTTTGACAGAGAATTTCGCCTTGTGACAGATACATGGCTAACTTCATTGAATTATATTTAATATCTTTTTAACCAGTATTAGTACTTGTATAATATTATTTCACCAAATATTTCCTCTGTATCTAAACTTTTGCAAATTTTAAACAAATTCTGAATATTATTTCCATGTGTTTTTGACATTTGAATCCACATGGTTATACGTTTCCCATAAGAACACATGTTAATTACAAATTAAAATACTTATAACTTGTGAAATAAATAACGCTTTAGTGAATCGATTTAAAAATTGTACTGAAGATTCTAAACATATGTAAGGACATTCTGTACAATTTTCATTAAATTCTGAATATTTTAAAAATAGGTACAAAACATCCTTAATCGAAATGATTAACTTTTGAGACATGTTAATTCGGTGCAAATTAAAATCCTTATAATTTGTGAACGCTTTAGTGAATCGATTTAAAAATTGTACTGAAAATTCTAAACATATGTAAGGACATTCTACACAATTTTCATTAAATTCTCAAATTTTGAAAATAGGTACAAAACATCCTTAAAAATATTTATTTTTTAAATATATTTATTTATTTTCTGAACGTAATGTTGCGCGACACATATATTTTCGGCAGACTTAATATGTTCTTAATTATGTCTCAATTATATCCTCATCAACATGTCATTTTGACAAAATTCCGAGGCAAATTTATCATATAATTTATTTATCACATAATTTATTATTAATTATTTGTTTGTATTAATTAACGCGTTGTCGTTACTTTTAATACTTGCGACAAATTTTATCGTATATTAAACTAATTTGGAGGAAAATGCATCCCGCAAAATGCACGCTGTGTGATTATCGGCGCAACTTCTATAATAATAATTTTAAATAATTGCGCGTAGAAATCATTTTGTTAATGTTGAAGCGACCCCAATTGAACGTATTAATTAACTGTAAAAAATGTACGGGCCAGTAAGTTTGTCAATTTTGTAAATTCACCCCGCAAATTAGTGATTACTAAATCAACGCGGGACGGGACGCGAACGCGAACGCTGTCGATAAATAACGATACGATAAATTAGCGGGATTTATTTGACAATTCGTTCGCGTGCGCGAATAAATCGCGTTTTCCGATTCGCGGCGAGAGGAATCTCCGCTCTCGATGGACAACGGAAAATCGCCAAAACTCGGGGAGCGAAATGGGGCAACTTTTTAACGAGAATTTCCGGAAACCGGGAGCGCAGCTGCGCAAAGAGAGTTTCTCCTCTCGCGAGATTCCGCATTCAACATCTCTTTCGCACTTTACACCGCGTAGTTACGCCCTTTAACAAATTCTTTCCCGGCGCTTTTCAAAGCGAAAGCGTGAATTATCCCGCGGCATTACTCGTCTCTCGCTTTCGGAGAGAATCGCGCGATCGAATGAACCCCTTAATGCAGTGTCATCCCCCTGGTACAGCACGTTAGCTCTCCAGGTACCGCCAACTTGGGAATACAGAGTGCCTTATTTAATTTTATGTATTATGTATAATTCATGTGCGCCACGTTCTCATAGCGTGGCACATTAGGGGCTATAATTTCCTATTTCGCGGCTCCGAGAAAGGACTAATTTTCCGACATTTCTTTTCTTCCCGGAGAAAAATCAGGAGCGCGCGACTTTATCGCTCGGGTAGGTACGAGGAATAATTGGACGGCGAAGTGGCTGAGGACGAGGGAAGCGGTTAAATATTTGCAAAGTCAACGCGAGGGGCGTCGTACGGCTCCTCGAGGGGGTGGAAATTGGTCGCCTCCGGCCACAAAGCCGTCGAGCGGAAATCCGCTTCTCGTTTGCGACACGAGGACGCAGGATCTTCTCTAGGACTCGTTCATGCAAAAACTCAAGGGCACCGTTGAAATGACAAGCGCGCGTCCCACAATCCAAGATTCCGAGGATGCACAGGCTCCGAGAATCTGAGAAATATTTATTGCTGCGAAGCAAACTGTTTGAAAAATTGAGAATTTTTTATGTTTTTTTTAGTTTATGTCAAGGAATCGAAAAACTATCAATAATAGATTCGAGAAATTTGAAAGAATAATGACATTGAAAAAGTAATTGATTCTAAAATCTGTAAATCGATTTTTAAAAAATGATATTTTATTTATTAACTATTAATTAATTAATTAATTATTTATTTATAATAAAATTTATTAAAAAGTATTGATTTATAATAATTTATAATAAATTATTTATGTATAATATTATATTAATGATGTATTTCAAGAAAAATAATTAATTCGAATATTTATATTATATTTAATAATTATATTTATATTAATTAATATTATATTATTATATTATTATAAAAAAATTAATTTGAATATTTATATTATATTTAATAATTATATTTATATTAATTAATATTATATTTATATTATTATATTTAAAGATAGAATTTTGCATTAGACATTTCTTTAATAATCTTTCTAAACTTTTTGGCAACCTTCAATAATAAACTTGCTCAAGCTTGATTTATTTAGCAGGAGAAGAAAGATGTCCTCGTGACAGAGATGTTATTTTTTTATCGGTACCAAGAAAGGTATTAATCATGAAACGCTGGTGTCCTGGAGTGACAGTGAAATCGCTCGATCGGTGGTGAATGTAACCGAGATTTTTCTGCGGTAGAATAAAAAGCAAAACGTGCAGAGGGGAGAAAATGACATCTCTTAGCGTGACACAGTGCGACAATCCCTTGAAAAGGACTCGAGACAAGGGTCGGAAAGCCGACAGGGTGTGACGCGAGAGATTCGTGCCCAGACTACTATTATTAAGCATCCAAATCCAAGAAATCGATATCTTTTCGTGGGATAGAACGGCGAATTCTGGAAATGTCTTATATTGATATGGAAAAATCCTTAACTTACTGACCTAATTTTATTCAGGATTCTCGATATATTTTGATCATGTATTAATAACACAAAAAATAATATATTTATAATATATGTAATGTAAATATATAATTTATAACGATCCATATGTAAAGTATTAATTATTTTTAATAATTTAACTTGTATTGGAAACTTTAAATTTTAATCAACGCATATGTGTATAAAAACAATTTTTATTTAAAATATTCTTTATAATATTTAATGTAATATTTAATAATTTATAATATTTAATATATGTATGCGTATATTTATTTAATAAATTTTAAATATTGCTATCAATTTTTCCGTCGAAATTAATATTTTACTCTTATGGAAATAATAACTATTCCAATTTAAAAGTTTACATAAAACATACGCTGAAATTACATACATATTTTACGTGTGTGTAGAGATATCATTTTTCGAAAAATATTGTTAGTATCGACATATCAGATGTATTCGTTTAATTTGAATCATCTCTATTACATCGCATCATAAGATATATATAAAAAATTTCTGGCTTGATTTTAATTGTGAAATTAAAGACGACAATTAAAATGGTTAAGATTCATCAACATGACGATTTTAAATATGTTTTTGCAAATATTCATGTAATATTTGTAAAATATTTTGTTTATATTTAGAGAATTTTATTTGTTGTAAGTGTCAAGATTCAAAAAAATCGACGCGACATTACATTATTTTTCCGAAATACGATAGTCGAGATGTATTTATATATCTTCGGAGCGCAAATGTCAGATATTTTGCTGTTATTATTGCTGTATTATACCATGTTTTCTTTCAAATATTCCGTTTCTCATTACATTACATTTAAATTTAATGCTGTGATTTTCATGTTAATTATGAATATTATTTATTATTATTATTCAATATTATTTATTATTCGACTCTAATGGCTTAGAAAAATATGGTAAAATATTTTCTGTCGAACACTAGATTTTGCTTCTTGTAAATAAAGATATATTAATACAATGAAGCAATGAATATAGAAAAGATTGATTTCAATTTTAAATATTTCATTGGAACGTTATCTTTCTTACAAATGTTTGATTCTATTAAGGCTTCCGACCAGATTGAATCTATCGAAGAAAATTATGTTATAAATATCTTTATGACTTCGAGAGAGAATTATATATTAAAATAATTTTAAGTATTATATTTTAAATTATCGATAATTAATAATAAATTACTATTTATCAATATTTTTTTAAATAGCTGTGAAAATTTAATAATTAATTGCTTATATAAAATTCGTAAAAATTATATTTTGAATCTTCTGAAGAATCTGAACATCTGAACACAGAATAGAAAACATTAAGATGCTTGAAAAATACAGTTTTTACAAAATATTTTAAAATTGTTTTTCTTTGTATAAGATATGCTTTTTTAATGTGCCATTATAACATATTAAATACTTTTTTTGTATTATTTTATTATATTTTTTATATTAATACTTTATTTCACGATCATATTTTGATTTTAAATATTATTTTTGATTTAAAATATTATTTTATTTTACATATCATTAGTTATTTATTTCATAAAATAAAGAGAGAATATATAATATATATAGTATCGTGTATAATTTATGATAACAATAGAGAATTGTAGAATGTAACATGTAGAATTTATATATGTGTGAGATAAAATTACATATAATAATTATAAATTAATACAAAATACCTTATTAAATGGAATTACACTAAAATGCTCGAAATGCGTAAATACAAAACACATAATAGTATTCAGGTCAGAGATTTACGCGATTATTATGATGGGTTTTGAAATTTTTTAAAAATTCTATAATACAACTACGATCAAAAGAGTCATTATTAAATTTATCAATTACATTTCTCAATTTTGTAAAATAAAATAGTTAGACTATATTGGCACATTTTAATTTTTTAAGAAAATTTGACGCATAAAAAGATAGATATAAACCTGTGATATAAAAATTAAATAAAAAAATAATAATCGCGATAAAAAATAAGATAAAATAAGTCGGTTTAATAATTTAACGCGAAACTTATTTGATTGAATCAATTTCCTTGCTGGATTGCATATTAAACAATATGCGGTGTAAAATGAAGAGCGATGCTAAAAGTGAAAAGTAATTTGAACGTGCTTTGTCGAGCCCCACGAGATCGATCGACGAAGGAAAGTTAAACGACCTATCAAACATCAAGGATCCTACTGCAGGAAGAAACGAGTCCCGAATCTTTTAGATTGCTCCCAATAGCGAGATAGTTTCAAAACATCGAATCAAATCGTATCATCGCCATCACTTTCAATTCACCGTATCAAAATTTACGCGAATAATATGTTCTTCCATTATTCTCTCGAAAATATCTCTGTAAATGGCTAAATAAAGGGATATAAAATTTTTATGGAAATGTGGTTGCGAACGAGTTTATTGAAAAAAATGCGCCTTTATCGTAAATTGTTAAACGTGCAAATATAATAATTCCCGCGTATCAACTGTTCGGAGACGGATTCAATCCGATAACGGTAAAATTTTGAAAAATTTTTCGCGACATAAAATATATAAAATTATCAATTTTGCATTTCTCTGTAACATTGAAACATTTTAATTTATTGATATCTTACTGACATCGGAGAACGCATTTAATTCGTTTCGAATTTTTTCAAGTATCCGCACATTTGATGTTATACATTCGTATATTTATATTAATTATATTAAATAATATTAAAAGTGCCTACAAAGTTTGTCAGTAAAATTATCATAATTTGCATATTATAATAATAATAATATTATTATAATAATAATTACTATAATAATTACTATAATATTATAATAATAATAAAATTTACGTATATATATAAAATTATATAATTTCTGATATATTATATTTAAATACTCTAAAACTGATGTCCTGAAATGGCGATGGATGTTCCCAACGTCTATAGAAATAATTTATCGAAACGGATGAATAATTAAATTTATTAAAAATTAATTAATAAAATATATATATTTGTTCGTAACCATATTATCTGTTAAAATAATCACCAGAAGCAGATCAATCCACTGTAATTTAAATTCATTTAATTGATAAATTGAAATTTATCGACACACAATAGCTATATAATTCATGTTCTACTCTACTACATTTTTTTCTATTATTTTAATAAGAAAAAATGCAACTATTCTTTCAAAATATACTTTATAATTTATTTATAGATTCAAAGAACCGAATGGTAATCATTGTCAAAATCATTGCTTTCAGGAGTTGTCGCGAAAGGGCTTTCTCCTGGGTTTAATCCCAGCTCTTCAATAGAAACTCTTAGTATTCAATGGGTCACCGAACCAGATGTCGTAAATCGGTCTCTCTAAAAACCGATAAGAAATAACTCCGCGATGAAGATCGTTTCAATTCCGGTATGAACCACGTACTCGCTAACGTTTGCCTGACGATAATGATAAGACTTTTGCTGAGCGATCGCGTAAAAACTTAGTAAAAATGTGAAAAAACGCGGTATTCGTAATATAATTTATTAATTCATTTGACAAGTAGATAATTTTTACATGGATTTCGTGAATACATTCCGATCGAAACGTAAACTTTAAAATAAAACAAATTTTAAAATAATTTTATCAGTTATATCTGCGATTTTACGCTTAATAATTGAAAACGCGAACACCATATTTTGCGAAAAAATAGTATTGAATCGTTGGCTTAGCCTTTATAGATTTTTTTATTGTAATTTTTTCATATACCGGAAAAATAGATGTATACGCGGCCGCAAAATTCTGAAATAAAATTTTTCTAAATTTATCGACGAGTCTTTGGTAAAAAATACAAACTGTTAACATTTTTAATAATTTGAAAATAAACATTTTACTGGAAACGGACATTTTTGATACAAACATGTTAATTTAAAATTCTTTTATTACGTTATAATTATATATTCGTTTTTTTCGGTAATTTTTCATTTACAATAAATTACAATTTGTAATTATAATAGACAGTGAGTAATATTACAATAGATTACGATATAATTACACAGTAAATAATATTGTAACAGATTATAATTAATAATAATAACACTATTAGTGTTTTAAATAGACATTCAATATGCATGTACTCAAATATTCGAAAATGCAAATAATTTCATATTAATAGCATTCACATTTCAATTCAGTATTATTAAATTTCTAACATAATAAATTTGAATTTATACAATAAAATGTAGTACACATGTGTGTTGTATTTTATTTTGTATAAATAAATTATATACAATTTTTAATTTATTGAAAAAGTGTCTTATGTGTATGAGTCATTTTTGATATTTTCTATAATTTATTTTGATTTCATTCAATATTAATTATTTTATAATTAATTTTAATCTTTTAATTTTGCAAAAATAATAATAAATTTGACTTTATATTTCCTGACAATAAGTTTTCTTTAATTAATTTTTAATTTTCCTAGAAATTAATTTAATTTTACTTTCTCTACTAACAATTTAAATTTAATTTTCAAAGTTTTTTTGAAAATTAATTTAATAATATTTATTTATTGTTTATTATTATTTATTAATTTAATATTATTTATTATTGTTTTAGCCTTATTTCTAATATTCTTGATATTCTAATAGCCAATAAAATCCCAAGATTATTGAGATATTAAGGAAGTCTTTACGGTTCCAACAACTCTACTTGGCTAAGCCAACGTGAAGCCGTGATCAACCGAGATTTGGGAAGTGTGCCCTAATCGCGTGCCCTAATCGCATGCCGCAATCGAATGCACCGATAATATTCTTGATTATATTGCATTGTAGATATGTCAAAATTCATTAATATTTCTTTCAAATGTATTTTTGTATATAACTACCTATTAAACAATTATGGTCACTTATACCTAATTCAAATAAATTATTATTTATTATCCTTTTCTTCAATTTTCTCTTGTTTGAAACATGTAATTAAAAAATCAAATTACGCGTTTAATTGCTCAATTTAAATTAAATCGCTCGTTACGGAATTAATAAATAATTAATAATTAATATACAAATAAATTACTTACCATATTGCATAGTTGCTTTGCCTCCTTTCTTCACCTCAGGTCACCAGAATCTGTTTAACGGCACTTTTGAATTCCGACACAGTTGAAAATCTCGTTTCACATGAGAGAATCACACTTCAAGTCAATAAGTCGGGAATTCAATGACACCTTTGAGCAAGAGTTAAGTCCGACGATGAAATAGATTGATGGAATCGACACGAATAGAATTCGCTCGACTCTTATCTGCGAAGTATGTGTGATATAATTTAGAATGAATCACTATCGAAAAATTGAGAAAAGAACGATATGTATTTTTGAAAATAATAATATAAATAATATAAATAAAAATTACTTACCACACATTTCCGTTGCTCCGTCTATCGCCTGATATTTTTCAGCTCTTTTTCTCTCTCTTGTTCCTCTTTGTATCTAATCTACGTAGCACTTACATTCACTCGCGAAAATACAGTTAATTACATTAATTGCGATTAGTTGATTATACGATGAGTGTTTTGCATGGTTCTTGCGATCGCGAAACAATCATACGCACATCGTTTCGATAAAGATTTATCATCGCGACAGTTTTGTTTCAAAAAATAATTATTAAAAGTTAATTAATTGTTAATTCTATAATAATCATGGCGAATTATGTTTCGATATTAGTCGCGATCGCGTTTAGGAAAAGAATTCGCAAAATATGAAATGTTTCATACCACTAGTTTACTGTTCGAGAGTCGTCGTGCGAATGATAACACAAGGCTACGGCATATAAACAATGGCGCGTCAAGACTCGACCACTGTGTTATTGTTAATTCGCTGCCGAAATACTTCACGTATTATGACATATATATACATATAAAAGATCATAAAAATATATTTATAAATTTTCTCTCTCTAGAATGTTAAGAAATATTTTATAAATTCTAGAATATTAAGAAATATTTTGTAAATTTTAGATTAATAATTTATATTAAACGATTGATATATATTTAATGATTTTATTATTATATTTTTTAATGTATTGTTATTACGTTTATTATGTTTAATGTATTGTTATTACGTTTATTATATTTAATGTTTACCAATATTATATATTCTTTTAGCATATTTAATTTTTTAAATTAATTTTTTATTTAATTTATCAAACTTATTTATTTTTTCATTCTTATTTATTTAGTTTTTATATTTAATTATTTTTTATTATTTGTTAATTTCTGCGCTTCGTCTTTTATTTGCCGTTATACTTTTTTATCGTGTATTTCGCATTCCGAGCCTCTCTTATGCACTTTTAAAAATCATTATAAATACCTGTATTGAATGTAATTCAAAACAGCATTATGCATAGCGTCGCATGCGTTATGGAATTCAGGAGAAACGCGCGTTTTATTATTTCATTCCTTTTTGTAGTGCTTCTCACGTGCAGAATTCTCTCGTTGGTAAATTGAACAAATTGCACTTTTATGAAATTCCTTTTTCGAGAGCATCAGGGGGCTAGATATGGATTCGAGTAAACTGCATTTGTGATTTCGCTACGCTCGAGAAGCTCGATAATTAAGCGCCTACGTATTTTATTCTGCGTATAACTTTTTAAATCAAAACCGAACTTGTGTCACACGCTTGTTTAATTTATTTTCAAAATGCGCATCTACGTGATTTTTCGCAGATTTTCTCTTTTTCCTCGGGGAACAAGAATTTACGAATTTATATAGTTTACGATCAAGCTCACATGTATATATATGAAATGATAACTATACGCTTATCGTTCTAACAGGCGCGTTTAGTGCCCTGCGCGAAAAATCGTTAATTTTGCAGCTGCAACTGCTGCGGAACATTTAATTACTTCGCACGCGTCTCACGTAAGTTCGACACTGAAGCGGGGTTGATGAGATTAAATTAAGAGGGCTCCCATTCGTGTTTTCTGCGAGCTTAATGCGCATATTCATGACGGTTCATCGCATCGGCGAGTATTAAAAGTGTTGAAGCCGTGTACACAGACGACGAAGCTTCCTCCGAGCTTTTTAATCGCTCGGCAATCACATTTTTATTCCTTTTTCCAAGATCTTTTTTCTTTCTTGTAAAAGTCACGCTCCCTTCAATTTTAAATATTAAGTTAACATACACATATATGCGCATAAATTGCAATTTAAATTTGATTATACATAAATTTGGAAATTAATTGCTCGACATTTTTCTTCCTATTTATTTTCGCTATTAACATAAAAAAACTAGCATCGAAGAAATCGAAAAATCGAAACGTTTAGAGAAAATTATTAAATATTTTATATTAAATATATTAAATATATCTTATATTAAATTATTAAATTATTAATTATTAAATCGAAAGATACACGTCCAGAGAAAATTATTATATATTTTATATCAAATATAAATTATTAAATTGTTAATTATTAATTATTAAATCAATCATTTGACAGAAACAAAAAAAGTCATATAAAATATATTTAAAATGTAAAAAGAATCATATTTTTTTCGAAAACATTTGAATAGAAATACACAATGTATAAATAATAATAAATCGTTATTAAAAATTAAATTATTATATTTTTTCTTTTTCTCTCTGTTTGTACTTATACATTATTTACGCATGTAGTATATTAAAATTTTAGGCAAATTCATTTATTTTTCAAAATTTCGTTGGGCGAACCGTTACATGTCGCGCTGAAAACTTGAATAATTAATCGATTAATCAACGTACAATTATAATCGTAAGTATCGATTTTCCACGTGTTTATTAATTTATTCTTTAATAATTCGATATTGTTTTAAGCCCAGGTCTATTTTAAATTTGAATCAGCCTTTGTTTCTTTTATCTTCGCTTTAATAACATTTTTAGGGACATTGACATAGCGGATAATGACGCGTCATTTTACTTTGCACATAATTACACGCACAATTTTATTCCTTGCGAATGATTTTCCATCGGTGACCCGTGAAAAAAATGGACACGGCACATGCAAAACTGCGCAACCAACGCGTCCGGGTCGTTTAAATCCACAATGTTAATATTTGCAGTTGAGTTTTATACAAGAGCAACAACAGACTTTTCGATTCCGACTCTCCATTCATACGCACGGATTGATAGCAAACCGAGCGCTGCGAGTCTATCGAATATTCGGTCAAACGACCCAATTCCGCGCTGCCAAATTCGATCGATCGACCCGGCGCCACTTCGAAGAAGACGCGTGCGTGCATTTTACACGTGTCTGACACGTGCGTGCCACTCGCACGAGATCCGACTCCATTTAATTAGTGCGTCGAGCGAGCTTTCACGGCCGTTAAAGGATATTAATTGCCTTGGCAACGTCCGGTTTCGACAGCGTACATGATGGATCAAGCGGGACATTGGTAGATGGTAAAAAAAAAAAAAATTTTATGAAGGAGAAAGCTCTCCCTTGCTGGCGATAACGTATTATGATACGATTTTCATTACGTATATTTATTTATAAAATAATCCTTTGATATTTTCTTCCTTTTGCGCGGAATGAGGAAAACAGGGGCTTTTGTGCGCCATAATATACAGAAAATAATGCAGCATACAAAGGGGGGTATTTTCCCTCAGAGCATCAATGTAACATCATCCAATATATTTTAATTACGGCGAACTTAATTTTAATTCCTTCTTATTTTCTCCCGACAAAACTCCGGCTATCCCCCCTATCTTTGATCTATCTTCGCCTCGTATTTATCGGACTTCCTCCGAGAGTGGTTGCGAGATTTCCTTCCTCTCGATCTCCTTCGCCAAGTTGTCTGCTACGCTCCTCCTCGAGCTACCGTAAATTGTTCTACTTAGCTAAGGCGAGAGTAGTGACCCTCCCAGCGAAGTTTAATTAGCTTTTAAATCCCTGCCGCTCATTATGCCCTCCTTTTTCTCCGCCAAATTGAAGGGACGGGGCTCCTCCTCTCTCTCTCTCTCTCTCTCCCATCGTGCAACTTCGCGCGAGTAATCGCGCGGAAGCGAAAAAGGAAACGCGCCCTTTCAGCAAGAAATACAACCGAGAATTTCATCGAACGAACATCCCCGAGAAACCGATCGTCGTCGCTTCGTTTTAATTGGCCGGGGATACTTTTACTCGCTCGATGCCGAATACAAGTGCGATAAGTACGCTACTACTTGTGATAATTAAACAAGAACTTTATGCTTAACAAATGCAAACTGATACTTGTAATAAATTTTCTTTTACATTCTCTTTCTCCCTTTCTTTCGTATACTTTTTATATTTAATTTCAAATTATCCTGAAATTTTTCGATTTTATCAGACATTTTCAATTTTTTGGATCGCCATTGGATGCTTGATTCTCTGCATTAGATTATGTCCAAATTTCTAATTTGAAAGCACACAAAATTTATAAAAAATTAGTGCTTTTTCCAGACTATTTATTTGACTGTATCTTTCAAATTTATTGATTAGAATTGTACAAGATTAGAGGCAATATTCGTAAAAATATTATAGTGATATTGAAAATTTTCGAAAACATAATCTTGTCTTGTATTATTTTATCTCCATTTTATTAACAATTTTTATCTAATACTAATAAACAATTGTTTAAAATAATATATTTAACATAATCTTTATAATATAATTTAAGACCATTACTATTATTCGTTTATATTTCTCAAAACACACGTATGTGTGTTTTGAGAAGTATGTATATTTTTAAGTTTATTTTATTTAATTTAATTAACCTAAAAAAATTTGATGAAATAAATGACTTTATTTAATTAAAAAATATATATTATAACGAATTTAAAAATAATTGATATAATAAATAAAATAAACGATACAAAATTGTATACAATTATATTCGTTATTTTTACGAAAATACAGTTGCATACAATAACACTAGAATGCATCACACGCAATCAGAAAACACGTACATGAGTCGGAAGCAAAATTATGTGTACATCATTCATTTTATTTGTTATATTAATTATTTCTAAATTTGTTAATGTCAACATCAATGTTTTTTTAATTAAATAAAATTGAATAAAATTGTTTAAATTAATAAAAATAAATTTTAAAAAAATTCCGTCACACAAATAAAATATAATACAATTAAATAAAATTTTTTAAATTCACATATAATATAATTACTTCTTAATTTATTAATATACACGTTTTAGTTTTTTTAACGAATATCAAAAACCTTGACAAACTTAAACTTTTATCTTAACAATCAATTACAAGTCTCAAATTTTGAGACAAGACTAGTATCTTACTATTGGTCCCCCATAGCAAAAAAAGTCACAGTGATATCACAATAATATGTCACAATCACAACAAAGTCGTGGTGACATGCAAATGTCCGCTTTGTCACAAGTGTTATATCACTATGACATCATTGTAATATTAAATAAAATGTTATTGTGAAGTAATTTACACACACATCCAACAAAATGATCTTATATATATGATCTTATATATATATATATATATGTTTTTTAAAATAAATTTAATTTATTATTATAATTTTAATTTATTAAAATTAAATTTTTAAAAATTAAATTAAAATTAAATTTTTAAATTTTTTAAAAAACATATATATATAAGATTATTTTGTTGGATGTGTGTGTGTGTAAATTACCTCACAATAACATTTTATTTAACTTGTCACATTTGTGACAAAGCGGACATTTGCATGTTACCATAACTTTGTTGGGATTTTATTGTGACATATTATTATGATATCACTGTGACTTTTTTTGCTATGGGGGATATCAACGTTTGATCGAAAAAGTAGAATCCCAAAAGTGAATGGTATTAAATTTCAGGGGAAATCGTAGATGATGTTTCACGCCCGGGAGACGAAGGACATTCTTGTTGGGTCTTCGCCGGTCATTTCCGGCGACACGTAGCGCGCCCTTAGCTGTCCCACCTTTTGATTTATCACGACGCGGGGCCACCCGCGAGGTAGGCAGCCCGTGTCGGAAGGCTCCTCTATACGTGGCGATGATAAATCTCGGCCACAGGCGCCGCCGTTAAATCTGCGCGAATCACGCAGCGTGCGGCCGGTATCGCCGTAATAAATCCCGCTTCGATCCCGCAAAACCGTGTCTTGGAGTAGCACGTGAAGAATCCAGAAATAGCGGGATTTATCTTGTAATTTTCAAGGAAATTAAATCTCCCGGTATCAATGAACTCGAGGGGCAAATCGAAGTGCGAGACGCGATTCGCGCCAAGATACAAATCTAATCACCTGGAAATTGACAATCGAAGGCATCTAATGGCTAATGGATCGCGGGATCAAATCCTAAACGCGAGTGAAATGCGAGCGAGCGGGAATTCGAAGAATGCAAAAATCGTATGCGAAACGTTAAAAGAACGGCGCGCGAATGGAAATGACAGTGGAAATCGATGAACGAAGCATTCAGAAACTGAAAAAAATTGCGTGAAATCCCAAATTACATCGAAGCTCCGAAAGTATAACGATAACGATACAGCCTCTCCCCGTAGCCGATGCACCAACGTTCCGCCATAGATTTCGACCAATAACCGTTTCCCCGTAGAAAATTCCGCAATATCCATGGAAACAACCAGTTTTCGTTCGAATGACTCGAAAGATAGAACGAAAGCGAACTTTTGCGTCTAATAATATTGCCACCATGTATATTTAATATATATCTTCCTTCGTTTTTCTATAACAGAAAGAGATCATTTTATACAAAAATATATTTTTCCCTGTCATTTATTTTTCTTAACAAAAAGAAAGAATAATAAAAAAATGAAATAAAATTAAATTAAAAATAAAATATATTAAAAATAAGGTAAAATAAAAATAAAAATAAAATACTGATGTATTGTATGATAAAAAGATTAATAATAATAGCGCAATATAATCGTTACATTCGGGTACAAAGTAAATGGATGTAATAAAATACAGCGGCGCGTCGAGGGGAGAGAAGCATGTGACATTTTGTCGTTTTGGCGGTAATCCCGCGACGAAAACATCGCCACATTGTGCATTATGGAACAGCGAATATGGCGAGGATCCTTATGATTCTTCTTGCTATCAACTTGGCCGGTAAAATAAGTACACTCGAGATTCAGCTTATTCTGAATAATATATCAAACTTATGAAGCGGCTTTAAGGGCTTTAAATCCTCATATTATAAAGTAGAGAGACCGAAATTGCGTGTTCGCGTGTTTGAACGATTACGTGTTTCGAAAGAATCCGATAAATGAGGATTTTATACGATATAAAAGAGAGAGAGAAAGGGAGGGAGAAAAAATACTTGTAAATAAATGTATAGAAGAGTTAAATTTAATATCCAGGGGAGCGAGATCTAAAAATTCAAGATCTAACATTCGTCCCGTTCTTTTTCCGGAGTTTCCAAACTCTAAGGAGCTAAACTTCCGCAGTTATAAAATCCATCTAGGTGAAGATCCTAGACAGCATCTACCACCCTTTCCTCGTCCCTTTGTGTCTGGGAGACGAGCTAAGTTCATTAACGTAAATGAGATGATTCTGAAGAGGAGCTACTCGTCGTCAGAACCCCCCAACCCCCTTCCGCCCCCCCTTTCCTTCCCCTGCGCATCCAGACGAGGTCGCCTCAAAGCCTTCTTATCGTAGATTTAACACGTCGTTACGTTCCGTGAATACGCTGTGAATACACGTGCGTAGACGCGAAGCGGATAATTCGGATACAAAACTAATTTCGCGAACCCCTTACGTGCATTAAGCTCACCGGGTCTCGCATTCGCCTCGACGAAAGTCCCGAATTGCGCGTCATTATGCTTTAACGAAGTTTTATTGTCTCGAGAAAGCTCGAGTCATAATCTTAATTTGCAAAAAAACATTTTAATCATATCTCGAATCGAAATCAGAGTTGAATTGAGGCTAAATTAAAGTGATTCGCAATTCAATAGCGGTGGATCCAAATAATTCCACTCAGAGCTCGATACAATTTCAATTCGCCGTCCAAATTTGAATTTATTAACGCGTAATATTTATGCCACGCTGAAGATGGATCGAAAAATGATCCGGAATATTCATGTTTAATGCACGTATCGTGACGAGTATTTTAAATATAATTAAAAGAAAGAGGAAGATGTTTTTTTCTTTCTTTTTTACACTTCAATTGTAGCGCCTTGGTTCTTATTTTTCAATTTTTAATTAATTTTTTTATTGTTATTATTAAACTAATTTTTTAATTTAATTTCAATTTAATTTAATTCTAGTTAAACTTGAATTCGACTCGATTGATTAATTATTCACGTATACAAGACTCGTTTTATAAGATTAAATCTCTATATTTCTATATAAATTTTTATCAGTTCTAAACCTAGAAAAATTTAACACACGAAACTTTTGTTTTAAAGGCAGATAAAATAAAGAAAAATAGAAAAAATGATAACAATAAAATCATAAAAATAGAGAAAATGATAATAATAAAAATAAAAAAAAATTAATAAACGAAAATAATATTGAAATCACTTATCGCGCCAAAAATTGATCATGAGGATAATCCCAAAGCGTTAATACGTGTTCTAAAAAATTTGCCAAGAGCTTACGATGAGGGTAATATTATTCGCGATTCGTTATTCATCGAGCTACTCGCGAAAGCATGTCTCTTTCAAGTCACGAAGGCACAGGCTCGTGCCTTCCGCGTTTCGCATTTTCGCGGATCAACGAGCAAACAAGGATCCGGTACAAGTATCCTTCTCCTCGCATCTAGACGGCAGTCGACGAGATGCATATCCGTGGAAAAATGTCGAACAACGAGGACGGTTCCATCGAAAACGAAAGTTTCCGCTTGAAACTCGCCTCGCCCTGGCGGCGCTTCGTTCGAAAACTCGTGATTTAATTTTAGAAACGTTTCTCGCACGCTTTCTGGCTCAGTTCGCTTGTGAGATTCGCCGGGACAAAACGAGCTTTCTCGACAACACGCGCTTTTATTGCCTGTATAAAAGAAAAAAAAAAGACAGAAAAAAGGAATTAAGTGCGCTCGATTATCCAACAATCGCACAAAAATTTCGATTTTATTTCTCGTCATGTTTTGCGAAACCGCCAAAATTACAGTGACAATGTGACGATGCGATTGTGCGCGAGAGGTGTAATTATCAAAATTAGATTTATCAAAGGGGAAAAATATTATACGAATCGCGCGAGTGAAATTTCCTGTCGTTAAAATTTTTGTGCCACGTGCGAAAGAGGGTAAAAAAATTAATTTTCGATTATTTCATAAAGCGCGGATCTAAAAATAGAAATCCTAACAATATAATAGTTTGTCATAACTCGAAATAATATTTTACCGAGGGAAAATTTGTACAAAATTTATTAAATAGAATTTTTTTTCCTAATTGAAAAAGAAAAAGAGAGAGAGAGAGAGAGGTACAATAGGGGTTTAATAACCGGAGCGTGATAACGTGGCGGTATTTTCTCACCTCTCGAAAAATCTATCATAAACATCGACGAAGGTAAAAAGAAGAATTAATGATGGATGCGATGAATTCCTATAAGCTTATCCGCAACAAGCGGTCGGCAAAATAGGATTTGCTGCAATAATCGCTTACGCTCTCTCGTTCAATCCCTAATCCCTCAACAACACACACATCTGTACAGAAGGAAATATAAAAGTTTGCCAAAAATATTTTATATTTCACTCTCGCGGAATAAAAAGGCTGAGCTCGTTAAAAATAATATTAAAAATACAAAAATAAATAGAAAGATGGAGAAATATATAAAAATGGAAATGTTTCCAAACACACTATAAAATATCTCTCTTTCTCTTTCTCTCTCTCTTCGAAATTCCGATACATCTACTATTTCATCAAGAAAACATGGAGCGAAAAAAAAACAATTTAATAGATATGCACTCTCTATTTGAGATAGTTATATAAATAAAAAAGTAATAGTTTTGCGCGCGCCTGGTGGCAACACATCTAGCCCATCAAACCGTTATTGCGAATTCACACCCTGAAGAGCGTGCATCGACGCGAAAATGTACAATTCGGCTCCGCTCGACGAGGAGGCTCCACAGTTGTCATCGTCAACGTTAAAAATAACGCGGGGAATTTTCTACGGGTGCGAAACGTCTAGCAGAAATTTTTACAAAGTTCCGAGAAGATCTCGTCACTTTGCGCTATTTTTCTCCGCGTACGTTCTCAAGATTTTTACGCTACCAATTTTTACTTCGCTCCGAGAATTTCTCATATACGCTTGTATATAATTATGTATGGGAAAAATCTCGCGAGGAAAATTAAAAACAGAAGATCATCATGTGTATTTAAGAGACACGCATCTTTTCATGCGTGAAAATCAATTAATTCTTTCCGCCATTTTTGCTCATCGTTAAAAACAGATTATGATGTATTAAAAAATTCCTCGAAATCTTTGTGATTATGAGGTAAATATAGAATTTTCATCAGTTAATATCTATATAAAATTTATTAGTAAGTATCTAAATAAAATTTTATTAGTTAATATCTAAATAAAATTTCCTATTAAATATCTAAATAAAATTTTATTAGTTAATATCTAAGTAAAATTTAAAATAAATATCTAAATAAAATTTATTAGTAAATATCTAAATAAAATTTATTAGTAAATATCTAAATAAAATTTTATTAGTTAAAATCTAAAAAAAAATTTCCGAATGAAGAAAATTATCAAAATGTTAAAATTTTAAAATCTAATTTTTAGATCCTCCATAAATTTTCATGTGAAAATATGATATCAAGGGAAGCTCGAAATTCTGACTATATTAGCTCAGATAAATCTAATATGATCTGAAAATTGCATAGCGTATTCAAAATTCCTCAAAGTTTGTCATTTTAAATGTCACAAATATTGGATTTAGTTAGTTGCTCCCTCTCTCTTTCTCTCTCTCTCTTCTTCTTTTGCGTTTCCCCAGATTAGTTTTGAACTCCATGTCACTCATTCGATGTAAATTACGTCCAAATTACGAGAGATGCTCATGCATAAAACTAAAACTACATCATCGCAATGTTGGAAATCATCATATGATCGATTGCGACTGTCGTTTGACAAGTTAACGCGCGAATCTTCTTTAAATTCTCATCGTATCCGAAGCCCTCGTATACGAACATGTCTCCTTATGTGCAAAATCCCTCTCCGCTACACCACAAAAATACTTGGTCTAAAAATAGCTTTCTGCGCGCTAAATGTAAATCGTCGAGAACGAGTTTGTTGGGCGAATTAAAAAGGAGACGTGCTGGGAAAATTACATTCAATTAAATTTCATCCCCCTAATACGCCTCTCTGCGACCGTGCTTTTTGTTCAACGCGGCTCTAGTGTTGGGGCTTTTGACGGGTAATGCTGTAAGTCGAGAGAGGTCCAAACGCGCGCTCGATGTCCTCTAGAAGCGATATTCTTGGCGGGACAAACAAGGGTGAACGCACGTACCAAGAGAGAGCGACGACTCGCGCGACTGCACGTACTCTTCGCCCCAAATAGAACGCGTCGCCTGTTGGTAAACTTCGTTCTCGCTCTCTCTTTCCAGCGACTTTCGATCGCCCTCGCTCGCGTCAGCTTCTTTCCCCTCTCGCTCGACGGTGCTTTCTTAAGCTTAAGCGCACTGAAGGAACGCGTGCGTGTCCCCTCGTTCAAATTTAGCGGACAGAAAATTTCGAGAAATTAAATGACCAACAATGTGGCTATTAATCGCGAAATTATCGCGGATGAATCTCGACTTTTCGATCACCTTTTAATCACGTATTTTTCTTTCTAAAATTCCGGCAAATTTCTGGATTTTGTGTGGTCGAATCCAAAATTTTTAATTTCAAAAAGTTCAATACTGCAGAAAGTTATAAATTTTTAAAATTATATGTTTTTTTTCTTTTAGATTCGGATTCAAAAAAATCATCAAAGAGAAAATTGCAATTATTAGTTTGGATTTCGTACAGAAAATATTGTACATTTATTATTTATATTATTGTATTTTAAATATTGTATTTTTTATATAGAACATTGTACTTATCATATCAATATAAAATCAAAATTTAATATCAAATATAATATCAAAATTTTTTACAAACAATTTTTTTACAAACTTAGAACACTAAAAGTAAAGGATTTTTCAGAATTTTTTCCCATGTTATTTTTATTATTAAGTCTATATAAAATATTGTATTTTTTGTATAAAGAATTAATAATGTAAGAATTAATAATAAAAATAACATGGTAAAAAATTCTGAAGAATCTTTCAGAGTGTACTAAGTTTGTAAAAAAATTACCCTTTTGATTTTCTTTACAGATTTCCATAATAGATTAGTGGAAAATGCATTTTTCCATGAAAAAGTACTAATTTTAACTATTCGTTTTTATTTATGGTACCTTTGAAATTAAGAATTAATAACTTTAATTTTTCTTACACTTATTGATGTTCTAGGAATCTTTTAGGAATAAAAAATCCGATTTTTGTTGTTAAAAAAGTAGTTGAAAAAAATGAAAAAGAGATGGGTCTCTGAGCGATCCATTATAACGCAAGGATTAATCGCGAAATCATCGTGAATACGTCGAACTCAACTTTTAATTAGAAAAAATTATACGACTATTGACACATATCGATCAAATTTTCATAGAGATTCGCTTCTTCGATTATACACGTCTACATTTTTAATTTTAAATCTGTGCAAGATTCTAAAAAATCAATTAATCGATAATAAATTTTTTTTCTGTATATCTAAAGAGAGCGAGAATTGTGTTGATCGCGCTGAATATGAAATGCATATTTGACGGAGCAATTCTGGCCGATCGGGCGTTAAAACGAGTCCGAGGGGAGATGTCATGTTGAACTTTGCAATGAACTGTAACTGGAATAAAATCGAGAGGCGTCCGGAAAATCGACCGACAGCCACGAAAATGTGAACTCCACGTGCGGAAAAGTAACTTCTAACAATTCCGCGTGGCAGCGGAAGCTCCCAAGCGAAAAGTTCCAACGACGACCGAAAGAGCCAGCCCGTTCGTTCCCTTCGCATCCGGTCTGACGGCAGCCGGAAAAATTATTTTTACTTCAATCGCGAGTGCTTCGTCGCAGCCTGCTTGTCGCGCGTTGCCTCCAAACTCGTCGCGAGATTTTTAAGAGAGGTTTCCGTACTTTTTGACGATAATTTCTCTCACATATCATGAGAGCCCGAGTGCCAAGTGGAATTTTCTCCTTATTTTTATGAATTTTTAACAAGTGTGTCTTGTGATAATCTCAAAGATATTGAACTCTCGCGAATATCGTAGAGTAAAATCTCTGATTAAAGTTTGTTCCAAGCGTTAATTAATGTTGTTGAGACGATTTCCGAGGCGTTAAACTGAATTTGAAGTGCCGCGCTTGGATCCACGAACGCGAAGCAAATGTCCAAGATGCTGCGAATGGAATTGCTGGGTCTTCTATTGTTGGCCTGCACGCAAATTCTTACGGAGCACCGCGACTTGCACGAGTCGCGGAGTCAATATGGTTACCATCAGCGATTTCATGATCTTCAGGAAAGGATGACGAGGGAAGTTCGCGTCAAGGAAGGCCGATTGCGCGGTGTGGTAGTCCAACCGAGAACCAATCACAATTTGCAACTGGTCGATGTCTTTCTCGGTGAGCCATATGTCTAATTGTTAAGAATTATCATACAATAATTAATTAATTATTTTGTTAAAATAAGTGAATTAAAATAAGAAAATATATTTATAAATTATATAACATTTATATAATATTATATATAATATTCATATAATATTTATATAATATTTATATAATATTTATGTAATATTTATATAACATTTATATAAAATTTATATATTTATATAATATAATATTTTTCTCGAAATTTGAATGGATTTTCGATTAAAATTGTGAAAATTAAAATACAATTAAACTTAAGAAAGGCATTTTTATATTAATTGAAAAAAATGGAGATATTAAAGAATCGCATACTAAATAAATTTCTTTTTCCAAAATAAGGTACATATTTATTACTAAAAGGAACTCGGAAAGAATTTAATTTTTCCTCGACGAATTTAGAAATGTCGATTAATTTAATTAAGTGATTTTATCGTGTTTGACGTTTGCTGGAAATAACAACGCGGACTCTTTTCCTCTGCCGAAAAGAGAAATGCGATGAAACTATTCATATCGATCGAATAATCGTTTAATTCGACGGAGATGCTAAGCTAGTCGACATTCCATATGCAATAATCTACTATAACGGTATCCCGATAACGTTCGATGCTCCGAGGAAACTCGGCTCCGGTCAGTGAGCAAAAGTTTCCTGGCAGCTGCATATCCGCGCTTTGAGAGTCCCGATACGTCAAAGGATCCAAAACGAGGAGAGCGTACGCTCGTGTATTTCGGGAACAGATATTTACCCGCCGTCTCCCCTTTAGCTTTCTCGGTCCTTGTACGCGTCCGTCAAGTCGCATCGCCACGCGTCGAGTTGCATCTGTGTGCATCGCTTTGTATATCCAAAAGCGAGTTTACGCCGCTCGCTCTTGGTAATCATCCAAAGTGAAACGCGTTCGACGAAGCAGTTCTTGCTCAAGACGCGTGCTAACCTTGTAAAGATGAGTGAATTAAAAAAAAAGATATATATGTATAGAAATTTTTTTTTCTCCATCTCGAAATTTGTGTCCGATTTCCGACTGACGAGGGAACTGAGAAAATTCTGATTTTGTAACTTGAAACCTTACATACACTCGTGAAGGAAGTAAATAGATGAATAAATAATTTTTTTCAAATTTTTGAAAAAAAATTTTCGAAAATTATTTTTTCAAAATTTTATTCATGTGATTAAATAGAGATATTTTTACGGTGAAACTTTTGTATGAAACATTTTTCGATATCTCGAATGATTTTCGAGATATATATCGAGAAGAGAGCAAAAAATTGCTGAGGGATTTCATTTTTTAGAATCAATTATCAAATCAATTTTTAAAATCATTGTTTTTATCACAATTAAAATTTATCAGACGACAAAGTTCTTTTTTAATCGAATTAAAATTGTACGAAAATTAAAATACAACTTTAAAAATCGTCTAAAAGACATATTAATATTTTTTTATTAATTAGGAAAATATTACATTACTAAAGATATATTATTAATTGCGTCATAATAAATAAATAAATAAATTTTTTTTGAAAAAGGTATCTCTAAAAAAAATTTGGAAAAAATTTAATTTTTTCTAAATTGATCACTCAAAAAAATGTTTTGCTAATGTAGGTATATTTTTAGATGTCGCAACCAAAATTTATCGCTATTTTTTGTATCTGATAGAATATCGTTTGTCTCAGCTAGAATTTATAGCAGTAACATTCTAGCAATATCTGCTAGAAAATTTAGGATTATATATTCATTTGTTCTTGCTGCTAGTATTTTCTGTGTACTACAGTCAAACTTTATAACAAGTATGGATTGATTATAACATGGATAGACGCCACAGAAAAACTTTCTTTCTAAATTTCACAAACAGTTCAGATATAAATTCTGTCTCTGTCATTTAGATTGATTACGTGCAACATATATACGATATTACAATATTTGCTAATCGTTTATCTGCCTCAGTTAATTTTTGGCATCTATAAAATTTTTGCTATAGTTGCAAGATCATTTTTTTGAGTGTATTGTATGATAGAAATGTCGCTTGCATTAAATGACGATAACGCAATAGATTTAAATATCAGAGGGTCCATCTGTCTGAAGCAATCTCTTGCGTGTTTTAGGAGTTCCTTACGCGGAGCCTCCGGTGAAATCCTTCAGGTTTTCGCCGCCTCGCTCACCGCAACCATGGCGAGGGGTGAGGCAGTCGCAGGAATTCGCCCCAGTTTGCCCGCAAGTCTTGCCAAATCTTCGGGAAGAGGTGAAACCGGGCAGGTACGAATACCTGGAGAGGCATCTGCCGTACTTGAAGAACCAGAGCGAGGACTGTCTGTACCTCAACATCTACGCTCCTCATCAGGCCGAGGGTGAGTGCGAGGGATCACACGAACCGGGAGTTTCGTTGTTAACGGCGATGGTATTAGTGGGTTACGGAAGTTATCGACTTTGATACCGCAGTAGCAAATTTAATCTACGAAACCCGAGGACTGACTTTCGCTTCCGTGCCCGACGGAATTCGATCGAAACCTAAGAAATCCAAGTTCGCGATTTAATCCAACTCTGTCCCTCTAATCTCATCGTCGGCTAAAAGGTTACCTCGAGTTACGACAAGTCCGGGGAGAAACTGCCGCCATATTTAATTTAATAATCACTTTCGCCGCGACTCGAGTCGATTCGGGGAGAAATTATCAATCTCGCGACTGGCTACTCACCCTTGGAAAGTGGAAAAAAAAGGTCCTCTTACAATCGCCAAGGTTTTCCCGTTCCAACGAGAGGCAAACATGAACGGACTGAAATATTTTACGCTCCGTATATACATATATAATCCGCGAACGCGACGATCCTCGCATCCGAAACTCGGGCGGGCGGAATAAACCCCCGAGATCAAAATACCTGGCACTGGATCGAAACTCACGGGTTTCTCTCTAGCGCAAAGATAGAGACAGATAGAGAGACAGAAGAAGTGAGAGAAAGAGAGAGAGGGAGGGAGAAATAAATTCGATTTAAAAAAAAAAAGGAAGGACGGGGGATGGAAAGAGAAAATCGGATGAGCCTCGATCTCGCGATTATGCGAGCGCATTCGGGATCCCGCGGGCGGGCTTTTCCGCTAAAACAGCTGCGATATCGATTTGCCGAACCTGCCGGCCGCTGTCACGATGGAAGGAACGATCACGTGGCGCGGGGGCCACGGCTTTTCGCGTGCGCGTTATAAATTCATTCGCGCCCCCCCCTCCCACCCCCCTCCCGCGACCGTATATATTCATTCCGGTCGCCCTTCCTCGCCCTCCTTCACCCCTCCCTTCCTCCTGGCTGCTCCCTCGCCCCCTCACCCTCCTTCCCCCCCCCCCTCGCCCCTCCTCGCGACGCATTCAACGTTTTACAATGTCGGTCCGACCCCGCAGTGGGTTAAACTCGCGTCGCCGACCATTTCGGCGAGGAGGGGGGAGAGGGGGGAGGGGCGTGCGTTGTTGCGTGCGTTGTGCGATATCGCTCGCAAAAACCGCACCGCGCGTCCAGCCCACGCGCTCGTTTCACGCAGCGATGCGTTCGCCATGAGCCGTGCATTTTCACTTTTTTTTTTTCTCCTCCCCTCCTCGCATCCCCCGTCGCTCCCACGCCTTCCCCCCTTTCCCTTGACCCTTCCCCCGTGTTTTGTGAATACCGAACACGCATTTCGAATCGAAATCCTACCGTTTTGGCGTCGATTTTGAAATTTTATCCGTGCCACACACCCTCCCCCCCCTCTCTCTCTTTCTCTCTTTCTCGCTCGACGCCGAATCAAATTGCGCGATCCTGTTTATAAAAATATATTTGCCGGGTAAAACCGATGTAATCTAATTTTTTTTTTTTTTTTTTTTTTTTTTTTACGATTGATGGTGTTTGTGCGAGATTTGCGGATTAGGTCGGGTACATACGGTAAATTCTACGCACGGGGATAATCGACTTTTCGTTTCTCCCCCTGCCTCCCCCCCCCTCGCGTCTCTTCTCACCAACGCGCAGACAAGGTTAATCTTTTTATCACTGTGTTTGGAGAGAGCACTTCTTATCCCCTCCGATAAACAAGATAAGCAGCACTGGATTTCCTCAGCGTTTTCTCGGCAGACATTAACCCCTTGAAGCTGGCTTGCTTGCTTCGAGGATTCCGCAATTACCGCAATTGCGGTTGCTCGCGTATCTCCTAAGATCCAAATCGCGAGTAGTCATTTGTAGAAAATAGATTGAAGGGTAAATCTAATCGCAAGGACTGCAAATCGCTCCACGTTTATGATTGATCAGCTGATCGACATTTAAAATTCGCTAAATTCAAATTCAGGCGCAAAAAACCTGAAAGGATCGTTAAAATTTTCCACGCAAGAGCTTCCTTTGCATTTTCGCGTGTCCTTAAAATCCCCTAATTATGCTCCTTCCATTCAAACTCCTTTTGAATTGCGATAATTGCCAGCGCAAAATGGCTTCTCATTCGAGCAACGTATTCGATTTTCTGGAGTTACTCTATGTCTTTTTATTCCCTTACACAATATGAACCTTCGTCAGAAGGTTCACTCAAGATTCCAATTTTGTTTCACCTTTATCTCAACGTTTCGAGCACACAGGTACATATTCAAGTTATTAACGGACACACGGAGAGAGTGGCAGACGCGAGATTAGTATTACACGCATCACGGGATTACTATTAATTCTGGGAAAGACACATTGAATTTGGAATAAAACGCGTTGATGACTGCCTCGTCTGGTAGAACTCAACTCGGGAGCTCGAGTGGAGAGGAAAACGTGTGCACGAGTGGCACTTGGGAAAGTCGCACGGGCCTTTGTACAACCTTGTCGTTCTACGGTTCCAACGAGACCAATTTCTCTTTTACCGCGCTTTATCCGGGAGAGGGAAAGGGAGGAGAGGGATAGGAAGCACATACTTGGAAGCGCTTTGTGAGGCTTAGCACCCCGTCAAACTACGTATAATTATATCGACGATGCATTCATATACACGTATACTTCATTCTCGAATGTCAAGTGATTCTCGCTTGTTAAGATTTCTTTTACCTAAATCCAGATCTCTCTCTCTCTCTCTTTGCTCGCCCCTCATGCGAATGCGCTTGGCAAGATGTGATCGTGTTATTAAGCTGTTTTCTAACTTCAAAAATTAAGTACAATCGTGATCAAAATATTAGGGTAAAAATTCCAATTATAAATTTTTTAAAACCTCGCAATTATTTGATTTGAAATTGAACAAATCTAGTCGCTGGGATTGAATTAAGTAAAGGTTGAAAAAATGTTATACGCGGTCTCCTCTTCTCGGCTAAACTGCATTTTTTCCCTCGCAAGTAGGAGCATTTCCGCGAGTCGAGGAAAGCATAAGGGTGCACGCAAAAATCATTTATTCCGCTAACATTGCATGAATTTGCTCTCCGCGAAAATTTGACGTCTCTTTGAGTCCAAATTAATGGAAGGCAAATAACCGTTCTTTGAAATATAACGAGAAATATTTAATCCTCTCGGAAAGGTGCCTTCCTGAGATCCCGACGCCAAATGTCAAACGTCAATTGAATTCGATGGCGTATTTGCCATTCTCTGTTTCCCCCATGTAAAGATAAGCCTTGATCCTCCGCAGGCTCTTGCTGCGATTTTTATCCCCCGCGGATTGTCTGAGAGAGCTCGCCCCGATTCAAATCTGAATATCGAGGTGAGAAGGCTGGCATTTGAGATCTTTCTTACGGTCGACGCGCATATTCGGTACGCCATATTGCTTTCCAGAGAACGAGATTTATTCGACTGTGCCCCGTAGATCGAGCATTAATGAATTTTCCGATATTTTACAGCGCCGGGGGAATCGCTGAAAGTCAGCCTCCGCCTCTTCAGCTTCATATTTTTCGCCTTCATTTTCATGTCACCTCCCTTTCTCTCTCCTTTGCACATGCACATTTATATAAGCAATGAAATTGCGTGGAATAGGACTAAAAATGAATAGAATAAACGACCGACATTTCATGTATCGTCATTATCCAACTAACGCTGTAAAATAATTATAGGAAAAATACTTTAGCCAAGGTTAATTTTTTTAATTCACCGATATATTTTTTATTTCCAAAACACTTTCAAATTATCTTAATCTAATTATTAATTTAATTTAAATTCTTTTACTAATTTAAATATTTAATTTTAAATTATTAACTCTTTTAAATTATTAATATTTATCTTTTAGATTATCTTTTAAATATTTCCATTTTTATTTTGTAATTTTTGTAATTTTTTTAATCCACCGATATATTTTTTATTTTCCAAACTCTTTCAAATTATTAATCTAATTAATAATTTATTTTAAATTCTTTTACTAATTTAAATATTTAATTTTAAATTATTAACCCTTTTAAATTATTAATACTTATCTTTTAGATTGTCTTTTAAATATTTCCCTTTTTATTTTGTAATTTAAAAAATTTTTTTAATCCACCGATATATTTTTTATTTCTAAAACTCTTTTAAATTATTAATCTAATTAATAATTTAATTTAAATTCTTTTACTAATTTAAATATTTAATTTTAAATTATTAACCCTTTTAAATTATTAATATTTATCTTTTAGGTTATCTTTTAAATATTTCCTTTTTTATTTTGTAGATATACTTGCAGATTTTTTAAAAGCAAAAATATGTATATCTATCTCTCTTGATAAAAAGTTCTGAATTTCATGTTTATTATCGTTAAACACATCAATCTTCTTGCAGTTTCAAAAATGCAAGTTTATAAACGAAGTTTAAAAATAAAATTATATTTATAAAAAGTGTCTCATTGGAACATGATGTATCGATTATTGAGGGAACTTACAATCCTTCGTATATTTTTAATTCTAAAAAAAAAGATTCCAGAATCTGCGTAGATCCCACCCCCGTAAAAATTTCGGTATTTAAGAGTGGGCGAATATATTTTATACAAGAAATCCTTTTAACTCGCGACTGGATAGTTCCGATTTATTCGCGGCCTCGGCACATCTTTCATCGCTCGACCGCGGCTTTTCGCGTGTTCGGCGGCCGAAATTCGCCGCGCGAATAACTTTTGTTTACCAACCGTGCCACAAGCGGTTTCAGATTAAAACTCTCGCATGGGGCCGATTTTTCCACCTTTCGCGATGAGGGTGGCATAAATCTCGGAGAGGGATGGTTGAGGGGAAAGGGAAAAGGGGGAAGTAAATGAGAGATGATTAACATCGCGGAAAAAAATGTCGGGAGTGTCATGTCACCTTGAATAAATGCGTTGTTGAAGTTTGTAAAATATACTTTAACTTTTTTCCCTCTCTCGATCCGCTCTCGATTAGGGGTGCAAAAATTATACGTCTCTCGAATGAGAATTGTTTTTTTTATAAAGAACGCGATTCTTAAATCTCGTGCGTTTTATATATTGCGATTGAAAACTTTAATTTCGACCGTTATATATATTTTACAAATCTGGGGATCTAGAGAACTTTCAGGTCTCGTGCTCGGAGTTTTAGAATAAGAAGACTGGGGAGGATCTTAAGTTCGAAGACGTCAAAAAATATGGCAGGAGCTTTTACTCGGCTCGCAGGTCTCTTTCGAAACTCTTCAGTTGGATTTTCCCTCGCGTTTTTTCGCGAAACGTCAATGTGTTATTGACAGAAAGAAATAACTCGCCTTATCACTCTGCATTGAGAAAAAAATCTAGTTGCATTAATTAGAATTCTGGTAGATTCAACCAGTATATCTGTTGAAAAATGGACGAACCAGAATTCTTGTAGGAATTATCAGATGAATCTGATTAATTTCTTCCTGTTAAATTTACCAAATTTTCTGATTAATAATACTAAACTCGCCAGCACCAAGTCGTCTAAAATTTTTTCCATCTGATCTCAAAAATCTGTTTAATATTCTGAATTCCAATACGATTATTGCATAAATTCAATCCAGATTATTGAATAAATTATTTTAAGTTCAATTTGTTAGAAATTAAACTGATAAACAGTGATGCAAGAAGAGGATGCAGCTCAAACACACACAATCAGAGAGCCAGCGTCCTCTTTCTGGCACTACTGCTCGTAAGAGAAAGAAATATACTTTGGATTTAATGTTAATACTAATTCTTTGTATATATTTCATGGCAAATATTGAATACGAGTTAAGTTAAGAAGCAAGCAAAGAAATTAATGCAAGAAATTTTATAGATCCAACCAGAAAATACTAACCAAATCCTTATAGTAAAATCTATTAAACGTTCTAGTTATAAAAAATCGAATCTTGTCATGATAACTAGAAATTCTTGATTCTTTGATTTAATCAAAATGTCTTCAATCATATACGTCTTGGTACAATCAAACGATTTTTCTCAGTGCGCTCTAAGGATAAAGATAGCCATTCGAGACGCGACGACGACGAATCGACACACGCTGAAATACAGCAATTGCCCCACCTTATGTTCCCATGACATATTGCTTTCACATTCTACAAGTCGTTACGGTTGCCCCTATCACTTGATCGATATCGCCATTAAAGTTTCCGATTGATAAAAAAGAATGTATTATTACATCGTTGCTTTATTAGAAAAGTTCGGGAAGTGAGATCCCTTGGGGAAGAAGCCTGCCAATGACAGTCAATCTTCTTCTTTAAAAAGGAAAAAAAGCTCGAATCACACGGGGAAGTTTACCCTTAACTAGGACGTTAGGAGGAGCGTTCAAGAGATATTGGCTTTGTTACGTCAGGAGGCGAAAACCGTGCGTTTTCTCGACCTTCATAAAGTACAAGCGTGCGTTCGTTTTCACCCCCAAAGGGTGCGTCTAATGGCTCGTGTCGCGAAAGTTATCCTCGTTCATCTTTCTCTGCCACTTTGCCACCACTTCCGTTTAATCGCCATACATCGCATCGCATACATCATTTATTTATACAAAAAGCGGAATTTGAAGAGAAAAAAATGTGCGTATAAATTGCAAGTTACGTCGCAATTTTTTATTTCAGTACAAAATTTATAGGATGACAAAGAGTATTAATTGTTACAAATTGCTTTCATTTTCCAAATTTTTTGGACGTTTCGAAAAATGCGTAAATATTATTCAGTCCTTCTTTTTATCGAGATATCTTGGGTTTTCTTCGCATTTTAGCTGTTGAAACCTACATTTCTCGAATCCCGAATGTCGTCGAGTTTCAGGTGACTTTGAGAATCTCTAGCAGAAATTTAATTCGAATAAGCATCCATCGACGTGTCGCAGAGCCATTTTGGCCGAAAGTCATTAATATCCATTATCGTTTCCGCAACCTACTTTCGTCACTTCGTGGATCTATTAAAGCCACATGAGCGAGCCCCGGCAGCGGAATCGACAGCCCCTTCAAATACGCGGGAAACAAAGATCCGGTAACAACAATGACGAGAAACAGCGGAAAGTATCGTCTGGGGCGAAAGTTGCAGACGTCCGTCGAGAGCTACGAGAGTTACGTCGTTTATTTTCGGTTCTTTCAAAACTTGCGCTGAAAGGAAACGACGATCCCGCGCGAGTTAAAAGGAGAAGGAAATAGACGCAAAGGGAAAGGAGAGGAAAAAAAATTGATCAAGAGAGAAAGAGAGAGAGAGAGAAAGGGAGAGGGGGGACGGGATGAATGGAGGTATCGCTCTGGAAATGGAGGAAGGGAAGTGGAGGAATAGCGGTCGCTCCAAACCATTAGACAAATTTTATATATAGCGCCGGGAAAAAACTCGTTCGTTTTTTTGCCGCGTGTCAGTTATTGCTTTTCACCCCGTGGCAATAATCGACATTTCGACACGTTTCGAGAGACGAAAACATTATCTCTTTTCTTCCTTTACGCATCCGCGATAATTGAACGATCATTATTATCGAGCTGCATGAAAGTTTCTTCGTGGTTCGGTTAGGTTAACAAATAATTCTCCCGAATCATTAGATGTGTTTGAAAAAAACTTTTTCGTACGCTGTTTGCCCATCATCAAATTTACGCACTGAGAAAAATCGTTTGATTGTACCAACAAGACGTATATGATTGAAGGCATTTTGGTTAAATCAAACAAGAATTTCTAGTTATCATGATAAGACTCGATTTTTTATAATTAGAACGTTTAATAGATTTTTCTATAAGGATTTGGTTAGTATTTTCTGGTTGGATCTATAAAAATTCTTGTTACATTAATTCCTTTGCTTGCTGCGGCGAGCCACTCTTAATTTAACTCGTATTCAATATTTGCCATAAAATGTATATAAAGAATTAGTATTAACGTTAAATCCAAAGTATATTTTTTTTCTCTTACGAGCAGTAGTGCCAGAAAGAGGACGCTACCTCTCTGATTGTGTGTGTTTGAGCTGCATCCTCTTCTTGCATCACTGTTTATCAGTTTAATTTCTAATAAACTGAATTTAAAATAATTTATTCAATAATCTGGATTGAATTTATGCAATAATCGTGTTGGAATTCAGAATATTAAACAGACTTTTGAGATTAGATGGAAAAAATTTTAGACGACTTGGTGCTGGCGAGTTTAGTATTATTAATCAGAAAATTTGATAAACTTAACAGGAAGAAATTAATCAGATTCATCTGGTAATTCCTACAAGAATTCTGGTTCGTTCATTTTCCAACCGACATACTGGTTGAATCTGCCAGAATTCTAATTAATGCAACCAGATATTTTTCTCAGTGCATGAATAAACAAATAATTTACTCAGCAAACACCAAGTAATATTTATATACGGTAAAAAACATTTTGTATTTCTGTTAAAATTTTCTTGTGTAAAAATTTTTGTATTAAATTTTTAACATACTCTTATGTCAATGTAACATATTATTATTGCGTTATTTTGACATTTCTGCGTTGAGTTAGTATTCACCGTTTCTAAGAGTTAAAACAACACAATTAATATGTAAATGCACGAATTTTTGATGAAATATGTTATATGTTAAAATTAACAGATAAATTGTATTATTTTTCTCTCTATAACAGTTTCCACATAAATAAATTAAATCGACATATCTCTTCTGTTATTTAACATAAAAATTTAAAAATAACATTTTCTTTTAATTAAATTTAACATTATAAATATGTTAATTTAACATAAATTTTATTTCCAGATAAAGTTTAACTGTTACACTTTTGTGTTAATTTTTAAACCTATTACTTGTGTTATTTATTTACATACTTGCCTTCCGTTAAATTAACATTAAAATTAGAGTGGATAAATTGGGACATGTGAAATATGTTAAATTTAACACAAAATTTTTTACTGTGTATAATTGTTCGTTGTAATTTCCCACTCAACAATATAACTGTTACATGTTACTGTTATTTGGTGTTTGTTGAGAAGTGATTTCAATTATAAAGATATCACGATTCTATTAAATCGCAGATTCTCTCTCTCAGAGAACGTGTGCAGATTTGAAAATCAATTGGCGATCTTAATTTTGCATGTATTTCGAATCGCATGATCGGGAAGCTCGGTTAAGGATCCGGTCCATTAACACATGGATCACGTTCTGATTTCTCTCGCGATATCTGGGTAACCGCGGCTAAACATAATCGGTTGAATAGACGGATATTCATGCTCGAAGGTTCTCGAGCCTTCGAAAGGGTCAAGAGGGGAGGAGGGAGGGGGATGGGGCGCGGTTCTGATTCGAGACTTACATAATGATGAACCGAAATCCATGGCATGCACGACCGATATGTTACTGTCCGCTTCGATGGCGTCTGCTCGCGAATAGATAGGGGGATGAGCGAGCGGATGAGCATCGCTTTCCTTCCATATTAAGTGGCCAACGGACCGGGATACAATAAGGTATTCGCGATTGACTTTGCTCGCGAAAGGATGAGCAAGACTCTTCGGCTCGATTACTCGACTGCTAACACCGGAAATCCACTTCGCGAGCTCTCCCCCTTCGCCGAGGGAGAAACAAGGAGGAAGGGGTGGATGAGAAGAAGGAAGCTCCGGAAAATCCCTCGTGTTTTGAACAGAATCCATAGATGCATTAAGAAGAAACTTCTCGGAGCAACAAGATCTCTGATGTTTCACGGATGGATAGAATAGCTCCGGGGGTGAAGTTAGCAATTACATCGGTCGATGGGGAGAAAGAGTTTAAAGGAGAAATAAAAATGATCGGAGAAGTAAGAATGATTTAATTATGCAGATTTGATTGACCTTGAAAAACAGATGATTTCAGTGTAGTTGTATTATTTGATGGTAGACTATTATCTGCATCTCAAATATATTAATAACTCGAAATCGAATTTGAATAGATTTGAATGGATAATTTTGCGAGAATTTTTGTCTCTTCATTTTGATAAATATTCAAAATACTAAAGGACACATTTTGCCGCAAACGTTTCACGTTAATTATGCAAGTAATAAGAGAGATGTGGGATTTATAAAAATGATTCAAAAGCTAAAGAATAAATTAAACTCGATAAAATAATCCATTCTCATAAACATTGGTCAAAATTACCAAAATAAATTATTTATATTTATTGGAATCAATATAAATTATTTATTAATTAAGGTAATAATAAAATTTAATTAAAAATTAGTGAAAATTATTTCTCTGTCTTATGGAGAATCTTTCATTAATTAAGAAAATTTTATTGAGAAATTAGCCACTATCACTAATTATCAAGGATAATATAATTTCATTTCACGTAAGCAAAAATTCAGAAATTTAAGAAAAAAAAATATATTATCTAAAGACAATATATTAAATAAAATATTAATATAATATTAAATTTGAATTAAAATTTTAATATTTAATTTTTTTATCTTCAAGAAAATATAAAATTTTTAATTTTTTGAGAAAAATTTGAACGGCAAAGATATTTAAAGTTTTATGAATCTTGTATTCTTTTATTGCGAATTTCATAGAATCACCGCTAATACGAACACACACGGATTTTGCGATGACATCATGATCCGCGTTGAAACCATTACAGGGGCCGAATTTATTTGTTTCAGTTTCGCCTGAAGTGACTTTGTTGAAGATATCAAGAAACTTAATTGGAACGATTGTAATGATTTTGCTTGTTAGAGGTATTAGGGGATTTAATTGGACGAGTTCGTAGAAACGGCTGCAATCGGCTATGACGCTAATAAATGGAAGCAATTCGTCGGTGATAATCATGGATTACAGAAAAACTTTACGAACCACCGCGTCATTTGTCAGGATTCACTTGTACCAAAATTTCAAAATTGCTTGGCAAAATTTCGGCGATTATTCGTTATTTATTTATTCAAATTTTATTTGCTCTCCATTAATCGCAAATTAATGTCCCGTTATAATTGGACCCTTTTATTCCGCCCCTCCAGGAAATCTTGAATTAAATTTCGATTCATTACGCATTATTTTTCATTCTGTTTCCTTTCGACGCTGCTTTATTCCATTTCTATTTCTCTGTCCCCTGAAATCTTAAATTTCAACCCATTACGTATTACTTTTCACATAAATTCTCATTTTTTTCAACGCTGCTTTCTATTTCCATCTCCATAAAATTTCAACATTTCATCCTCCTCTCCTTTTTATACAGCTTTTTACATTACATGTATTTTGATAAATGTTTCGTTTCGGTAGCACGCGTGTTTATTGAAACGGATGATTGTCTCGCGAGAAAAAAAGGATGCCACCATCGATCTTTCGCGCGGAGGAAACGTCTTTGACTATTTCCGTACGTTTGCGCGAATACGAAAATACGAAGCACAGCCACCGCAACGCGTCCCCCCCAACCCCTCGCTTTCATCGGTGAGACAAATCGATGCTTCATGAATTTACAGCGGATGAGCTTGCTCGATCGTATCGTGAAATAACGCGTTACAAACCGATCCCTGTCCGATTCGCCGCGATTTGTAAACCATCGACCGTTTCGCTTTCCCCCTCCTCCTCCCCCCTCCACGCGACGAGACGCAGCTGCTAAGTTTTCGTCCGACAAAATAAGCGGAGCAATTGTACCGCGAAATGTCGTGGGCGGAGTCGCTTTTTCCCACAAATGGATTTCCGTGGAATCGCTAATATGCTGAGAAAGATTTAATGGAATTCTCCCCGGCTTTGGAAGAGAGTCCGCAAAATATCGCGATGTCCCGAAAGATGTATTACACTGGCAAGAAGTATGCCGGCATCTTGTACGATCGCCCTTTCTTGCCGGGACACTTAATCTAAACTTGAGTATCCGCATTTTTCAAGATACAATTAGGTTTTGAGAGCGATTTTTCAAATGATTCTGAAACTCGTCTCGTCCACGGATTTTCGAACGATATTTCTAATTTTTCTCTCTCTTTCAAAAGCGCTTAGTATTTTTGTCATATTGTCACATTCTGTCGTATTTCGTCATATTTCTTCTCCCAAAGACTGCAACTTGTCAAAATAAATTATGTAAAAATCCCGCAAGTTTTTCCATCTCTTTTCACTTATCGTCGTTCACATTATTTGCGATATCGAAATTATTAAATAATAATTAATTATTAATTATTATTACACATGCTTCCTTCCTTCAAAATGCAACTTAAATAAATTTTAAAAAATCCTGCCATTTTTTTCCGTTTCTTTTTTTGAAACTCGTCTCTGAGATTTTCGAAGGTGTAGAATTTTTCTTTCTTTCCAAAGGGCATAATATTTTTGATATTTCTTCTCTCAAAATGCAACTTGTCAAAATAAATTATGTAAAAAGTCTTGCAATCTTTTTTTTCACTTATCAGTGATTATTATTGATATCAAAATTACACGAGCTTCTTTCCTTCAAAATACAATTTGAATAAATTATGTAAAAAAAATCCTGCCATTTTTTTCGTTTCTATTTCTGAAATTCGTCTCTGAGATTTTCGAACGCGTATATTTTTTTTCTCTTTCAAAAGGGCATAATATTTTTAACATATTTACACATTTCTTCTCTCAAAATACATCGTGTCAAAATAAATTATGTAAAAAGTCTTGCAATCTTTTTTTTCACTTATCAGTGATTATTATTGATATCAAAATTACACGAGCTTCTTTCCTTCAAAACACAATTTGAATAAATTATGTAAAAAAAATCCTGCCATTTTTTTTCGTTTCTATTTCTGAAACTCGTCTCTGAGATTTTCGAACGCGTATATTTTTTTTCTCTTTCAAAAGGGCATAATATTTTTAACATATTTACACATTTCTTCTCTCAAAATACATCGTGTCAAAATAAATTATGTAAAAAGTCTTGCAATCTTTTTTTTCACTTATTAGTGATTATTATTGATATCGAAATTACACGAGCTTCTTTCCTTCAAAATACAATTTGAATAAATTATGTAAAAAAAATCCTGCCATTTTTTTCGTTTCTATTTCTGAAATTCGTCTCTGAGATTTTCGAACGCGTATATTTTTTCTCTCTTTTAAAAGGGCATAATATTTTTAACATATTTACATATTTCTTCTCTCAAAATATATCTTGTCAAAATAAATTATGTAAAAAGTCTTGCAATCTTTTTTTTCACTTATTAGTGATTATTATCGATATCGAAATTACACGACCTTCTTTCCTTCAAAATACAATTTGAATAAATTATGTAAAAAAAATCCTGCCATTTTTTTCGTTTCTATTTCTGAAATTCGTCTCTGAGATTTTCGAACGCGTATATTTTTTCTCTCTTTTAAAAGGGCATAATATTTTTAACATATTTACATATTTCTTCTCTCAAAATATATCTTGTCAAAATAAATTATGTAAAAAGTCTTGCAATCTTTTTTTTCACTTATTAGTGATTATTATCGATATCGAAATTACACGAGCTTCTTTCCTTCAAAATGCAACTTGAATAAATTATGCAAAAAAAATCCTGCCATTTTTTTTCATTTCTATTTCTGAAACTTGTCTCTGAGATTTTTGAACGCGTATATTTTTTCTCTCTTTCAAAAGGGCATAATATTTTTAACACATTTACATATTTCTTCTCTCAAAATACATCTTGTCAAAATAAATTATGTAAAAAGTCTTGCAATCTTTTTTTTCACTTATTAGTGATTATTATCGATATCGAAATTACACGAGCTTCTTTCCTTCAAAATGCAACTTGAATAAATTATGCAAAAAAAATCCTGCCATTTTTTTTCATTTCTATTTCTGAAACTTGTCTCTGAGATTTTTGAACGCGTATATTTTTTCTCTCTTTCAAAAGGGCATAATATTTTTAACACATTTACATATTTCTTCTCTCAAAATACATCTTGTCAAAATAAATTATGTAAAAAGTCTTGCAATCTTTTTTTTTCGCTTACCAATAATTATTATTGATATCGAAATTACACGAGCTTCTTTCCTTTAAAATGCAACTTGAATAAATTATGTAAAAAATCCATGTTCTTCCGCTCCTTTTTCTCTCTTTTTTTCACTTATCATCATTCGCATTATTAATACATCGATAGTGCACGAGCTTCAGAGTCTCAAAAACTTGAATACAGGATGATTTACCTCTCAAGACCGATGTTCTTTCATGGGATTAACGTAATTGACAGGCAAATTTTCGGCAAACTCGCGAGCGTACGCGTCATTTTGCCGGCGGTTTTCACTTTTGGCTGACAATGAAGCCAGCACTCGTCTCACTGATATCCCGCAGCATCCTTCGCGCATCAGCATAATGGAAAAGTTATCGGCTCGCTTTAGAACGGATCTTGAAAGTTTCGGTAACGCAAATTCGCGTAACCGTTAACTTATCGGCTTCCTCTTTAGACGTTCGCAAAACTAATAAAGCGCGATGATGTTATCAGTTTCCAAGATATCGAAAGGGAGGAAAGTTGACAGGAGAGAAAAATGCTCGCTGATGCACGAGAAACTAAACGCGTTTAACTTTGCAATTTCAATTCTTGACTGATTTGTATGATGTGATCTCGCGTCACTTCGGAAAGAATCTCCCGCAATTTTTTTTTTTAAATAATTTTATAAAATATTATTACGAGATATAATATTTAATTAGAAATAAATGGGATTTTACAAAACGCATAAATTGTTAGATGTGCAAGGATACGAATTGATGCATCATTCTGGATAATTTTAGATCCGTCAATGTTGACTTTCGACGGATCATTTTCCACAACTCTGTTTATGCAAGTCACTTCATGCGAATATTATTAAATCCAGAGCATTTCAAAGTGATGAATGTGAAATATTGATCCTGAAATTAGCAAGCTCTTTCGCAACCTAATTAATATAATATGTGTTTGCCGCGCTGACCACATTTAACGGGCGTAACGTCAACAAATTACGACATCGGGGTTACAGGTAGTTTCAGAACGTAGTGTTTTCCCCGAACAATGGAATCAAATATTCACTCGAATCCGATTACGTCGTCGTATTTTTTCGCAATTTCCAATTTCCCCTGGAGAAACGTGTCATGATTATTTGCAGGACGAGATCGGTCGATTTCTAACGAGATCAGGGATCGGTTCATCGCGAGAGCGCATCAGGAATTATGAACGATGCTCGTAAACGAGGGAGCCAACACTTTTCTAGTTGCGACAAGATGGCCGCAATGGGTATCGCGCAACTCCCATTAAGCATCTTTCCAAGCTGCAAGTAGACCAGACTAACTGCGCCCTGCCCGACTTCTTACATTCTAATGAATATAAATACCGCCCCCCCTCGCTCCCCCTCCTCCTCCCCCGGGGCCACTGTCCGGTCCTCGGCGTTCCGTATAATTGTTTCCGAGGGAGCTCCTAGACTTCCAGATAAAGTTCCTATTATTTTACCAACACCTTCCCTAACAGCCTCGCCAACAATCATCTTCTCACCTCTGCCCTCCTTCTCTACTCAACCCTCGTGTATCCCGCTCTTCGATGGCTCGGTCGAGAGCTCCGCTCGATAAAATCTTCCGCGGCTCCGCAAATTTTATTTATCGCATTCTAGGAGTGCTTGTTTAACACGTACGTTCGAAACGTATCGCGCTCGCCGAAGGGAAGATCGATACGCGCTCCGCGCTTGCCACACCCCCTCGTTTATTTTGACAAAATTTCGAGGCGAGCGAAATATATCGCGCACGGGGAGCTATCGGCTTGTCGGAGGGAAAAATTAACGAAACGTCGATGAATATATCCCGGAAGAATGTCGGAGTTGCCGAGTCTCGTTGGTAGTTCCATCACCTTGAATTTGAAAGCGTCGAACGTGTTTATTCATCAGTCGATTTTTGGCTTCAATTTCTAGGGAACCTCCGAGTCTCTTGGAAACTCTTGCTTCGTAGACCTGCGCGTCATCTCGAATTTTTGGCACGTGACAGCCTCGGTTCCTCGAATCATTAATAACATTTTAGATCTCCGATATCCTCCGCTCGACGATCCATTTCCGCAGTTTCTTCCAACTTTCTCGCGCAGCCATCGTTCGATTCGATTTCCCCTTTATACGTTAATTATTCAACCTTTCAATTTTTACCCCCATCAACATTTTAATCTGCTTCCTTGAATTAATGATTGCCGCGCTCGTTGTAATCGATCCCGAGAATCCTTCCGACATATTCGCCTGTATTTATATTATAAAGTGTAATCGTGTGATAATATCACAACGTGATATCTATGACAGCCACGATATTGAATGTCACGTGAGGGTAGCTTCTGGATGACAGGAAGCCAGTGGCGATGCCATTTAATCCGATTCTTCTCTTTTGTGCCCTACGGCGAGGCAAGCGTTCATATTTCATTCCTCGTAAGAGCTAGCGACGGTCGGGAAGTGTCGTTAAAACATTTATTTTCCGGAAATGCGGAATATTCGAAATTTAACTCGAAGCTGCTGACGCGTATCAGATCACACACAATGCAAGCATTGATCTCGTATTATCTTCAATTAACTAAGACGCGAGTGACGCAAATCCTCTGCAGGCTAATCATAGATTAATTCTCGCTTAACCAGCGTTAAATTACGCATTTCAATTGTAAACGACGCCCGTCTTAATCTTCAGAGTGGACCTTCCCGGGATTACACGGAATAGCAGAGCAGGATTTTGACAGAAAATTGGGAACGAAAATACGGGTAATGGTATTACGCTGACGTTAGGTAGCGATATTAGTATCTATCATGCGCGAACTCAATTCTTACACTGAGAAAAAAGTCTAGTTTCATTTAGAATTCTGATAGAATCAACTAGTATGTCTGTTGGAAAATGGACGAACCAGAATTCTTGTAGGAATTATCAGATGAATCTGATTAATTTCTTTCTATTAAATTTACCAATTTTCTGGTTAATAATACTAAACTCGCCAGCACCAAGTCGTCTAAAATTTTTTCCATCTAATCTCAAAAGTCTGTTTAATATTCTAAATTCCAACATGATTATTGCATAAATTCAATCAAGATTATTGAATAAATTATTTTAAGTTCAGTTTGTTAGAAATTAAATTGATAAACAGTGATGCAAGAAGAGGATGCAGCTCAAACACACACAATCAGAGAGCTAGCGTCCTTTTTCTGGCACTACTGCTCGTAAGAGAAAAAAAATATACTTTGGATTTAACGTTAATATTAGTTCTTTATATATATTTCATGGCAAATATTGAATACGAGTTAAGTTAAGAAGCAAGCAAAGAAAGTAATGTAACAAGAAATTTTATAGATTTAACCAGAAAATACTAACCAAATCCTTATAGAAAAATCTATTAAACGTTCTAATTATAAAAAATCGAGTCTTATCATGATAACTAGAAATTCTTGTTTGATTTAACCAAAATGCCTTCAATCATATACGTCTTGTTGGTACAATCAAACGATTTTTCTCAGTGTAGGATTTTTAAATTACCCAATTTTCATTCTAGACTTTGATATCGTGCAATTAATATGAATATTTTCGATATCTAAGCACGTTGTAATCCTTTTTTTCAAGTATCTGAAGAAGAAAAAATGAATTGTCAAAAAGTCTCTTCTAAGAATCCTAAAATTAGAAATTTTTAAACATCTCCTCAAAATATGAGTATTTTCGACATCTAAGCATGTTGTAATCCTTTTTTTCAAAAATCTAAAGAAGAAAAAATGGATTGTCAAAAAGTCTCTTCTAAAAATCTTAAAATTAAAAATTTTTAAACATCTCCAAAGATCAAGGAACCTGATAATATGAGTATTTTCGACATCTGAGCATGTTGTAATCCTTTTTTTCGAAAATCTAAAGAAAAAAAATGTCAAAAAGTCTCTTCTAAGAATCCTAAAATTAGAAATTTTTAAACATCTCCAAAGATCAAGGAACCTCATAGTGCTTTCAAAAGACCTCATGGTACCTTGAAAGGAAGAGAGATGAGCGTCTCCCAATCAAAGATGGCATTTCGAGGCCGTATTCAGAGACGCGGAAGAATCCAAAGGGCTCTCGAAATTTCCGGGATGAGGATTCCGCGCCCGCGCATCTCCGGATCTTAGCTTCGCAGCAGAGTATCTTTCCCTGACATGACGGACAAACATGACGCCGGCGCGAGTTTAATCGATTGAGACGGCAGATAATCGTGGCACTCGCGGTGGAGTTTCCGGCATGTAACGGGACATCGTAAGTCCTCTTAACATGACTCGCACAATGGGTGACGGGAGTCGGGGATGAGGATGGGGCTGGTGGGCGGCGTAGGGTGTGTTTCCATGACCGGGTCAGTTCCATAATACCGCGGGTGGGAGCCCACCGTGGGATGAATGTTACATGTGCATGCCACTCAGCAGATTGCAGCCGACTGAAGTGCAGTCAGATATGCCTCACAACGGCACTAGCATCATCCTCGAATGGCACGGACGCTGGCGATATCGCTCGTTGAAAACTGAGCCTAAGCCGTCCATTGGAGCAGGTTGCCAATTTAGGCAAACGTTGTCGCTCGCGTCCATTTCTCTATCTGATCCAATCAATTTTCAGTTTTTTAATTAAAGTGACTGATTGATAGACATTTCTTTGGATACTCGATGAGATCTCGGAGGAATTGGAGAATTGTCAGGGTTGAAAATATGTTTTTACGTCCAAAGATCCAAAGAAGATTTTAATCCAAAGATGTAACGAACCCCATTTCGTACAACGGGAAATGCAAGAGACTTAAGATTTATCTCCCTTTATCAAAGGATCTCTACGTAAGCGAGGAGGATGTTTAGTAAACAACGGATATAAGATCTCTCTTTCATTTCGAACCGATTATCGAAATTGCTTTGAGATGAGGGATTCAAGATATCTCGGATATCCAAAACCCCATAAATTCCGCTAAAGGTTAACAATTTCAACTATCCAAAGTATCAAAGTTTCGCAGATTGAAATTTCTAAAGAGTCAAAGTTTCAGAGTTCGAAAGTTCTAATGGCCCCGAGTTTCGGAGGTCCAGTGTTCTAAATATCCCAACTTTCTCGAGTGGAACAGAGGCTACACCGGGACGACGCCAATGTGACAGGTAGTTTTTGCCATTGCGTAAAATGTCAAGCGATCATCTGTACCGTTCCCTGGTCCGATACGAGGACGGTCGAAATAGTTAAATAGAGATAATGGACCAGAATGGGATTGGCTTCTCGATGATGCCGCTCGTTCGGATTATGAAGATGGATGAAAGCAATCACGCTCGCCGCGGGAAACTGTCTGCAGCTTCATATTTTCCCGGAACGAATCACGGCCAGAACCACTATTTCCTCTGTTTCTCTCTTTCTCTCTCTCTCTTTTTTTTTTATTATTCTACATATTACTGCAACATTTCTGTTACCATCGACGCGGGGACAACGCATAAAATGCAACTTGGGGATGATAAATTATCGTTATTAATTTAGTAAGTGATTAATATCAATTTTTAATTAATTAAAGTGTCTTTTATATCATACATGGAATATCTTTCATTGTTGCAGCTAAATGATTATTGTATTATCCATAAATGTAAGTTAAGAAAATAATATATGGACATGTGGATGTATCTCTCCATAAATCTCTCTATTTTATATAATTCAATAATTTCATCCCGTCCGTCCCGCTTATAATTTATGCATTATGATAATTGCGACAATCGTCACCAATACTAATAATCGTGACAATTTCATTGTTTCAATTTCAAGTTGCGCAACGCTTGTCATTGGAACAATTCCATCCACGAAATTCTAGTTTCTAGCGTCAAGGCAAACAACAGAAAATCCCAATAGACGAAAAGAACTATAATAAAGTACATCTAGCAATTGAGATGAGAATAAACGTAATTATTAGCGCAATATCGATCTCATAAAAGATACTTTTATTTGGCGAAAGTAGCCGTTCTATCTCTCTCACATTTAATTATTTTCTTCCGATATCTCGCGGCTCTTTGAATCCATCTGTAAATTAGATTGGCCGCCGCTGCATTTTGAAGAGGGAGAAGATAACGGAAGCAGGGCTCGCAGACACCTGCAATCCTCGCTTTTCCCGGCACAAAGGGCGGTCCGCCCTCCCTCCCCCCCCCCTATTCTTTTTCAGCACGCGTCTCTCTCACCTTGGCGTTCAATTATCCAGCGAGGCGACGATGGAGTCGCCGACTTCTCGGCCGAGAACCCGCCCTCTTAACACGTTTCCGTTTCTAGCCACCGCGCGGACAATTTACGATTGTTTTCTTCAAGAGCGCATTTAACCTCGGAAAATGACTGAAATACCTCGCCGTATTGTGCTGTAAATTCGACATTCACAATTTTCCGCAAACAAGGCCGCGCGCACAAAGGCATTCCCCTCTTCGGGAAAATTGTATTCTTAATGCGGCGTTTTCTTTTCTTCCTCTCTCCCTCGCAATAATTGAAGCGGCCGACTCTCGAGGGGGCGAACGGGGGGGGGGGGGAGTCCGAGCGTAATGCACTTTCGCGAAAAATGCCAGTTTTTCGTTTAAGAATCGCGGTCGAGGGGAAAATCTCTCCCCGAGAGATATTTCCCCACAAATTCCTCGTCTGTTTCAGACTTAACGAAGTGCCCGTTCGGGGCATTAATGCGCTATATAGGATCGATAAGCGCGCTTCCGGGACACAATATCGCGCGGGGGGGGGGTGTTTCGCGAAAAATTTCGCGGAGGGCGGGGGGGAGGGGGGGGAGGAATCGCGCGAGGCGATTAAATGATAATAGTCGCTCGGGATTTACGTTTCTGGAATTTTTCATTGCAGTCATCCCTGATGAATGGAGCATGGACACAATACGCGGGGCACGGTACGACGGTTTAAACATATTTTGCGTGATATATCGGCGGCGCCTTTTGCCACGGGGCCATTGATCCGCCACGAGGTATCCGCGCGATATTTCATACGTTTCGATGAGGTATTTTGAGATATAATCGTCGGAATCTGGAACCAGCAGCAGGAACGCGATAAAAAGTCATAATGCCCTCATTTATAATGGTCTCGGGCCAAGCGCGCAATCAGGTCGCCGACAAATCGATACGCATTTTCGACCGTGTTAATTAAAAGAATCAGCGAATCGAGGAAAATATACGTGATTTTCGTCCGTCTCCGCGGCTAGAGTATGCTACATGCGATATTATATCATCTCACGAATCGAATTTCAAGCGACTTAAAGCGAGAACATGAAAAATTAACATATGCAAAATTACGGTGAAGGGAAGAATTTTATAGCGACAATATTACAATGTTGCTGCAATATTGCTGTGATGTTACAACAATGTTCTGTGCTGTATGGGATCGAGTGAAAGATAACAGACTGCTCATTGAAGACTTTAAGAGCTTGAACAATTTTGGGGAAAAGAATACGAACATTAAAAATTAATATATGCAAAATTACGGTAAAATGAAGAATTTCATACAGCATAAAATATTGTTATAACATTGCAGCAATATTGCGGCAATGTTACAATGTTGCCGCAATATTGCTGTAATGTTACAACAATGTTCTCGGATTGAGCGAAAGATAACACAGGCCTGCGAGGTTTTTTTTAAAGATGCAATAGTGATTTCCGACGTAATTTTGTGCGTTGAATCCGAATCTGGCCGCCGAATTTGCGTAGCACGTCACGTCGTTTTTGAGTAATTTGTAATTGAATGGCTCAAATAACGCTATTTTGGCCAATTTCATGAATTGCGAGGAAACCAAATTTTTTGAAATATTTTTGCCAATGGCATCGTATAATATGCACTTTCGCCTTTCAAATCTACTTTCGATTACCGCCGCATGATTTTTCTTCACTGAGATATATAAGTATGACGTTGTAAAAAAATTTACGTTAAAGAAAATTTATATAGACATCAATATGGTAGATCCATGATGTTGAAAGTTGAAAAGACTGATATATATCAGGTTCGGCTGTCAAAAAAAATATTGTAAAGAAATATCTAATACAGTTGTTACACATTTTGATAAATTTTTCTAAATTTTATGCCTTTTTATTGTGATTCTATTCGCCATATTGGATGCGCCATTTTTAATTTCAAAAGGTGATGGAAGGTTTAAAAATGTATATTTTTATCCTAATTTTGATTGTAGTGAAATAAAGAGGTGACACAGTTGATTTAGAATGGCTTATTAGATCCCTATGCATGACCAGTCTTATGACTTGTATATCTGAGCGTAAAAAAATCGTGCGGCGGTGATCGAAAGTGGATTCGAAAGATGAAGGTGAGTACTATACGATGTCATTGACAGAAATATTTCAAAAAATTTGATTTACTCACAATAAATTCATGAAGTTGGCCAAAATAGCGATTTTTGAGCTATTCAACTACAAATAACTCAAAAACCTGACGTGCTACGCAAATTCGGCGGCCAGATTCGGATTTAGCGCACAAAATTACGTCAAAAATCACTATTGCATCTTAAAAAAAAATTTTGACCCCCTTTTTCGCCTGTGTAATAGACTGCGAAGCTCTTCGAAGACTTTGAGGGCTTGAAAAATTTTAAGGAGAAGAATACGAATATTTCCATTTCGTAATATTTCAATTTTCGTAAAATTCTTTTCTCACGTAAGAAAAGCATAAACTTGAAGATTGTGTATTTAAAGAATCTAGAGTTTATTTTTGAAAAAAATTTTTTTTAAAATTTTTTAAAATCCCGAGAATCGAACTAAAGTCGACACGATCGAGACGTCCTAAAATCCAGAAATATCCGCGAATATTTGGTCGAGTAGAGTGCACACGTACGGTCGGGGCTGGCACGCTCCAGCGCACAATTCCTACTATGAGTAAACGTAAATGGCCGGAGGCTCCTGTACAAGAGGAGGATGGAAGGGGGGGAAAAAGGGAGATACGCGAAGCTGAATGCGAGGGCGTGTAACGATGTAACGACTTTTGTGCGAGGAATGCGCGCGATACCCATGACGAGTCCCGAGTGCGAGGAATCTCCACGGAATGCTCCGAGATATACAGCAAATATGCATATGCGAGATGCATCTCGGGAATTAATGCGTGGCATTATATATGTAAAGTGTAGTACGCGGAAATGAGAGTCTTTTTAGCAGGTGAGCTCTGATTGTGATACAGAATGCCGGTAATTTAACTGTAAATTATCAAGAGAAAGAAATTTGCACACAGGAATCGATGAGTTAGAGAGAGAGAGAAAGAGAGAGGTTTCAAAGATTACGAAGTTATTTAAAAACTTAAAAAAAATGAAAGTTTAAATGTTATATAAATATTACATAAATATTGTATATCATATACAATTTTTTTTCTGAAAGTCCACATGACATGCTAAAATCCTTAACATATTTAGATTAATTTAAAAAAAGGTTAAAAAAGAATTAACAATTTAGTTAAATTTATTAGTCGTATTAATATTTATTATTAATTAAAGATGTCAATTAAATTATAATACTAGCGAGTCCAACGATTCTCTAAACTTGCAAATTTTAAATTCATATTTAAAAGAACGCCAATATTTTAAATGTATATATCTCTGAAAAAGGATAATATCGGGAATATAACATTTGCACGTACCTCAAAATGAAAGTATTTAAATATGTAAAATATATATTCTCTCTCTCCCTCTTTCTTTTTCAGGAAAGACCATTTTTACATTTCAAAGACTAAAATCTTTAAACATGATTTAGATTAGTTTTGTAAATCACAGATTACGAATAGGATGAAAGAAAGTAATTTAAATAAAAATGTAATTAATTAATTACTTAAATTAATTTCCTCAAATTAATCAAATGTATTAATATCTATTATTAACTAAAGATATCAAAGAATTTAATTAACCTAGAGATGAGCCAATGATGAAAATTTTGCGAATTTTAGCACGTTAAAAAAATTCACATTAAGAAAGAAAAACCACGAAAATTCCAAATATACAGGACTCGGGGAGGATAAAAATCGTATATCGGGAACGTAAAATTCGCACGTAGGCAATCGCCGCAAAAAACCGTAGCGGATTCACGGCGGTTGCTTCCGCGTCGTCTAGACGGGTGATGCATTTGACCGGAAGTGAGGTCGATCGATTATAACGGAGAATGTATAACGATTGACGTGCCGCGGTACATCGCTCAAGCGGATGTAACGGTATCGTGTCGTAATTTCGGAAAACGACGCTCGAAGCTACACTGCATTCGCCGCAGTAGAAATACAAACAGCGGGGACACGGGGGTTGCAACCCCCTTCCCTCCCCCGCCATTCATTCTCTCTCTCTCTCTATATATATATATATTCTTTCTCTTTCTCGCGCTCGTTTCGAGTTGCCAGCTCTCCCGTTCGCGCAGCCTCCCTTCTCATCCCTCCGCCGCCCCTTCCGTCATCCCCTCGCTAGTTTCTCCGTGATAAATTATGTGCGTAGCCCGTGGGGTAAACTGCGACCTGTGGCAGGTACGCAGTAACGATCGGAGGAGTTGGGATTCGCGAACATTCGGCCACATTTCCAACTAAACTTGCTTGATTTTGAGGGAAGCTTCATGATTATTGCAGATCGAAATTGTAATGTTGCCCGTCAACTTCATGATTATTGCAAAGCCGAATTATCATGTGCCAGGGGAAACTTCATCGGCGACTATCGCAAATCGAAATTATAATATTCCATAAAGTTCTGCTACATTCGGTCAATTATTTACACGGGCATACGTGTACTTCATTAAGTTGGCATTTCTCATCGCAAGAAATTTCAAACGTATGATACATAATTAAATGTTAAATTAATTTTTTCTAACCCTGAATTAATCGCTTCTATTCATTAGCATGAAATAACATTGAAATTGATATTCAAGACGGAAATGCGAACTTAATTTTACATTAGCGTTTGAATTTCTTATGAACGAATCGTAAACGAAAATAGCTAATTAATTGCTATTTCTCTCAAACATACTGCAAATAAATGTTTAAAATATTTTATACTGATACTTATTTTTATACTAAAACTTTTATACTGATGCATTCCAATATGAAGTAATTGTATAATAGTTTAATATAATTATTTAACATTAAAATGATAAATAAAATTAAGCAATAAGTATTACTGGTTTAATATTAAATTATTTCTCGAATAAATTGCTATGATAAATTTTGCGGAAATTTCTTTATTAAATATTTGTTTAAAAAGGCGAATGAAAATTTAATTTTATTCATAATAATTATTTTTGAAAATAATTGATTGTTTTTGTATTATATCCTAATAAAAAGTTAATTATTAGTATATTAATTATAAATATTTATTAAATATTTCAGGCACATTTCAAAATAATATTTTATACATGATACAGATCACATCAGATTTTATGATGTAAAATGAACCGCTACTGCTCAAATAAGCGAGTAATTACATTTACTTTGCCTTTAATTATCGTTTTATTATAATAATAAATTAATGCAATTATGTAAATTATTTAATCACTTAATTTTTGCTCACCTGCTTTGTCGAGTCTTTTCCCATTGATTGGGTCCCCTCTCGGATTTGTCCCTTGCCGCTTCTTCGTGACACTCACTCGAAAACAACGTCAATTACCATCACACGCGCATCGAGCACTAGAATAGGATTACGCGTATTTTATGATAGAAAAAGCACCACTCTCGACTTTAATCGCGACACGAGTGCGATTCGATTTTACGAAAATCGAAAGTGATCGTACTTGATACGACTTGTATCCACGAGAGATAATACGACAATAAGAAGGACACGACACACGGTATCTACTCGTTCGATAACAAAGTCGCTTTAAGAAACAGTCGTACGAATTTTTGCGACGCTGTGTTTACATGCGTGTCGTGTTATTGTATGTTGCTATTCGAGGCTCGAGAGCGAGCTCGGATTGTCACGTATTTTGCGCATCATGATATCTCTCGAATAACAGAAAATATTACACGCTATTCTCTTTAATATTGTCCGCAATATTTTTCAATATCGAGTGTTTCGTATAATCATGAACTCTTGCATTTTCCCATCGCGATGTAAAATAAAAATGCGCATCGCGATTAACCTACTTAAAGTGCTGCGCAATCGTTCTCTATTTTCGGTGCTCGATGCGCGTGTGATGGTAATTAACGTTGTTTTCGCGAGTGGGTGTCTCGACGAAGAGGCAGATCCAGGAAGAGAGACCCAATCAATGGGAAAAAGCTCGGCAAAGCATCAGGTGAGCAAAAGTTAAATGATTAAATAATTTAATTAACAATTGTATTAATTTATTGTTATAATAAAACGATAATTAAAGGCAAAAATTTTAGCGATATTTGGTCTTACTCAAAGAATTCATACAGAATCTAAAATTGTGCGCGAGAAAAAATATTCGCCGAAATAAACTCAAAAAATTCAATAATAAAGATGGAACTATTCGGGATTTTTAAACAATATATTTTTCGAGATGCAAGATTTTAAGGCTGACAATGACGAGCCATTTATATCTTTGTAAGTGAGCAGCTGTCCGTGAATCGCGTGTCGGTAACATTAATGATCGCGCGCTTCGAGATTTCCGTTAATTTGACATTTCTGTTAGACATCGAATTTCGATACGTGGCGTTAAAAAAAGTGTTAATTTCTTGCTCGCGAAATAAGTTTAAAAAATAGTCGATAATTTACAATAAATATAGATTAATTAGAAAATTTATAACGCGAGAAAAGTATTTTATTTTAAACTTGTTAAAATGGAGAATGTGTAGATGCATTCACGATTGTCTCGTGTTTATGGGCGAAAAATTCTCATTTTTATTATATTATTATCTTTTAAAGCGAGGGACGATGTTGCCAAATGTTGTATCCGCGAGCATTGAAAATAAGAAGCTGAAATAAGCCACGTAAGGGATGCTTGAAATGCAAATTTCCGAGTAATAAGAGATTGTTGCTGATCACAGGAGAATCAAGCTAATCCTGGCGGTCGGTCGTCGCGAAAAGCGAAGCAGGAGTCATCACGATAGCGTGTTATTAAATGCAATAAAGCTTTTAGAGAGACGCGTTTAAATGCATGAGGCGTAGGACCTCGTAGGACTTATCCCCGCGGAACTCCGCCAGGAGTCGCGCGGTTTATCCTGGACAGGCGGAAAGCAGGAAGCGGCCGCGTGGGTGGGTGGGCTCTCGACATATTTACGCGCGCCACGATAACCGGACAGCGGTCCTTTTTAAAGCGGGCTTTAAAAGCTTTCTGGAGTCCGAGAAAGGGGGAAAAAGTCGGCGGCGATCCTGCGACCGCGCGACTTAAAACGAATACTAATGCAACGCGCGAGCGGGGGAATACGCTTCTTCAGCTTCCATTTTCTCTCGTCACAATTCGCGCTTGTGCAATTTGTCCGCGTCTGTTTGCTCCGCGAGATGTTTACGACGTGCAAAATCAGACGCCATTTATCGTAAAGCTTGGATTTATCGAGAATGCAACAACAGTTGAGGGTAAAAAATTGTACGCGCGACAGCGAGAAGGGGAAATGTGTGTATATTTCATCTCGCATTATAACGGCATGAATCTCTCCCCCGACGAGAGATACAATCGTCGTTGCCCGCGTCTTCCTTGAAGGAAAGGGAGACGCGGACACTTTTATAGATGTCCTCTCGTTACTTCAATTCTCTGGACTATGGCGTCGGGACAGGATGCTCCGAGGATGTTCCACACCTTGAGAAACGACTACCGGCCATTATTCCTCGGACATTGATAAAAAGGACGGTCGCATCGGCTCGGGATGGGACGACTAATACAACTTTCGCGTTATAACGCGAATCCTTTTCATAACGAAGACACCCGACGGTTAACGGGGACCGGCCTGGATGCATATTTATTAAACTCGGATTTTAATTAACTCCCTTATCAATTTTTAATTTCAAAAACACTGGAAAATTTTGCACTCTAATCTCCCTAAATTCGATAAATATTTATTTAAGTTAAACAGATAAATTTTTAATTTATTATATAATTTTAAATTTATATTTAAATTTTTAATTTATTATATGATTTTAAATTTATATTTAAATTTTTAATTTATAATATAATTTCATAATATAATTTAAGTTACATAGATAATTTTCACTTCGATACATATTGTTTTTTTTATTTTTTTATTTTATAGAGTATATTCGTAAATAATACACTAATTGAATTTTGCGGCGCTCTGTTTTACTTCCTCAGATGTGCAATTTTCAAATTTCATACTTACTTTCGTTATCCTATTTGTGTGTTTAAATTTTTTGTTTATATTTGCTCTTTAGGTAAAAGCGTAAGCGGGGATGGAGCGAAACCTCTCCCCCTGCGCTCCAAAAAAAAATTAACCTAATCCAACCCGTGTCCGAGGTGGAATATACCTCGCTTTGCATAGAAAATTGCAAACTCATGTGGAACCATGCGAAGCGAGCTGTATCCCATGCCTCGACACTCGGGTTGGGTTAAGTTAATTTTTTTGAGGGGGCGGTGGACTTCGTCTTCACGTTTGTTTGAAGAGCAAGTGTAAATAAAAAAATTAAAAAAAAAAGAAATAAAAAACCACACAAATAAAATGCAATGAAAAGATAATAATTAAAGTAAGTATAAAATTTTTCAAAATCTCGCGTATCTTAAAAATCCAAATAAAGCGCCACAAAATTCAAACGTATATTACTTAGGAATATACTCTTTATATATATATATATATATTTCAAAATGAAAATTATCCATGCTGTAACTCAAAGTAAACATTTATCTGAAATTCTTTGAAAGCCTTATTACGCATCAAGAATTAAATCGAGACTGTTGGAGACGGAGCGTCTTATACGATTCAGTTATTCCAGACATGTTTAATTTATTCCCAAAATGTACTTAGGGGAGTCTCTCTGTCGCGCGTTTCGGGAATTACACGATGCTAAGTTCGCGGGATAATTGCACGCGTGCTAAAAAGCGCTCCCCAAGATGCTCATTCCTCGTATGCGGCATCAGAAATTGCGTCTGGCGAGAGCAGAAAGGGGAGAGGGGGAGGGGATATTCGCCGTTGAAATATAGACGGTTGTATTATTCTCCGTGCAATCTCAGAACGCGATAAAATGGAGATGGAAAGAATCGAGGGTGGGATGAGCGGGGAAAAGGAGAAAGAGACTCGAGAGAGGGATGCGCTGATATCACGATATCCACCCTCTTTCCCTCCCTCCATCACATTTTTCGGTGCTGAACATCGCGGGGATGCGCGCATGAATATTCCCCCTGCTCATTTTCTCATCAGCTCCATATTATTCGCCGAGATATGTCCGTATACCGCGTAACACATCGCGAATGCAGATAGAAAAATGTTGTCCCCAGGCTGCCGGGAGCTAATGTAAAGGGATCCTCGAAGTCTCTCAATTGTATATCGGAATAAATAGAGAGGACGTTGATGCAAAATTATAAATGCCCGATACGATAAATAGGAATTTACGATGGAGAAACATTTTTAGATGTCGAGTGAGTAATATCGATCTGTCCTTTTATCTGCAATGCAGCGTAATTAAAATTGACGTCTCGATTTTCCTTTACCCGAGGAACGTTCGGAAGAATAAATGTGGCAACTTTTCGACGAACGGAGAGAAAGCATTTTTTTTTCACTGGCAGGAGATGTAATCTACGAGATGCTACCGAAATTTTCAAGTCAAATGCATTACGAGGATCGATAAACGCGTTTATGGGAGAGGAGCACACGCGAGGGGGGGGCGGTCATCTGCTCCAGATGTCTCGCTCGTACATTGGAACACTATGTGTACTACGGATTGAATAACATCGTATACGATAATGGCTTTGCCAAGCTGTGTATCTGGAACATCGCGATATCGCTATCGAACACTCGGATCTCTCACGGTCCCTGAAAATCCTCGCGATCTCCCTGACAACTCGGAAAAAGCGCGAAAGCTCGCTAATTGCAGAATTTAACACTTCGATCGCTCTTAGGATTAGATACGGCGGATGTGTAAGCCCGACTTTTAGCAACATCTGAGAATTCCAAGCGTGGTAAATAAGAAAAGTCACGATAGTCTCTTTGTAGCCAGTGCGGTCGATAACCGTCTTCTCGCTTTGTAATAAGGAAACAATATTGCACCGAATAAATCTGTACCAAATGTTGTGATAGAAGGAAAAACGTCTATTTATTTTGTAAAAGTTTCCAATAAAGCGCTACAGCAGAAACAATGAATAAATAGTTTAAGATAAATAAATAGTTTATCGAATTAAAAGATTTAAATAGGTTTTTAGAGAGATTAAAGAACATTAAAGAGATTTTGTATCAAAATTATGGATGGATTATTTTTAAAGTTTTTTTATATAATTTTCTCTCTAAGAAAATCTCGAATATTTTAATAATAATGTCTAATGTTCGAATTGAAAGATGTAAGTAATTATTTAATAATTATTTTTAATAATCGACTTGGAAGATTTAAATATCTCAACCATTATTTTTAATAATCGAATTTAAGTTAAAAATACGTTATATGTACAATATTTCAAGAGAAAAAGGAAAAGAGAACGCGAAAAAATGTCAAAATTGTTTAATATAGATAATTTAATATAGATAATATAGATTTAATATAAATAAAATTCTAAAATTCTTAATTCTCTCTCAATAATCTTTAATATTTTAATATTTATTTTTTAATAATTAAATTAAAAAATTTAAATATTTTAATTTTTTATAAGAGAACGCGAAGAAAATGTCAAAATTGTTTAATATAGATAATTTAATATAGATAATATTGATTTAATATAGATAAAATTCTAAAATTATTAATTTTCTCTCAACAATCTTTATTATTTTAATAATTATTTTGTAATAATCAAATTGAAAAATTTTAATATTTTAATTTTTTATAATTACCTCTAATAATAAAATTGAAAGATTTGAATATTTCAATAATTATTTTTAATAGTCGGATTAAAATTAAAAAATATTTTGTATGTAACTACAATATTTTAAGAAAAAGAGAAAAAGAAGAAAGAGAAAACAGAAAACGAGAAACAAGACTCGAAAAAAAATATCAAAAAAAAAATTGTTAATATGGATAATATCTAAAATTCTTATTTCAACAATCTTTATTATTTTAATAATTATTTTGTAATAATCAAATTGAAAAATTTAAATATTTTAATTTTTTATAATTACCTCTAATAATAAAATTAAAAGATTTGAATATTTCAACAATTATTTTTAATAGTCGGATTAAAATCAAAAAGTACTTTACATGTAACTACAATATTTTAAGAAAAAGAAGAAAGAGAAAACAGAAAACAAGAAGAAAGAAGACTCGAAAAAAAATTGTTAATATGAATAATATCTAAAATTCTTAATTCTCTCTCTATATAATAATCTTTAATATTTTAATAAATATTTTCAATAATTGAATTGAAAGATTTAAATATTTTAATAAATATTTTTAATAATCAAATCCAAAATTTGAATACTTTAATAATTATTTTTAATAAAAAAAAAATTGAAATGAAAAAGCATCACATATATATAACTACAATATTTTAATTAAAAAAAAAGAAAGAAAATTAAAACGAAAGAAAAAAACATTAAAAGAAATACGTCAAAATTTAGTATAGACAATTTCTAAACATTTTTAAACTGTTTTTTTCCTAATATTTTAATAATTATTCTTAATAATCGAATTGAAGTCTTTAACAAATACATCGTACACGTATCTGCGATGTTTCAACTTTTGTAAAATTTATAATATTTTGTTGTAGGTTGATTCATATTTCCGGTAATTGCTATCATGCTGCACTGTTTTCCGTTTTCTCTTCAAATAATACAATACTCGTAATCGCGCGAGCAACGGATTGAGGCGCATCGAAATCAAGCGCGAAACAAGACGATAGCCAGGAAGCTCTCGTCTCGGGTTTGCCTCGGGGATAAAAGCGTGGGAGGATGTTCGCGGTTGGTACATGTTCCGTCATTCTTCCAATTTCCGCCGTTCAACCGGTAGCTCGCGCGATTTTGCGAAACGATCGCCTCGCAAAAAAAGCTTCCGACACGATTCCGCACTTTTCGCCGAGCTAGACTGGGTATATCGCGGGGATCCACTGACCGAAAATGACTGCGATGCACCCGCCGAAAAGCCGGATGGAAAAGTAACCCGCGTGAATGTGAAACCTTCCTCGCTTTACCCCCGAAAATGGGAGCTTCCTGGCCCTATCGCCTTGTCGCGCTTCTTCTCGCCCTTTCTTTCGGAGGCACTCAATTTTAAAATTAAGATCCTTATTCTTGCATCTTCGTAGCTTTCATTATTTTTGGCATTTTCATATTTTTCATTATTTTTCTCATTTTCATTATTTTTTGCATTTTCATATTTTTCATTATTTTTGCATTTTCATATTTTTCATATCTTTTCTGTTTTTTTCTTTTATGTATATTTTACTCGATGTTACAAACGACAATTTTAATGACCCAAGTTTCCTGCTGGAATGAAGGATATTAAATAGAATTTGACGAAACGAAAATAAATAAGACGGTATATATTCCTGATACTTTTAATGACGATTAAAGTTTCCTCGAAAAGATTAATGTCAAATGAATTTTCACGAGACCAAAATCAATAAGACGCTATAAATTCTGGACTCTGAAGATACTTGAGGACGGTGGATTTTCGCGGGCTCGCGCGTATTGATTCGCGAGGCTAAGGTGCGCGTATACAATTTCCACCCCCGAGCGAAATAATATTCGTGCCGACATCTGCACAGGGTTGTGGCAAGCGATGGTGTCGGTGAGTTTCCTGTGATCTTCACAAGATGGCGAAGGCTGGCGTGTTTTCCACCCTCGGTGCATCAGGGAGGGTTGGCTCCCTCTCTCTTCCTTTCTTTGTCCCCGTTTCCCCTTGCTCGCGAAAGAAGCTGTTTCCATGTTGCAACCGGGCGGGGAGGAAAGAGTGGGGAAGGGCCGAGGGGGAGGAAGCCATCGGTCGATCTTTAGGGAGATTTTCGTTGATTTACAGCGCCATTATCGATGCGACGCTCGCGCGTCAACCGGTTTCTCCTCGGGCATATGGAGACGCCGTAAAAGGGCTGTAAATCCATTATTTACACGGGCGTGCGAGAACCGACTGGAAGAAGGTCGGCCTTCCGTGAGTTACGAGACCGACGGTTTCCGCGACGCCTCGTAAATATTTATTTCCAGCCCCGGCCAGAAGCGACACGTCGATAAAACTGATTATGCAGGCGCGAGATGCATGTATACATGTATAGACAACGCGTTCGTACATCGAAAATTGATTTGTTCGCGCTGTTCGGGCTCCCACCCGGTATTAATCTGGATTTCAATAACATTCTCGTCACACGGGTCTCGCCAAAGATTTTAATTAGCTCATTGACACGCATATTATCGCAATCGCTTTTAATCGCGCATTATCACTTGATCTTTTTATCCTCTAACAGTTTGGATTTTTTATTTATCCCGAGTAATATTTGCAACGTTTGTTAAAAAAATCTTATCTATATATTTTATTTATTATTTATTAATGTATATTATATTCACGATAATAACTTTTTATTGTTGCTTGTTATTAATTTAATGAAAAATATTTTATTCCTTTTCTTCTGAAATTGCTTTACGTTGGGGGATAATTAAGGATGTTTTGTATGTACAATCCCAGCAAAAAGTAGCTGAAAATCAATATTGATGAATATATCCACTTTTGGTGTATTTTGAGTAAGAAATTGTGTGGAATATTACAATTTGATCTTAGCTACAGCGCAGAGATGTATTTTTTAATATTTATTGCGTTTTTACTGAAATATTTCGAATTTTGTTAATCAAAATGATTAACTTTTGGCAGAGAATTTTGCCTTGTGACAGATACATGGTTAGCTTCATTGAATTATATTTAACATCTTTTTAACCAGTTAGTACTTGTATAATATTATTTGACTAAATATTTCCTCTGTATCTAACTTTTGCAAATTTTAAACAAATTCTGAATATTATTTCCATGTGTTTTTGTCATTTGAATCAACGTGGTTATACATTTCCCATAAAAACACATGTTAATTACAAATTAAAATCCTTATAACTTGTGAAATAAATAACGCTTTAGTGAATCGATTTAAAAATTGTACTGAAGATTCTAAACATATGTAAGAATATTCTGTACAATTTTCATTAAATTCTCAATAATTTAAAAATAGGTACAAAACATCCTTAATCGAAATGATTAACTTTTGGCAGAGAATTTCGTCTTGTGACAGATACATGGCTAACTTGATTGAATTATATTTAATATCTTTTTAACCAGTTAGTACTTGTATAATATTATTTGACCAAATATTTCCTTTGTATCTAAACTTTTGCAAATTTTAAACAAATTCTGAATATTATTTCCATGTGTTTTTGTCATTTGAATCAACGTGGTTATACATTTCCCATAAAAACACATGTTAATTACAAATTAAAATTTTTATAACTTGTGAAATAAATAACGCTTTAGTGAATCAATTTAAAAATTGTACTGAAGATTCTAAACATATGTAAGAATATTCTGTACAATTTTCATTAAATTCTCAATCATTTAAAAATAGGTACAAAACATCCTTAATCGAAATGATTAACTTTTGGCAGAGAATTTCGTCTTGTGACAGATACATGGCTAACTTGATTGAATTATATTTAATATCTTTTTAACCAGTTTACTTGTATAATATTATTTGACTAAATATTTCCTCTGTATCTAAACTTTTGCAAATTTTAAACAAATTCTGAATATTATTTCCATGTGTTTTTGTCATTTGAATCGACATGGTTATACGTTTCCCATAACAACACATGTTAATTCGGTGCAAATTAAAATCCTTATAACTTGTGAACGCTTTAGTGAATCGATTTAAAAATTGTACTGAAGATTCTAAACATATGTAAGGACATTCTGTACAATTTTCACTAAATTCTCAATATTCTGAAAATAGGTACAAAACATCCTTAAATTAATCAGGCATACAAATTTAGGAAATCTCCATATTTTCGAGAAATTTCCGAGTGTATTGATTTCCAAGCTGGTTTTAATAAGTAGTCGCGAGACGGTGGTGAACGAGAATGCATTTCGTATCGACCTTAAACGTTTCAAGCGAGTTACGAGCGTGCTTTTTCTACGGCGAAAATACGCCATCGCTCGGACGGGGGGATGATTTTTCTTTTTTTATTAGGACATAGATTCACGCGAGGTGATTTATGAGGCGGTGGTGGAGGCGGAGGCGGCGCACGCTCACGTGACGCGGGATGAAAATATCTCCTCGCATGATTCGCGATACATCAATTTTATGCAGAACGCATCGATCGATCCGCCTTTCAATTTTCATGTAAATTTCGCGGCGATCGCGTGTCCCCATCGCTTTCTCTTGTTCTCCCCGACGCTTGTTCCGGCTCGAGATCGCTGTGATGTATGGGGCCCAACGGGACAGACACAAGCGTGGACGCGATTGCGCGGCAACCACAATCGCAATCCTCCTCGTAAAGGAGAAATGAGATGGAGCATTCTATCGCAACGTCGCTTGCGTTCCATGTAAGCATCATGGACGCCAATATATATATATTTTTTTTTACGTTAAAGGAGGCGCATCCTTTTTCAGATTTATCTCAGAAAGAAATGTCGATAATATGGTAACTTCCTGACACAAGAATAAATTATATATGTCTAGTAAAATTTGTAATTTTTTGTTAATTAAACACGCTTTGCTCTATAAAATATTTAATTTTATTATTTCTTGTACAATGTCTCCTTTCTTTTACTTTGGAGATACACACGTGGCAATTTTCAGGGATAAATTTAATTATTTGATGGATCAAAATTAATAAGAACTTGTAGCTCGTTATTAATTTAAAGAGATTTTGTCTTGTTCCATTTATCATCTTGTTTTATACCGTAGAAAATAATTAAATGAAAAATGTTAAAAATTAAAAATAATAAATTAAGTGAACGCATAAATTTGAAAAATTTTCCAGAAAATTATAGAGAAATTCCTAAGTGTATCGATGAATCGATACTTGGGTCGGGTGAGAAATATGGGCCGGGTTGTCGTCGTCAGGAGGGAAGCAAGAAAATTCGGTAGAGAGAATGTCGCGATCGAGTGTCTTGATTTATCGGGATGTATCGAGTGCACGCCAGCCATCCTATCGGGCTCTTTGGGAGGAAATAGGAGATACGTTAGTTCGACGAACGGCCGCCTGTGATAATTGAAACCGTTAATTAAATCTCGGGGATAAGCTTCGCGGCTAAATGAGTTTTTAGATCGCCGCCTCTCGAAGTAGCCAAGGGATGAAATCTCTGTCGTTTCATTCCCGATGTCGCTTACCAACGCTTGCAAGCGATATTTGTATCTCCCTTTGATTCCTCATATTGTTTTATGTCACTCAGAAGCTAAAAAAGTCTCTTCTCTCTGCTTTTAAAATATATTTATTGTAAAAGCTGGAAACAATTTTAGCAAAAATAAATCTAGTATCTTGTGAATTTTCTTTTCTTTTAGAATAGTATTAATTACGAGATTAAAAGTATAAATTGTAAATTTATTAAATAAATGAAAAATAATATCCTAATATTATAAGAAAATATTAATATAGTAATTTAAAATTAATTAATGAAGGTAATTAAATTTAAAAATAAATTACAATTTAAAAATAAATAAAATGTTAATATGCAATTTTAAAAATATGTTTAAAAAATTAAAATATTTATAATAATTTTAAAATTTATGAAATATTTTACTTGCATGTTTGATGTCAAAATTTAAAAATTTAATTATAAAGTTAATTTAAAATCTTAAAATTCTTTTACACAAAAGCAAGTTACTTTAATATTAAAATAATTATTATTAGATGAAAATAATCTTAAGAACAATATTAAAGGAATTTTGTTTGTTTTAAATAAGTATTAATTTTTCGCTATAAATAGATGAAATTTTAACTAAATTAATAATATTCGTATAAATACACGTACTCCTAATGACATAGGGTCTTGGTGTTTGAGCTATCGATGCTTTATTACAACATTCGGCGGTGAAATGATTTATTTGCAATCAGTGACAAGTTCGATATTCAAGTGTCAGCAGAAAGTTTGGCGGACGGATTTTCCGATAAGTATCTCTCTCTCTCTCTCTTTCTCTTTCTCAGAGAAGGCCGTCGTCCTAGTCTAATTTGCGGATCGCTAAAAGGAAACTACGTCGTTCGAGGGGGAGGTGGGGGGGGGGGTGGAGAAGAATTTATAGTTGCCGTAATATCGAAAACTCACCGTGTGAATAGTTCGCCAGGGGGACGATATAAATTTCGGGGACTAATCCCATTCTTCTATTCTCGCGAACAAACTCTGGCGATAATTTTTCGTCTGATGTAAATCAGAGGTCCTCGAGGAGCGTCCTCCAGGATTCGCGCGCGCGCGCGCGCGCGAAAGCTTCTTAAATACAATTAAAAAATTAGCATGTCTGCTAAGAAGGTAAGAAATATTGACGACAGCCGGAGAATAATGTTTCCGTGGAAACTTTATCCTTACTCCTGTTTTCCAATTGCTGCATAAGAGAATCTTGGAGGAAAGGCTACAATTGACTTATTGCTAGAGAAAATTGCAAACGTTAATAATAGTAGTTTACTTCCTAATATTTTTATACGCCAACCGTAAGACGTTTGATTCATCTCTCTCGTTTCAGGTCAAAGAAATCTGAGGAAATATCCGGTCATGGTGTTCATTCACGGCGAGAGCTTCGAATGGAATAGCGGCAACCCTTACGACGGCACCATATTGGCAGCTTACGGCAACGTCGTCTTCGTTACAATTAACTTCCGACTTGGCATCTTAGGTAAGAAGCGTGGATCTCTGAAGGGAAAAGAGAGAAAAATTCTTAAGAGAGACGTAGCGAGGATCTCGGTTTGCATCTTCTTCTTATCGCTCTTAAAGTTCGCATCTGCAAAGCGGAGGAGGCTATCGATCGATGCACGCCATGCGGAAAAATACTAACGCCTAATATACTTTTACTGTTCCGTATAAATAACTTCGTTACGGCTCGTCGTTTGCCAAGGCTGCTTGCTTGCCCGCCTGCCTCGCAAACTTCTTATCTAAATTTTTATCGCCCCGAGCTTTTCAATATCGAACCTCGCCCTCTCTCAAAGAAAGTTCACCGCGCGATACAAGGCGGTCGACTTATCACGTCGCCGGAAGTGTAAACGACTCTCTACGTCGTCTCAATTTAATCGCGAATAAACCATCGGGAAAGCCGCAGGAGAGGATAACGATCGGAACGACGAGAAATGAAATTTCGCTCGGGGGTGGAGGCCGGGAAAAAAATATTCATGCGAGCAACGATTCAACGGCAATGAGGTCGCGTTAGATCGCGACGCGATGCTTTTTCCAGCATGAAAAAAAAGAAAACTTTAAATTATTCCACATCGTCCCGGGGTGTGCGCCTTTCTCCCTCTCTCCTTCTCCCTCATTGTTCAAAGTAACCGAGAGACTAACAGCGTATATTTCGTTGCACGAGAGCGGCGGTCATGCGAAAGCGTCATTATTCAGAAAGTCCGTTAAAAACTGCCATCCAGAAGCGCGGCTCATCGTGGCAGCCGCAATCCGAAATTGTCGTGTACAATGCTCGTTCTGAAGGGGTTAACAGGGAAAATTCCCCCGGACAATCTCTTCTCGCGAGATGACAGCGACGGCGCGATGCAAATGGTCGGACGGGGGGGGGGGGGCGGCGAGGGGGTGAGAGGGTGGAGCTCGTGGCTCGCGCTCGGGATAGCGGGTATACATTCGGTACATCCGGTAAGTGGAGTGGTTTCCGCGGGAGGAAAAAAGAGGCGGACGCGAAACCATAATCATAAATTAGGTTAAAGTGCTGGGGAAGCGCTTAGTAACCCCGACCCCCTTACTAGAGCCCGGCCCGGAGTTAGCTCCCCGTGAGGAGCCTGCGGATAACTTCGACCCCTCGCCAACCCTCGCCGCCTGCCATGTCCGCAAAACAGGGGAAAAATATGGTCCCGGGCGCGCGAAAGTCGGCCCTCGAGCAAAAAGAGCCCCGGCGATCGCAAGAGTGCTTCATGTTTAAGGGGAGGGATTTTACATTCTCCCCCTTAATTAATTGCGATGCTAAATATATAAAGAGTCTCCGGGGAATCTCGAAATCTAAAATGCCCCCTTCGCCTAGTTACGCGGGGTTCCCGATAAGAAATGAAAATAAGAAAGGAAGTCTCTCTCGGAGGTTGCATCTCCTTCAGATTGAATATAACTGACACTTACGAGAGATTCTTATTTCCGAGATAACAGATCTTGCATCGTAAAAATTTGAATATGATTCCTTAGATTATCGCGTTCCTTACTTTTGAAGATTTTTAGTTAATCTGAGAAAATTTTTCCCATTTTTCGTCGAGATTTGTTTTCCTAGATTTTCATATAACATTTCAAATTCTGAGATTTCCAGAAGAAATCTTAGATTCTTGAGATTCCAGAGTAATTATTTTTAAATATTTTCTTTTAAATTTTATTTCTAATTTTATTTTAATATTTATTATCTTAATTTTATCTTTAGATTTTCCTTAATTAATAATTCCCAGACTAATTATTTGTAAATATTTTCTTTTAAATTTAAATTTAAATTTTATTTTAATAATTATTATATCTTAATTTTATCTTTAGATTTTTCTTAATTTAATCAATAGTTGCCAGAGTAATTATTTTCAAATATTTTTTCTTAAATGTAAATTTAAAAATTTTATTTTAATATTTATTATCTTAATTTTATCTTTAGATTTTTCTTAATTAATAATTCCCAGACTAATTATTTGTAAATATTTTCTTTTAAATTTAAATTTAAATTGTATTTTAATAATTATTATCTTAATTTTATCTTTAAATTTTCCTTAATTTAATTAATAGTTGCCAGAGTAATTATTTTCAAATATTTTTTCTTAAATTTAAATTTTAAAATTTTATTTTAATATTTATTATCTTGATTTCATCTTTAGATTCTCCTTAATTCAATTAATAATTGCGAGACTTTTTATTGTAGGTTTCCTGAGACCTGGAATTAGAGACGACACAGCGAGCAATTTTGGGTTACTGGATCAAATAGCGGCGTTACTTTGGCTCAGGGAAAACATCGCGGAGTTCGGCGGGGATTTTGACAGAGTCACCTTGATCGGCCACGGAACCGGAGCTATATTTGCTAACTTACTTCTAATCAGTCCGGTTGCCAACAAGAAAGGTAAAGAAAAAGTCGATAATTTTTACATCTGCAATTCTTCGTTTCTCTCTTGCTATAACTCTTGAGGTTTCTCTTCGCTCCTTCAAATCTCTACGATTCATTTCCCATTTCGTTGCGAGATCGTTATTCGACTCTTGCCAATTTCCGCCAATCATTGCGGGAAAAAACAGGATCCCCGACGTACACTCGCTCGCGAGAATCGAAAGAACGATATGCAATCCGGGCTAATCCCACCTCTCGCTGTAATTGGAAACATTATCCGTAGTCATAGGAGCGCACGGTGATCGCGCACAGAGATCGCGATTTCCGAGTCGGCCGGAGATAATCGCGGGATTAATTGGAGGAATCAGAGCGGGAAAGATAGGCATACGTGCGTTCGCATAAACGCAACACATCGAGACGATGTTCCGATGTGCGTTTAAGCAAATTGGTCCGTCGATCACAGACGAATCCACGGAAACTGAACACCGAATTAAAGTAAAAGTGCGAGCACTTATTTAACTCAAGTAACTCCGCGAAGGACGGCGACTCTATCGGATCGCTGAATATTCAGATATCGACGATTACCCCTTTCTTGAGTCTCTTCTCTTTTCGAGTTTGACAAGGGGCCAGGAATCACTGGTCTACACGTGTTCGGGGATGAAGCGCACATCGACCGCGAGCACTTTCAAGCACTCTCGGGCACCCGGCGATGGTGCTCGGGGTCAGCTGAGAACGAGCGAGGAGGCAAGAAAGAAGACGTCGACCATTTTTCACCCGACCGGCTCGCAATAGCGGACCCGGAGAGAAGGAACCTTTCTCTTCCGGTCGAGTGCACACAATGCCATCGCGTCCGGCCGATAATTATATTGTGCAATGAAAAATAACCGGACTTAATATTTTACACGTCGGGACAGAAATGCCTGGCGGTGTCACGCGAGGGTTCTCAGACTTCGGTGACGTTTTATATATTTATGTCAACGTCTCTTTCGCGTCTTTCGCTCATCTAACATGGCCGTAATCATTTGTCGGATCACGTTTGGAGGAGCGATAAATAAACAGCAAACAGCTTTTTCTATGAGAAATTAGATTCTTGAGATTCCAGAGTAATCATTTTTAAATTCTTCGAACATTTTCTTTTATCTTTCAATTTTAATTTTATTTTAATATTTTATTAGATTTTAATTTTATTTTAATATTTTAATATTATTTATTATCTTAATTTATTTATTACTTTATATTATTATTTATTACCTTAATATTATTTCAAGATTTTCCTTAATGTATCTCTTCTTGCATTTTTCAAACTTTTGAATTTTAAGAGAGATTATTGTATTTAAGAAGAATTTATGATAATTTCGAATATTATTATCTTTAATTTTTGTTTTGAGTATTTTCTTTTATCTTTTAATTTTAATTTTATTTTAATATTTATTACTTTAATTTATTACCTTAATTTTGTTAAATTATAAATATTATTTTAAAGATTTTCGTTAATATTTTACTGTTATCTTTAATTTTGTTGAGCATTTTCTTTTAGCTTTTAATTTCAATTTTTAAAAAAATATTTATTATCTTAATTATCTTAATCTTTTAATTAAGATTTTCCTTAATGTATTTTTTCTTACTTATTAGACTCTTCAAACTTTCGAATTTTAAGAGAGATTAGTTTATTTGAGAAGAAGATTTTTGATAATCTCGAGTACTATCATTTTTAATTTTTTTGAGTATTTTCTTTTAGCTTTTAATTTTAATTTTATTTTAACATTTATTATTTTAATTTTATTTTAAAATTTTCTTTAATGTATTTCTTATATTCTTTAACCTTTCAAATTTTAAGGGAAATTAGTTTAAAAAAAATTTTTGATAATCTCGAGTACTATCATTTTTAATTTTTTTTTAGTATTTTCTTGTAGCTTTTAATTTTAATTTTATTTTAACATTTGTTATGTTAATTTTATTTTAAGATTTTCCTTAATGTATTTCTTATATTCTTTAAACTTTCGAATTTTAAAAGAGATTAGTTTAAGAAAAATTTTTGATAATCTCGAGTACTATCATTTTTAATTTTTTTTTGAGTATTTTCTTTTAGCTTTTAATGTTAATTTTATTTTAATACCTATTACCTTAATTTTATTTCAAGATTTTCGTTAATATTTCTCTTCTTGATGATTAATTTCTGTAAACTTTTGAATTTTAAGCGACTTTAGTTTATTTAAGAAGAATTTTTGATAATTTCGAGTATACTTTTGTCTTTTTTGGAAGAAAAACTCAAGCATTGTTGGGCCGCATTGAATCAGCAGGGTTATTAATCTGTGTCCCTCTTTTGTTGGCGCAGGTTTGTTCAAACGAGCTATCCTGATGTCCGGATCGGCTATGAGCGCGGACGCCATCGGAAAGGCGCCACTGCAAATCACGAAGCAGGTAAAGAAAGCCGCATAATAGTCGCGAATAAAAACGCGAAAGATGAGGATTGATGCGCGTGGATTTCAGTTTCGCGGAATGACAAATCGTTACGCGCGGCATCCATTATCATTAATCCTACGATTGACTTAATTTCTGAATCTCAAAGATCTCTATTCGCGTTCCCGGTTCTTCCCTCGGGTTCTTCGAGTCATTAGATATAGTCGCTCCCGAACGTTTTAAATATTTCATAAAAGTTTTTAACGCGTAACGAGATGGACGAGCAGACGTGCAAAAGAGGGAAGCCTTTAGCAATTTTAAATATTTCATCAAAAGAATAATATGTACGATTTTGGGATTAAAATGCGAGAGAGGTATTTTTCGAAATTTCTAAAGCATACATTTTCCTGAATTTCTTCAAATATCCGGTTATTTTATGTTTTTCGGAAAATTCGCTGATTTTTTTAATATACTTAATTCCTCGAAGCCCTAGATAAATTTCAAACTAGGTAGGATAATTTACATAAATTGCAGAGGATTCTCGATCCCTTATCCTGAAATTTTAAAAGTAAGATTCCATTTTGAAATCTACGATTCGCAGACCCTCAAATTTCAAACCGCTGAAAACGGATCGATAAATCCAGGATAAAAAAAAAATCGTTTATCGCAGATTTTACGCAACGGTGTACATACATACGTTTGGCAAATGGACGCGCGATGTTTCAGTCGCTCTCGCCAGTCACGGCGATTCGAATTCGTCGCTCGTGACGAGGAATCGGTTACATCGGAAAACCAGAAAGGGGACAGAGTTCATTTCGCTCGCTGAACAATGCCGGGGGTCGTTTTTCAGGTGGCGCACGCTCTCAACTGTCCCACCACCAGCGACAGCGAGCTGGCGATTTGCTTGCGTAACCAGGACGTAGACAGGCTGCTGCACGTAAAAATTCACAAACCGAAATACGTGCCGGCGTACGCGCCGTTGATCGATCGCGCCGTCATCCCCGACAAACCGGTCAATTTAATGGAGAACGTCCAACTCTTCGGCAGGTAGGATTTTCCTGTTCGATGATGCGGGAAATGAGGAGCGAGGTGTTTACATTTTTGAACGTTGACTGGTGAAATGAGGGGAAATCACGCTTATTTGATTCCTCCGGGGAATACGAATTAATTCGGATTAATAAGAAGTCCCATGTTGCTTCCAGCTTCGACTTGTTGTACGGGGTGACCGAGTCCGAGAAATTTCACATCCTACCACCAGTTGCTTTGTTGCACGGCATGCTTGATGGACAGCGAGATGAGGTGCTGCGAGATCATGCCAAGGTAAATTTACTTTTTATCAATTTGCCTACCTTCACGAAGCAATTATTGTGAAATGGTTATTGGAATCCTTGATCTTTTAATCTTCGTATCTTACGGAATCTAATATCTATGATAAGAGTTCCCTCTCAAAATCTTGAATCTTCAGATCATTAAATTCTTAATCGGATTTCCATTTTTATTCTCAGATTTAGATCTAATTTTTAATTTCCCGCTGCTTTTAGACTTTGCAATCTACGTTCGAAATTTTATAAACAAATGTTGAGATAATTACCAAACTTTCCGCTTTAGACTTTGAATCCTCACGTTTTCGAAAATCCCAAATCTTTACACGGTGATATAAAAAAATGTGTCCTCAGGCGACGCACGAACTGGAGTCGGAGCTGATCCTGTCGAAAGTGCTGGAGCAATACGGCGAATTTTTCAACGGATTCACGAAGGAGTACGCCACGAAGAATCGGGACATGGTGCTCGAGGCGTTATCGGATAGCGGCACCGTGGCGCCGCTAATAATGACTGCCAATTTGCATTCAAGGGCGAACCCGAAGAGCTACATGTACGTCTTCTCGCATCCGAAAGCTATGCAAGACTACTCTGGCGTAAGTAGGTCTCTCAACGATACAACGAAGATCGATTATCCCGGCTCAGACGCCTCTCGACAAAGCGGGAAAAATATTGCGCATAAGAAGGAACGAGCGAGAGAACGGTGGGGTGGCGGGGAAGGGGGAGGATAGGGTGGACTGACGGGGATGATGAGTTAAAGTGCACTTCCTTCAACGCTCCAATTCGTGCAGCTTCATGCAACGTTGTTGTTCCCTGATGCGGAGCATTGCTCCTGAAAACGGAGAGCATTTCTCATCGCCGCGCTTTATCGAACAATTTATGTGTGTGTGTATCTGTGTGCGTGAGAGAAATGCGAAATTTCCTTTTTTAATTCCCTAAAACGCGAAAGAAAGGAGAAAAAAATATGCCATGGTTTCCTGCAAGAATGGTAAAAAGTGTTGATTGTTTAAAGAGAGAGAGAGAGAGAGAGAGAATGAAAGAAAATACTCTGATTGTTTTTCTTTTGCAAGACTTCCACAAATTTGTGAATTTACATTTAGTATACATGACAATTGAAAAATTCTACCTTTAATAATTTATTTTACACTCCTGCAAATGTACTTGAAAAAAAATTGAAATTTTCAACAAACAAATTTATGAATTTACCTTTAGTATACATGATACTTGAAAAATTCTACCTTTAATAATTTATTTTACACTCCTGCAAATGTACTTAAAAAGTGAAATTTTCAAAATTATTATTACAAATGATGGATACTAATATACAAAAATTAATACGTATAAATTAATATATTTTTGCCCTTCACATTTATAGATAATTTCACGTTACTATTTTTAAAAAGTTGGCGACTAAAATGTTCAATGAGGAAAACGAAAATGGCGGTGAGGCTTCCAATTAAATCTATTAATGAAAAATCGCGTTCCCAGATTAACCGACGAGCTATTTCAAAGGCTGGGGCGGCATTTTTGGGATGTTTAACATAGTTGGCATTGTATTCATTGTCCCTCTGCTTTCTTAGCTTGGTAGGAACGAGTTGTGACCTAGTGGCGACCATTACGTTCGCACAGTCGGGGAAAGAAAAATCCGGGTTGCGAACCCATTTGGATTTCGGCCAACTATTTTTATCGTCGTTGCGTACGCCCTGGCAACGACCTCACCATGCAGTAACCGAGAATATCGCTAAATTGAATGTACCTTCGGGTACAACGCCATCGTTGCGTCAACAAGGATATTAGATTTTAAATCTGCAAATAGCGATTCACGCAGCATACATCATTTCCATGTCAGCTCTCTCTCTCTCTCTCTATCCATCTCTCGCACTTTATCTGTCTCTTTCTCTCTCTATCTCTCCCCCGTGTGCGCGACGAACGCGGGTGAATTTTAATTTCCACCCGTTCCCGTAAATTCCGCTCTTTATTGAACTTTACAAATTGACGCGTTTGTAAATACGCTCGGTTTATCGTGCTAAAAATAATTACGAACGCGATAAATCTGAGAACTCGCATCGAGAAAATTTCAATCGAAAATTATTGGAGGGATTGATGATGAGCGAGTTTCCGTGCTTGAAAAAAAAAAGCGCGTAAAAAATCGTTTACTAGAAAATATAAAAGCTTATTGTTGTTTCTTCTCCTACAACAATTGCTTATCTCGATGTGTGCTGCGAGCTGCGTTTCCATTGAATATTGAAGGATCTCTGTTATTGAGCGACAATCGTGTAATTTGACAGATCAAATATTGAAGAAATTAATAAAGTATGTATGAGCAATTTCATTCGTTTGATGCGAGTTTAATATTACTGGTTCTGAAGATCAAAGAAAGCTGTAATATACATTCCTACCAACTTTGCAGCAATAAGTTGAAAGGTTCATCGCAGATATTGCAGATTTTGACAGCTTTTTTAACGTTAATCTCTCGGCGCATTAATTTTGCCATTGTCGATGGAATAATAAATTAATTAAAGATTAATTTAAATAATGTAAAGGTTATTTTGAAACATAAATGTATTATAAATCATATTTAAAAAATTTTTTAATTTATTCCTTTTGAATAAAATTATATCATAATTGATAAAACAATAATTAAAAACGAACTTTGATTAGAGACGCTTGTAAACAAAAATTTAATAAAGGTTTGAAGAATAAAGAAAATGTCGCTAAGAGAGAAAAATGGTTTTGAAAGATTTTTCATATTTAAATATATAAAATTTGTAAAAATATAATTACATACAAAATTATTATTATAAATTTAATAATTTTTATGTATAAAAATGTATAGTTTTTATTTATATGTAATAATAATAATAACAGTAAATAAAAACAGCTAAAATGAATGGCGCACATGTAGCATACGTTATAAATTCATGTAATTAATTTCGAAATAAACTTTAATCTCCCCAAAATTCAATTTAATTTAAAACATAAAATATTTTGTTAAAAATATTTTTATTAAATAATGAAATATTCAAAAATTTAAACATCTAATAGTATATTAGAGTAAATTTAATAACATAAATGTATTATCGATTATAATTGTTTGAAGATTCATAAACAGCAAACGATTCAATTATTTAAAATATTTTCTATCGGAACATTTGCTAAAAATTTTGAAAACACATAATGTATTTTCATTCTGCGTAAAAAACAAATATTTATCCTGAAACTAAAATCTTTCTTAATCTTGTAAGTACGAATATAAAAATAAAAAGTATGTAAAGAGGATCAAATAAATAAGATCAAATTATCAGTAGATATGACGAATATAAGAATAGAGATATAAATTTAGGAGATATAAAAAGAGAAGGGGGGAAGGGGAGGGAGGTTGAAAAGAGGTAACAACCTAAACTTCGATATTTTCGAGTTACGAGTGGCATCGAAGTATCGATAAAATACGTAAAATGCGTCGGTATAAAAGCACATGCAGTGATCTTGTTATGTTGCAGCAACAACATCAGCATACCGTGCACGGGGAAGAATTGCCTTATGTACTGGGTGTTCCATTGGACGGCAGCAAGTACGACTTACGAGGTCGATACGACATCCGAGAAACGCTGTTTTCAGAAGCCATTATGAACTGGTGGTGCAGTTTTGCCTATAATGGGTAAGTTGCTAAAAACAGAAAAAAAAATACATTCAGCGACAAATAGTATATATCTTGTAAAGCATCCTTCGTGCATTTTATCTTTCATGAAAATTTAAATTTAAGCTTAAACGGTTTAATCGAGGAAAGAGAAATTAAAAAATGCGTTTCAAAAGAAAATAAATATTGAAATATCTTCCCTTTTTTAACTATTAATTTTTATATTAAAATATTAATTTGTTACGTAATGAAATACCTAATTGTAAATATGAATGATAATGAGAATATTAAAAAGTATTATTAATTTGAATATTGGACAAGCGGAAAATATTTTTAAAACGCATTCTCTTTGCATTCTGCGTTTTATTTAATACAACGAATTATGAATTGAAATATACGAATAAAATTTGCAGAGAGAGAGCTATTTGCTGATAATAACGTATTTGATGAAAAAAAAATAAATGTGGAACCAAATAATTTACAATAACATAGAAAATAATCATAGTGCGTATTAAAGTTAAATGAAAGTTAAATAAAAGTTGAACGTATGAGTGGCGGTAACCGCGTAGAAACGATCGTATTTAATAATAATGGCGAACAATTGTTGTTGGGCGTCGAGGCGAAAATTTCTAGTTACTAAAGTTGGACTTGGAACATACGTATTTGAGGACGTGATTTTCAATTAACTAAACATTCAGTCGTATATATAATTAAACCGAACAGTGGTATATTTTTCCGTTTCACATTTGGATACAACCGAACTTTATAATATACATCAATTTAAAATACAGTTTTAAAAATATTAAAATATTAAACGAAATAAACTGGAAAATAAATAAATTGAGGAATGGGCTTTCAGAGAATAATTTTAAAACGTTAATTAAAATATATAAATTACTTGAAAAAAATCAAAAAAGGTTTTTAATAAAATAGATACATAAGGTGACAAAATATGCAAAATTTAGAAATTCAATAATGTTAAGTTTGAATTATAGATTTTTAAAGTAAATTATGTTGCAATCGTGTGCGCGATTGCAACATAATTTACTTTAAAGAGCACAAGTGAATTCGAGATCTTTTAACAGTGACACATGTTTTTGATGCTTTTAATTGACGCATTATTTTAAACTTAATAGCTGAATAGCATCATGTCAGCAAAACTCGAAAAGAGGAAATACAAAACTGATAAATTTTATCTGACAGTTTATTAAAAATTTGTATTAAATTAAATTATTAAATTTTTTTCTTGCTTTATTCGATCGTTAGTTCGAGTATCAACATAACAAGCGTCAAATTGCGCTAGTTAATTTAAGACAAAAATCCAAATGAAAAAATACATACATATGATATATCGCACGCGTATATTTTTCATTCGGATTTTTGTCTTAAATTAACTGGCGCAATTTGACGCTTGTTATGTTGATGCTCGATATTGTTAAATTAACGATCCGTTGAATCGGCTGTTTTAATTTGCGCGATGAAAACAGATTATCTACAGCTACGAATTATTTCGACATTTCGTTTCATCCAGCGAAATGTTTCATTTTGTTCGGTTGAACAAGCCCAATGTTTTCGTGATACAAAGCCACTTTTGTTTAAACCGCAGTATATCGAATTTCTAATTATATTAAAAATTTATTTCAATATATGTATAAAATCGTTTAAATCGGGAAATGAGATTAAAATATAAATATTGCATTATACATAAATTTAAAAGCGTAAAAATATCTCTGCATAAATAAGGATATTGAATCTGCAATTGTGTTAAAACTCTATGGGTTTTCAAATTTTTGCATAATTATTTAGACTTATATTTTTATTTGGCTTGCATAATAAAAATGTTAAAATCTATCTTGGAATGATATCAAAATAAAAAGTACTAATTACTAAATTTAACGTACTTTTAAATTTTATTATAGAACATTCTATTATTAATAATAATAAATTTGTGTGCGATAGAATTATTATGCAATTTTAAACTTTGGAATTATTCAGCCATATTTTGTTATTTTATTATAAAATAAAATATTACAAAATTGGAAATAATAAAATACTATGTGTATATGTTATTTTTTTTATCTGTATATATCTTTATATTAAAATATTTTAAAGTTTAATTTTTGAATCTCTGATTATGTAAGAATTTACTTAAATGTTTTTGGAAAATGAAATAGTATTTTTTTATATTTTTTTTTCATTTAAAATTATTTATGCATGCTTAAATATACTTTTGAATATTAAAAAATTTTTTATATAATTTTGTTCACAATTAATATTTAAAAGAATAAAAGATTTTATTATTCCGTTCTTTAAACGTCGAAAACATGACACAAAATATTTATAAATGAAAAAACAATGAAAAATAAAATATTTATAAAAATGAAAAACAGACAAATAACAGAGATTCTCGTTAAGTACTAAATATTGAAATTGACAATTTTGATGAAGCATTAAGAACATAAAATCCCTACCTTCGTAAAGAATTTCTGCAAATAATTCTGAACAAATTCATACCTATGTTGCATAATATTTATAGACCCGTCTTTCGCTTTGCGTCCACGCAAATTTTTTGTCAGATACTGCTTTTAGCATACGGTTTGACTAGAGTTTATTTATGCATTACGATGAGTGAAACTCGAGGAAACTAGGTCGGTGCAATTAAGCAAAACAGAGATATTTGGATTTAACGTAGTAAACGTTACGCGTTTGTAAACGTCGCGCAGCATGATCGATATTTCATGCGTCGCTGTATCTAACGTAAGGGCGCGTCTCTTTGCGAGGATAAACGACGCGCAGCATCTGTACAGGAGCACCGACGGTGATGAAGAATGACAAAAGAACGGCTCTTTTTGTCGTGTACATGCGCCGAGCGAAATCGATCGATCAAACGTATCGCGATGTATTCGTTCAATCTGCCCGAAAATCATGCTCGAATCGACGCGCGTACGAGACGGGGTGACATATGATATTTTTAAAAAATTGGCAAATGTGTTGATTAATACCGGAGATTCTGTGCATACGTGTGAGTTACAATGCGTTGCGTTTTGGAATTTCGAATGAACGCGGGAAAGAGTTGGTCGAATTAAAATTCCACAGTCTAGATATTCAGATTTTAAGCGCTTAAATTACGAAACGTCGGGTATATTTTATAATTTGCAAACATTCCGGGGGAGGCGGGGGAAAATTTAAATTCCGTGAAATTGAATCCTCAAAAAAAGCCCGATCGCGCGTTAATTTTACGGTAATTTTACGAGCAGACGAGACACTATCGAATATCCCCATTGGATTATATCGGATTATTCGATATCTTCTTCTCCCATATCACATTCCAATTTCCTCGTGGTATTAATCCCAAGTCGGCCAGTATCGTCCGACAAAAGTTATTTCCGCTGCCGCATTAATCATTCGTGCGATTATTTATCAAAGAAAATACTCGAATCCCTCAGGAGTCCCAATGTCGTCAAGCAACAACCCTACCTGACTAATGGGTTCAGGGAATGGGGTCAGTACGACATCGAGTGGCCAGAGTACGATCCTGTCAATCAGACATATTTCAATCTGAGTAAGTCCAAAATATAAAATCTTGACACTCGTACACCTTTGAAGCAGAAAAGTTTTAAATAAAAAAATGTTTATATTATTTTACATTATTTTATATTACTTTACATTCTTTGTCAATATATTTGTCACGATTAAAATAATAAAACGAGATTTAGTTTGGTTTGATTAACCAGTCAAGAGATTGTTCAATAATTCCAATTAATTATTTGACACATTCTCCCTCGGATGCAGCCATACCGCCTAACATAGGTACGCATTATCGCGCGGCAGAGATGCAGTTCTGGAATGAGGACCTGCCGAATCTGCTCAGGCACCCGAATAAAGACATCTCGGCCCCGACACGATCGAGAGGACCGCGACCGCAGATTCTCGACTTCGCCGACGGGATCGGCAAATATGCCAACAGTACCGCAAATCGAAAGTACGAGAGCTATGATGTCAGGTCGGTGATAGGGCTTGGTTAATTAATTACACGTGTATTTGACATTCCTGCTATCGGAGGAATTTTTCTCGACAATCGAGAATTTTATGTACAAGAGGAAAACGTGCGACGCAAAATTGCTTTCGCTAAAGAGCTATTAGTTTCAGTGTCAGTTTGCTTAATTTCGTGTATTCATTCATCTTGTTATACAGGGTGTTTCTTCATAAATGCGAAAAATTTTAGAAGATGATTCTTTGTCGAAAATTAAGGGAGGGGTTTTCAACTCCAAAAATGGGAATAAAAATTAGATTTCTATCTTTTTCTCAAATTTGGAACAAGTTAAAGAAATTAAATTAGGTGGATATTTTCTACTAATAAAAAGGTTATTTATCAATATTTTTTCAGCCTTCCGTATTGTTGTAAGGGGATGAAACTAGCAATCCCTATACAATTTTTTGTTACAATTTTTTAATGGGCCGGAATATAATGATCTAAAAACATGCATTAAAAAGTTTGATTTATTTAAAAACTTTTTTATTTCTTTAATTTTTTTCATAAAATCGATAGATTTCAAGAAAAAGAATAAAATATATTATCGTGTATAGCACAATGCTAAATAGGATAAGTTTTGAATTATGAGAAGTTAAATTTTAAAATAAAAATAAAATTAGAGTAAATGTTGGAAAAATTGAAACGACAACAAAATTATAATAAAAACCTAAAAATTTTAAAAATAAAAAATAAAAAACCTAATTTTTACTCCCATTTTTGGAGAAGTGTAATTCCACAGGAAAAGATGTAGGAGTATATGATTATATGAAAAATCTCCCTTAATTTTCGATAAAGAATCATCTCCTAAAGTTTTTCGCATTATTAAGAGCACCTTATTAAGAAACACCCTATATATTGGAATTTGCGAAACATATTTTTCAGCAGATATACAACCCCATCGAGCGTATCTAACGCGAACAAGCCATTTTCAATCGCGATTACGACGGATGGAAACGCCGGGCAGGGGTCCACGGTGGAGACTGACACGTTTAAAAGCTCGTCGACATTGATGATGGTGATTGTCTTCTTCGTGGTGTTTATACTGATAAACTTTACGGCCTTCCTGTACATCTACTATAAAAAGCAGAGCATGAGGGGGAAGGAGAAATCGTTGAAGAGGCGAGCCAGCGAGAAGAAAGACGACTCCGTCAAGAGGTCGAAGACTGATAAGCACGAGAACCATTACGGCCAGCTGGGCTACAAAAGCGACAGCAAACCTGATCTGAACGATGTGATAAAGAATGACAAGGCGTACGACAACAATTCCAACTTCGGGCGCAGATCGAAACTGTCGAGGCAAAACTCCAGCTCCACCATTGACACTCACATCAAGGTCAGGGAGTGGATTCAACAGGAGATTGTGCACAGGTGAGAACGTCAAAGGGAACAGATTTTTCGATAATAGTAATTAATCGGTAATGTTATCTTCCTGAAAAATCTTCGATATCATTTTAATGCATATCACATTCACGGATATTGCATTCGTGTACCGATGTAAATTTCCTCGTTAAAATGAAATTAATAACTTATTGAACGCATGCAATTATTGTAAAATGATTTATAACGAAATTGATTGAATTTTGACATAATTCATTCATATGTCCATTGGAATCATTGGATTATTTTATTTCCGACTATTTTATTACTGCTTTATTACATTAATTATTCCAATTATTCTTCTTGGAGGATTTGTAACCTTCTCTCTCTAGAATTTCAAAATCGAAAGTTTCAATATTCACATATTTTTCAACGAATTAAATAATTACTAGATTTGTATCAAGTTCTCTGTCATCCTGACACTGTAGACTATTCGCTGTCCTCGATTAACGTTTCAAACTCGATTTTCACGTCCTTCCTAATTGCGAAGAACTGGAAATACTTGGAGAATGCTTACTCTCGTAAATTCGTGGATCGCGGTAAGGGTTGCGCGACCCAATAATCCAATTAGGGTCCCACTTAAAGAGTGGTTGCTTTGAAACGCGGCCCGTATCACTCAAATCAGAGAATTGAATTTTCCTTCTCTCTTTTACCGTCCGATATTTCGTTAGGTGTATTGACTCGCGAAAACGATTGACAAGTGGCCACCCTAGAAAGTTAATTGAACTCGTTAGAGCGCAACTTCGTATCTCGTCATTTGGCAAGCAATATTTGATTTGCAAATATATACCGTCAACAATATCGTGCCCCCCAGTGTTCGTTGCCGCTCTGATTAAAACGAAAATAAGAACGGTAAAAAAAATACAATTTAGAGAAAATTTCATACACAACGGCGCAATAAAAATAAATAACTTTGCGAAACGTTTGCGTATCATGTATAAATTGCGTAATAAATTTTTGAAATATTTCCATTTACCATTTTTTTCGGCGAAAAAAATTTGTTCCGCATGTTAGTTACATTAAACATACATTTATATTTTCGGACTGCTCATCACCGCGACATATACATATTACTTTTCGGTCTATTAATACGACTGCAATATAATGGGCATCGTAAAATCATTTTATTTACAATGTGCTTGATCATAAACATGCATCGTGGCATGCGAAACAAATAAACAAACGTGTATTATCAAAGGAGTATGTTTTCGCAAAAAAAAAAATAACTTTCCGTTTGTTACGCATACACGAGATTAAAATTGATTAATTTCCGGAACGTGAGAGTGTAATTGTTATTATTGCTGGTTGTTATCATTTACGAAATGGCCTGTCATTGATAATAACTCTCAATAATAATCAGTTGCCATCGATAAAAATGAACAGCAGCAATTACGTTAAGTTTACATTTCGCGTAAAACTTGTAACCGTGTTATTCGACGCATGTTCGAATATTAAATTACACAGCGGTTTTCTCAGTAAAAAATTCATTAGCCGAATATTTTTCGATAACTAAAGCCGATCGATATTATTTTCCAAGTTATTTTTTTACTGCAGATATTAATTGAATTATGGGAAAAATTAAGCGATTGTTAAAATGTTGAAATTGCAAATAGAAATGAAATTCTAGATTTAATTTGAAAAAATATTAAGTTTCATTTCTATTTATTTTTATTCCCTTGGGAATATTTGTAATATTAATCTTTTGATTTTCTTTCGTCTGTACAGATGTTCCCCGAGGTTTCTCCGCAAAACACGAGAAACGTTACAGAAGGAGCATCAGGAGAAGCTAAACAAGCAACAGCAAGAAGAGAAGCAACGTATAATAGAGGAGGCGCTGAAGGAGAAGAAAGATGATCCGATTTATGACGAGAGTCCGGCGCTGGTTGTGCGTCCTGGGAAAAAGTCGAAACTGCCGAAGATCTCGGTGGCGATCGACGCCACTCCAGCGACTAGAACAGAGTCCGTCCTGAATCAAGTGCCGATCGAGTTAACGAGAAGTATCGAGGTGTCAAAGGAATACGAGCCGAGCGCGAGGGAATACGATCAGCTGATGACACCCGAGGTGATTGTCATCGAGCATCATCATTCCAGAAGCGATCCCCTGCCGATGGAGAACGTCCTGAAGACGACGATGCCGAATTTCTCCACTCCCAGGATCTACGAATCCGACACGGAAAGCGCGAATAGCCTGTACGCCAAGATTAACCCCAAGCTGAAGTCTCGTCTGCCTCGCCCCGGCCCAACAAACGTCGAGACGCCAGTGTCCGATCAATTAAAGTACGAGAATCCTCCCGAGGAGATCTACCTAAAGACCGGACCGATCTTGACGACCTTCGGCGCAGGCGACGTGAACGTCACGTGTCGGGAACCGATCATGGAGCGAGAATGCATCAGTCCCGAGGAAGCTCTGCAGACGATCAAACGCCGAAACTATCCCAAGGTGCTGCCGGACATCGAGAAGAGGCGATCACTCCCGGCACCGAACAGCCTCTTCGTGCCTAAACAGCACGCGAATTCGTTGAAGGACTACAAGAATGGAAATCGAATGAACTTATCTTCGAGTCAACCCCCATTGCCACCTCCCAGGATGTTCGGGCCGTCCAAGAGCCTCGAGAAGAGCGCGTTCTTCATCGAGGAGAACGAGAACCAGAGCGAGAGCGAGCCGATCACGACGAACCTGCACGTGGGTCCCCTGCTGAGAAGACAGGATTCCACCAGGAATAACTCCGACCCCAACATAATAGATTCTCTGGAGGAAAGAAGCGTCCAGCCTGGCGGAAGCGTGGATACCATTTACGCCAACCCGAAGTGCCCGCTTCACGGGGGCCAATATCGCTTCCCGCCGACCTCGCACAGCGTCGACGAGGATATCGGGAAATCCGCCGCTCTCCTAGAAGCGGGCAATCCAAATTGGTACAAACCAAGCGAGTCCCCGATCGTAATGACGTCGACATCCGAACCGCAGATCGTGGTCGCCAGGTACGAGAGAGACGCAGCGGTGGAACCCAAGATCGTGATAACGCCAAGAGTGGTTAATCCATGCCAAGCCAATCAATACCCACCCACCCCGGCATCGGAGGACAACAAGATCGAGCACGAACTTAGCACGAACGTTTCCCACGATCCATCGCGAGGATCCTCGGAGAGGCTGGACGAGAGGAGAGAGCCGCGGATAATCATCACGCCGCGGGAGCCGAAGAACAGCGGTCTGAAGCAGCCCAAGATCATCATAAAGCCGACGGCGAGTCTGCCGAGGGGCCGGGATCAGAGGAATATACCGAAGGTGTCAGCCATACCATCCCCGGAACAGCAGAACTGCCAGAACAGCGAGAGAGACAGGGCGCTGGAGCAGAGGGAGAAGCCGTCCCTGAGGGAGAAACCGAAGGTTACGAGGATACCGTCGTTCTCGCGCAGGCGGGAGGAGGCGGGGGGGATCGAAAAGCCGCCGTTCCTGGAGACAGCGACCGGTAAAATCGCGAACGCGACGCCATCGACGTCCGACGCCAGGTCGTGCATACCGACGCCTACGCCGACGGCGACGACGCCGATGATGCCGAGAAGCGAGAAGACACCCAGCACGGACTCGTCGTCCGCCAGCAACGGGAATTCCAGCAACTCCAACACGGGGACGATCAAACGCAAGCCGGCGAGCAAGAAATAATTGACCCTCGCCGACGCGGATTCGGATATTCCGATTCCAAACCGATGCAATTACAGCTCCCGACCTTTTTCTGGTCATAGAGAGAGAGAGAGAGAGAAAATATTTGCAACATGTTAAATTTTTTACATAAGTCTTTACTCATTTGTCGTACCATAAGCTTATAAAAAACAATGGAACAACTATACTTTCCTTATACAAGATTAGCATTATTTATTAATAACTTCAGAGCGCGATAGACTTATATGTATTTACTTGATATTTATGTGCATCTTTTTTTATTATCGTTATTAATATTCTATTATTTTTCTACGACTAATTAAAATACTCAACGGATACAGATCTAGTTGTATATCATGTAAATATTAATACCGTTGATGTTTAAGGCGATAATATCATTAAGCTTTAAGTCCGCGAAGTGAATCATATTAAAGTTTACAAGACCGCTCCAATTGCAAATGATTACACAGGCCAGCGAGGTTTTTTTTTTTAAGATGTAATAGTGATTTCCGACGTAATTTTGTGCGCTGAATCCGAATCTGGCCGCCGAATTTGCGTTGCACGTCACGTTTTTGAGTAATTTGTAATTGAATGGCTCAAAAATCGCTATTTTGGCCAATTTCATGAATTTATTGCAAGGAAACCAAATTTTTTGAAATATTTCTGCCAATGGCATCGTATAATACTCACTTTTGCCTTTTAAATCCACTTTCGATTACCGCCGCACGATTTTTCTTCGCTGAGATATGTATGACGTTGTAAGAAAATTTACGTTAAAGAAAATTTATATAGACATCAATATGGTAGATCCATGATGTTGAAAGTTGAAAAGACCGACATATATCAGGTTCGGTTGTCCAAAAAAGTATTGTAAAGAAATATCTAATACAGTTGTTACACATTTTGATAAATTTTTCTAAATTTTATGCCTTTTTATTGTGATTCTATTCGCCATATTGGATGCGCCATTTTTAATTTCAAAAGGTGACAGAAGATTTAAAAATGTATATTTTTATCCTAATTTTGATTCGTAGTGAAATAAAGTGGTGACACGGTTGATTTAGAATGGCTCATTAGATCCCTATGAATGACCAGTCTTATGACTTGTATATCTGAACGAAAAAAATCGTGCGGCGGTAATCGAAAGTGGATTCGAAAGATGAAGGTGAGTACTATACGATGCCATTGACAGAAATATTTCAAAAAAATTGGTTTACTCACAATAAATTCATGAAATTGGCCAAAATAGCGATTTTTGGGCTATTCAACTATAAATAACTCAAAAACCTGACGTGCTACGCGAATTCGACGGCCAGATTTGGATTCAGCGCACAAAATTACTTCAAAAATCATTATTGCATCTTAAAAAGAAATTTTGACCCCCTTTTTCGCAGGCCTGTGTTATTTGAGCGATCAATTTAAATGAAGTTTGCGTATCATCGGTTAGTCATAATCAGCTGATTGTTAATAACTTCGAAAGCGCTCGCGCTTTAACTTTATACGATGAAAATATATGTTTTTTCGTACTTTTCCAGCAGAAAATCCGGAATGAAAGAATAAATTCCACCTCGCGATTTATCATCCCCTTACGCGGACGCCGCGCGGTGTATCCCGCGAACTTTACACGCGTCCCGCAAACTTTGTTATTAAGTGAAGCAGGCTCTATAAGTCGCGGGGATGCAACGGCCGTGAAACGGCAGGGCGAATCGGGACAAAGTGGTTGGCGAATTCTCACTTATATTACCGGCGGGATCGAATTGATTTTCAAAGTTCGCCAAGTAATGGGATTCTCTTCGTCTCCGACCGTCGCCACGTCGAGAGGAAAACGCCATTTTCGCACGAACCCTTCCCCCCCCCCTCCCCTCCCGCTCCCCTGTCTCTATCCCCCCCCCTCCCCCCCCATCCTCCCTCCGTCCCGCCCCACACTCCCGATCCATTCTCGATCGCCGATTTCCGAATCGAGCCAGGTTATAGCCCAGCGATCATCGTTGAATGGAGAAAAATGAGAGAAAAAAAAAAAAAAAAAAAAAAAAAAAAAAAAAAAAAAAAAAAAAAAAAAACATGAACGAATCGAGATGGACGACAAAGTGACCACCTTTCGGGAAAAGTCGACGTTTGATTGAGAAATTTCCTGGATCGAGTTATTCGTCGAATGCATCCGAGTTCCGCGTTGTCATCAGTTTGCGAGCCCGAACTGCAAGACACGTGCAATCTCTGACACGCGATAACTCGGTCATATCCGCGGGAGCTGGAGTATGCATCTCTAAGTTGGCGTTTAGATGCCGGTGTTGTCTCTCTGTCTTATGCGACAGCGTGTAACCAGTAATCATCCACCGCGCACGAGACCTCCAGGTCGCCGTGACAGGTGCGTGACACCGCGTGACCCATTGTCGGAATGATATACTATCAGAAGTAACGGGAGGGAACAAAAGCCGTCTTCCAGAGACGTCGCCGGAATCGAGTTGAGATTCCTGTAGAATAATAATGAAGTAGAGCAAGGATCTCTTTCAGGAATCTCCGTGTCATCTAAAATAGAAATTTAACATTTTCGTCAGAAATTATCAACAATATAGAGAATACTTATTTAATAAAAATCACAAATCGAGCATAATCCAGTAAACACAAAGTAATAGTGATATAACATTAATGTTATTATATAATTTCCTATTCAATAATGTAACTGTAATGTAACATGCTTTTTATATAACAGTATTATTGTTGATTGGAAAATTATAACATTAATGTTATATTAATGTTATATTAATATTATATTAATGTTATATGAAGGATGTTTTGTATGTACAATCCCAGCAAAAAGTAGCTGAAAATCAATATTGACGAATATATCCCACTTGGTGTATTTTGAGTAAGAAATTGTGTGGAATATTACAATTTGATCTACAGTACAGAGATGTATTTTTTAATATTTATTGCATTTTTACTGAAATATTCAGAATTTTGTTAATCGAAATGATTAACTTTTGGCAGAGAATTTTGCCTTGTGACAGATAGATGGTTAACTTCATTGAATTATATTTAATATCTTTTTAACCAGTTAGTACTTGTATAATATTATTTGACCAAATATTTCCTCTGTCTAAACTTTTGCAAATTTTAAACAAATTCTGAATATTATTTCTATATGTTTTTGTCATTTGAATCGACGTGGTTATACGTTTCCCCATAAGAACACATGTAAATTCGGTGCAAATTAAAATCCTATCTTGTAAACGCTTTAGTGAATCGATTTAAAAATTGTACTCAAGATTCTAAACATATGTAAAGACATTCTGTATAATTTTCATTAAATTCTTAATATTTTGAAAACAGGTACAAAACATCCTTAATGTTACATTAATATTATATTAATGTTACATTAAGGATGTTTTGTATGTACAATCCCAGCAAAAAGTAGCTGAAAATCAATATTGACGAATATATCCACTTTTGGTGTATTTTGAGTAAGAAATTGTGTGGAATATTACAATTTCATCTACAGTACAGAGATGTATTTTTTAATATTTATTGCATTTTTACTGAAATATTCAGAATTTTGTTAATCGAAATGATTAACTTTTGGCAGAGAATTTTGCCTTGTGACAGATACATGGTTAACTTCATTGAATTATATTTAATATCTTTTTAACCAGTAAGTACTTGTATAATATTATTTAACCAAATATTTCCTCTGTCTGAACTTTTGCAAATTTTAAACAAATTCTGAATATTATTTCCATGTGTTTTTGTCATTTGAATCGACGTGGTTATACGTTTCCCCATTAGAACACATGTAAATTCGGTGCAAATTAAAATCCTATCTTGTAAACGCTTTAGTGAATCGATTTAAAAATTGTACTGAAGATTCTAAACATATGTAAGGACATTCTGTACAATTTTCATTAAATTTTCAATATTTTGAAAACAGGTACAAAACATCCTTAATGTTACATTAATGTTATATTACCGTTATATTACTGTTACTTTGTGCTTACTGGGTAAGGAAAGTCTGCAACAAATATGATATTTAGAAAAAATAATCATCAAGAAATCTTACTCGATGAAAAAAAATTCCCGGTACATTTAATTATCTTATCTTCGAGCTTAACAATCTGCGTTTTAAATGGAAACAAACGCGCGGCAAAATTGAGATATATGGGTCTAAAAATAATGAGTGAGCGATAAATTAGATTTGAAATTGGGGGGTAAATCGCAGTGGTTTTAGCTTTCACGCACAAGTTTGCGCCGACGTCGATGAGCGGGATAATTTCCATATGATTATCTGCGGCATGCGCGTCTAATTATCGCACGATAATCAGCGATTAAGCACGAACCCGCGCGGCAACCTCATTATTATGCCCTGGGCGGCGCGTCGGAGGCTGCACGGATACATAATTTCGTCTTCTCCGTCTGAACCAATTAATAAATTTGCACCGGCTGCCTGCCCGCCGGGACAACGTCGGCCCGTCCATTTCCACGGGCGGCCATTGTCTACGAGACAATGCCGGCTACTTGGCAGTTAGAATACATTGTACTATCCGAGAGGGGTAGAACTGCTGAACGCCATGTCAGATTAATTAGATTTCGAAACGAGTACACGAGGTATCCCCCAAGTAACCGCCTCCCTTTAATTAGAATACGGGGATAATTGGAAATAATTGCATCTCGATAGGCTTTCGATGATTGATGAAGGTTATTCCGAAAGTGCATCATGTCTTGATTGATTTCAATTAATACGGTACTTTTTTTTTTTTAGAGGAGATCCTATTTTGGCTGAAGCGCCACGGTGTTCTTTTCAAATACAATTCGTGTTAGTTGTACACCCGCGATGTTAATCAATGGCATGGCGTGTGATTAAAGAAGGGAGTATCCCGCATGTCTTTGGAAACGATCCCTCTCTTTCGAATTCAATCTGTGTGAAGGAAATAAACGTGCAACAGTTCGTTCGAAGACTGCAACTACGTTCTTCAAGCTGTGCAAGTCCTCGTTGACGAGATTTGGTAATCTCCGGATTGAATCCGAGGACTTTAACTTTGTGAGTCTTAGCATTAGTCGAAGAACAATATCTATACAATTTAAGAAAATCGAAAAAAGTCCGTTTCCTGGAAAATTCACGCAAGAGGACTTAAACTTGAAATAGATAAAAATTTTACAGTAAAAAGAGATTCTAACTTTCGGATAGATTTAAGCTTGGATAGAGATCTCAAGGTCAACATTTAAAGATCCAAAGAAAGTGCTTGTAAAATTCTTGTTTGAATCAAGCAAAAAACAATTAAAAAAATATATATTATATTAATTAATGTATAATATATTTTATTAATATATTTAATATATTATATAATATATTTAATTAATATATTTCTCTTCTATTAACCTTCAAATTTTAAAGTTATAAAAGTATGTTTTAGATCAATTTTAAATACACTTTAATCAAACATGGATTCTTTAAATTTTACATCCATGTTAAAGATATAACGCATGTGAATAGAATCTGTTTTAATGTCTAAAAATTAAAATACTAGAGGCAACGCTACGTTTATTAATAAATTGATAGTTTGAAATTCTTTTCGAAAACGCTCGTCAAATATAACAGAGCGGTTGAAAAGGTGACGTAACTAACCGACACGGGTTCAATAATTCTTTATTAAGAAAGTTGCGAGGGATAACTTCATTAATGTTTGTACCTGTTCGACAGACGCTAGGGGCGATCGAAGTTGAAAATTGTCTGTCGTCGTGGCGACACTCGATAGCAACTTGCGGCTCGCCGACCTAAATCCAATAAAAAAGTACACGTGTACCATAATGTCATATCGCGATTTCTGAAATTCCTTTAAAACAACTAAAACTTACCAAATTTATATAACTACGTTTCAAATTCTTGACATTTATATTTATATTCGAACTTTATATTTTCTCCAAATTCTTAACATTTTATTTTTTTTCAAAATTCTTAACATCTATATTTATATTTGGAATTTATTTTACGTAATTTTAATACTTATTTTAATACTATTTGAAATACTCGATATTTATATTTTTGAATTAAATATTTTATATAATTTTAATATTTAGATTTGAATTTTTTTTCTTATTCTTTTACAACTCTGTTCAACTAATGTTTCTAATTCTTTAAATTATTCTGTCCATAAGCGATCCGACATTTTGAGTCTTTCTTATTTTTCCCCAGCAAACGCCAAGTAACATTTATATAATTGTTAGTTGTAGTTTTTCACAACAATATAACTATAACATAACAGTTATATAACTATTATTTGCTGGATCAAATTCAATGCAATTATCTAAGTAATTTTCATATTTGTCGAAATAACATTTACATATAATGAAGAACGGGGTGAAATAAACTCACCCCAAACGAAGCCTTTCTTTGAACGCCCGCTGATTCGCAGCGGCCAGTCTTTGTGGATCTTCATTTCCATCCGCGAAGTAAATCGAATCTTCTCGTCTCTGCTTCTTTTCACTCGATTTTCACTTTGGCAGAAGTGGGAAAGGCAGCGCGAGAAGAGTGCAATTCGGCATTGCTGCTTGTTGCGAGACACGAATGCGATTCTGCTTCTGCGTTCGCAGCTCGTTAGAGCGAAAATCTTTCGACATCGGTCGCTGCGAATTATTCGACGATCCTTTACAGTATGCTTTGATGGCGACGTGTGACGATAAAGTTGATTGCTCGACTGCTCAACGTGTAAATTGTACATTAGCATTCTCGATTTTCGTGTGCACATCGTTCTCTAATTTCTCAAAAGGGAGACAGAGATTTTCGAGGTACGCACGCGCAATCAATATCCATTATTACGCCCGCTAATCAAAATCGTATAATAGGGAAAATGTAAAAGTTAAAGATAGAGAAAGAAATAAGTAATAACGCTCTAAAATGAATTTATTATAATAGATTTTGTACAATGAAAGTGTTAGATCCTTAAGGATATTTTGTACCTTGTACAGAATGTCCTTACATACGTTTAAAATCTTCAGTACAATTTTTAAATCGATTCACTAAAGCGTTCACAAGTTATAAGGATTTTTATTTGCACCGAATTAACATGTGTTCTTATGGGAAACATATAACCATATCGATTCAAATGATAAAAACACATGGAAATAATATTCAGAATTTGTTTAAAATTTGCAAAAGTTTAGATACAGAGGAAATATTTAGTCAAATAATATTATACAAGTACTAACTAGTTAAAAAGATATTAAATATAATTCAATGAAGTTAGCCATGTATCTGTCATAAGGCGAAATTTTCTGCCAAAAGTTAATTATTTCGATTAACAAAATTCGGAATATTTCAGTATGAACGCAATAAATATTAAAAAATACATCTCTGTATTGTAGCGAAGATCAAATTGTAATATTTCACACAATTTCTTACTCAAAACACACCACAAGTGGATATATTCGTCAATATTGATTTTCAGCTACTTTTGCTGGGATTGTGCATACAAAACCTATTTTCAAAATATTGAAAATTTAATGAAAATTGTACAGAATGTCCTTACATATGTTTAGAATCTTCAGTACAATTTTTAAATCGATTCACTAAAGCGTTCACAAGTTATAAGGATTTTTATTTGCACCGAATTAACATGTGTTCTTATGGGAAACATATAACCATATCGATTCAAATGACAAAAACACATGGAAATAATATTCAAAATTTGTTTAAAATTTGCAAAAGTTAGATACAGAGGAAATATTTAGTCAAATAATATTATACAAGTACTAACTGGTTAAAAAGATATTAAATATAATTCAATGAAGTTAGCCATGTATCTGTCATGAGGCGAAATTTTCTGCCAAAAGTTAATCATTTCGATTAACAAAATTCGGAGTATTTCAGTATGAACGCAATAAATATTAAAAAATACATCTCTGTACTGTAGCGAAGATCAAATTGTAATATTTCACACAATTTCTTACTCAAAACACACCACAAGTGGATATATTCGTCAATATTGATTTTCAGCTACTTTTGCTGGGATTGTACATACAAAACCTATTTTCAAAATATTGAAAATTTAATGAAAATTGTACAGAATGTCCTTACATATGTTTAGAATCTTCAGTACAATTTTTAAATCGATTCACTAAAGCGTTCACAAGTTATAAGGATTTTTATTTGCACCGAATTAACATGTGTTCTTATGGGAAACATATAACCATATCGATTCAAATGACAAAAACACATGGAAATAATATTCAAAATTTGTTTAAAATTTGCAAAAGTTAGATACAGAGGAAATATTTAGTCAAATAATATTATACAAGTACTAACTGGTTAAAAAGATATTAAATATAATTCAATGAAGTTAGCCATGTATCTGTCATAAGGCGAAATTCTCTGCCAAAAGTTAATTATTTCGATTAACAAAATTCGGAATATTTCAGTATGAACGCAATAAATATTAAAAAATACATCTCTGTACTGTAGCGAAGATCAAATTGTAATATTTCACACAATTTCTTACTCAAAACACACCACAAGTGGATATATTCGTCAATATTGATTTTCAGCTACTTTTTGCTGGGATTGTACGTACAAAACATCTTTAAGTCGCAAATTTAGTTGCTATTAATCCGATTACGAGTCTTCGCGCGCGATCTTTGAAGACTCTTGAAGAACTTCGTATTGGAACATCTTTGAAGTTTAGCTTAGTATCCTTTCGCAAAACCGAGAACACCGTCCTCGTTTAAACTATTGAGGGAGGATCATTTACAGTAGGCTTCGTAGACTCGCCCATTATTCACAGCGATCCGATTACGCGGGCTTTGGAGTTTCTCGCGGCACACTTCCTGAATGTTCTTATTAAGAACATCGACCGAGCTCTACGGTTTCCGGTTAACCGCCCTCTTCTGGTACGTCTTCAACGTCGCCGTCGAAGGGCGGAATTGAATTTCGTCCTCGCGGCTGAAACCGGCCCCGGATGAGAAGCTGTCACCCCTTCTGGTTGACAAAGAGCACGGCACGGTCCAGCGAAAGAGAACGTTTTCTTTCATGCACTTTAGACATCAGCGACGTCTGCATCCTGTCTTCAGAATGCCCAACAGGACGATTCATCTTCCTGGATTAGAGCGAGTTGAATGCGTCTGAAATGGATTTGGTCCTCAGAGCTCGAGGTTTTTTTTTTTTGAGATCCTTGAATCCTTTGAAATCCCTTTTGACTCTTTCAAGTATTCTCCCGGTTTCGCGATAATCGAGTTTTTGGATCAACTTTGGGGGATAATTTCATTTGAAATTAGATTCTTAACTTGTCCCAAATTCTCTTAATTTGTCCTAAAGACTCGTTATTCTCCCTTCAGTTTTAGGATTTCGAGATTAATTTATTACAAACGAATTTTAAATCAGTGCGAAAAGTAGGATGCGATACCTAAAAAGTCTCCGTCGTCTCTTTCGTGGATCTTATCGTGGAATAAATTTCATTCACGCGCGAAAGAACTCAAGGACTCGGCCGTTAACAAAATTAGTAGTCCCGCCGGGAAACTTTTTCACTGAATCCTACGTACGTTGAAAAAGTTCCGAACACTCCCGCATCCTGCCGGAGCAGGACGGAATCCTCTGATATATCTCGCCGAATTTCAGCTACACGGGATCACAATAGAGGCCTGAAAAAGGACCAGCGGAGCACGAGTATATCATTCTCAGCTTGCTCCGTTTACTCCGTTTCGGTCCGTTGAATTACGCTGAACGTGTAGAACACTTTGAGCATGATTAATACAAGTGTTAAATCCAAGGAGAGAATATTTCCCTACGTCCCGCATATCCCATGAAAATCTGATAATTTCGACGTCGATGACGTTAACGCAAAGAGATCCTAATCACGGAAAAACGAAAACGGCTTGCGTTTCCCGTCCCCGAAAACGAAATTTATAATTTCCGTTTTTCAATTTCCAATTTTCAGCTCTTGACAATAATTACATCACGCGAATTTGATCGCCTCTTCGTTAATTCAACACTGGAAAATTCGATTTATTGATGTCACTCCGCTCTCCGCTGCTCTGATATCAAATTTTATGTTATAAAAGTTACGCGATGATTTTATCTTTCGTACATATATTCAATTATTATTTATTTGAGAGAGACAATTTTTTTTTTATATATTATTTTTTATATTCGCCAGATTCCGGTTTGTACTATTGATTTTTTTTATCATGTATTAAAGAAGATTAATTTAAAATAATTATTTTCACTAAATTTATGAGATAATAGATATTTAATGTAAATTAATAGATTAAATAAAATTATGGATTTTTTAGGATTCCCGATTTCTCTTTTCAAAATCGATAAGATTCTCAAACAATTTTAAATATCTGTAGGCTTGTATGAAATCTAACCTGTCAAATAAATTTAAGGCGGAAATAAAATGCAAGACATTTTTAAATTTTAAAAATGTCTTGCATTTTACTTCTCCTTAATTTATTTACGTTTCACTTGTTATCGTTTTAAAATTTATTTTAATTTTATTATTTCGTTCTTTGCTATTTTCTCTTGTTTTTCGTTGACGTTTTTTTTTCAATGTCAAGTAACGAATATCGAGTCGTGCACAGCGCGTCAACCACAACATTGCAGACATCCCAAATTACAGTGTCAATGGTCGTGAATAACATTGTCCGTTGCAGGTGCAACTGAGCCTCCACGTGTCAAAAAAGTTTTTTTTTATCACCGACCGTTCGCACCTCGTTTAATCCGGTGCAATAAAAATATTATGTCTCTCGTGGGATTTCAGAAGTTTCGAGATGCTGAAAGAAAAGATTGAGAAAGAGAGAGAAAACAATTTCCAGGGAGAAAAACTCATTTCAAAAAAATTATTTATCTTAAACTTCAGGGAGCCTCGATTCAAAAATTGTTGATTTTCGAGAAAATAAATATCTAGTATGCGATTAAAAATATCCAAAATTCCTTTCTATCCCATTTCAAATTAGATTTTACCATAACAATGTAGTTTACATGAAATGGGAATTATTTTTTAAGGTAAAGTAATTTTAAGAGGACATTAAATGAACAGCACATTTTTGTTTGTACGCGATAATAGAAAACAAATGTTGCGACCTCAGAAGACCTCTTCCGCTTGAGGAAGCCATTCACGCATGAGATTAATTAGACTCAAGATCTCAGAAGCCGGAAGACCCGACAAGGCAATCGAGCAACCCAATTAACGGTCCTCGATGCATAACTCGAAAGCTCTCGAAGCTCCTGTTGAAGCGACGTCAGTTTATTCGGCACGTTTCGGACTCGCATGTCCTTCGAAAGGATATCGATCTATCATCGGTTGCCGCCTCGCGATATAAGGAGCGATACAAACGTTCCTTAACAAGTCCCTAGACGATCCTAAAGTCACCAGCAAAAGGGTCCGTCTGTTGGCAAAACTGAATCGATAGCCGGCTATCCCTTTCTTCCCGCGTCCCCACGAGTCTGCGCGTCACGTTTCGACGATGTTCGAGCTTTTCAGACATTCCAGCTTGCAAGGCCGGGTTACGCTTGATGACGCTCCGATTTTCCGGCCAGAGGATTCCTCTTGATTGCCTCCACAATGGGTTTATAAAATCATCAGTTTCACGTGTCATCAGTTGAGTCTTTTTCACGGGTACTTTTACAAAATAGATTACGTAGATGATTAGATTACACTATCAGTGATTACAAATCCTTAGCGTCACTCGATTATTTCAAGATCCCATATTATATGTATTCCAAGATACCATTGATGCAAAATAGATTCAGGAGCTTTCGGGAGACCAAATATCGTTACCGTTAAAAGCAGTTTAAGGAGTCGCGAAGTGCCATGCTTGCGGGTCGTTCTCGAGAGGGTGGCTGGCGCGTTTCGCAGATCCCCTCGTGTTCGGTAATCGCGGGCCGGGACGCTTGATGACGCTCCGATCCGGGCGAGATTCCTTTGATTTCACATTTTTTCCGTACTGTCATCAGTTGATCTTTTCACGGTACTTTTACAAAATAGATTACGTAGATGATTAGATTACACTATCAGTGATTACAAATCCTTAGCGTCACTCGATTATTTCAAGATCCCATATTATATGTATTCCAAGATACCATTGATGCAAAATAGGTTCAGGAGCTTTCGGGAGACTCAAATATCGTTACTCGTCTACAAAGGCGAGTTTAAGCGAGTCGGGGCGAAGTGCCATGCTTGCGGGTCGTTCTCGAGAGGGTGGCTGGCGCGTTTCGCAGCATCCCCTAAGTGTAATCCGCGGAATCGACCGTGGCGCGCTCGGCAGACGAGAATGGAGGCTCTGGCGTCGCGTTGCGCGAGAGCTTGCGGAGCTTTCCATTCCGGTACCGTAGTCCGTCTCGCGAGCCTCGCGGCGACGTTACACGCGTCGCGATAGTGCCGGGTAGTCGAACAGTTCGCGCCGCCCTTTCGTCGTCCGCGTCGGGGGTGGGCGACAGCCAGGTCCTCCTCTCCTCCTGGGGTGTCTCGTCTCCACGTCTCTCGCGTCCGATAATCGCGACGCCGACGTCGCCGTCCGTCATGCGACCGTCAGCGGGCGAGATGCGCGCGGACGCGTCGTCGTCGCCACCAGTTCCGCGAGGCCTGGAGCGTCCCCACGGACTCACTTCCGGTACGAGCGCGGACCGGAACACGTAGATCGCGCTATTCGAACGCCCGGCGTCGAGATGTAATGCAGTGTTGTCGAGGTAGAGGTTCGATCAGCGCGCTGATGGAAGTCGCAGGGACTGTTTGGAGGTCCTAAAATATCCAAAGGATCCTCGGGGTCTTGAAATATCAAAAGATTGTGGACTGAGATCGAGTATAATAATTTGTTTGAATCGCTTAGGGAACCGAGAACTGAAAACAGTAAACAATAGCAACGAAGATTTAAATATAATCCGAGGGTGTTTCTGCCGGCAAGGACCTGTTGTGCGACGAACGAAATGCAATCATATTCATGTACACCGTGATATCGAATCCTCCTGAAATTTAATCGTGAATGGAATAAATTAAATCGTGAGGAGGGTCAAATGTGTTAGGATAAAGGAAGATCCATCGCGTCGTAAATTTGTGCAGTGTGTAGTTCGAAGATTAAATCGAAAAAAAGAAAAGTTTGCGTGTTGATTTAACTCGACTTTCGGCTATATCGTCTCAGTCATTGGAACAAAGTGAAATTGCGTTTGTGTGTGCGTTTAGTGCGGTTATTGTAAAAAGAAAAATGTGCCGAGTTTTCACAGTGCGTAAAGTCCCTTTTGATTTCATCGAGTGGAATCCTCGTCCTTGAACGGTGAGCTTTAATAATGATAATCCTTGTACTAATTTTATCGCCGATAGCTTTCGCACTTTCTCTGTAAAAATGAGAAAATCATTTATTAAGCACACATACGTGCAACGATAGACGGTACGAAGCTTTATGTAGGATTCTTAAATTGAAAATTTATTTTTCTATCGAAATTTATATTTCCAGTTTATCGAAATAATTTAGCGTAACGTTAGAAAAGTTTTGTAGCAGCCAATGCGATTCCCAACATCGAAGAAAATTAAAACTTTCATGATATCTACAAGAGGAATAATTACGCTAAAATGTTTATTCGAATTAAAAGATGGAAAAAAAACATTTATTTATTTTACAAACATTATATCGTTAAATTATAAACGTTATTGCGAAAATATAAATGTACCCGCGAACAATCTATACAATCGAAGGAAAATCAATGACGTCACAGCGGATACCGGAATCAACTTACGCGGATACAGTGTCTTTTTAATCTCGAATTTAATTGAAATGATCGAAAACACCGGCTGTGTGTTTACCGAATAACTGGAGCGTTCGGCGAATTAAAATTAACGAGGGAAGATTTCGACACTCCCATATCGAATTCGGGGGGGAGAGCGAGAGGGAGAGCGGGGAGGGATCGGGGGAGGGTGTTAAACGGAACCTCATCGTTCCGATCTTCCACATCGCGCGGAAACATGGCGGACGTTTTCGCTCAACAGTGAAATTCCTGTTTTTCCAACGGTAACCCGCCGCGGGAGGTTTCCGCGTTTAAATATTCCCCAAGTATGCAAATGCTGTAAATTCGCTGGAAAATATACCCGGTGTGCCGAACATACCCCCACACAGACACACACATAATAAAATATATATATATATATATATATATATTTGTTTGGATCTATCGACTGGTTAGGTATCGCGAAACGCTGCACGCGAAAATGTATTAACCCTGTGGCCCGCCGATAATTTGCATAAATGGTCGGCGGGAATGCGACCGCCATGTCGCGATCTCGTGGCGCGCGTCTGCTCGAAAGCGGATTACAAGTTGCCGACGATTTACGCGCTCATTATGCTTCTGCGAGCTCTCGCGGTTACCGGCGAAGTACACAGCGTGAGAAGTTTCAGGCACACGCTTCTGGAATAAACTCCGAAACGCGATATATCCTTGGCTTCGGCGGTTGCACGAGGCACGTAACGTCGTTCCACCCTTAAGCGCGTGCGGCTTAGCGTATACGCGATCTTTCGCGCATCCAAACATAATTATGTGTTTGGACACCCGCGAGTTGCGGGTTCATTTGGGGAGACGATATAGCAAACGAGGGGAGAATGCATAAGATACCCTTGCGAACGGGAGCCTTGATCGTCGCGGGAAATGGGCGCGTTTCTATGAGCGCGGGAAATGGGCGATATTGTTGGGCGAATCGAATGCGTCTCCGAGGACGACACGCGTCCAATCTCCCTCGCATCCCGTATTTCCTTCCGAAAAATACGAATCCGGGTGTTTGTAACGTATTGGAAAAATAATCCCGACCTGGGCGCGCGACGAGCCGAGGAATGCAAATGCGTTCTATTGATAAATGCAAGCGCGGCTAACAAACACACATACCTGCGCATACGCTCCCGATTCCGATTGAATGAAATTTGTTCCGCTTACGTACGTAAGACGCCTGATTTATCTTGCCCGACAACGAAACGCGGATTACGTGCCTCGCATGTGTACACCCTGTATCCTTTTCGAGAAATATGCGACGAGATTCGACGAGCGGCTTTAGTTCTTCGGGATTAATCGCCGTGAGAGGCAAACACACCTGCTATTCATCGCCGCAAAGTCGTTTATTAATATCCACGGGGATGTACGAGGTATTTAAAAGGGGCGATCCGTGGTAGGTGGCACACATTGAAAAGTACAAAGTTCAATATACGTGCGGGATTAATGAGGAAACTTTATCAAGTTGTAAATCTTGGGATTGTGCTCTGTTTAGACTCTACGGTTTAATCGCATCATATTGTTCTCAATTTTTGTACAATTAAATTTTTATAGTTTCCTTATATTTATAAATAAATTTTTATATTTACACTTTTAGGCTAGATTTTAATTAGAATCGTTGAACGAATTAAATTCAGATCGAAAAATATTTATCATCAATATATTACAAGTTGATTCGAGACACAACGTATACTGTTAAAATCTTGGAGTGGTTGTATTCTGAAATATTTAGATTCTACAATCTAATCGCTAAAGTAACATGTTGCTATAAATTTTTATAATTTCGCTATTTTTAAATAAATTTTTAAATAAATTTTATTTGCATTTTTAGACTGGATATGAATGTAATCGTTAAAGAAATTCAACTCAGATCGAAAAAATATTCATCCTTATAATTCTGCTATATTTTTAAATAAATTTTTAAATAAATTTTATTTACATTTCTAGATATGAATGTAACTAGATATGAATGTAATCGTTAAAGGAATTCAACTCAGATCGAAAAAAATATTTATTCTTGATGTTACAAATAGATTCTCGATAAAAACACTTCACACTATGCTGTAAAAATTTGACGTTTGTTATATTCTGAAATGTTTAAATTCCACAATCTAAATGTTTAAATTGCACACTCGCTAAAGCATCATATTGCTATCAATTTTTCTATGTTTAAATTTTTATAGTTTCGCTGTATTTATATAAATAAACTTATAAATTTATATTTATACTATACTCGTAGACTAGATATGAATTATAATAAATTTATAAATCTATATTTATGCTATACTCTTAAACTAGATACGAATTATAATCATTAAACGAATGAAGCTTAGATCGAAAAAATATTTATTATTATACAGGGTATTTCTTAATAAGAATACGAAAAATTTTAGAAGATTCTGTGTCAAAAATTAAGGGGATTTTTCATATAAACCTATACTCGTACATTCTTCCCTGTAGAATTACTCCTCCAAAAATGGGGGTAAAAATTAGGTTTTTAGATTTTGGTTATAATTTTGTTTTTGTTCCAATTTTTGCAACATTTAATCTAATTTTATTTTTATTTTAAAATTTAACTTCTCGTAATTCGAAAACCATGCTGTTTAGGATCTTGCTGTGCACGATAACGTATTTTATATTTTTTTTTGAAAATTATTAATTTTACGAAAAAAATAAAAGAAATAAAAAAGTTTCTAAATAAATCAAATCTTTTTAATGCATATTTTTAGATGATCATATTCCAGCACTTTAAAAAGTTCTAATAAAAAATTGAATGGGGATTGCTAGTTTCATTCCCTTATAACAATACGGGAGATTGAAAACAATATTAATAAATAACCTTTTTGGTAAAAAATATCCATCTAATTTCATTACTTTAACTCGTTACAAATTTGAGAAAGAAATAAGAACCTAATTTCTACCCCTATTTTTGGAGGAGTGTAACTTCACAGAGAAGGATGTGATCATGTTCTAAAACTTTTTGCACTTATTAAGAAACACCCTATAAATTACTTAAGCTGATTTTCGATAAATTGGAAATATTACGTATGCGAAATAGAATCTTACTACTTTAATTTTCCAACTCCCATGCTCAGACTTATTTCCACGCGTCTTAAGATTAATTCAAATGGTTAGAAACTTATTTCGTGCTGCAAATAGCCTCGGGGGTAATAAGTCGTGCGCCAGTCGCGTAATAAGTCTTCGGGTATGTGATATTCGAAATTGAGAGGCTGATTCACGCCGCGTTTAGTGAATAGCGCGTTCGCTCGGTGACGAGATGAAAGCCGCAAGTTTTGATGAAACGCATTCTGTTCGCTGCAGTGACTATGTAAGAAGGCTAGCGTGCGTAAGTAAGTGGGTAACGTGTGCTGGTTAGGCGTGCACGAAGATACGAAGAAGCGAGGGGGATCGGAATGAGAGAGAGAGAGAGAGAGAGAGAGAGAGAGAGAGGCAGAGAATTCATCTCTCCCTTCGAATTCTTCTTCCTCTCCACCCTCTCCCTTCCTCTTTCTCTCTCTCTTTACTTCGACTTCATCTCGAGAGTTGTCCCCGTTTCGCGCCATAATCAGAGTTCAGCCAACTTTGCTCTTTCTTCGCTTCTGCCGCGGTCCAACTAGACGTATTACTCTTTCTCTCCCTCACTTTCGAGAACTGAAGTTTCTTTCCGGCGTGAATAGAATCCTGCCGGTTCAAAAATCAAAGGTTCGAGATCCTAAAATTGAAATATAAGGGCTTTTTGTTGGGAATGTAAGGATCGGGAGAGCACTTGAGTTCGCGCAAGTTTGCGACGATTCGATAAAGGACTTCGAAAAAGAATCGTTGTAATTTAGATTCCCCGGGATAAAAAGTGTGTACCTCGAAATGTAAAATTATTCGATATTCGCATTGTACTTGAAAATTGCTCGTAAATTTTAAGCGCGAATTTTGCCGACACGTCAGGTCTTTTAATTTCCGTTTTCGGGTAATAATGTATGAATCTTAAGCGTTTGGAAGATTTTTTAGAGAAACAAATTATACTTTTAAAGCTCCACGTGCTTTCTTCCAATTTCCCTTTACACATTTTTAGATGTTGGACTTGAAATCCCTTCGAGGTTCAACGTAATTTGACTTTTTAGATCCTAGATTCTTCCGACATTAATAGAATCTTTCCGCAATCTTAAGTCTTTCCTTTCTAACTAAAGGCAAAGTTAACTCTTAAATTCTAGAATCTTTAAATTTTGCACTATTAAATTTTCCTTAAAGTCTCCTTCAGAGTTTTTATATTCTAATATTTTCTTATGTATTTCGATTCTTGCATTCCTGTTTTTAATAATCGTATCCGTCAAATTACGCAATCCTAAAGTCGCATACATTCTAAAATCCCTTTGACATAACGTGTTTTATCTTTTATTACATTCTTATTTCCTTGCATTTCGTTACTTTTATCTCAGCAATAAAATCTCAAAGCTTAGGGTGTAATTTCCAATGGCATTCGCGTAAAGAAACATCAACTGGGGATCCATTTCGGGGATTATTTCGCGTTTGACGGATCATGCGCGAAATCGCGCACGCAAATGTGGGCGCAGATTGAAATAATCTTTCGCTTATCGATCGAATAATTGCACCCTCGCACGTTCGGGAACGAGCCGGGCGTTTATTAACACGGCTTTAGTCGCGATCTATTAATTGGACGACAGGGGTTGATTACCGTCCGCCGTGTTTCGCGGATCGGGCGAGAATTGCGAGCGGACGCGCAATGGAAACCGGCCAAATGTAACGCTATGACGCGCCCAGCGGGGACGGGGGGGGGGTTCCTTGCCCCCTCGCGGGGGCGTGAAAAATGTCTCACTTTACACCGTAGTTTCAGTATCGCCATTTAAGTAACATATCGCGGAAACTTTGCCCGGCCCCGACTCGGGCGAGTCGAGTTTCGGTAGGGACGGGATCGATAATCCGTTACGGCACATTTTATTTCGATGTCCGCGCGCGCCACATATTTTAGAAACTATCAGGCGGCCGAGAAACTTGCTATTATTAGCAAAAAATCCTCGGTTTTTTGGCGATATTTTTAAGCTCGAATTTTTTCCGACATCGCCCAAAAATGATTGCATGTTAAAAGAGTTAAAAAAGGAGTACTGAACTCGCGTTAGTGGAGATTGAGCCTAAAAATGCAGATGAAAGTTTGCGATATCTTTGAACGTGCGCGTTTCAGGATGTTTTGCATGTACAATCCCAGCAAAAGTAGCTGAAAATCAATATTGACGAATATATTCACTTTTGGAGTATTTTGAGTAAGAAATTGTGTGGAATATTACAGTTTGATCTACAGTGCAGAGATGTATTTTTTAATATTTATTGCGTTTCTACTGAAATATTCCGAATTTTGTTAATCGAAATGATTAACTTTTGGCAGAGAATTTCGCCTTGTGACAGATACATGGCTAACTTCATTGAATTATATTTAATATCTTTCAACCAGTTAGTACTTGTATAATATTATTTGATTAAATATTTCCTCTGTATCTAAACTTTTGCAAATTTTAAACAAATTCTGAATATTATTTCTATGTGTTTTTGTCATTTGAATTGACATGGTTATACGTTTCCTGTAAGAACATATGTTAATTCGGTGCGAATTAAAATCCTTATAACTTGTGCTTAGTGAATCGATTTAATAATTGTATTGAAGATTCTAAATATATGTAAGGACATTCTATACAATTTTCATTAAATTTTCAATATTTTGAAAATAGATAAAAAACATCCTTAATGTTACATTAATTATATTAATGTTCCATTAAAGATATTTTGTATATACAATCCCAGCAAAAGGAGCTGAAAATCAATATTAACGAATATATTCACTTTTGGTGTATTTTGAGTAAGAAATTGTGTGGAATAAATTTTTTTATTACAATTTGATCTTAGCTACAGTGCAGAGATGTATTTTTTAATATTTAATTGCGTTTTTACTGAAATATTCCGAATTTTGTTAATCGAAATGATTAACTTTTGGCAGAGAATTTCGCCTTGTGACAGATACATGGCTAACTTCATTGAATTTTATTTAATATCTTTTAACCAGTTAGTACTTGTATAATATTATTTGACTAAATATTTCCTCTGTATCTAAACTTTTGCAAATTTTAAACAAATTCTGAATATTATTTCCATGTGTTTTTGTCATTTGAATTGACGTGGTTATACGTTTCCCATAAAAACACATGTTAATTCGGTGCAAATAAAAATCCTTATAACTTGTGCTTAGTGAATCGATTTAATAATTGTACTGAAGATTCTAAATATATGTAAGGACATTCTATACAATTTTCATTAAATTTTCAATATTTTGAAAATAGGTAAAAAACATCCTTAATGTTACATTAATTATATTAATGTTCCATTAAAGATATTTTGTATGTACAATCCCAGCAAAAGGAGCTGAAAATCAATATTAACGAATATATTCACTTTTGGTGTATTTTGAGTAAGAAATTGTGTGGAATATTACAATTTGATCTTAGCTACAGTGCAGAAATGTATTTTTTAATATTTAATTGCGTTTTTACTGAAATATTCCGAATTTTGTCAATCGAAATGATTAACTTTTGGCAGAGAATTTCGCCTTGTGACAGATAAGTGGTTAACTTCATTGAATTTTATTTAATATCTTTTAACCAGTTAGTACTTGTATAATATTATTTGACTAAATATTTCCTCTGTATCTAAACTTTTGCAAATTTTAAACAAATTCTGAATATTATTTCCATGTGTTTTTGTCATTTGAATTGACGTGGTTATACGTTTCCCATAAAAACACATGTTAATTCGGTGCAAATAAAAATCCTTATAACTTGTGCTTAGTGAATCGATTTAATAATTGTACTGAAGATTCTAAATATATGTAAGGACATTCTATACAATTTTCATTAAATTTTCAATATTTTGAAAATAGGTAAAAAACATCCTTAATGTTACATTAATTATATTAATGTTCCATTAAAGATATTTTGTATGTACAATCCCAGCAAAAGGAGCTGAAAATCAATATTAACGAATATATTCACTTTTGGTATATTTTGAGTAAGAAATTGTGTGGAATATTACAATTTGATTTTAGCTACAGTACAGAGATGTATTTTTTAATATTTAATTGCGTTTTTACTGAAATATTCCGAATTTTGTTAATCGAAATGATTAACTTTTGGCAGAGAATTTCGCCTTGTGACAGATACATGGCTAACTTCATTGAATTATATTTAATATCTTTTAATCAGTTAGTACTTGTATAATATTATTTGACTAAATATTTCCTCTGTATCTAAACTTTTGCAAATTTTAAACAAATTCTGAATATTATTTCCATGTGTTTTTGTCATTTGAATTGACGTGGTTATACGTTTCCCATAAAAACACATGTTAATTCGGTGCAAATAAAAATCCTTATAACTTGTGCTTAGTGAATCGATTTAATAATTGTACTTAAGATTCTAAACATATGTAAGGACATTCTGTACAATTTTCACTAAATTCTCAATATTTTGAAAATAGATACAAAACATCCTTAAGTGAGTGAAGCAAATGGAAGGTAAAAGAAAGAAGGCATTAGGGAGAACTCTTCGAGTTGCCTGAAGATGCAGGTATCGCAATCCCAGGATCGCTTCTGCTCCGAAAAAGGCGCAGTCCAATCTTGCTTCTTGTCTCTCGCGATTGAACGGCAGGCGATTATTGTCCGTTGTAATTCGATTCTCACCGTGTTCCAAGCGACAGTTCGATCTTGGTTTACATGGATGACCTAATACCTCGGGATATTAGGATCTTAGGATATTAGGAGATGGATTCGAGAGGGAGGATATCTGGCAATTCATAATGAAAACAATGCAGTAAATTTAATAGCTACGTTCATGAAGGATTTCATCAGTATTTAATAAATCGAATAAAAGCATCAACCCAGCAAACACCAAGTAACATTTATATAATTATTGTTAGTTGTAATTTCCCACTGAACAATATAAACTGTTACATGTTATGTTACATGTTATATAATTGTATGTAACAGTTATATAACATAGAATAACTGTTATTTGGTGTTTGCAATATAGAAATTTTAATGAGAAGAAAGTCGTATTCTCCTTCCTTCTCTTTTACAGCCTCGACACTCGCAGTTATTTATTTCGAATCGAAGCTACATCAAATGTGAACCCCGCTCCGCGGATCTTCGATTCGGCGACCCTCTTTATTTGTTGGGGTCTCCCAAAGAAGGGAGTCCACGTTGATTTATAGAGAAAGTTTCTGCCGCGCGGAATCTTGTTTCGGTACTGTTACGTCGTTGTAAGTTCTCTCTCTCTCTCTCTCTGTCTCGGCAATCGTAAGAGTTCGTGATAATCCGCGTGGGAAAGTTTGCCGGTGAATCAAGATTCGCCAAGTTCTTATTTACCAGCTCGAGTCTTATTTACCGGCGTAAACGTGCCCATAATTTTATCATTCCTCGCGGTTCACATATTGCACTTTGAAAAGTGCGATAAGTTTGCCGCGAAACCACCGTATTAAACATAGCGTCTCATTTTCCTCACCAAGCAGTCGTTGCCTGGTTGCTGCAGGAATAAAATGAAGAGCAATTTTATAATACATATCACATTTCTAGAGTCTGTACAAACTCGTTCGATCAAAATTCTCATCCATTTTTCCGAAATGTCGTCAGACTCATGTATGGCAGAAAAAAAAGGGACAATACCTATAGAATTTGGCCCACCTTTTACCTTCTCGGAGGTCACCTTGACAGCCTCTTACATACGTGTAGCAGAGTCTGTAGCGGTAACAGGGGCTGCTAATGCCTCCATGAAGATTTATCGTCTCACACACAGGCCGGGGGTTGTTACGTAAGGTTAAGCTCAGGGTCGAGGTGTCAGAATCGAGCCCGGGTCGTCGTCCTCCTCGCGATAAATCCCAATGAAGCGGAAGCCACTCGCGATTTCGCGAGGATTCTCAGGATCTATCTTATATACGCGAGAAAAGGGGGCTCTATCCGAACCGCTTTTTAAATCCTCCGTCGGTTTATACGACTTTGCCACGATTGTAAATCCAAACTTTACCCACGTCGCTTCGCTCGTATCGCCCCGAAATCGCGGCGTTTAATGCTCGCATCGCCAATTTGTGATTTATGAGATATCGGAGCAAAAGCTCCCGATATCGCTTTTAATGAATAGTCATGGAATTACGATCGAGTCAATTTCTGCGGAGCGCATTTGTTACAGCCGTGTAACGTCGAATTTTTATTTTCCGCTCGCTCCAATTTTCCCCTAGAGATCGTAACGAGATACGAGCTTTGACGCAATGTCCGATTTTTTCGAAACTGGAAGATACACTACTGACGAAGCATGTATTTTTGGAGTATATTTTTTACACGAAGATACAAGATAACGATACTTTCATCCCAGTTTAGGAATTTTAAATAAAGAAAATTCTTCAAGGAAATTTTTAAAATAACGTCATAATCTATAATAAAAGTATATTAAATAAATAAAAAGGGATATGCAGGGTGTTTAATAAGTGCGAAAAATTTTAGGAGATGATTCTTTGTCGAAAATTAAGAGGGGTCTTTTATATAAATATATATACTCCTACATCCGGTTTTTTCGAAACTGGAAGATACACTACTGACGAAGCATGTATTTTTGGAGTATATTTTTTACACGAAGATACAAGATAACGATACTTTCGTCCCAGTTTAGGGATTTTAAATAAAGGAAATTCTTCAAAGAAATTTCTAAAATAACGTCACAATCTAAGTATAATAAAAGTATATTAAATAAATAAAAAGGGATATGCAGGGTGTTTAATAAGTGCGAAAAATTTTAGGAGATGATTTTTTGTCGAAAATTAAGAAAGGTCTTTTATATAAATATATGTACTCTTACATCCGGTTTTTTCGAAACTGGAAGATACTGACGAAGCATGTATTTTTGGAGTATATTTTTTACACGAAGATACAAGATAACGATACTTTCATCTCAGTTTAGGGATTTTAAATAAAGAAAATTCTTCAAGGAAATTTTTAAAATAACGTCACAATCTATAATAAAAGTATATTAAATAAATAAAAAGGGATGCAGGGTGTTTAATAAGTGCGAACAATTTTAGGAGATGATCCTTTGTCGAAAATTAAGAGAGGTTTTTTATATAAATATATATACTCCTACATTCCTCCCTGTGAAGTTACACTCCTCCAAAAATGGGGGTAAAAATTAGGTTTTTAAGTATTTATTATAATTTTTGTTTTGTTCCAATTTTTTCCAACATTTATTCTAATTTTATTTTTATTTCAAAACTTAACTTCTCGTAATTCGAAACGTATGCTGTTTAGGATCGTATTGTGCACGATACGTATTTTATTTTTTTCTTAAAAACTATTGATTTTATGAAAAAATAAAAGAAATGAAAACGTTTCTAAATAAGTCAAATTTTTTAATGCATATTTTTAGATGATTATATTCCAGGCCATTTAAAAGTTTTAATAAAAAATTGAATAAGCTTGCTAGTTTCATCCCCTTATAACAATATAGGAAGAAAAATTAATAAATATCTTTTTTACTAGAATATATCCACTTAATTTCATTTCTTTAACTCATTCCAAATTTGAGAAAAAAGTAAAAAGCTAATTTTTATCCCCATTTTTAGAGGAATGTAACTCCACAGACAGGGATATAGAAATATATGTTTATATGAAAAATTCCTCCTTAATTTTTGACAAAGAATCACTTAAATTTTTTTATACTTATTAAGAAACATTCTGTATAATTTTTAATAATTTTAATGTTCGACAGTAATTAAAATAGCTTTTACTTTCTAAAAAATTGAAATCGAGGTCGGTAAAAGGTCGCTAAAAAGTTATTTGATGTAAAAATTAGTTGATACAAGAATCATACAATTTTAAGGGAAGATGAGATAGCTGGTCAACTGTCAAACAAATCTGAAGATTCCAATGATAATCCGTGCTCGACAGCTGCAAACTTGGCTTGAAACTCGCGCAGGACAATCGAAAATAGTGCGAAATATCGAAAGTTCAATTTTATGGAGCTGATTCGTCTCCATTTCATCCGCGCCCCGCTTCCCAGGTCCCAGAAGCGATCCATCGTGGTCCATATCTACGGCCGATTTCATATCTGGGAATCCCGTGCAGACTCTCCCTGCCTTCCCGCTACTCGCGGAAGATAGATAGGGGAAGAGAGAGGGAGAAGACGAATAGAAAGAGGGCGAGAAAGGGCTCCGTCGAGCTGCAAAGCGAGAAAATCGAGTGGATACATACGTTAAGCTAGATTACGTGTCCGGCGGCTGGATTGTGGGGTGAGTTGTATCTGCTGTGGATTTATTAAGCAGCGCCGCATGTATTCAGTCGACGTGCCATCACTATCCTGAAGGCCGAAGGATTACAATTTCCGATGGCGCGGATCATTGGCACTGATGGGGGACAAACTGTCCCCGGGGGAAAAGCGGAAACGTTGCTTCCCGATTCGACGTCGCGGGACACGTTTACGTGCATTTTTCGTGTAAAACGACTCGAACGGATTCGATTACGGATGCAGGGGTTTTTTTCTGAAAAAAAAAAAAAAAAACCAATTCGCTTCCATTTGAATTTCTGTACATGTCGGTTAAAATTTTATAATTTCGTATCCTTAACCGAGTGCGTATCTCGAACGAGAAATTTCTCTAAATGCTTGCTTCTCGAATTTTTACTAAAAATGTAAATGCGTCTCGCCTCCCTTTAAAATGGTTTACGTTTAAAATCCTTAGGCCGCCGCTCGCGTAATTAATTCGGAATTGAAAGAAGTACGGGTGTTGAATTGAAAATTTGCCGATAAAGTGTGCAAATTCCTTTTAACAAAACCAGTTACCGCGCGGGATTTTGAACTGCGGAATAAACGATTCATGCAAATCTAAGCTGTACGAGTGGCGAGCGTGCGAGAGCTACCGTGCTAATTGGAAAGTATTTAAAACACGGCGGACCGCAAAAGTGGAAGTAGCCGCATCGTGGCTGGCTCGCACGAATGAAAAGAATTCTCGGCGTGTAAATTTCCAAACTATTTGCGCAATTCGCCCTTATTAGAGCACCTCGCTGCTGCACGAAATTGTCCTCGACAATAACAATAAGATCAAGTCGAAACACAAATTTCCCTCCCTATCAAATATATAAAAGGAGCGCAATTTTTTCAATCTATAGCCACAACGTTGAAAACTTTGCTTGCAATAATAATCTTACATTATAAATAATTATTACGGAAAATTATAATAATTTATTTTATATAATTTATTTTGATAAAGAAATTATTTATTTTATATATATATTTGATTTTATAAATAAATTATTTATTTATTTATTTTATATTTATTTTATAAATAATATTTTGTAAGTAAATTATAAATAATTATAAATAAATTAAATATAAAATATAAAGATAAATAATTTATTTGATAAATAAATTAAATGCGGCAATTCGTATTAATTATATTTTTGGTTTGCACTTTCAAGAGTGCGTAGATAATATTACATAGTATTAATTCTTGCCTGGCCATTATTCCAACTTGTTCCGCGCATCGATCTCATGTTTCTTTCTATTTTTTTTCTATGTTATCGAACATGCGCCCCGCGATTTACGCTATTAGCGATCTTTCTTTTTTATCTTTTTCGCCCGTCGTATTCCGAAGTCTCGCTGCCGATACGCTCCGATTTTTCGCCGTCGGTGACAGCTGCCAGAATGTTATCGAACCCTCGAAACACAACGGGGGAGTCGATAATGCACGAGCTGGTCGCAATGAAAACCGCAATAGCCAAGAGCGGGCGCGAATCTGTTTCACATTTTATCGCCCACCCGAAACTTCGGTTGCCCGAGTTGTACAAAGCGGATAAATGCGCCGGGCAAATACACGAGAGCTATCGCGCCGAAATTATTGATTTCTCCTTAAAATTTATAACACTTTACAAAAAATCGCTTCCGCGAAAATTCAGCTAGAAGCTAAAATTTCCTCGAGATTCGAGCCCTTCGAAGGGTCGGTTTTTCGCGAAAAACTGGCGGGATTATTTTCCGGCCAAATTTTTTTCACCCTCGGAAATTAGATGAAATCGCGAACATCGCTCCCTAAAAGCTCCCTCGCGATGCGGGTATTTCTTCGCGTCTCGCGCGAATACAATCGTACGTTAATTGGCCGCCCGCGCTGTTGCAGATTTCAATTCGATGCGCATGAAATGGCCGGCTCTGTATCTCCATCGGCGCGTCTTATTGAGAGAGAGAGCGAGAGAGAGAGAGAGAAGCACACAAAGCAAACTGTATAGCGATACGCGAATTTCGCACGGCTATGTTCTATTAGCCGCCACGTTATTCGCGGCAATCGCTCGAAACGGTACAATTTAACATCACGTTACACACCCATGGGCAACCCACCGGCGGGCTTTACACAGGGTTTTGTGTTAGAATTATCTACCCGGAAGCACGTAGCGCACAACTAGCGGTTAGCCGAGCTGCTCTGCCGCTTCTTGCACAGTCGGGGCGTGCGTTCGATAAGGGATTTTCGCGCCAAATTCTTCCCCGATTCGCAAACAACCCCTCATCTTTCGCAATTTTTCATCCCAGATTCGCGAAGCGGACACTTCGACATTTCGATTTTTGCGAAAATGTATAGCGCTGTATCTCTTTGGAAATTTTCAAGTCGAAGGGATGATCTCGTACGTGCCAAACAATCGAACTTTAACATTTAAAATTTCTCCTAATACAACAGTTCTTCTATCAATGTTTATTACCGTAAACGTACGATGTGCGAGTGGTTATTCGGTTCTCAATCTCGTACTTTCTCGATTCCACGGTCGTAATCTCTCGAAACGAGCTACAACGTCGACTGTGACGACTTTCGAAATGCGTTTCTTACATCCGGCTTATCCATATCGTACGAGGTCGTTTCTCTTAGCGCGCGGATCACGAAACGTCTGCTGCTTATATGCTCGGTAATATCCGAGAGATACTCGGCGTACTTACGTGACGTACCGAGGGAGCAGATGTCGTATCAGAACATTAGCATCGGCCCGAGGACGCCCTGATGATTTTCGACATCACGGAAGCATTCGCCGCGTTTCATCTCGCGACGGTACAATCTTGATATACGTGACGTACGTGATGAAAGTCGTGCGAATTTGTAAAGTAACTTGCATCGTCAAAAATTCTGTAAAATTAGTAAATGCTTCTTTTTTTTAAATTCGAATCTTAAGAATAATTGAGAAGAGCGATATTTTATATAAATTTCATCTAAAGCTTAATAATATCAATATAAGTAAAGTTAGTATACATTAAACATTTTAGCGTTTTATTTAGTTTTGTTTTAATTTTATTCATTTATTCAAATTTATTAGAATTTATTATAAATAGAATTTATAGAATTTATTATAAATAGAATTTTTATTATAAGCAGAATTTATAAGAATTTATTATAAAAACTTATTAAATTTGTTTATTGGAAACTTATAAAATTTATAAAATTTATTTATTAAAAGTTTATTAGGAAATTAAAATTTATTAAATTTATTTATTTAAATTCTTCAAATTCGCAACGCTACGAAATCTTGACGTACGTGATGAAAGTTGTGCGAATTTGTAAAGTAACTTTCATTGTCAAAAATTTTGTAAAATTAGTAAATGCTTCTTTTTTTAAAATTAGAATCTTAAGAATAATTGAGAAGAGTAATATTTTACATAAATTTCATCTAAAGCTTAACAATATCAATCTAAGTAAAGTCAGTATACATTATACATTTGAACATTTTATCTATTTTTGTTTCAATTTTATTAATTTATTCAAATATATTAGAATTTACTATAGATAGAATTTATAGAATTTATTATAAATAAAATTTTTATTATAAGAATTATTGTAATTAGAACTTATAAGAATTTATTATAAAAACTTATTAAATTTGTTTATTGGAAATTTATAAAATTTATTTATTAGAAATTTATTAAATTTATTAATTAAAATTCTTCAAATTCATCGCAACGCTACGTAATCTTGATACACAAAGTCGTGCGAATTTGAAAAGTAACTTTCATCGTCAAAAATTCTACGAAATTAGCAAATGCTTCATAAATTTCATCTAAAGTTTAACAATATCAATCTAAGTAAAGTCAGTATACATTTTAACATTTTATCTATTATATTTCTGTTTTAATTTAATTTATTATTTATTATTTACATAATTTTGTTTCAATTTAATTTATTTATTAAAATTATTTTATTTATTTATTATTTATTTATTATTTTATTTATTAGTTTATTTATTTATTACAATTTACTTATTAAAATTTATTGAATTTATTTATAAAAATTTATTAAAGGTATTTAGAAATTTACTAGATTTATTAAATTTATTTAAAAATTTATTAGAAATTTATTAAAATTATTAGAAATTTATTAAACAAAATATAAATACAATAAAAGAGCAAGAAAGAAAGAGAAAAAAACATAATATATCAGCACACTTATATTATATAAAAAGAAAATTTACAAATATAAAAGATGAACAAAAAGAACAATTTTTGATAATAGAAGATTAACAAACAGGAAAATTTTTGATATAGAAAATAATTACTGAATAAATTCAATAAAAATTAAATATAAATATACTATAAATAAAATACAATTAAACAAGATTAGAGAAATTAATCATTAGTTAAAAGATAACTGCATCGTGTTTAAATTTTACGAGTGTACCAATTTCCCTTTTAAATTATCGTTGCTTTAACTAACACGTAACTTTACTTGTCTCGCATTATTTGTTCGGACACGTTTCGTACACACTTGACATTTTGTTATTTACCACGAGTTTTTATCGCGATATTATTCGCAACGAAAAAGTTGGATTCGTCAATTTTTCAACGCCGCTCGTAGGTATAAAGTCACGCTCAGTTTTCGCGATTATTTCGCACGCCGGAGAGTAAATTTCGTGAAAGGGCTCCAAGGAACTGGGTTGGGATTTGAATTTAAACGAGGACCACCCCTGTATCCACTCGCGGCGACGTCGGTGTTGAACTTTTCCGTCTCCTCGCATGCGCGAGCGACAAGTGCCGCCGAAACTATTTTTAGACGCGTTAAAAAAAAAAGAAAAAAGAAAAAAGCAGCGTTTTTTACCTCGGTTTTCGCCGCGTCTCGCATAAAACAGAGCAGGTATGTACGTGTGAAAAAACGCACGGAATACATACATACATCGCGTCTACGTAATCCGGGGATCATTAGAAAGGTTGCATTTTTTCGCGAGGCAAATCGAGAAAAAAAGGTGAGGGCGGGCTCTTAAATTTCGATAATTTCATCTCCGACTGTATATTTCAAGTTAAATTCGATCCAAAGTTATTGTTACTCGGCGATGAAGCCAACTGAATTTGCAAGCCAAATTAACTGTAAGTAAGATCCCGTTATTCATTTACAGTCCTGCAGCTTAATCTCGAAACTCCTCACTTTGCAATATCAACTCGGCAACTGGGTCTTTGCTTAAATTTTCGTTAAGGAAAACTTGTCGCTGATTTTATTCGAGGGAGCGTCCTTTGCACACAATTCGCGAAAAATCTAACGCCAACGGGGGACTTCGCTTTCCTGCTTCGCTTTTGTACTTCTCGAGTTGTTGTTCGCCCGCTGTTGTTTCAGGGGTTTTGGATTTTAGTTTGGTCGACTTTCACAGGATGTTGCCTTTAGAGTTACCGGATTCTTGGCGTATCCTTTTACGGATCTCCTTTCCCACGAACGTTTTATTGCCCCGAAAGAGAGGGCGGGAGAAAGAGAGAGAGGGAGCAGAGGGCAACGCACGCAATTGCACTGGGTGCTGGTTAACGTTCGGGGGTCGAAACCTAATCTTTTCCGGCAACCCTCTCGCGGTGGCGCGATAAATTTCGATAGAGATGACACTCTAGGATGATACCAAAGAAAAGAGGGGGGGGAGGGAAAAGAGGAGGAGAAAAAAGAAAATCGCGAAAATTTTCGCCGAGCACGCATCGCGCCCAGCCTTTCCCTTTGTCCCCGACAAACCGCCAGCGATTCAATCCCATTCGTTACCATTTCTTTCTTCTCTCGCCCGGCGCATTTAGCGATGAAGCGAAAATTCATGGGCTCTCGTTAGAGACGCGGCGCGAAAATTCCGTTGTGCGCCGACGACGACCGCTTTTGCCTTTTGTTACCGCGTCTCCTTCTCGCGACTTCCTGTCGACCAGGAAATATTCATCGGCGACAAGTTGGAATTAATGCTCGCCGTTTGTCTCGCTTCGAGCGCGGTGTGTGCTCGCTTTAATTCAATAGTTTCTCACGTATGTGCGCGCACATACGTGTGCGTATGCGCGTGTATATTTTTTCTATCGTATTTTGACTGAATTGATTAAAATATTAGTACGTGCCGCGATAACGGACGAAAATTGAATTGAATTTTATATTCCACTACAAACGGAATTTTTATATATATAAATGGCGTTCCACAAAGTGTTGCGATAGAAACATAAAATGTAATCTAGCACGAATGAAATGGTCAAGAATAAACGAATAACACGTATACACATATAATTCTTAATAAAATTGATGTAACTATTTTAGTAATCACGAAGAACATTTCATCAATATTTTTAATTAAGAGCGATTAAGTGGAGTCTCTATTTTTTTATTTTTTTAATACTTATTTTAATATTATTTTTTAATATTTATTTTATTCTTTTAAATTAATATCTGCATGAAGCTATTTAAAAAAATATGTAAAGTTAATTAAGATATCATCGTGAAGATCATATGTCATAAAAAGTGAGGTTCTATTAATAATAAAATACTTATATTATCGGATATAAGTATTTTATTACCAAGAATAAGCGAATAACACACATACACATATAATTCTTAATAAAATTGATGTAACTATTTTAGTAATCACAAAAAACGTTTCATCAATATTTTTAATTAAGAGCGATTAAGTGGAGTCTCTATTCTTTTATTTTTTTAATACTTATTTTAATATTATTTTTTAATATTTATTTTATTCTTTTAAATTAATATCTGCATGAAGCTATTTAAAAAAAATATGTAAAGTTAATTAAGATATCATCGTAAAGATCATATGTGTGATAAAAAGTGAGGTTCTATTAATAATGAAATACTTATATTATCAAATATTTGCAAATCAATATTTTTATGCATCAAATAAGTACTTATCATACGATAAATAATAAAGCGAGATAAAATAGACTATCTGTATCCTAAGAAATCTTTATTTAATATCGCTTAATTAAAAAGATATCGATGAAAGCTTTTCTGATTACTAAAATTATTAAAAAGAATATTAAAATTATATCAATTATCAGGAAGTTATCAATTGTTTGTCGATATCAAGAATTTATGTAGTCAAAACCCTCCACTGCGGAGGGATAAAATATATTCACCGAACACATGTGGGAATAATAAAACTTACGGACCCCAAAAGAGCTACTGAAGTAAAGTTAGGATCGCTATCTACGATGTCGAAGGTATTTGGTATCCAGAATATATTGGATCTGTATTGTTGAAAAGAGCTATCCTTCTCTTTTTTCCCTTCTTTTTTTCACAAAAGTTTCGTGATACGCGAAATTTTTTGTGCCAAGGATCTGGTGCACGGTCGAAATCTGTCGATACAACCCGGATAACAATCAAATACCGGGGAATGTAACGTTCGACGCCATGCTTAAATCGCTCTTCGACGGGGATTTCCCCCTTTCGTCTCTTCGCCGACGCGACACGTATTCGAATAATTGACACAGACGCGCAAATTCGCACGTGCACGCGGCGAGTAAAGGTAAACGATGCACAGAGTGTTCTCCGATCCTGCATTCGATTACCGTTAATCCCATTGACGGAATAAACGGCGGCATGTCGGCGCCGAACTCGAGGAACAACGTTCATTTCGAGAAGAAAAGAGATAAAGAACAATATTGCTGCAATGTTACAACAATGTTCTGTGCTGTATGGGTACCCAGCAAACACCAAATAACAGTCATACACTGTAAAAAATTTGTTGTGTAAATTTACAAATATTATAGTGGGTAATATTGAGACCAACTATTAAAGGTGTGTATTTACATACATTAGTAAATTTACATTTCATAGATAAAATTATTATATTAAATGGTAAGTAAGCATCTTGTACTAATAAATTTACATGTTAGAAGTAGAAATGTTTATGTAATAATACATTTTGTATATGTATTTATACAATTTCACATATTAACTTTAATTTAAAATTACATACATAATTAGTGCAACAATTACGCTATTTATAACGAAATTATATAAATTCATGTACTTTTACAAAAATTAGTTATTCTACTCTTTATTGTGTAAATATTCGTTTATTAAGTGTAATTTTTAAATTTTATATAAATGTTACAAAAAATTGTACATTTACATAAAAATCCAAAAATTACACTTTTAACCTCGTAATTTCTCATCAAATATACATGAATATTTACACAATAAAGAGTAGAAAAATTTAATTTTTGTAAAAGTACATGAATTTATATATTTCCGTTATAAATAGCGTAATTGTTACACCGATTATATGTGTAATTTTACATACTTTTTTTTGCAGTGTATAATTGTTATAATTTCCCACTCAGCAATATAACTGTTACATGTTATGTAACATAACACGTAACAGTTATGTTGCTGTGTGGGAAATTACAATTAACAGTTATATAAACGTTACTTGGCTGGGTAGTTTTCCCGATTTTCCAGTGAAAAATCGGTGAATCGACGTTGCGATATTTGCCTTATCGCGACGACTCGCCCCCACCCTCGCGGATTTTAACAATGACAATCGCGCCCGTGGGAGGCGGGGCAACGAGTTATTCCCGAGGGAACATAATTCGTCCGCCCTGGCGGCGAAATTTGTTCTCGGGGACGTTACTATCCCCGAACTTTGGGGCAAGTTTCACAAAAGACTCATGGTAGTACAAGAGAGGTCTTAAGGGGAAGCGGGATTGCCGGCGCCCTCCACCCTCCTTACCGCTCGCCCCGGCTCCACCGCGATGCGAAGGGAATGGGGACGTATTGTCCTAAAGTGCATCCTTTCCGAAGTGCCCTGACAAAGAGCCGTACGGCGTACGCGCGTAGATAACGCGCCATTTTTACGACGCGCCGCGACGAGAGAGTATATTAGCAACGGAGGTTAGGTTAGGGGGTTTACTTCGCGAGGATAATCTGAAATTCTTTCGTAGGGAAAGTTTAATAGAGTTCACTTATTGCGTGTAGTCTCACCTCGAGCTTTTCCCTTAAATGGAAAAGCTGCTAAGCGTAGAAAGGCTCTAACAATGTTTGTACGCTTATACGCCTCTTATCGCGGAATCTTCGTATTGAGAACGATGGCGATATAAATACGAGAAGAAAGGTATATATAAAATATTGAAGATTGAGACAAAGAATATTTACCCGCCCCTATATTGGCCGTATCAATTTCCAGCCATTGGTATAACAGATTCTTCAATCTAACTGATGACTCCAAGGATATTGATATATCGGTTTGTGATTCCCTCTCCCCCGTCTATAAGTATAAATTTCAACCAGATACAATATCAATAATCCCCGCTGATGCTTATCCGAGTTATCGTCGCCGTCGATGCAAAGGGAAGCTCGTCCGTGCGAATCGCCGAAGCGAAGGGGGGAGACGAAGGAGGGCAAGGGATGTCTTCTCGGCATCCTGGGGACGGGATGCGGGTTCAATTTTCCAATTTCCCGGACTGTCACTCTCCCCTTCGCGGCCGCTCGCCCGGAATATTTCCCCCCGATTCGACGACGCCGGGCGCGCGACCCCCTCCCACCCCTTTCCGGCGCTTCACCCCCGGTTATTTAAGATTCCCGCGGGCGCTCCGTCTTCTGTTTTAAAAATCACTCCCGTCCGCTTAGTATGCCGGAACAGCTCACGCTAGTCGACTGTGATATTGCCTTAGCGCGCTACCCTCCCTCCCCCCAACCGCCCCCATCGCGCCTTCCGCAAACGTCGCCCTCATCCCCCATCCCTCATCCGACCCCTTTCCGTGTCGCTTCTCGTTTCTTCGTCTCGGCGCTTACTCATTCGATTCCGCTTGTCGGAATGTCTGAATACCGATATTACCCCATCGCGTTTAACTTATCTCTTCGATTCCCCGAGATTTAACGCGCTTCTCGTATATTAAGATCCCGGGGAATAAAATCTATAAGGATGCGTCGCGCTAAAGTGAACACACCCTCCGATGGAATGTTGGACAAGGAGAGCTTTATCGAGGGGTTTTTACCGACTATTTTGAGAGAGCACGACGAGAAATGAAGATATTAATGGAAAAATTCTTGATACTCTTTGAGTATTAGACGGGAATATCCTTTCCGAGGTAGGCACCTCTCCGGGAGAAAGTAACCGATATCTTTAATTATGTCACTTAGCCATACTTGCGACATTTTCCGATAATTACCGGGGAAATCCATAGAGCGTGTCTTGCAAAATAAAAGGAGTCGGGGTTGTGTAGCAGGGGGTGAGGCAACCTGGACGAAGGAGACTCTCTCTCTAGGGTGTACTCGGCGACTCGGTAACGATTTGATTGAACCGCTGCCGGGACTTTTGCTATTTAATGCACGGAATCTAATGAAAGCTCGTTACTGTACGTCCCGTTCTTTCAGTCCGACTGTATCATAAAAATAATGTTCAATTGTGCGTTCGCGAGACGAATACTTCGGCGTTGCCTCTCTCTCTCTCTCTCTCAAGGAGCTATCGATATTCGATATTCACTTTACATAGGAAACGGCATGAGAAATTACACTTGTAAATATTTTACGGAGGTGAATAAAAATGTTCTCCTTCTTATTTTTATTCCGCCGACATCGTCACGTTTATGAAAGGGCTCCAGGAACTAACAATTCAGGATCATGGAACTGGAAATCCTAGGAAATTGAAGTCCCATATATTCAAGGGCATAAAAAATGCAATAAAAATGGATAATTCAAATGGATGTGTAACATCGTAAAAAATGCATGAAATTAAAAATGCGCGTTTATATCAAATATTCGGAGCAGGATTTAACAATTTACGCGATATATAGAAGATATTAATAAATATGCACTTTGTTTAGAAAATTAATTTAAAAGATGTCGACGGTTTCAGGAATTCAAGACTACAAAATTCCTCAAAAGATGCAAAATATAATTTATAGAGGAAAGGAATTTAAAGATATAAAGAACTAAGAGATAGATATAAAAAGCATACTAATTTCAGAAATATAAAGTAGTCGGAGACTTGCAAATTAAAGGATCCAACAGTTATACAAAAGTGAAAGTCTTGACAGTCACGTGAAGTGTAATTAGCATCCTAGTGCGCGTATTAAAAATGAAGCATCGGACAGAGATTTGATTAAGAACGCTAATAACTCTGCTCGAGTTGAATCTAGAGAAACGCCATCGACTATCCTTGTCCCGGATACTTCCCAGTGACGAAGGCTGTAGCAGAAAGTTACTTTCGTTTAATTGGGTATAGGCCATCGAGAAGTTCTCATCAAGATGCCGATAGATTCGCCATGATAGCGGGACTCGGGGCTAGCGTCTTCGTGCAACTCGGCGCTGACAGGAGTCTGACGAAACGTGACGAGGTAAAATCCAATTAGCGATAATTAACGTTTCCACGCGATTTTGTCCTCAGACGCAGACGAACTTTCCCGCTCTCTCGGCTCGATTAACTCACACACAAAGGACATCGTTGTGACACGTGGAACTTTGAATCTCAATATTTCTGTATTTTCTCTGATTTCTCTTCCGATTCTAATGTGTCTGAATTTTTTTAATTATTTAGCTTTCTTTCGGGTGAAAATTTTTGGCAAGAAACTGTTAATATAAAGATTCTAAAGTCGAATTTTAAATCTGAAGAGCATTTCTAGAAATTTTAATCTCTAAATTCTTGATTTTTATTTTTAAATATCTTTCGCAGTGTAAAGTCTTGGAATTTTTGAAATTATTTTCCCCAAAATTTACACGATTCTAATTTTAATATTTCTAGTTGCAATTTGTTTAGAATTTTTTATTTAATTTTTGAGTAAAAATTTTTGGCTCCAAACTCTTAATATAAAGATTCTAATGTCGAATTTCAAATCTGAAGAACATTTCGAGAAATTTTAATCTCTAAATTTTTGATTTTTATTTTTAAATATCGGAATCTTTCGCAGTGTAAAGTCTTGGAATTTTTGAAATTATTTTCCCCAAAATTTACACGATTCTAATTTTAATATTTCTAGTTGCAATTTGTTTAGAATTTTTTATTTAATTTTTGAGTAAAAATTTTTGGCTCCAAACTCTTAATATAAAGATTCTAATGTCGAATTTCAAATCTGAAGAGCATTTTGAGAAATTTTAATCTCTAAATTCTTGATTTTTATTTTTAAACATCGGAATCTTTCGCATTTTAAAGTCTTGGAATTTTTGAAATTATTTTCCCCAAAATTTACACGATTCTAATTTTAGAATCGATTATAATTTTAGAAATTTAGAAGTTTTTATTTAATTGTTGGATAAAAATTTTTGGCACGAAACTCTTAATGTAAAGATTCTAATGTCGAATTTCAAATCTGAAGAGCATTTCTAGACATTTTAATCTCTAAATTCTTGATTTTTATTTTTCAATATCGGAATCTTTCGCATTTTAAAGTCTTGGAATTTTTAAAATTATTTTCCCCAAAATTCACATTCTAATTTTAATATTTCTAGTCGCAGTTTGTTTAGAATGTTTGTCTTTCACAACTTCCATTTTATATCAGAGCTCCAAATAAACGTTCCCATAAATTTTTCATTTGATATCGAGTTTATATTGTGCATGAAATCCCTAGGATGGCAGCTTTGTACCTCAGCTCGGACGAATGCTCCTTCAACGTAGGGGATGCTCTTTTATTACCACGGCAGGCAGGACTTTTATGCATTAAGCAAGTAATAAGAAAGAGGGGTTTTGTTAGCATCTATAAGTCCTTTGCTAAGGCCCATAAAGATACTTTAATGGCTGTTCAATGAAGTCATTAATACACCTGCAAAGCTCTGACCGACTTTCCCCGGGCCTAAGAATATTCGCTCTTTTATGAATTTATGAGTAATCTGCAATAATGCGAGTTTTCCCAACAGGAAGCTTTTCCAATTAAAATATCACGACATAATAAAAATTAAAAAAAATAATAATAGACATATAGGGGATTATTTTCTTTTCCATTAATATTCTTATTCTTCTAAGATGAAATTTTCTGGCCAGTAAAAACAATATTTAAATTAACATATTTTTTTTTAAATACAAAGTGAATTCAATAAATGAGGCAACAAGGCATGCATTTGTTAATGTTACCTTATTTATAAATATCACGACATAATAAAAATTAAAAAAATAGACATATAAGGGATTATTTTCTTTTCCATTAATATTCTTATTCTTCTAGGATGAAATTTTCTGGCCAGTAAAAACAATATTTAAATTAACATATTTTTTTAAATAGAAAGTGAATTCAATAAATGAGGCAACAAGGCATGCATTTGTTAATATTACCTTATTTATTGGATTATTCTAATATACCTGAACCATTATTGATATAGAATGATGAATAAATCGGAAGTACATCGCGGACGGCGAGTGACGCAAATTCGAAACATGGATCTACCGCGGCCACGGCAATTCGTTTTATGGCCACAGTCTCGTGACGTATTCGCGTTGCGTATTATACGACGTGTTCGTCGCTGAAAATTCCACATGCCGTTGCAGCAAGACGAATGGAGGCGTCAGTCGTGGGTCGCATTAATAACAACTCGCGTTGTGTAAAAAATAAAAGGGGGGAAAAAGCGCGCAGTTTTTCGATCACGTCGCGGCTTAATATCGCTCCTCCACAACCACGCACGTCCGATTTGCGTGACGTATAATGGCAATAATGCGTAAAACATCCACGTACAATGGTCGCATTCAAAATATGTAATTGACGGATAATTGTGACTGCAATTTTTTATTATAATTTTAATAATTAATTTTCGCATAATGACAGAAGCTTCTTCTTTCTCTTTTTTTAGGAAAGGAAATATATAATGTTAATATATAATATTAATGTAATATTTATATAATATTTATGTTAATATATAATATTAATATAATATTTATGTAATATTTATATTATTATAAAACATTAATATAATATTTATATAATATTTATATAATATTTGTATATAATATTTGTATATAAATATTTGTATATAATATTTGTATATAATATTTGTATATAAATATTTGTATATAATATTTATATAATATTTATATAATATTTATATAATATTAATATAATATTTCTATAATATTTACGTTTTAATATATAATATTAATATAAATAAAATGTATAATTTGATACTTGTTTAATACTTCTTTAATACTTCTTCGTAGACAATCGTAGATGTTACTTGGGGAATCCTCAGATTCTCTCCAAGTTTTTGAAATTTTGAAATCTATTTCGAGACAGCGATGATATGACATGTACGCAAGCCTGAATAGTGCTTTAATATTGAAAAGACCAGCCGATGGTTTCTCCACATCGACAAATCCCATCGCGGCTACATTAAAGATGCTCGTGGGATGCGGCAAAGTTTCGATACTCGTCCAGACGATCGTTCTCTTCAGCGTTTCTAGTAAGTGTCACGTCCCCAAAGCAATACCAGAATTATTGATAACCAATTCCTAGTCAGATCTAGCATCCCGCGGGAGAGGACGGGAGGAGGGTGGCTTTTCAAATTGCGCTTTGAATCCTCGGATATACTCGGATCTCGTGGTAATTGGATTCCTGGGTCATCAGATCCGCGAGTTCTTGCATGCTCGGAGAGAGAAGGTCCTAAGGTATCTGACATCAATTTGCCCTCGCATTCTTCGTTTTCTCCTTCATACATTCCTTTTTCTTTTTTTTTTGTAATCTCCGTCACGTTTCGATTCGCGCGTAATATTTACGTAATTTCACGTGGAATATAAAGAGCGAAAGAATCGTGCGTAGAGAGAATAATGTAATATACAACACGTAACACGCAAATAATGAAACACGAAGGACCGCGCCGATCGGATTAGGCGGACATTGCAGGGAAAATTGGGAGAGCGGCGAGGAGAATATTTTTCGCGAAAGAATCGTAAAAGGATCGATAGAAAAAGCGCAGCGGAACGTGAACGCCGGGGACTCGTTACGATAATTGGACTGGCGTTAATTTATTTTAGCGAATCTACGAAGCGCGGCGCGCAAAATAAGTCTCAATTTGGATAACGAATTTCTATCCCCTCCCCCCCCCCTCCCCCCAGTAACGTCAAATGAGATACAAGAATACATATCCGGGACGGAGTCCCCGGTACGATACCAGCAATTATGCCAACTCCATCGGGAAGTTTGAGTGTCTCGCGTTAAATATTCAGTTATAATTGAGGCGACAAAAATCTATATTTGTCTTTCGCAAATTTTATTTGTCGCTTAATTCGTTTACCATCGGAGACGTCGAGTTCTTTCTTAATTGTGAATGTTAAAATATAGGACAAGTGAAACGAGGAAAAGCGATTTGCGAGACCGTTTAATTATGGCGGAAATTGTCCGATAAACGAAATTTGCACTGCAGTGTATTACAAAAACTACGTGAAGCTTTAGACATTATTATTTTTTTCAACGAATTTGAAGCATTAAAATATTTAAAGTATGTAAATCTATAAAATGTAGAGAGCATTATTTTAAAATGGAAAATTATAAAGATGAAATTATGAATATAAATTTCATGTAATTGAAATCGATTATTATTCTATTTATTAATTATATTTTATAATTATTTTTACGTTATTTTATATTTTATAATACAGATAATTTGGAGAAATAAATATATTAATGAATTATCAATGTTATGTTGAATCGCGGGAATAATATTTTATTTTAAAGTATGTTGTGTGACTGTGTGTGTGTATAAAATGTTTTTTCATAAATCCGATAATATTAAAGAATTATTTACACGAGAAAAATTTATGTTATTATTTATATTAGTATTTTGTTGCTATATACTTTAAAAAATATGATCCTCTTTTATGTAATTCACGTAGAGAATTAGACGTAATACATTGTAGAAAGTATATGGAAATGTCTCGCATTAATCATTATTATTTTAATAAGTGTAATAATATCTATTAAATGTCCCACACATGTATCAAATGTGAAATTAATTTTTCTGAAGTTAAGTGCATAAAATCTCGGACAGGTACATTGCATAAATCACGTTAACACCAATGTGTGGCTAACATTTTACTTCCAAAAATCGTATGATTTTCTTTTTGTAAAACATTCCTCTGAGTTATCTAATGTGTCAACTGCAGAATCCTGTTTGATTTATCATTATTAAAATAGACATTGAAGAAGCTTAATATTCGTTGTAAATACATTGAATCCTATGTATATTTATATAAATATCATAGAATATAGTGAAACTTTTTTATGAAAAATTAATTTTCGATCTACGCTCAAAATTTTGCTTCACCATTTAATTTATAATCTATTCTAATTTTAATTTTGGATTTAATTTAATTTTTATGCTTTTATTATTATTATTTAATTTATTATTATTATTATTATTTAAATTATTATTATTATTGTTATTATTTAAATTATTAGTTAGATTTATAGTCTATCTTAGATTTTCAGATATATTTCTTCGTCTTTAAATCCTCTGATACTTATGTTGGATGGTAAATTTTTATTCTTCGTAAGGCAGCAATAATTTTTGCGCTGACTTGAATAAAATTACGTCAAATGTTAGATTACTATGCTTCAGAATTTCCCTCTTATCCTTCTTTGATCTACGCATTACAACACTTTGAGCGCTTCGCATCTCGACTGGGTAATTCCCCGAAAGCGTAAACCTGGAACAGCGGGTTTCCCTCTTATCAATCCCCTCAAGATCATCCGCAATTCCAGCGGAGCCAACAACACGTGACTCACGTGACAGAAGCGACATTATCGCGCGGTTGAAAAAATAAACGCGACAAACGCGATCCCCTCGAAAACGAGCACGTGACGCTCCCCGGGGACGCCTCGCGCGTCCCGGGATGACGGCTGAATATCCCGAGAAGCGGAGAAGCTAATCGTTGGAAAGCGGGATATCATCCCGACAGCCGTCAGGCATGTGCGGCTAACGCGGGCGACGTCGTCGTCGCATCTGGGATGAATTATGCGACTCCTTGCGAGTGCAACATGCAGAGCCATAAACCATTCATCGGCCGCTATATTGCTAGAACCGCATAATGCATCTCGAGCGAGCGAGGGAATAATCCGGGGCGAGCATCGGCGCGATTGAACGCACCGTCGCGCCTGATCGATCGATCAATCAACGTTAAATGGCCATCAAATGGTCCCACGACGTATTCGTAAGCGCGGACAGCTGCGTGTTCCCCGTGATTTGTTTTGTTTCCTTCCCCCTTCCGTCGAAATTCAAGTGGATGGGGTGGATGGGGTGGATTCAGACCCGAGCCATCGAACAGCGATCCTTAAATTTAATTAATACGATTAAATTGAATATCAAGTCATTAAGTTTGTTTATACTCTATATACGTTTCTGCTCTATATTGTCTTTCGCTGTTTGTAGTTAATTTTAAGCGGATTTTAATTCGAAAGAAGATTACATTGTATCCCTGAATCTCGAGTTCGAGTTGTAAGTTGCTTAAAATATTAGCTGAATTTCATCTGTTTCGAGAGTTCAGTTTCAAATTCAGTTTAAACTAAAGGGTAAATTAAGATAAATGTCTGACTCCCCTCTAATGTTCATATAACACAGAATATTGCAGCAATATTATTGCAATGTTTTGTGTTGTATGGGTGACGTTTAATCAAAAAGTAAAAGACAAAGAATGATCAAATTCCTACTTAGAATAATATGCATTATTCGAGGGAAACTCGTGATTTCTCGAGCCTTAAATTAAAGACGAATAACACAGGTCTGCGAGGTATTTTTTTAAAGATGCAATAGTGATTTCCGACGTAATTTTGTGCGTTGAATCCGAATCTGGCCGCCGAATTTGCGTAGCACGTCACGTTTTTGAGTAATTTGTAATTGAAATTTGGCTCAAAAATCGCTATTTTGGCCAATTTCATGAATTTATTGTGGGGAAAAACGAATTTTTTAAAATATTTCTGCCAATGGCATCGTATAATACTCACTTTCGCCTTTCAAATCCACTTTCGATTACCGCTGCACGATTTTTTTTCGCTGAAATATATAAGTATGACGTTGTAAAAAAATTTACGTTAAAGAAAATTTATAGATATCAATATGGTAGATCCATGATCTTGAAATTTGAAAAGACTGACATATGTCCGGTTCGGTTGGCCAATAAAATATTGTAAAGAAATATCTAATATAGTTGTTACACATTTTGATAAATTTTTCTAAATTTTATGCCTTTTTATTGTGATTCTATTCGCCATATTGGATGCGCCATTTTTAATTTCAAAAGGTGACAGAAGGTATTTAAAAATGTATATTTTTACTCTGATTTTGATTCGTAGTGAGATAGAGAGGTGGCACGGTTGATTTAGATTGGCTTATTAAATCCCTATGCATGACCAGTCTTATAACTTGTATATCTGAGCGAAAAAAAATCGTGCGGCGATAATCGAAAGTGGATTCGAAAGATGAAAGTGAGTACTATACGATGCCATTGACGGAAATATTTCAAAAAATTTAGTTTACTCACAATAAATTCATGAAGTTGGCCAATATAGCAATTTTTCGGCTATTCAACTACAAATAACTCAAAAAACCTGACGTGCTACGCAAAATGCTTCAGCGCACAAAATTACGTCAAAAATCACTATTGCATCTTAAAAGAAAAATTTTGACCCCCTTTTTCGCAGGCCTGTGTAATTAGTCTTGTGATCGAGCAGCGTAATGTATCATCAGCAGCGTCGCCGTCGGTTCTAGAAGCAAAAACTGGATAATAAGATAGAGGTTGCGCTTTGAGGATGCGGTTGACAGAAGCCGGTCGCTGTTAGTTTCCCTCGATGCAGCAACGGCAGTCGCGACAGTAATCGAGGGGAAGTTTGCGCGGTCCGTTCGCTTTTGAGGGGCGAATGTGTACGGCACCTACTACTCCGGATCGATCCAAGAACGAGGGAGCGAACAGTGGGTGCGCCGAGGTCGATGGTCCATTAAACGCGGATCGGGACCCGGAGCCAAATCGTACCGGGGATGTGTCGAAATTACAACGTCGTCGTCGTCGTCGTCATCGCTGATTTTATTAACCCTTCACGATGCCAAGATGCCGCAAGCATCAAGGATTTATCTCGCGACGCGTTACTACCGTTATTATTAGTTTTTCTAACGTTATTCTAATAGCGAGTCTACTCTCCTTGTCGTAACAAAATATAATAACCGGTATAATAATTCCTCAAACCGCTGCTCCCTCCGTGTTACCGCGGTTAATTCACTGCAATATGCACCGTTGTTTTCTCATAAGGACCGCAATTTGTTAATTAACTGCTGTCTCCTCCCCTCCCTGCCTCCCCTCCCCCTCTCCGTATACGTTTTAACGTCAGGAAATGTAAACGACCACCGAAACAACGGTGTTACCGAGTCAGTGGTTGGCAGTAGCGCGTATTAATTGGCGAATTAACGCGTGTTACATGTATCATATATACATCTGCGAAATTTAATTACGGTTCAGCTGACGTGCCTAGTGCTTTTTGAACATCGCTACGCAACGAGTGCGAGGGGCGGAGGGGAAGGGGGAGAGGGAGCAAGGCTCGAATTTGTACTGTCGCGCGGATCGTGTTGCAACGAGGTGTTACGTCCGACGGGGAATTGTATTTTAAAGCACGCGGACATCCTGGCTGCGTCGCAATTTTATTCCTTTTTTTTTTTCATTTTTATTTTATTTTATTTTATTTTATTTTATTTTATTTTATTTTTTTTTTTTTGTTGCAACCGCCTGGATCCTACTCGACGCGTCGTCACGCGTTAGATCAGAATTTTGTATGTCGCGAATTTTACAAGTGCGCGTGTACACGAGACGAAACTGAGGGCGAACGCGAATTGCGTTGTCAAAAGCGATTTTTCGCGGCGATTCCATTTGCCGAAAGTTAGGTTAGGTCGTACGATTACTTGAGATGCTAAACGAATAGATTGAAAGCGAAGCGCCATTTTATAGAGAAAATTATTATCGGGAGTGGAGAACGGGGCAAATTTTGAATCATCCTGTATAGAGCGAGAATCGTTACCCAATTAGTCATGCGGAAAATGTGACCTGTATTCACTTGACTATTGCAGCCATCTTTAGATCGATGACTCTCTTTAGAAACGCAGTTGCCCGTTAAACGATGCATACATGCATTCATCAAGGTTCCATAAATGTGCCTCGCTACTTAAACCCTATTATATTCCACGAATTATCTTGCAAATTATCGCTTTAATTAATGGGGACCTTTAATAATAATCGTTCGAGTCTATATAATTGGCAAATGTTTATATTACAACTTGCACGACTCCGATTATTATTTTCCTTCCGACATATATTGTAGTCTTAAGTAATAAGCACTTGGAATTTTGCGGCAGTTTCTTTGGTTCCTGAGACGTTTCAAAATATTGTAAAAGTAATATTTTTATAAAGAGATGTTTCAGTGACTTTAACTCAATGACTTTTAACTTTGATATGTTTTCGAAAAATAAATATTTAAATACTCACAGAGAAGAGCTAAGCTCCATTTCGAAAACACTAACCTAATCCAATCTATCCAATTTTAATTTAAAATAAAAAACTATAGGTTAGGTTAGAATTTAGCATTACTTAGATTATAATTAGTGCGTATTATTAAGAAAAATAAGCACGTGGGAGAGAGAAGAAAGATCCTAACCTAATCCAATATATCTAATTTCAATTTAATAACAATAAAATGGAAAACTAGGCTCGGGTTAGGTTAGAATTTTGTATCACTTAGATTATAATTAGCGTGTATTACTCACGGGAAAGTATTATTTATAACACAATCGATGCTGTAAATTTATGTAAATTAATGTAAACATCGTATAATTTTGATAGCCGACGATTGTCGACTGATTAAAAATATATTTCTTAAATTTTTAATTTATTTCTCCATGCTTTCTCCCTGTTCATTTCTCACAGGGGACGCACGCTACTCATATTCTAGAATCCACGTCTGATTCTTCAATATTTCTCAATTTTTCCGTTATTCTCGATTTTATATTCCTGAATTATTACTCGCGGTTTCGAGCATAAGCGAAACGTGAAGCCCCCCTAAGCCTCCTCTATGCTCGCTTTTAGACGTCGAAACTACGAGGAATAAACTCTAAGTAAATAGAATGTTGTCAAAGAGAGGCACGAATCGGCAATGGCGGTCGGTGTTTGTGTTTGCGTAGGTCTCTCTTTCATGGCTGGTGCGCATGCAGCCTCTAAAATGAAATCGCTCCCCCGTCGATCGCCGATGCATTCGCGTGCATACGTACACTTCGCATTTCCGTATTCTCCATAATGGCCGCCGGAGGCATCGGCGGGGACCGATGCATAGGCATACAATAGAGGACTGTAACACGCGACGTTTCGTGAATTTCATTACCGTTGCGTAGCAGCAAAGCATACGTTTTTCATCCTCGATCTCTCGCCGATGCATTACCGCATTGGTCGTATTCATGTCGCCGCGAATCGATAACGCTCAGTGCTTCGAGAGCGTCGTCTCGTCCCCGCGAAAATATCCAAGCTGCGAGGCGCTGTTAGTAAATTGTGACCATGATATCTCTCGGAAGCATGACACAGAGAGACAATTTTATTCCGATTCTCTTTTTTTTTCAGCTCTCTCTCTGTACACAGAGAATGTATGCGCAACATTTAAATTTCTTTTTTTCCCTCCCTCCCTCCCGCCCCTCTCTCTCTCCTCCTCCTCGTTCAATATCAGTTTCCACAAGGGAGATGTAGATCCAAAACCTTGTTTCACTCCCGCGTAACATCTCGTTGCGTTTTATAATTTTTCTCGTTGTGTTTTATAATTTTTCTCGTCATCTCGCGAAATAAAAGTACCGTAGCTCGATGCGCGCGATATCAATATTTTTCGAATTGCTGACGAATTTATTTCATAGACGGTTAGTCTCGAAAAACTCTCTATCGTAGTAGCGATCGTAAAAGTCAGCGGGGAGACGGCGAATCATAAAAGTATAAGTAAAATAAAGTGACTCCACTTTATTTATAGGAGACGCGAAAAGAAGGGTAGGGAAGGAAGGGGGGAGTCCTTGCTAATCCGATGGACCCGGATATCGTTTCGTGTCGTCGCGGGGACTTGGCGGGGTTGTCTTCCGGCAACCTCTTCGGGGATGAGATACTTTCAAAGCTCCAGCTCGCGGACGAACATCTGCGATTAATGAACTCGACGTACGATGTTACTCGTGTATACGCATGTGTGTGTGTGTGTGTGCGTGTGTGTGAGTTGCGCTGCATTCGACAGGGTCGCCAGAGAGTACAGCACGTTATCGATTAGATAGCCGATAAAACGAACGCGCGTTCCCAGCGCGCGTGTATGTATCGTGTGCGTGTGTGTGTGTGTGTGTGTGTGTGTGTGTGTGTGTATGTGTGTCTGAGGTGGACTGGTGTTCGTGTACAACGCGGCCTTCTTTAACACTTTGTACGCCGGAAGCTGCAGCGAGAGCTTGATCGAACGGCGATGCCCGTTGTCGCTGATGTACGTAACCTTGCCGGGAGATTGATTAAATTGCGAACTCGCGCTTTTTCCCAGCCCCGCCCAGGCTGATTGCGAACCCTACTTTTTAGCGGCGACCAGACGATTTTAAATCACGGCAAACTTTACCCTTTTGTATGATTAAATACTGTTTATCCTGACAATTTGCGAGAGACAATAGAATCGGTATTGTTAGGTTACGCTGAGAAAAATCGTTTGATTGTACCAACAAGATGTAGATGATTGAAGGAATTTTGGTTAAATCAAACAAGAATTTCTAGTTATCATGATAAGACTCGATTTTTTATAATTAGAACGTTTAATAGATTTTTGTATAAGGATTTGGTTAGTATTTTTTGGTTGGATCTATAAAATTTCTTGTTACATTAATTTTTTTGCTTGCCACTAGGCGACGAGTCACTCTTAATTTAACTCGTATTCAATATTTGCCATAAAATGTATATAAAGAACTAGTAATAACATTAAATCCAAAGTATATTTTTTTTCTCTTACGAGCAGTAGTGCCAGAAAGAGGACGCTAGCTCTCTAATTATGTGTGTTTGAGCTGCATCCTCTTCTTGCATCACTGTTTATCAGTTTAATTTCTAACGATCTGAATTTAAAATAATTTATTCAATAATCTGAATTGAATTTATTCAATAATCTTGTTGGAATTCAGAATATTAAACAGACTTTTGAGATTAGATGGAAAAAATTTTAGACGATTTGGTGCTGGCGAGTTTAGTATTATTAACTAGAAAATTTGGTAAATTTAACAGGAAGAAATTAATCAGATTCATCTGGTAATTCCTACAAGAATTCTGGTTCGTCCATTTTCCAACAGACATACTGGTTGAATTTACCAGAATTCTAATTAATGCAACCAGATTTTTTTCTCAGCGTAGGAACGATAGAAGGTACTCGTCAAAAATTATTATAAATATTGGAAATATAATATGAATTTTTTTTAGTAAAACAACAAAATATTCCTATTTTAAATCTCCAATTCATAATTAAATGTCTATTTTTAACACGAGCAGGAGAGAAATATTAGAAAGAGACATTATCAGGGATACACTTAAGAGTATCATCAGTTGTCATCATTGAAATCTCCGAGGGCACCCGCGAGATTATCGTCTGCGACATACTGCTTGAATCTACCAGAATTCTAATTAATGCAACCAGATTTTTTTCTCAGCGTAGGAACGATAGAAGGTACTCGTCAAAAATTATTATAAATATTGGAAATATAATATGATTTTTTTTTAGTAAAACAACAAAATATTCCTATTTTAAATCTCCAATTCATAATTAAATGTCTATTTTTAACACGAGTAGGAGAGAAGTATTAGAAAGAGACATTATCAGGGATACACTTAAGAGTATCATCAGTTGTCATCATTGAAATCTCCGAGGGCACCCGCGAGATTATCGTCTGCAACATACTGGTTGAATCTATCAGAATTCTAATTAATGCAACCAGATTTTTTTCTCAGCGTAGGAACGATAGAAGGTACTCGTCAAAAATTATTATAAATATTGGAAATATAATATGAATTTTTTTTAGTAAAACAACAAAATATTCCTATTTTAAATCTCCAATTCATAATTAAATGTCTATTTTTAACACGAGCAGGAGAGAAATATTAGAAAGAGACATTATCAGGGATACACTTAGGAGTATCAGCAGTTGCCATCATTGAAATCCCCGAGGGGGATTGCCCGCGAGATTATCGTCTGCGACAATTCTCGCCTCTCAGCTCGATTTTCCTCGACCATCCAGACACACCGGAGCTCCTTCCCGGACGATTTATTCCTAGGATAAATTCCTAGGACTATGATCTATACGTTATCTACGCAGCGTAAAGCGGGAGCCTTAAAAGAAGGTTACTGAAGTAGGTAATCTCTATTCAGATCGCTACATTCCCCGGGTGCGCATTCCATTTACACGTCGTAAATTTCAGGGAGGAGCTGCCGCGATATTCCGATGAGGAGAACTGCCGTTACTGTCGACCCGGAAATCGTCTTCGAGTTTTCTCTCGCGCTCGAGGAGACTTAAAACACTTTTCAACGGGGTGCGTCCCAACTTGAAGGGCTCACCGTTCCACTCGATCCACCCTGAAACTTTACGTATCACTCGAACGGACGTGTCATATGACCGACGAACTCTCAGCCCTCTCAGCACATCTCCGTCTTTTACGTTCGGGATTTTAAATGACCTTACCGGACGACGTGTTTTAAACCCTGAAAGGAAGTGCCTTATCACACGCCGGTTTACCTTCCTGCGCGTGCGGTCTAAATTATACGTTCCGCGATACGATCTTATACGCGCGGAAGCGTGGTTTAAGGGTGACGGGAAAAAGCAGGAAGATGGCTTTTTTTCGGATAGATAGAACGCGGGTTAACTCAGATATTCGAGCCCCCGAGGGACGATAATAAACTCACCGTAACGAGATTAAAGTCCGTATGTGCGTCCGTTTTTTTCTCCTTTCCTTCTTTACGTATATTCAAAGGGAGGAAGGATCTCGCGTCCGGTTGCTCGCTCGCCTCATGCTTCCCAGAGGTGTCCGGTCAGCGCAGGAAGCTGCGAACGGATGTCGAAATTAAGGTAACAGCACACTTTCTCTCTGACATTTACGACGACAGGAGCGACTCGGCTATGCAAGGAAATTATCGTAAAAAATGTAAAGCAGCGGTGAAGCTTTGAATGAGGCTAAATGCAACGCCGTCGTCGTCGGAATACTCAAAAGAAATCTTGATCCTTCTGGCTACAAATTTTTTTGCTGTAAATACGACCGCGCTGAGACCTTTCTCGTTAGGACAAGTTACTCCAATTTGACTCCTTTTAACCGGATGGAATCCCAGGCGACGAGTTGGAGCTGATGCAGTATTGAATAGATGCAGTAATGAATGAGGTATTGAATGAATAAAGGATTGACGAACCCTCGGACATCGCTTTTCCACACGCGACGTATGTTGCATACGGAAAAAGTAAAAGACGGTCAAATTTAACGACGTCGAAATTTTCAGACACATCTATCTCATTCGGAATTTTTGAATTTTCTAAAAGCGTGTGTTTTTTTTAGAATATTTTTGAATTTTCTAAAAGCGTGTGTTTTTTTAAGAATATTTTCTCGATTCGAGGCTGGTCGAGTCGAAGAACTGGTTTTCCAACCCCACACTGAGAAAAAATCTGGTTGCATTAAGTAGAATTCTGGTAGATTCAATCAGTCGTTGGAAAATGGACGAACCAGAATTCTTGTAGGAATTACCAGATGAATCTAATTAATTTCTTCCTGTTAAATTTATCAAATTTTCCGGTTAATAATACTAAACTTGCCAGCATCAAGTCGTCTAAAATTTTTGCCATCTAATCTCAAAAGTCTGTTTAATATTCTGAATTCCAACACGATTATTGGATAAATTCGATCCAGATTATTGAATAAATTATTTTAAGTTTAGTTTGTTAGAAATTAAACTGATAAACAGTGATGCAAGAAGAGGATGCAGCTCAAACACACACAATCAGAGAGCTAGCGTCCTCTTTCTGGCACTACTGCTCGTAAGAGAAAAAAAAATATAATGGATTTAACGTTAATTCTAACTAACTTTGGATTTAACGTTAATACTAATTCTTTATATACATTTCATGGCAAATATTGAATACGAGTTAAGTTAAGAGTGGCTCGCCGCCTAGTGACCAGCAAAGAAATTAATAGAACAAGAAATTTGATAGATCTAACCAGAAAATACTAACCAAATGCTTATAGTAAAATCTATTAAACGTTCTAGTTATAAAAAATCGAGTCTTATCATGATAACTAGAAATTCTTGTTTGATTTAACCAAATGCCTTCAATCATATACGTCTTGTTGGTACAATTAAATAATTTTTTTCAGTGTTCATTGGGAAAGAAATCTGGTTGCATTAATTAAAATTCTGATAGATTCAACTAGTATGTCTGTTGGAAAATGGACGAACCAGAATTCTTGTAGGAATTACTAGATGAATCTGATTAATTTCTTTTTGTTAAATTTACCAAATTTTCTGGTTAATAAACTTGCCAGCACCAAATCGTCTAAAATTTTTGCCATCTAATCTCAAAAGTCTGTTTAATATTCTGAATTCCAACACGATTATTACATAAATTCAATCCAGATTATTGAGTAAATTATTTTAAGTTCAGGTTGTTAGAAATTAAACTGATAAACAGTGCACTGAGAAAAAAATCTTGTTGCGTTAATTAGAATTCTGGTAGATTCAACCAGTATGTCTGTTGGAAAATGGACGAACCAGAATTCTTGTAGGAATTATCAGATGAATCTGATTAATTTCTTCCTGTTAAATTTACCAAATTTTCTGGTTAATAATACTAAACTCGCCAGCACCAAATCGTCTAAAATTTTTTCCATCTAATCTCAAAAGTCTGTTTAATATTCTGAATTCCAACACGATTATTGCATAAATTCAATCCAGATTATTTAGTAAATTATTTTAAGTTCAGGTTGTTAGAAATTAAACTGATAAACAGTGATGCAAGAAGAGGATGCAGCTCAAACACACACAATCAGAGAGCTAGCGTCCTCTTTCTGGCACTACTGCTCGTAAGAGAAAAAAAATATACCTTGGATTTAATGTTAATACTAGTTCTTTATATACATTTCATGGCAAATATTGAATACGAGTTAAGTTAAGAAGCAAGCAAAGAAATTAATGTAACAAGAAATTTGATTGATCCAACCAGAAAATACTAACCAAATCCTTATAGTAAAATCTATTAAACGTTCTAATTATAAAAAATCGAGTCTTATCATGATAACTTGAAATTTTTGTGATCTTTGATTTAACCAAAACGCCTTCAATCATATACGTCTTGTTGGTACAATCAAACGATTTTTCTTAATGCAGGATTATACGTCCCTTTTTAAAGAGAGAAATAATTGCGGGTTTCTGGTAAATTGGGGACGCGATTCGAGAGGCGAAAGCCGCGCGGTAGTACAAATTACTGCTAACATTACCGAAAGCGATCCGGGATGCATAAATGGTCCATGTTCCCGAAACCTCAATGGCACGAACCGCGAACAATGCGTGGCACCCTCTTCGTCGCTGCAACGCCCGCGAACCGCAGATCCGTTAGAAGCGCATGTACACGTGTATGCGTATGTACGTGGGCGCCCGAGAAGCCGAGATAAACCCTAATTTTTCACATGATCAATTAAATTGCGTCGATCGAGGACGGACAAATGGCGATACGATGGGGCGAAGGGTGAACACGTGGGGGCGGAGGATATCGGACCGAAGGGGGAAAACAAATCGACGGTGTCGAGGAAGTTGAGAGATAAATACGTGAGATCTATCATGTTCAAGACCCCGATCATTCGCGATGGAGAAAATGCACGAGGCCAGCGAGGCTACCGCAAATGCGTTACGTCTTTAACTCGGTTTCCCGAGGAGCCAGGTGTACTAGGAAAATAGAATCGCAGCTACGTGAGGCTGGGATATAATTGAGAAAGAAATTTTGTGTAAAAACCTACGACGTTTTATTTATTATACAGGATGCTTCTTAATAAATGCGAAAAATTTTAAGAGATGATTCTTTGTCGAATATTAAGGGAGGGTTTCATAAACATATATTTCTACATTTCTCTTCTGAGTTACATTTCTCCAAAAATGAGGGTAAAAATTAGGTTTTTATTTTTTAGGTTTTTAGATGTTTATTATAATTTTGTTTTTGTTCCAATTTTTCCAACATTTACTCTAATTTTATTTCTATTTTAAAATTTAACTTATTTAACTCGTAATTCGAAACCTATGCTATTTAGCATCGTGCTGTGCACGATAAAGTATTTTATTTTTTTTCTCGAAAACTACTGATTTTATGAAAAAAATGAAAGAAATAAAAAAGTTTCTAAATAAATCAAACTTTTTAATGCATATTTTTAGATGATTATATTCCGGCCCATTAAAAAATTCTAATAAAAAATTGAATAGAGATTGCTAATTTCATCCCCTTATAATAATACGGGAGACTAAAAAAATATATTAATAAATAATCTTTTTATTAGCAGGAAATATCCACCTAGATCCCTTCATTTCTTTAGCTTGTTCTAAATTTGAGAAAAAAAACCTAATTTTTATTCCAATTTTTGAAGGAGTGTAACTCCACAGGGGGAGAGATGTAGCAGTATATGTTTATATGAAAAACCCCCATGAATTTTCGACAAAAAATCTCCTAAAATTTTTCGCATTTATTAAGAAACATTCTGTACATTTTATATTTTTGTTATATTATTCGTCCTATCTTGATCTTAATTTTGACATTTGCAAATGTACGATATTCGAGAGAGACGTATTCTCGCTTCTCCGTAGATTACCTGTCCGTTCCCTCCTCGGAATCAGCGATTTGCGGTCCATGATTCCGTAGTTATCAGCTTGGATGTAAATTTGCACGAGACGGAAATATCGACGGAAATATATCCATCAATAATATTTTATTCGGGTTGAATCGAATATACATATATATATATGTATATATATATATATATATATATAATTTTTTTTCATGTTATCTCGCGCCCGAATGGATTTTCTTGGTATCGAATATTTTTCAAACGCATATCCGCGAGCGATCTCGATTCTCCGCCGAATCCGCGAATTTATTCGCATCACGTTACAACGTTAATTACAAAAACAAAACGTTTATCGGCTGCGGCTACAAAGCCACTAAGCCCCGGCAATAAAAATGTCTCCTAGGCGGCTTCATGCTTTGGTCAAAGTGCAGCTGCGGCATTAAACCGTACGTGCACTTAAAAGCGACGCTTAAAGAGAGCAAAGGGATGCCGGGTAAAAAGGCCAGGAAGCTCTCTCGGCGCAAAAAAGTGGGATAAATTGGGGCAACTGCTCGTAACGTTTCCTACATCGTATCGACAACGTGCACGGAATACGTGTGCGATCGGCCGCGTCTATGTGAATGACGTGTAACACACGGGGGATAAACCGCATCAAAGGGTTCCAACTTTTTTGAGAATCCTGCCGACCGATCGCATGAGTCATCATTCTTTGATCGGTACAGTACGAGCAAATATTTTCCGAAGACGTAGGAGATCCTGAGGATCCTTCCCCTTTTGACGATAATCCTTCGATAGCGCCCGTCTCGATCTCGAAGATACCATATCGCGTTAACCTTTCCTCCTTGAATTAGCCTTCGATCCTCCATCGAGAGTATTAACGCCTGTAAACAGTAGCTTCGCCGAGACTTGAAATTCCTCGGATTCGAGGAGGTTCTTAAACAACAGGAGGTTTCAAATGACGGATAAATTTTCCCGATCCACCTAGGCTCTCCTTAAGACGCTCCTAGACATATGGGGAGGAACTTGATCTCTCGCGGAACTTTAAATTTTACAATCCACCTCTCTCTCTCTCTCTCTCTCTCTCTCTCTCTCTCTCTCTCTCTCTCTCTCTCTCTCGAGCCCTTCATCTCGAGATGTAAAACATCTTTGAAGCTTTGTATTGTCAGATCCATACACTTCAGACTTTAGGAACATCCCCCCTTTTCTCTTTTCTCCCCCGCGGGGGTTATATTCTCTTGAAATCCTTTCCGCCGAAAGTGCTCGCCTCAATTTAAACGTCACCGAGCCGGGAAATATCGCGGCAATTTTTGCGTTTCGCCAAAAACGCGGACGCGAGCCGGAGGAGAGATTCTCCCCATTCAGTCCCACGGCCATTTTCTCTTGGTCCGATATTCGGTATGCATAATCTAAAGATACCTATAACCTACCGACGAAAAGCGCTACGTTGGCCGACCACCAGTGGGAAATGAGAATAATTTATATTCAAGTAGATACCTTCTCTCTCTCTCTCTCTCTCTCTCTCTCTCTCTCTCTCTCTCTCTCTCTCTCTCTCTCTCTCTCTCTCGCCTCTTAAATCGAGCCTGTGTTTTTCCCGCGCGCGATATCGCGGTCAGACATTAACGTTGCCGTTGAAATAGAGTCGTTCCGGCGAAAAATTTACATGCAAAGCGTTGAAATCGTCCGCTCGTCCTCGGTCTCGTTAAGGTCCTCGTTAAAAACGATACGAATTCTCCGAACTCCTCGCGTTATCCTTTCGCGTAAAAGTCTACGCGTTTGTAGCCGCCTCTCTGGAATGCTTGGAAAATTCGAGCTTCCGATGGGAAGCGCGCGGCTGCGGTAAATATATTTGTGCAAACTTTGCTCCCCGCAAAATATGCGTCACTTTGCAACTGCATGCGATACAATTTTGCACTCGCCGTTCGACGCTCGCGGATTTCTCACGTTTCGCGACGCGTGCACGATATCGCGTGCCTTTCCAAACCAATTCTGAAATAACGAATGGCATTTCGCGCGCCGGGGATTAAAAGCCTGTTTGTGCGCGCGTACGAAAGAATTGGCGACAGTCCTCGGGGATGACGCGTGTTTTCGCGATAAGTTTTTTTTTTTTTTTTTTTTTCCCGTAATGTCGGTGGTATCTTTGTGAAAAAAACCGGTATCCGTTAAAACCAACATCAACTCGTTCCGCATGGACGACGCCGTTAATAGAGGCGAATATGCAACGCGGCGAACGAAATCTCGGAGTCGCCGTCACGCGGTAACAGAACGGCGAATCTCAAAAGCCGAAGCAATCTTAAAGCCGCAGGCCGACGAACCGCTTAATATTCATGCTTTAACATATGTCAAAGCGCGGCGGAAGCGAGCAACGGCAGAGGGTCATCTTTCAAAGGGTTCAGCTCGCCGTAACAAACGCATTATTGCCGTTATAGTTGCACCAAGTGATACAGACAAATTATATTCCGATCGAGTATCTCTATATCATTAGCGTTCTTTCTTTTCCCGCTCTTCTCAACCCCCCATCCCCTCTTCTTTTGTCTAACGATGCGTTGAAAATGATTTGCGTTTTGTCTCCCTTTCTCTAACGATTTGCGCGCATTACGCGTTAAAAATACACGCATTATCGCGGAAAATGCGCAATTGTTCTCTTTCCAATCCCCTCCCTCTCTCTCACCCCGTGCTCATTAATCGGATCACTGCGTTCGCGAAAATATTGTAATTAATGCGACACACAGGTCGCTTCACACGCGCAAACAAATCACCCTTCGATGCGAGAAAAAAGATCCCCCCAAAGGGGGGATCATTAACTATTTTACATGCCTCGGAAATCTGGATTTTAAATCATCGATGCAAAAGGAGATTGTAAAATTAAAAATTAATACCGCGATTTGAAATTAATGAAATTTCAGACGAGCGAAAAGAAAAAAAAATAATAATGAAGGGATTTAAAATTCGGGGCAAAAAATTTCAAGCCGAGAAAGAAAGAGAGAGAGAGAGAGAGAGAGAGAGAGAGAGAGAGAGAGAGAGAGAAGGTGCACGAAGTGCGTCGCGAGCTTTTACCCTGTATACATCAGCGGTAAATCCCGAAACGGCGTACTCCGGGAATGGTAGAATCTTGTTTCCGCTTTTATTCGAGTGGCTAATTAAATCCGAGATATTGTGCCGAGCGTAAAATTACTACTTGCAACGATGTCTGAGAATGAATAAGGAGCCGGTCTGAATGGCGGAGAAATTCGTCTCTGAAAACCCTGGCAGCGCGCTTGAATTTCACGAGCAAGAGCGAACGCACTCGGCCATTGATTATAGTAACACAATTATGCGCCTGTATAGAAGCTAGGCACCGGGAGCACCTGGAGGAGCTCGAAGATTGTGAAATCTTTAGGTGGCTTCGTTGCGAGCGACATAATTAATTGACTTTTTAGACAAACTTGGCAATTAAGTCATTATTGCGACAACGAAGTATTATAATGAGGACTACAAGGACCCCCGGCAGCTTCATTCGGGGCTTTCGGATCCGTCGATTGTAAGGATGCGAAGAACGGAGGCGCACGGGGCCATTAAATAGAATGAAAAACTATAATAGGCATTGAAATTGCTCCGAAAATGTATACACTTGGAAAAGAAAAACAATCTATGACAATGCAATTTCACGATCAATCAAGTTTGAGAAATTATATATTTAAATTTAAATTTCATTAAAATAATAAACATGTACAATTATAAATTAAATACAGCTTCTGTCATTTTTATCATTGTGGAATAATTCTTTATAAAATTTTTTATACTTATTCGTAATACTTGATGCAATTTTCAATTTTAATTAATGCTGGGGTAAAAATGAGCATCGAAACGAAAATTCAAAATTAATAATCTTTATTGACTCAAAAATCAATCTCTCCCTTTGTCGAATAAAGCTGCAACAAAACGAGAATGGCATCCCATTTGATGTCTGCGGTCGACAATACCTAATACCATAATTAATTGACTTTTTAGATAAACTTGGCAATTAAGTCATTATTGCGACAACGAAGTATTATAATGAGGACTACAAGGACTCCCGGCAGCTTCATTCGGGGCTTTCGGATCCGTCGATTGTAAGGATGCGAAGAACGGAGGCGCACGGGGCCATTAAATAGAATGAAAAACTATAATAGGCATTGAAATTGCTCCGAAAATGTATACACTTGGAAAAGAAAAACAATCTATGACAATGCAATTTCACGATCAATCAAGTTTGAGAAATTATATATTTAAATTTAAATTTCATTAAAATAATAAACATGTACAATTATAAATTAAATACAGCTTCTGTCATGTTTATTATTGTGGAATAATTCTTTATAAAATTTTTTATATTTATTTTTTATATTTATTTATTATTTTTTATATTTATTTTTATTTTTTTTATATTTATTTTTTATATTTATATTCGTAATACTTGATGCAATTTTCAATTTTAATTAATGCTGGGGTAAAAATGAGCATTAAAACGAAAATTCAAAATTAATAATCCTTATTGACTCAAAAATCAATCTCCCCCTTTGTCGAATAAAGCTGCAACAAAACGAGAGCAACAATGGCGTCCCATTTGATGTCTGCGGGCGACAATACCTATTTAGTTCCCGTTGGATTGCGGTGAAAACAAGAGAAGGGGTGAGCGGAGAAGGAAGATGAAAGAAGAGGATGGGGGATTCGTTTTCGCGAATCTCTGGCCTAAAAGCAGAGGGTCGCGAACATAACACGAAGGGGAAAAGATATGCAAAGTGACGAGCGTTTTATGTAAAAGGACCTCTACCACCAATTCACTTTCTGCCAGGCTTATCGTTCATTCCCCTGCTACGACGCCTCACCCCTGAAGTAGCGCCCCTTATTTATCGCACGAAGCCTGCGTATAACGACACATTGTGGCAGACGTCGAATGGATTTCGGCGATGTTTATACGAGTTTGATTAGAAAGCTTATTTGTCAAGCGTGACATATGTGCGATAGAGGAAATGAAATGAATGTGTGGGACGAACGGGAGGGATTTTAACGAGGATACAGTGTAGATTTCAAGTCATTAATTTAATTGATTAATTTAATCAAATTTTGTCTCTCTCGAGTCTTCTATTTGAACTTTAATTAAAATTTCGAATATGTATTATAAACTTCTGTTAATCTTTCAGAAAAAAAAAGACTTGGAAACTCTACAAAGTTGTAAACACAATAGATATGCAATATTTTTATTGCCGTGGATTTAAAAGAATCATATTTGCTGATAAATTGCGTGATGATTAATTTTTACAAGTAGAAAAAAAGAGAAAAAAGCGACAATCGTGCTTTGTGATTTTGTTTTCAATGTTGAATTTTTCTAAGTGTATATATTTTTATAAAATTTCTTAAAACTATGATGCAATGGAAGCGTTCGATAAAAAAATTGTATTCCACATAAAAATATAAAAGCGATTAGATTGGAAAGTGTTATTTTTTTTTTTTGTTGAATTGTATTATAGTCGAGCAGCATCGGTTCGTTTAAAATCTCAAAAAGCACTGTGAAAATGCAACATTGCCGGCCTTTGCAAAAAGCCGGAAATCAATTTGTGCACGTTATGCAAAAATCACCGATAAATCCGGCCACCGAAAAAAAAGAAAAAAAAAAGAAATAAGCCACGAGAGGAGAAATAAAAAAATGGAGAAACTGCGTTTACACGAAACAACAAGGAACACACGTGTGTCGAAGGAAAACGTAGGATAAACAGAGTTGATTAGCGATATTGTTCAAGAGACGCGGAGCCGGTTCGCGTATTGTGAATACCATTGCTACTGTACTCAATCTGGCTTAGTCTGGCTATCAAAGCAGTGGATTACGTTTATGCGCACTTGTAATAGTAGAGTCCCTGGATACGCATATATTGATATGACGTTTGCATCCTGCATATAATATCTCCATTCGTGCAGCATAATGTTTACAACGGAAGGGCACAATATTGCAGTTTTGAACAATTTTAAGATGCAACCAGATATTCCTAACAATTAGACTTTTTAAAAACTGCAGTAAAATACCGAGAGATGAATCATCATTTATTAGCCGCCCTGGGAGAGCATCCCCTCAAGTGCTGACCGAATTTCATTGTATAAAAGTACGATAATTAGCTGGTATTGCGATAAATAATGAGTCGAAAATTATATATGTATTTATATAAATATTTGTATCGTGCAGCGCGAAAAAATAAAAAAATTATAAAATTTACACGTGATTTTTTTAGATTATAAAATAATATCGATTAAGCGAAGGAGGAAAAAGGAAAGAGGGAATTTATTATATAAATCATCTATTCTGTTTAATGACAATTTTTAATTCTTAATAAGATGTATTAATGTCTCTCTTTTGAGGAAGTCCTATTTTACTCTATATTTACTTGTCACTTTTCCTATTCGTTATTTATCTTAAGACCCGAAACATGTAGAATAATTTCTAGCCAATCAAAATGATCAACCAAGGAGGATGCGGAATTAATTCTTTCTGAACGTAATTATTAATCGGAGCGAGGCGTGCTGAAATCCTCCTGACAGTTGCGACAAGACTTCGATATAACGCGCAGCGGCTCGACAATTTCCGTGAAACTTTTCCAATTAAATTTTCGCTGTTCTGGAGAAAAGTAATGCGGCCCGGAGCCGCTGCGAACTCGTCCGGATGCGGACGAGACTCGCGACGACGCCCGGTGATTGATGGTTATACCCGTTTACCCCCGGTAAGCCGCTTTTTCCCCGCTAAATTCCTGCATAAGTACGTCGAGCTCTTCGCCCCGTAATGCCTTGCACTTCCGGTCGCGCCTCTTGTCAACGATACATTAGCAAAACAGGCTTTGGAAGTGAAAATTGACGGAGGAAGCAGAGAAGATTAGTCAGATTGTGAGGGAGAAAGGATTTTTTGTGTGCTTTGGCATTTTCTCTAAAAAAAAATGTATCTAGAATACTCAAGCTCTTCTCAATTTTGAGTTTTGCATATTTTTTTTATTATTGATTTAGCTTTTGATTTAATTGTAACTTTCAGTTTTAGAGATCAACGCATCACAAGTTATCTAAATTTTAATTTTAATTTTGAATTTTTAGGTATATGTAATATTACTTTGTACTTTTACTTTCATTCTTTTATTTTTTCTTTATCTAAAGATTTTATTCCATGCTATATGATTTATATGTATTATTGTAATTTTAATTTTAAAAAATTTTAAATAAGTTAATTAAGTAAATTTTAATTAATTTCAATATTTTTGTTATTTCTTATAATTTATTGTATGATGATCTTTACTTTTATTTTAAATATTCTGAGATATTAAACATTTATGACAGTTTTACTTTAGATGTTCAAAAAAATAATGTAACATATTTTAAGAAATCTATAAGTGATGTATTTTAAATAATAAAAATAATTTAAAATATTTTATAAAATGTATTTAAAAAATGTAGGACGTCATTCAAAGCACAGATTAATAAAGAATAAAATAATATATAATAAATAATAAGTAATGAAATATATATCTTTAAATTTTATTATATTTTTTCTAATGAAAGAATATATAAGGAAATCAAAATTGATAAGATTAATATTCCTTATAATATTAAGTATCAAAAATATAATGCAGCCATATAATATTATATGACATTAAAGCTTTAAAAGCGAATTATGTAATTTCGCATTTTAAAGATACTAATATTAAAGATATTTTAAAAAATGTATTTAAAAAATGTAGGCCGTCATTCAAAGCTGTAAAGCACAGATTAATGAATAATAAAATAATAAATAGTAAATAATAAGCAATAAAAAATATATCTTTAAATTTTATTATATTTTTTCTAATAAAAGAATATATAAAGAAATCAAATTTGATAAGATTAATATTCCTTATAATATTAAATATCAAAAATATAATGCAGCCATATAATATTATATGACATTAAAGCTTTAAAAGCGAATTATGTAATCTCGCATTTTAAAGATACTAATATCAAAGATATTTTAAAAATGTATTTAAAAAATGTAGGACGCCATTCAAAGCTGTAAAGCACAGATTAATGAATAATAAAATAATAAATAGTAAATAATAAGTAATGGAAAATATATCTTTAAATTTTATTATATTTATTCTAATAAAAGAATATATAAGGAAATCAAAATTGATAAGATTAATATTCCTTATAATATTAAATATCAAAAATATAATGCAGCCATATAATATTATACAATATGAAAGCCATATAATATTATAGGTATATCATATTATATAATATTATATAATATGTTATATAATATTAAATTTAAAAGCGAATCATGTAATCTCGCATTTTAAAGGTACTAATATCAAGGATATTTTATGTTTTTATTACGTACTATCTCAGTTGTACTCGTATTACGTGATTTTATGATACTAACATCAAGAATTTATAAGCAAGAACTAACCAAGGAAGGCAATGGGACAAGATTGTTGCAAAATACAAGAAGTATGGGAAGTTTTAGCTTGGCAGGAGACCATCTGCTTTCCTCTCTCAACCGCGGTATAGTTATTCGACAAAACCACATCGAGATGCATTTCAGAATATTTCTCCACTCGCTTCGACTCTGTTACCACTTTCCATGTTATCGCCATACCAGATGTTAACAAACATTCCAGATCTACGCCATCGTAGATCTTAATCTTATCTTTATTAATCTCCGTGACCGAGGAGAAGGCCAGTTGGAAATTTATCTCGCTGCGAGACGCATTCCGCGATATATTATCAATACACAAAGGACATTATAAATAAATTGGAATATAAATTTTAAGTCCGGCTCCCTCTACGTGTGTGCGAATGCGTGTGGGTGGGGTAGCGCGAGTTTATCGGGTAGCGTCGACGAGCCGGCAAGAAAAATTGCGGCCGTCCTGCAGGCAGCATGTAATTAACTCGAACAAGTCCTTTCATGTTTTTTCTCTCTCTCTCAGCCCCTCTCCTCCAGGCTCTCCTTTTTTCTTTACGCGTAGCAAGAATTGTCAGAGCAGCAGCGTTCGCAGGCAGCCACGGCTGACACGGACAAAGACCGCAACGCCGCGGCGCCGCTTTGTTTCGCACAAAAGCCTCGCGACGCGTCCGGGAGCGAGGAAAAATAATGGGGAAATGTAATAAATCGCGTGATTAATTAACCCACATTTGCCTCGGCGAGACGCATCCGCCAAAGGACACTTGTTCTCGTCGCCGGATCCGCCGGATACACTCGGATGTCATTATTTTATTTATAACGCGGTCAAAGATGCTTACACGCGCAAATGGCTGAATTAATAGTCGCAGGAGTCCGTATTTTTATTGTTAGTAAAATAAACAGTTTTAATATAGTCTAAAATATGAAATAAATAGTTTCTAATTAATATAATAAAATAATTTTTATAGAAAATAAAATTAATAATTTTAATGCAATATAATAATTTTAGTATTCTTTAATATGGAGATGTATTATACAGGGTGCTTCTTAATGATTCTTTGTCGAAAATTAAAGGGAATTTTTCATATACTACTACACGCCTTCCTGTGGAGTTACTCCTCCAAAAATGGGGGTAAAAATTAGGTTTTTATTTTTTTCTCAAATTTGGAACGAATTAAAGAAATAAAATTAGATGGACATTTTCTCCTAGTAAACAGGTTATTTATTAATATTTTCAGCCTCTCGTATTATTATAAAAAGATGAAACTAACAACCCCTGTTCAATTTTTTATTAGAACTTTTTAATGAGGCGGAATATGATTATCTAAAAATATGCATTAAAAAGTTTGATTTATTTAGAAACTTTTTTATTTCTTTTATTTTTTTTCATAAAATCAGTAGTTTTTAAGAAGAAAAATAAAATACGTTATCGTGCACAACTACGAAACACAATTGCGAAAAGTTAAATTTTAAAATACAAAATAAAATTAAAATAAATGTTGGAAGAATTGGAACAAAAATAAAATTATAACAAAAACCTAAAAACCTAAAGAAATAAAACCTAATTTTTACCCCCATTTTTGGAGCAGTGTAAGGAATCTCCATAGGAGGTCTCATAGGAAGAAACGTAGGAATATATGTTTATATGAAAAACCTCCGTAATTTTCGACAAAGAATCATCTCCTAAAATTTTTCGCACCTATTAAGAAACACCCTGTATTTACATAGATTGATGATTAGTAAATGCTGCATAAAATTACCTGAAATTTTCTGTAATCAAGGATATGTCGAGGATATTTATTTCGATTATATTTAATATTCATAAAACATGGAGAAAGAGGAAGATAGATGTTTTTTTAGCACGTTGATTGAAAGGAAAATAATATCCGACGCGCTGAAAAAATAATAAAATCCCCACGTGTCAATGGGTAAAGTGGGAAAATAAATTGAGAGTTGACGTCAGAGGAAGATCGAGCGAATCGATACGCGTGACTCTTGTAATTCATCTGATACGTATCTTAAATTTCGTAACATCACTATTTTCGCTCCGCGCGGTAATAAATAGCGGTTGTCGATGAAACGCGATTCCGATCGGACGGCCTGTTTCGAAGCCGTTGACGAAGTATTACGACAATCTCGTAATTACATCGGCCATTGGAACAGATGATATAATATAGCGGGAGTGTTATTACGGAAAACGTGGCCATCCCGTCCCGCTCCCTCCCCAGCGTGCGGATTGATTAATAATACACGACCACCGCCACGGCGACGTAATTAAATTTGTCAGGCGTGAAATCTGTACCGCGTGTGTTATTCCGATTTTACGCACGTCGCATAGATCACGTGGAACAACGATCCTTACACAGGCCAGCCGACACAACGGACGCATCCCATCGCAATGACACGCATAATTCTCAGGTGCACAGACGCGATATCGACGAATTTTCCGCCTGTCCGCTATAATATTAAACGAATTAAATTCTTCCTCCTCTGCGAAATTTAATTAGAAATACTAAACGATTTTTTAACAGTTAACTGTGTTGCTCGAATTACACAGGCCTGCAAAAAAGGAGGTCAAAATTTCTTTTTAAGATGCAATAGTGATTTTTGACGTAATTTTGTGCACTGAATCCGAATCTGGCCGCCGAATTTGCGTAGCACGTCAGGTTTTTGAGTTATTTGTAGTTGAATAGTCCAAAAATCGCTATTTTGGCCATTTTCATGAATTTATTGTGAGTAAATCAAATTTTTTGAAATATTTCTGGCAATGGCATCGTATAGTACTCACTTTCACCTTTAGAATCCACTTTCGATTACCGCCGCATGATTTTTTTTCGCTCAGATATACAAGTTATAAGACTGGTCATGCATAGGGATTTAATAAGCCATTCTAAATCAACCGTGCCACCTCTCTATCTCACTACGAATCAAAATTAGAATAAAAATACACATTTTTAAATACCTTCTGTCACCTTTTGAAATTAAAAATGGCGCATCCAATATGGCGAATAGAATCACAATAAAAAGGCATAAAATTTAGAAAAATTTATCAAAATGTGGGACAACTGTATTAGACATTTATTTACAATATTTTTTTGGCCAACCAAGCCTGACATATGTCAGTCTTTTCAAATTTCAAGATCATGGATTTACATATTGATGTCTATATAAATTTTCTTTAACGTAAATTTTCTTACAACGTCATACTTATATATCTCAGCGAAAAAAATCGTGTGGCGGTAATCAAAAGTGGATTTGAAAGGCAAAAGTAAGTATTACACGATGCCATTGGCAGAAATATTTAAAAAAATTTGGTTTCCCCGCAATAAATTCATGAAATTGGCCAAAATAGCGATTTTTGAGCCATTCAATTACAAATTACTCAAAAACGTGACGTGCTACGCAAATTCGGCGGCCAGCTTCGAATTCAGCTCACAAAATTACGTCGGAAATCACTATTGCATCTTAAAAAAAAAACCTCGCAGGCCTGTGTTATAGAGGCTAAGTCTGAGCTAAATCAGTATCGGGAAAAATTAAAAATATGAATCTTGCCTCTCTACATTAGTTTAATATTGTAAATACACCTTTTGCTCTTTGCGCAAAAAAGAAGTCCTGCGAAATCCTTGCGAAACATGAGGTGAACCGATCGAGGTATCGATCAATAGTCTTCGCGAATCGCAATCTCGATTGAAGGCTGCGGTCCTTTGATAAGCCCTGTCTTATTCCCATTCGACTTTGGTGGTTCAACTTTTCGTCGGTCACATGCTCGATCAAGTTTTCTCTTTCTCTCTCCCTTTCGCTTGAAGAGGAAAAGAGCCAACTCGATCTCGCCGGGAAAATAATAAAAGAAATTCGTTTAAAATTCACGAGTCACGCTTTCCGATCAAAGCCTTCATTCGATTCGAGCATTTAAGGAACTAAGAAGCCCGGGATCCCAATGTTGGGATCTAGAAGAATTCGGATCTTGGAAATTCTAGAATCGGAAAGAAGCCGAGACACGCAAGTTTGGAGAGATCAAGTGCCGGAAAATTTATATTCTACACAATCAATGTCGAGGAGCTAATTTTTTTATCGACATTCGCGGAATAAATTACTCGCAATGAAAACGGAATCAGAAAAGTTGGAGATGGAGATGGGGATTGTCGATGTCAACGTGACGGTAATTTATTCAGAAAACATTAACGTCACCTTTTTCCGGCTCTTTTTCAGGCTGACTTGAGAACGATTAGTCAGCAAAGTTTACATTATGCACGAAGACGCTTCCGATAACATTGAGGCGTAGCATTGAGACGCGATAAGCGCGGAGTTAATTCGGCCAGGCGCTATCACGCTCCAAAATCCGAATCCAAACTGCTCCGGGATGCGACGGTCCGTTGAATGTTTGACCGCACAATATTTGATATCGCCGTCCGTAGATATCCCACTTCCCGGATCTAATCGTGGCTCGACCCAGATAATGGCTGACAGAAGCAAAGCTGCAGAATTGTTCGCGATTTGAACCCGCGCACGGGTTTCGAAGCGAAATTCTACGTGCAAAGTGCATGTAGCTGCATCAAATTTACACGTGGATTTCTTCGATATTTCATAATTCCTCGCGATTACGCAATATTAAATGGTAAATCATGCATTTGCGCAAATGCACGGGTGTTCTTTGCATAGAGTTAATTTCTATTCTGCCGTTAATTTCGAGAACATATATATATATATATGCTTAGGTGTAAAATATTTAATGGACTACGCAGGTAGGAATTAATTTACCGATACAGCCGATTTAAATGAATTAAACTTGAAGTATGTAGAATGTATGTGTGTACGAGGGTGGTTTGAAAAGTCCGTGCAAAAATGAAAACTACTTAATTTTTCGGGATGAATCTTGTTTCAACGTAGTCCTTTTTTAGGCTTCGTCCAACGCTCTAGTTTGTCGATCCCTTCCGAATAATCTCCTCGTTTGAATAAAATCTCCTTCCCGCCAGCCATTTCTTCATATTGGGGAACAAGTAGTAGTCCGAGGGAGCCAAATCTAGAGAATAGAGGGGATGCGGAACGAGTTGAAACCTTAAATCCATCAATTTTGCGGCCAAATTCTCTTTCATCCATTTTTTGGAAATCACTCGACTTCCTCGATTCGAACCAAACACAGGGAAATAGATCAATCTGGCTGAGACTTGATGTGTGTTCTTCCAAGAGATGCTAACTGAAAATAACCTGACCTAAAATAATCTTGATTAACCATCTCTCTGACTTTGCACGGACTTTTCAAACCTTGTACGCATCAATCCTAAGTAAAATTTATCTTTTTTTACTGTTCAAAATTTAGATTAGATATCAATCCTACTAAGAAAATTATTTTCAAATTTTTTTTTTTTTTTTTAATTAATTTAATAATTCAAATGTGATATTTCAGTATTAAAGTGCAAAAATCTAAGAATTTGAAAGAATCAGGCTTGGAAACTGACCATTAAATGACAATTATAATTATTTAATTGTACATATATATATGAATTAGAATTTATCACACCCCAATTTTAAGGTCATAAAATAATTTGCCTCTAGAGCGTGATGTGCTCGCTGTCATCGGCGTGACAAATTGAAAAAAATAGCTCGGGATTGCTCGTCAATTCCATTTTGAAAGTTGTATTCACCGACGTAGGTGCAAACAAGTGGTAGATTAATATCAAGCGACAGTTTAATTGGGACGGCGTGGATTAAACTGGAAGCGCGGAAGGGTCAGCTGGACATTTTTCATGGCCAAGCCAAATAAATAGGACAGTCCAGTCCGGCAGTCCTGACGAACAGATAAATTCCTGTCACGTCGTCGTCCTACTCCCATCTCCGGAAGCCTTCTGTCCCGTCGATTTATTCCAAAAATTGCAATAAAGTTAGCTCTGATAGCGGAGTGATTTTGTTCGGATCGAAAAAGGGGAGAAAGAGGGGAAAAAAAACAAAAAAAAAACAACCCGAATAGAAATTGGCGCAGCTCGCTTTCAATCGCGTCACATTTGTACCGTCGATTCGATCAGCTGGCGCAAGAGGGCGAACAATTGACCAGAAAGTCGAAGGATCAAGCGGCATCCCGGAAGCCAACCTGCCCTTCCTCCACCGAAGGCGAGGATCCTCGTCCTTCACCGCGAAGTAATCTCGTCTCTGACGAGGGCGCGAAAAGAAGCGACCGGGAGAAGGAAGGGGGTATCGGAGGGAGAATTCGGGGAGGATAATATCCTTCGCATCCATTTCGGGTCGCAGTTTCGCGAGGCAAGCCGGCTAAGTTCGTCCTTATTGTTCCGCGAATTGGATTCGGCGGGCTTAGACAGGAAGCTCTCTGGAAAATGTTGCGGCCGTATCGTCATTGGCTGGTTAAAGGTACCTTCTATCGTCGCTTAGGGACTCTTTCTCCCTCGCGTAAGGTGGGTACTTATCCTCCCTCCGGCAAACTTTCGTAGTAGGTTCTCCGGTGCGCTAACAAACTTACGTGAATCCTTCGGTATTTACGGTAAATCGCCCTGTGTTGTATAGAGACGCGTATTCGAGGGAAATTTGCGTCTTTAAGTCCTTAAATAGGATTTTCAAACTCGAACTTTGCTGGATCTTAGGACGTTTGGACCCTATCTCGTTCCTCTATTTCCTAAATATATAGACGAAGAGGATTCGATATATTAAATTCTCGAATCGCACGAATTGCTTGTCGTCAGATTGTCTAATTGTCAGATGTGTCAATTCATTGCAATTCTTCCAAGTTCTTGCAAGGATGTTTTATGACTTTTTCAGATTTTCTTTTACTCTACACTTTACTCATAACACAGGCCTGCGAGGTTTTTTTTTTAAGATGCAATAGTGATTTCCGACGTAATTTTGTCAGCTGAATTCGAATCTGGCCGCCGAATTTGCGTAGCACGTCACGTTTTTGAGTAATTTGTAATTAAATGGCTCAAAAATTATTATTTTGGCCAATTTCATGAATTTATTGCGAGGAAATCAAATTTTTTGAAATATTTCTGCGAATGGCATCGTATAATATTCACTTTCGCCTTTCAAATCCACTTTCGATTACCGCTGCACGATTTTTTTTCGCTCAGATATATAAGTATGACGTTGTAAGAAAATTTACGTTAAAGAAAATTTATATAGACATCAATATGGTAGATCCAAGATGTTAAAAGTTGAAAAGACTGACATATGGCAGGTTTGGTTGTCCAAAAAAATATTGTAAAGAAATATCTAATACAGTTGTTACACATTTTGATAAATTTTTCTAAATTTTATGCCTTTTTATTGTGATTCTATTCGCCATATTGGATGCATCATTTTTAATTTCAAAAGATGGCAGAAGGTTTAAAAATGTATATTTTTATCCTAATTTTGATTCGTAGTGAAATAAAGAGGTGACACGGTTGATTTAGAATTGCTTATTAGATCCCTATGCATGACCAGTCTTATGACTTGTATATCTGAGCGAAAAAAAATCGTGCGGCGATAATCGAAAGTGGATTCGAAAGATGAAGGTGAATACTATACGATGCCATTACAGAAATATTTCAAAAAATTTGGTTTACTCACAATAAATTCATGAAATTGGCCAGTGATTTTTGGGCTATTCAACTACAAATAATTCAAAAACCTGACGTGCTACGCAAATTCGGCGGCCAGATTCGGATTCAGCACAAAATTACGTCAAAAATCACTATTGCATCTTAAAAAGAAATTTTGACCTGTGTAATCCGTCTCTATCTAATATTTTCACGCACACACACTCGTGCCTTTTAACTTCTCGTGCTATCCATTATTATTTCTCGTAATAAAGCCGATCTATAACACTATAACGTCAGCTTTTATTCAATCCTCTCTCTCTCTTGAAGGGTCACTCGAGAAGTTTCTAGGTGGTCTTTCGACGTTTCGTTTCCGGTAGAAACGACCATGGCGCAACAAACAAGCCACGGGTTATTTGTCTTCGTTCAGTATACCGTGAAAAGCGAGTCGGGAGGAAAAGAGGAGGGCGAGCTAAGAGGGCTGGAAACATGGAAAGGACTGAGAGAGGGTTATGAAGAGAATTCGCGAATGCAGCCGCAGCTGCGTCACGCTTCCGAAAAAGCTTGCGTCGAGGATTTCGTTTAGTCCCACGAGGAGACGCGGAATTTCGCTTCCGTCCTGAGGGAATTTTTCATTTAGCCCGCATTATTTATACGCACGCTTTGGCGACCTCCCAGAATTCCCCGCGAATGTTTCATGCGGAAATTAACGTGCCGTCTCTGCGTCCTTCTGAAAATGAAACTGCTCCTTGAGAATTCCGTTGAATGTTGCATGAAACTGATTTATGTCCAAAATTAACTGTTATTCACTTTTAGAATTTATTCCGATCTAAGAATATTTCATACGCGAACAGAATCCTTCGATCTATAATCTAAGCCGGATTTAGATCATCTTCATTCTAAGTTAAAAAACATCAGAGATAAAATTCCATTTTGCATATATAACTACTCAGCAAACACCAAATAACATGTAACAGTTATATTGTTGAGTGGGAAATTACAACTAAAAAAAAAAAAATAGTTATATAAATGTTACTTGGTGTTTGCTGGGTATTATGCGAAAAAATGCAATTTTCTTAATAAAGACAGTCATTAATCTTGATTGATTATATTCCAGCTATTTTCTTGTTTCTAATTATTTTCAGTAATTATGATCTTTTGCCCAAGCGCACGTGTCTGTCAAATTTATTCATTCTTATTATTTCCTTCATTTTCATATCTTTGTAATAATTCCAAACGATAAATGCATAATATTTTATCCATTAATTTTTAATTACAATTTTATGTAACATTTATCGAGGCGAAAGAAATTTCACGGGAATTAAATCACCAGCAGTTTCATATACATTCGCGAGAGAAGAGAGCAGCGGAGTAAGTCCGATGACGAGACATAGACGGAATTTTCGATAAATCGCCGGAAGGCAGCTGCATTTACAGGGGGTGAATTTGTATACACGCTCGCTGGGAGTTCTACTGGCGATCCACCTTCGATCGATCGCGAAGGTGGAACCGGTGGTGGTCCCCTTGGGTCCTCTCTTTGCCAGCATCAGCCAAGAGACGCCCGCTTTCTGGGTAGTCAATTTCGCGGCATTGTGCGAGAAATATGGCGGAAATGGAGTTCTTCCGTTGGCGTTGCGTGGCTCCACGAGATACACGCGCACCCTCTTTTCTTCCCGTCAATCTCGTAAGAAAGCGCCAGCTCGTGAATAGCTTTCCGATCCCGCCGTGTCTTCCTGCGCCTGTCATCCTGTCGCGGCGCATTCTCTTTCAGATGCACGCGGCGACGCACCTGCTATTCTAGCAATATCTACTGCTGGACCATCAAGTCCAGTGTCGTAAACCAAGTTGCGAGGGACAGGAATCGCGTCAAGTATAAATAACATGTGCTAGAGATGCTGTGATACATCATAAAAAGAAAAAAAAGGAAATAAAATCAATTACATTTTTCGACAGTGTAATTTTTTATTAAGCAATAGTTATTATTATATTTATAACTAATAATTATTTATCATTAATAATTATATTTTGATATCTAGTAGAATTTTTTTTAGATTCGCAGAAGAGTAGTTTATCTCGGTGAGACTAAATATCCCTGTCTTCCTTTAAATTTAATTCGCAAAAAAATGCTATGAAATATTATAAGAAAAAAAAGAAATAAAATCAATTACATTTTGCGAGAGTGTAATTTCTTATCAACCAGTAATTATTATTATATTTATAACTAATAATTATTTATCATTAATAATTATATTTTGATATCTCGTAGAATTTTTTTTAGATTCGCAGAAGAGTAGTTTATCTCGGTGAGACTAAATATCCCTGTCTTCCTTTAAATTTAATTCGCAAAAAAATGCTATGAAATATTATAAGAAAAAAAAGAAATAAAATCAATTACATTTTGCGAGAGTATAATTTTTTATCAACCAATAATTATTATTATATTTATAACTAATAATTATTTATCATTAATAATTATATTTTGATATCTCTTGTAGAATTTTTTTTAGATTCGCAGAAGAATAGTTTATCTCGATGAGACTAAATATCCCTGTCTTCCTTTAAATTTAATTCCCAAAAAAATGATGTATATTATAAGAAAAAAAAGAAATAAAATCAATTATATTTTTCGAGAGTGTAATTTCTTATCAACCAGTAATTATTATTATATTTATAACTAATAATTATTTATCATTAATAATTATATTTTGATATCTCGTAGAATTTTTTTTAGATTCGCAGATGAATAGTTTATCTCGATGAGACTAAATATCCCTGTCTTCCTTTAAATTTAATTCCCAAAAAATGCTATGATATATTATAAGAAAAAAAAGAAATAAAATCAATTATATTTTTCGAGAGTGTAATTTCTTATCAACCAGTAATTATTATTATATTTATAACTAATAATTATTTATCATTAATAATTATATTTTGATATCTCGTAGAATTTTTTTTAGATTCGCAGAAGATAGTTTATCTCGGTGAGACTAAAATCCTGTCTTCCTTTAAATTTAATTCCAAAAAAATGCTATGAAATATTATAAGAAAAAAAAGAAATAAAATCAATTACATTTTGCGAGAGTGTAATTTCTTCTCCAATGTGTAATTTCTTAACCAATAATTATTATTATATTCATAATTAATAATTATATTTATCATTAATAATATTTTGATATCTCGTCTAATTGTTTTTAGATTCGCAGAAAACTAGTTTATCTCGAGAATAAATATCCTTGTGTTCCTTTAAATTTAATTTCCTAAAAAAAAAAAAAAAACAAAGTCTCTCTAGGAATTAATTCATGCAAAATATCCTTACACTCACTTATTCATCTTGAGAGCAAAAATCTCCTGCTTCCAAATTCTTAAGCTACTTTCCCCTTAAATTTCTGCTTTCGAATTAAAATGCAGAATAATTGTGAGTTGCAATTCTAAACCCAATTAGCGCGGTTATTAAATTAAATTAACACGATTTCGCAATTTTCGCAGACAGTAAGATTAAATCTCGGCGAGGTTCTTAGCATATCCGTTGACGTTGAGACCGACGATTTGCATCCCCCATGCGAATTAACCAGCGAGCGTGTCGTTAAGCGCGCCGCACAGTGTCACCGGTTATTCGTCGTCTTTCGAATACAGTTAACCGGGATACGCAACGAGTCCGCAGGACGACATTGCACGGTCCAGGATCCCCGACTTATACCGGTAGTCGCGTCGTATGTACACCCCAGGAGAAGTTGGCGAGCGGTATCTCCCGACCGGAGACTATTTGAGTTTGCCAAGTAGCAATAATTGTTCCCAGCACTGTCCAGACGTTGGCGACATTCCGCTATCGCTGAAATACTCGACCGTCGGCCCTACGGGAAGGGTTGACCCTCCACCCTAGGACGGTCATCCGGTGTAATCGAATTCTAGCTTTGTCTTTCTGTTCTCGATCGACGCGACTTGAGCTCAAATATTCATGCATGGCAAATTTGCGTTGGGTTAGTTGCCGTCGTAAGAGACCACGACGAAGATTAAAGGTTTCAGATTAACTCCCGCGATTGCGAGGGTGTAAAATATCTCTCTTTCAAGAACTGTAATTTGATAAATATTTTAACTTGTGTGAATATTTGGCAACGCAATATGTAACAAATGAGTTAAATGTTTTATTAATGTAATGAAAATGCATCTCATAATTATATCGCTTCTCTATAAAAGTCAAAATATATATATTTATTAATTAACTGTAAATATTATGCATAAACAGGTATATGTGTTTAGGCAAATTATAATTATGTTATTATATGTTTATATATATTATTAATTAACAACGTAGGCATGTTTATTTATTTTTATCTAAATTGCGGCGAAAATTTTTATCTATTTGGAAAATTGGAACAAGATTTTTCCAAATCTGTTTTCTCTTTTTTCTTCTTTTCTCTTTTTTTTCTAATTAAATGGTAAGTTTAGCCCATTTAATTTCCGTACATTATAATATGCATGGAGAAAGAAAGAAACGAGATAAGGAAGATAAAAGAAAGTAAGAGCGTAAGCATGAATTATAAAGATGAGACAGCGAGAGAAAGACATAGAAAGAGAGCAAGGAGAAAGAAAGGTTCGAGGGACTAAATAATGAGAATTGATAATGCAAAGTTACTTTAAGATGCAATGAATTAATGAAGGTGAATTAAAGTTCAATTTGCAATTAAGATGAGTTAAATAAAGTAGAACATAACTGGCTCTGCAGAGTGCGAAATTGAAAGAAAGCAAGCAAGTTTGCAAGTCTGCAAAGTAAAAACGCATAAATAAGCTCTTTAGGGTCTATACTGTGTTTTCAATTATTATCTTACAAGTTCTCGTGAAAATTCTCGCATCTTTTGTGCGCGAGCACTTATTCGTATTCAAGCGAAAAGGATCGATCGCTTCTCGAAAAAGTAAAAAGTAAGTTAAAAATGTAGGACAAAATTTTTTTCGCACGAGATTTTTCTCTCGAAAAAAATAGATGATTCTTGGCGCGCTTATATATTTATATGTTTGTTAGATATTTATACGTATGTATGATTTTCATTGTGATCGCAAACTAATTTATGCAATTTATTTCGAAAATTAATTAGTTATTTATTATAACAAATAGCGATAATGAGTCACATAATTCTATATATACAATATTCTCAACTAATTCGATCATTTAACTAATTTGTTAATAATATCATTCGGTAATCTAATTGATTGCCATATGATTATCATAATCTGATAACGGTGATAATCTTATAGACGTTTTTTTGCTTTCTAAATAATGATACAATTAAGTACAATGGAATGTATATTATCAATTTTTTTACTCCAATGTATATTGCTTCTTTAATATAACATTGCTTGGAGAAGAGAGAAAAACACTACACTTCCTCATAACATTATGACACTTATCTATAAATATTTAGGAAATAAACAAATATTGAAATTAATAAATAATAATTATGAGTAAATTAAAAATAGATTAAACATTGTCACTTTTAAAATTTAAATAGAATTTCGAAAAAGATGTGGTAAATGTTTTGCAAAATATAATCTCGCTTGTTTTTGTCACGAATTAATTATCCCTCTCTTTTATGTTTCAGGCATTTGAACGAGCAACATTCGAACAGTGACGTGAATTGATTACAAATTAAACTAATTGTCAGAAAAGAAAAGTAATCACGTAATTGGTTGCACAAAACAATCGATGAGAAGCGGAGAATGCATTACAGGAATTATGATTTGCGGATGGCGCGTTCGAAACATATAATGATAATGATTAAAAAATTAATAATTCACATCATCAGTGATTAGTAATTAATTATTTTTAACAAACAAGCACATTAAATAAAAATGCCAGAAGACATTCTGGGTTGATTCAGTGCTACCGCTATCGTTTGACAATCCAGAAAAATCCCCGCAAGAGACGAAAGGCCTAATCAAAGTCATGATTCATACAAATGGTAAGTTTTAATTATTATAAATTACATCAAACATTATAAAGTCGATCAAACTATTGATTGAATCATTAATAAAGCTACAATCGTTTTCCCGGAGGGCAGCCAGATTTTGGTCGCAAAATTAAAAATTTAATTAAATTAATTGAAAGATACTATTCGAAATTGATTTCATTTAAAATTGATGAATAAATAAATAACTGAATAATTTTTATTTTTACTTTTATTTTTAATTTTTAAACTTTTATTTTTAATTTTATTTTTCGAACATTTCTTCGATACCGTTTTTCGGGATCTATTTTTTTCGAAGAGAATTTTCAAAGGCTTCGCCTTTGAATCGTACATCGAGATGGATTCGCGGCGAGGAGGTTAGGTTAGGTCCCATCATTGATAAGGAAGAGAAATTATCGGGGCGAGTGACGGGGCCGAAACAGCTTATCTCCTTTTTCTTCACCACGTGGCTCACGAGGAAAACGTGGCGCCGTTACACAACGTTGAATTTCCTTCTCCTTGCCAGACCGATAAGTACTGATTTCCATAATGGCTCCACGTACGAGTGCACTCACTTATCCCTTACCCTTTCCAGCGCTTCCCTCAGCCGCCTTTTCCATACCCCTCATCTTTGCAACCCCGTTCGTATGTCCTTTCTCTATCCTAGAAACTTCGGTAGTCTCCGTAATCTTATCGCGCAATTCGAATTCAAGACCCGCGATAATCGCAATGGGACGTGATTAATTTTTCGATTTCCATTTCATTATGTACGTCAACATCGCGATGATTTTACGCGATTTAGTGCTGACAAAATGCCAAATTATTTAAAGTCTATCTCTCTACGTTTCTATTCGAGTAATATTAAAAAATTTACATATGATGCGACTCTCGATGTTATAAAAATATTTTTGGTTGCTTGATTTTTTTCTTGAAAAATATATAACGTATTAATATAACATATATATAACATATATATAACATTAATAACATATATATAACATATATATTAATAATATATATATACAGTAAGATCTTATTTTTTATTAATTTAAAGTTTAAATTGGATGAAATTGATTTTTTATTCAAAACTTATCATCAAGATATTTAAAAGTGTCGAAAGTGAGAAAAATTTATTATACACGACTTTTTGTTACAATCAAATTAAATTAAATATTATAATCAAAACATTTAGATGAAATAATTATAAAATTTAATTAAAATTTTCCAGTCCACGATATTTCCTTGTTATTTTTATTATTAAAAAATAATAATAAAAAATTCTAAATGTTAAAGCGTGAATACTTTTATTTAAAATATGAAAGCATCAAGCACAGGTGTCGCAATAATGATAGATTAATCAGTTTCACTTCGAGATGGAGTTGATAAAATACGATCGGTATATGTGATACTTCTATAGAAGATATTCCCTCGCGCTTATCGAAGTCTGTAACTTCTCCCTACTCCATTTGCTCTCTTATCCGTCGCCTTCGCCTCTTGTCGCTATTTCCCTTCGGCTATTTTACTTTATCCTCCATCAAAGAGACGAAGCGTTCTGTCGTGAGATTAGAATTCGCTAGTAATCGAAGGAGCCCGTAAAGGGTGTCGTGTATCCTCAAGATAGCCGTTCCCCGAATCGATATCGATTACTCGCCGCATTGAAATGCATATTCGATTATTCGTTTCTTTTTTCATCGAATATCGTTGTCATTTTCCGATCGCCGTAACCGCGGCGCATATTAATTAAATATTGATATAGTTAATTGAACGGCCACGTTAAATAAATACCGCCACCCGACCGGCATAAAGAGAAAACCGCTGCGTCGTTGAAATTAAAACTAACAAAAACACGAAATTAATTGATGTGATCGAGCAAGCAATCGCGAGTAAGCGAAATAAAGTGCTATTTGTTGCAACTTTGCCGCTTGTAACGATCACGAATTGATACTAATTAACAATTATTATTATAAAATTACAACCGCGCCGTTTTGTCTTTTTATGTCGTTATTCGCGCTTTTATTTACTATTTTCCGAAAGAATGGGATCTCTGTTTCTACAAGAAATCATCGTGAGCAGCATTCGCAGTCACCGTGAAAATAGCTTCGAGCTCGTAAATAAATTATCAGCCAATATTAAATGAACAATATAGCTTCATTTCGTTAGACTTTGTTCTTTATGTTTCATTGGATCTCGTTATTAGAGGTATCAGTGGCATTTTATTAATAAAAGTACGAATAATCTTTATACATATCGAATTTATTGCTGGAATCTGTTTAGCGTTCAATTTTAAATTAAATGTTAAATTTAATAAGATATGCAAACAGATTTTTGGTACCGATGGATTGTCCCCTCTCTCCCATCTTGGCAGATTTCGTGCTTCAAGATCTTGAGCAAGCCATTTCAAAATTACCTATCCCATTTCCTTTTTATTTCCGGTATGTAAAAGATACTTTTAATTGCTCCTCTTCCCTTTTATTTTACTATTTTGAATGTTTTCAATTCGTTCCACCAGAGACTTTAATTTACTATTAAACCTCGATGATAACAATTGTATTAATTTTCTGAATGTTGCATCATGATTAACATTGAATTCATTAATTCATTAACGAACTCATCATGATTAACAATGAATTTCTATTTGCCTCTAAACAATTATATGTAACATTTGTTGGAATGGAAATTTCTGGTTTGTAATTGGAATGGAAATTTCTGGTTTGCGCCGTTATACAAATGAATTGTTTTCTTTTATTTTCTATATAATAATTTCAGATTGTTTTCTTTTACAATTGTTTTCTTTTATTTTCTATATAATAATTTCAGATTGCGAGATTACTTGATTACATTTTTGCGCTCATTTATTTATTTATTATCTTTTATTTTTTATTTTGAGTTATATTGAAGATGGTCTGAATTAAATGGAAACGTTTGTAATAATTTATTTGCTTAAAATAATAATTAAATTTGTCTCAAGAATGGGGCCCTTCTATTGCTATAGGTTTCTTTTTATATCTAATTATATATTATATTTAATTATTAATATATATTATATATTGTATTTAATAATAATTATATTAATCATATTAATAATTATTAATTATATATTATATTTAATAATATATTTAATTTGATCTTTGTAGATCTTTATAATATATTTATATTTTTCATGTTTTGTTTACTGTTGCTTGATTTATTTCAATTTCACATTAACATTTAATAAGAAAAGGATACATGCCATTAATAATACATATCTTTAATATACGAAGAATCTTATTGTATTAAGATGCATATTTAATATATCGCGAGATGGAGAAAACTCCATTTTTGAAGTACATTAATCATAAAGTTTGAAACGATTTTAACGACGTTGTCAGAAAGATTGTCTCCCGCGGCGGCAAATTTTATTATTAATGGCAAATAATTTAAAAAAATGACGAAAGATCCCGCAGATTGTACAGTAATCGATAATGAATGATCAATGGGGCCGCGACCCATGCGATTATTTTCCAGGTAGGTTCACCGGGACGGCGGAAACTCGACGGCGTCGCGATTAATCGCGCAGGCGTAAATGAGAGACGACCGTTGCGGGACGCGGAGGTGATCCATAGATCGTGTCGGGCGTGATCGGTTGCGGTTAGCGAGCGAGGCGAGAGGAGGAGGGTGGCAAGATGGAACTCTTCCCGGTCCTCGTTTGCCTGATCGCCCTGCCGCCCGCCCTCTCGCTCTCCTTCAAGAGCAAGCTCAACCCGCGGATCGTCCAGACGCGCTACGGCGAGGTGCAGGGGATCACGAGGTCCTTCGAGTACAAGTCCCTCAAGCCCATCGACGTCTACCTCGGGATACCGTACGCCACCCCGCCGGTCGGCAGTAACCGTTTCTCCCCGACGAGGGCGCCGAGTCCTTGGGAAGGAGTCAGGTAAAGGGTCACTGTTCTTTCGTTTATCTTAATTTCTTCGTTTAATCACATTATAATATTATAACACATACGTAGAATTAATATTGATTAAAATAAATTAATGTTAATTTTTAATATAATCAAAAGCTTAATCCACATTTCATTGTCATCGATGCAGAATCAGGCTCTATCACGTTTGCTCTTTCATTTTCATCTCGCCCCACTAGATAAATAAATTCCTACGAATGCGTGCATCGCTTGCTCGAAATTTCAAAGTCGCGAATGAATTTGTAACGAGTTATGCGGGAGATTACATTGAGGCTAATCAATTTTGAGATTGATCGCATCTGTGATTTTCTCGCAGTTTAAAGAGCGGGTAGTTTTCAATCTCATAACAAGCACGATCCGTTCAGGATGCTTCAGATGCCGCACAGTCTTCGTAACTCGAAGTGTCCGGGACTATCGTAAGATGTACAACATTCTGAAATTATGCCAAGATATTCCTTGACGAATCTTTCGAATGCCGATGTTATATTGCCACTGAACCCGCCCACGATCGCATAATTTCCGAAAAATCTCGATATTTCCTTTACGAAAGACAGCGCATAATATTAGTGTAATAATAGTAGATTTATTAATTTATTTAATAATTAAATTAATTTAATTGTTAATTATTAAATTAATAAGTAACAACAGATTAGATTTATTAATTGCCGAAAAATCTCGATATTTCCTTTACGAAAGATAGCGCATAATATTAGTGTAATAATAGTAGATTTATTAATTTATTTTATAATTAAATTAATTTAATTGTTAATTATTAAATTAATAAATAACAACAGATTAGATTTATTAATTGCCGAAAAATATCAATATTTCCTTTACGAAAAATAGCGCATAATATTAGTGTAATAATAGTATATTTATTAATTTATTTAATAATTAAATTAATTTAATTGTTAATTATTAAATTAATAAATAACAACAGATTAGATTTACTAATTCAATAATTACTAATTAATTTAATTATCAATTATTAAACTAACAAGTAATAGTAGATTTATAGTAGATTGATTAATAATAATAGAACAGATTTATTAATTTATCATTAATAAACTCAAGAGATAAAATTATATAGTTAAATATTATATAAAATTAATCAGAGAAGGAGATATCGTCTTTTATAGAATAAACGTCTATTATAAGATTAAGATATCTCAGCCTTGAAATGTATTCCCGTCGACAATACCTTATTGAACTCCCTGCGTATTCCAGATGCAAAACTTGAATCGGTTTGACTAGTTGTAACGCACGAACGATTTCTGATTTCCTCCGCAGATTATCGGAGTCGGTGGGTCCGGTCTGCCCGCAAAAGCTACCGGACATTACAAACGAGCAGGAAGCGCTCGAGCGGATGCCTAAGGGAAGACTAGAGTATCTGAAGAGACTGCTGCCTCATCTGCGCAACCAGAGCGAGGACTGCCTTTATTTGAACATCTACGCTCCTGCCATGGGTGAGTACTCTGAGTACGAACAATTTTCCTCGCGACTGAGCAACAATACAATCATGTTCTTTAAAAAAAAAAGAACGGTGACAATTTGACAGATACTCGTCGATAAAAGCAATTTTTAATTCGAAAATGACATTCGCTGGGGAAGACAGATTCGACGTGTACTGAACTCAAAGTGGCAAACATTCTCTTCCTCGCACACCGAGACGAAGTGCGCCAAAAGCAAGTGCAATAAGATCGATCGATCAAGCATCGAAACTTCTTTATATGTCGAGCATACATTCTTCGCGTTCTGGAGTCACTACTGGAGAGACGATATGCTTCTCGACACTATCTCGAGGGAAGAATTTCGTAACGCGATTCTGCAAGAACTGTGTATTCACTCTTGTAACGTATAGAATCCCGAGTCCCTTCAGGCTTTCAGAATGCTCGAATAAAGAATTTCTTCGCAATTTTTAATTTGTTCTTTCAGGATACTCGGGTAACAAGATGTGTAAATTTGCAAAATTTAAGACTTTTATTTTTAGAATTAAACCACGGAACGTTTCGAGAGCAGAATGTGTGATTTTTAATACGAGAAGGCTTTAACATTATAATGAGATTATAAAAAATTATGCTTTTTTCGTTATTCAAGAGGTTTAAATCATTTTGCAGTGGACATAAAAATATTTTTATTTTCCTTTCTCGCTTAAGATGGCCTTCACGTTGTGCAAATGCTGAAAATATATTTTTTTTTATTGCTGAAAACATGAAACAATCATCACAAATATTACTTCAAAAAATAGATTCCTCGTCAACTGAATTATTTTCGCGTGTGGGTATAAAAATAACGAGCTCGACGTATTCGCGTCAACATTTTCGAGGGGGAAAAAAAAGAAAACGAAATTTCAGATGAACATTAGCGGCTAAAGTAATCCTCGCCGGTCGTCCCAGCTCGAATGAATAGCGAAAATCTGTAAGAAGAGAGAAAGAGTAAATGGGAAAGCTGCAGACAGAAAAAACGCCAGACGTTTTGTTCGTAACGTGGTGTCCCGATTAAAAAACGATTTTTAAGATGATTCACTGGCGCCCCAAATTGAATCGCTAATCTAAGTTTGAGGGAACTTTTGCGCCGAATTGTGGAAAGCTCCTGGTGAATTATGACGGCCGGAAATAGATGTCATCGACCCTTGCGCGATACGTATATCTACAGTTCGTCTAAATCGAACTTCGGATTGTGCGAATTATTGAGCTTTCAACTTTCAACCGGATTCACGTTCTGACGAATAGCAATATCTGCAGGTAGATCGAACTAGGATAGGTAATTATCAGATCTCTGCAAGATTACTTTTGCAACGCACACTCTTCGGGACCGCCGTCTGTTTTAAATTGGAGTTCCTGATTAGCATCCCTGATCCGAGGTACTATCGTATTAATATTTGACGCGCGTTTTTAGTCATTTCTTCGTTACATTAGAGACACAGTGTTTGTATCTATCTTTGGCGCATAAAGATATTTTTGAGACGACAGGAGCTGGTCACATTTGCCGTTCAATTTCCGGCTGCGAGATGTCGAGAGGCGCGAAACGGCTTTGCCGACGCGGAGAGAGAAGCAGGATTTTCTATTTCGCCGAGAGAAAATTCAATGATATACGATTATTGAAACACCATTCACTCCGCTCGACATACGCGGAGACATAAAATGGTTCCCTCGAAATGCCGTTGGGAAGAAAAGAGAAAGAGAAAGTTCGGCGGGAGATATAAGGGGGGAAAAAAGAAGCTGGGTGACGGCAATAAAAAGGGTTGAAGATGAAGAGGCGTAACACAGCAAAGAAACATATTGCCTGTACCTGCCACTGCTCTTCGACGTTGCCTCCGCGGCTGGAAACTGAAGAGAGTGACACGGAAAGATTTATCAAATATTTCTCATTTTTTCGACGCGCGCCACCAACACGCGGCCCGAAATTGCTTGCTCAAATCTCCGCGCCATTACGTAATATTTCGCGAAATTATGGTGCAAACTCTTCAAAAATCCCGTCTGATTTTTCTGAGACTGTTACAATTGTTTTAAATGTATTTAAATTAAATACACGTGAATTAATGTATTTAAAATTAACGTATAAATAATATATTTAAATTAAAATAAATATCTGCATTGATTTGATGTAGAAGAGAATAGGTTATAATATTAAGAATATTAAGAATAGATTATGTTTTTAATATTAAAAATATTAAAATAGGTTATATCTTAAAAAGGAAATTTATATTGCAAGTAAAAATTTATCTCAATTTTTTAGTAAATTTTTCTTAAAATAAATGTAATAATTTATCTCAGTTTTTTAGTAAATTTTTCTCAAAATAAAATTTCCAAGAGAATCAGGAAGTGTCTTTAAAAAAATTTACATTATTGGTGAAAACTTGCCTTAGTTTTTCAGTAAATTTATCTCGAAAGAATGTCGCAGAAAGTAAACAAATGTCTCGAAAAAAAAGTTTTACAGATAAAAACACCTCACCTTTTTCAATAAATGTTGTTTAAATTAAAATCTAATATTAAATAAATTTTTTTTTGTGATTTTTCACGGTGATCCCTTTCAATTTCTTCCTTTAAACTTCATCCCTTCATCAAACACTCCTCTCGTCTAAAATTACAAAGCGGATAGAAGTTACATATTATTGCAATTATTTCAATCCTCTATTTATCGGTAATTGCGATAGTCGGATAGATTAAGCTAATGTCTGGCGGGACCAACTTCCTGCTCGATAACAGCTTGCGAAGTAATAATTCCGGATCTCCCCAACTGTGCGTTCCCGCGATCGGTTCCCGGAAAACGCCCGTCCCCGGGCAACCCCCTGAAGCGGATACGTTTCCTTCGGCGCGGTACTGTCTCCCGGATTCTTACGTAATGGAAATTTCTATCGAAAGTTCGCGGATCCGGTTAATGCACGTCGTCGTCGGCGGGCTCGAGCCCCCCCCTGCCCCGCCAGCCGAATTCGGGGGGGAAAGTTTCCGTTTTCCTTGGGAGACTCGCAATTACACGGCCGCCTGCACTCACAATCCCGACGACGATCGGCAAAGCCCAGTATCGAACGTATGGCGGAAGAGGTTGGTGGAGGCGAGGAGAGATGGGCGGGGGCGAAAGAAGGCGACGAGTTTTCGAGGCGCGAACTAATAATCGAATCCACCAAGTTCGCGGAATTTGTTTCAGCTCCCGGAATACTTTGGAATAAGGCTCTCCCCATCTCCTCTCACAAGTATCATCCGCCAAGAAGTGTATATTATGTGTCCTCTCGGTCTTTTTAGGCGAAAGTACGGCTCGCCCAGGATGATTTGTTCGTCTCGAGCGGAAAACGAAGTACCACCCCTTCCTCGAGATTCCTCGAGAATATCCTCGATTTTCATAAATATCGATACTCAGCAAACGCCAAGTAACATTTATATAACAATTATATAACTGTTATATAACAGTATTAATATTGAAAAATTAATTTTTTATCTTAAATAACAATTATACAAGGTGTTCCAAAAGTCCCGGTCGAATATTTTATAAACTATGCATTTTAGAAAGAAATGTTTCAGACAAAAGTTGTATGGCTTGAAGGGGGCCATCAGATAGTGGCAATGATTTGACATGGGAGAGTCATTTAAAAATCACGTGACGATCACCGTCAATTTCTTAAATGGAACCCCCTATTTTTTATTACGTATTCGTGTAGCTTATCTCGAGAGCTTTCCAAAACACAATAATAAAGTATTTCATCATTGAGTACTTTTCGAGTTATGAGGCTTGAAATCATTTCTTAATTTTGCATAAACCATAAAATATCTAGTAAAATATTCATTTTTCGATTATCTTACCTTAATAATTTTATGTACAAAATAATAAGAGGAATCAATTGGTGTAAAGAAAGCACATAATTGTTTAAAAAAAAAAATGTAATTGTTAATTGCAAATTATATATTTTTTTCTTGAAGAAATGATTTCAAGCCTCATAACTCAAAAAGTACTCAATGAAGAAATATTTAATTATAGTGTTTTAGAAAGCTATCGAGATAAGCTACACGAATATGTAATAAAAAATAGGGAGTTCCATTTAAGAAATTGACGATGATCTTCACGTGACTTTCAAATGAATCTCCCATGTCAAATCTTTGCCACTATCTGATGGCCCTTTTCAAGCCATACAACTTTTGTCTGAAACATTTCTTTCTAAAGTGCATAGTTTATGAAATATTCGACCGGTCCGGGACTTTTGGGACACCCTGTTAAAACTGTTATTTGGCGTTTGCCCTAATAACTGTTATTTGGCGTTTGCTTTTTTATCTGAAATAACAATTATAACTGTTATTTGGTGTTTGCTGAGTGTAATGGACCCTTCGAAATACGATCTCGAATAAATCTCGAATAATATAAAGAGGGAGAGATTCTCAGATACATTTCGCACTTTGGAAAAATAACTTTGCGACATCATAATCGCGCGTAACGAAGGGAATTTAATGCGGCAAGCCGAGGGAAATCGCGCGATTCCTGCGCATCCTTCCCCTTTCAATGAAAGAGAACGTCACGAGTGCGGAGCGCGCATTCGCTCAACTTCCGGCCCGAAAAGGCATTACTAATAGCTCTCGTCGCTGTGATTAATGACGCCCAAGTGCTGCTCCGTTTAGTCGTTTTATTAATTACGCCGGATAACGAAGGTCATCGTCTCCGCATGAGACTGTCATTTATTATGCGCACGTCGCGATTGAGACAGGTGATATAAGCGTACGTACATCGGTTTAATAATACAAATATTTTTTTTAAATTAGTAATTACGTAATAAATAATGATCTAATCTTGAAGGAAAAATATCCTGATAAAAAATAAATTTTTCAATATTAATTCTAATATTCAATCTGTCTCTTTCCCACCGCTTGAAAATAATCAAAAATTAATCTAGCGTTTCCGCGGTTTGCTCGGATGTAAATAAAGGGAATTACGACTTCCTTGGGTGAGCCAAATGTCCCGCAAATTAAAAATTAAACGAGGGCAAACGAAATTTTCCACTGATATAAGAGAATACTGCCGTATTTAATTTTACATCAGAGAGATTAAAATACCTGAGCGGAGCTCGAAAGGTTTCCTTTGCCGGCTGCTCATCTCGAAAGGACAGTATAATAAGAAAGAATATCTAGGATCATTTCTCCGGAACTCTGGACTGTTTCGCGATACAATTTTAAAGTCGACGTTCTCGTCTCGCCTCGCTGCATAATTCAGAAAGTTCCGCGAACAGGAGACGGCAGGATAAAGCAGTGGGGATCGATTCGCTGCTGATTTAATTATCTTTTAATGAAAGCCGAGATTCTCCGGGCCGATGTTGTAATTTTACGTCGTCCGCGAAACTGCGCAAGCCCGGAATATAAATGGTAATTAAGGCTTGCCAGATGGACTGTTGTGTTGCGTTATTCCGGCCGATATAACCAAAATACGCCGCAGCTAAGTGAGGTCTGACAGACTTGTTAACTTCGCTAGATTTATTGCTGCCTTCCATCTCCAGATTGCTTGTCATAGCTTCCTGCTGATTTGTTAATCCAATTTATCTCGCGGGGAGTTTTAAGAAAATGGAACGCCTCCACATATTAATCCCAATTTAATTAAAAATTTTCAAATTTCTACGCAAGGTTCGCAACAATCTTAAATAAGACACTTTAATCTCCCCGAGAGAAGCAACAAAATTTAAAATTGATAAGAAAAATATCTATACAGAATGAAAAGTGAAGGATCTTTATTTACATTCCACTTTTATTGTTTATATTGTTAATTAAATAGGAGCTAAATAAAGGCTGGACCTATTAATTTGCCGACGCTCCCTAAAAATTAATCACCGTGAAACGTTCAAAGTGCGAAATTCGATCCACGGGAGGATCCACCAAATTGAGAATCTAAACCTCCCTAAGACACAAGATGTAGTTGAAGGGACGAAACCAGCAATAGATCCGCAAGTGACGCACTGAAGCAGAACTATTTTAATTGAACGAGTGAAACTACTTTAATTAAGGAGAACTATTCTCCGTTGGAAAGGCGAATTTTCCCTTGACGCCGGGGCGCAAGGACAACTACATTTCACCCGGACACTCGCTGCTGTTGCCCGACATTCGGGGGTGTATCTCGCCGCTGTGGATCTCGCGGTAGCAGGGATAGTTTCCAAATGATTTTGCGCAAATTAGCGGCAGCTAATAGGCATAATGGCATCCTTTCATGCGCGAAGGATCACATCCTCGCGCCGCTAAAGTAATTAATTATCCATGGAGTTACCAATAGTGCGTGTGCAACAGCGTTGCCCTGTTGTATAGCTCGTTTCGTATTCTCCTGGCTCATCATTCTCATCAAATCCGTCATGAAATACGCGAGAGGCACTACGTTGCTTCACATTGATTCTAAATTTGTGCAGCATCCCCGGAGAAATTGTATAGCTTCACGATTACAGCTTCGAAAAGTGAGAAAACCATCCATCTATCTCGGCGATCGTATCTCGATTTATATAGGATAAAAAGTGGATGAGAAGAATCTTTATTGTTAAATTTATAGAGATTATTGTATTAAATAATTTAAAATTCAAATTTAATAATTTAAATAATAATTATTAAGTAATTTATAGATTTATTATTAAATTTACGGAGATTTTTGTTATTTATTATTAGTTATTATTTAGAGATTATCATTAAATTTATATCGATTTTTATGAAGATTGTTATATATTAAATAATTTGAAATTCAAATTTAACAATTTAAATTAATATTATTAAATAATTTATAGAGATTATTATTAAATTTATGAAGGCTTTTATTCTTGACAAGTAGACTGAATAAAAGACTTGATCTCTTTAGGATATTTTTTCTCGATTAGGAAATAAAAATCTAAGATTTGCTAGAAAGCCTCTTGAAATGTCTAAAGTGCAAAATTCAGGAAACGAAATTGAAAAATCTAAACCACTCCAAAGATCTGAGTAATCAGCCTCCCATTTAAGTATTATTAAAAAGTGTGTTTTGAGACGTCGGGATTTTCCAAATACTCTCCGCGCCTTTCGTTAATTTAAGAACGTTGTGGCTTGAATCTCGAAATATTTCAAGGTATTTAGCGTTGAGTCGCAGCTATTGCGCCCTCACAATGGTACAATTAACGGAGATTGTAATCGATTAGAAACGCGCAAACATATTTCCGGCGCAACCGTGGCAGCGTAATCGGACTTGTCACTACTGGCAACATCGATTCTGTCCTTCGTTGCTAAGCAATAATTCTCTGCTATCGCTCGCGACCTCTCGAGCAGAACACTAATTCGTCTCCTCCGTCCTGCCGACCCTCCCTCGTCCTCTGTGTACTTCCGGATTTCAATTTCCACCGTGTCTGCCATCATGCGCATGATCCGATCAAACTGGACTTTATGCAACTCAAGCTGACAATGAATATAATTTACAAATAATAAGCAAAAATAAAGAGAGAGAGGGAGAGAGGAAGAAAAAATAATTCACTTCTCTTGATTGTTTCCTAAAGAATTGATGAAAAAATCGAATTGCAAAGAATTATTATTATTAAGGAGGAATTAATTTGGAAAAAAAAAATTTTTTTTAATGTTATTATTCCGAATTTCTTATTCCCGAAATTTTAATCTTAATTAGACGGGAGCAAAAATTAATTAGATTGCTCCTCGGTACATATGCACCCTCGAGTTTGGGGAAACTGGCGGCGCGTTTCTTACTGCCAGTGATTACTTGCGAGTTTGGGGCGGATCGACTTCTTGTCCAGCATGTTCTAATCGCTTTCTTAATGAATCCTTCTTAATTATACCGCCTGCAGCTGAAAGGAGCACAGGTGCAATCATTTACTTCGTAATAGCGGCATAATTCACGCGAGAACGTCGCGTGGTCGGTCCGCGCGTTCGCGACGTCCTCGAAGGGTCCTTCAACCCCGGGTCTTCCCATCCTCTCCCCCTTTACCGGGGAGGTAAGCCGAGTAATGCATGGGCTTTGCGGATTAATTAAGAATAATTAAATTTCCCCTGCTCCCGATGAACGTCGCGGCAGAAAAATTAATTTAGAGTTTTTCAAACTCCTCGACGAGAGAGAGAACGCTTCTCCTCCGATCTCGATTTTTTCGCCTTGAGAAAAATAGCGGTAGATCAAAGATCCCTCGCCGTCTTCCCGCAAGACTAAAGCGGCGTAGTTATTGTTTCCACCTACCGATAATTAAATTTCTTTCGGCCGGCAAATCACGGAGCTTCTTAAATCTAACTCCGTTTAACCGATAACCCCGCAATTTCTTTCCTCTAAAGGCTATTATAAAATGCACCATTATGTTCTTGCCCTTTACCCTATCAGCCTAAATTAACGAACTTTTTTTTTAATAAGAGAAGAGAAACAGTTTATGATGGAAAAATGGATTGCATTTTATAAACAGCTTTAGACAAGAAAACATGATTAATAATATTTAACATGATTAACAATACAAGATGTAAGAGTTTTATTTTCAAATTTATTCTTAAAAAGTGTCATGTTGATGTTTAAAGATTATATTTAAATCGATATTTTTTTAAATATCTTATATCAAATTATTTTTTTATAGATTGTGTACAAAAATTAATGAAAATAAAAATTTTAATTCTATAGTTTGATTTTATAATTTACAAATTAATTATTAATTTTATATTTTAAAAAGCTAAAAGTGCATAATGTTAAACATCTTGAATATAATTTAAATATTTTGAAATATATTAAATTTATTAACATTTAATATATAATAATTAATCGATCCAGTTTTTTTTTAAATATATGAAAATACTTCTGAAAATTTCGAAATTTAATTTTTGTTGCCTTTTTCCGTGATGCCTATTGTTTTTTTTGCTATAAAAAACTATCATTATTTATGATATTTACTATATTTTATTTTTCTCGAAAAATATTTAAAAATTATTAAAATTTATTTTGATAATATTTGTTACTTACATTGATACTTTTACGTTAATAAGAATTAATCAGTTTTAATTTAATTTTTTAATTCTTCTAATTAAAAAGAAATACAAATTTAAATTTCATATTACTTATATTTTAATTTTTTTGTGTATTCTTCTCAATATCCTTATCAATAACTTTACTTGCTTTCTTAATTTTTTAATTAAGCAATTTTGTTTGCCAAACCAACGGAAAAATGCCATCATCGAAATTCCGAAAGTATGTAAAATAAATAAGTAGTATATACATTTGTTTTGTTTTAAAATCAAATGAAAATTTAAACTCGATCGATGTATAGCAGCCGAATTGATGATTAAAGTTGATATGTATCATTCAAGTATAAAATTCAAGTTATATTGTCGTTAAAAATAATTAATATTAATATTAATATTTAAAAAAATATCTTAAAAAATTATTAATATTTAAAAAAATTATTATTGTGAATATTCCATTTGATACAATATTAAGAAGATGGATATTATATAATAAAATATTAAAAATATATAGAATTTATATATAAAATTTATGTTATAAAATTTAAAAATATAGAATACGAGTATATTTAACATAGTGTAAATACATACATGTATAAATTTAATTCTCTTTATTCGTAATAAAATGTGATTTGATAAAAATACCTGAAAATATCCTAAGATTTTTGCACACGATATCTGCGCGATAATTTTGCAAAATGCATGAATGCAAATATGAAGCCGATAATGAGCAAGAACTTTATTTAATTTAATAATTCTTTCCCCTGCTACCCATTATTTGTCTATATCGCAAATTTGATGTGCATTATAAAATTTACGACTGATGCATTTCCATGGCACGCCGCATTTTCGCCGATGATTTCATCATATTAATTATGACGCGTATTTTCCATTGTTTATTAATAATGCATATTGGCGGTGGTGCGCGAGCGCGCATTTCCCAACGAATTGTTGTTTCATGTATGCATGTATACATGTAGTCGTCAATTACGCGCAGTTATTAATTACACCGACGTCGAATATTAAAATTCTGATTAAAACGCCGATTACCTGTCGCACATGTGTCGTCGTGTAAAAGCTTTCGAATAATAGTAAAGTGCGTTACAGCAAGGTACACACTATAAACGAATGCCGAATAACTGCGACGAGAGCAGATTACATCGCCCGCATAGCTTAATGTTTTTATCAATCGTTAAATCTTTTGAAATTAATTTTTATCAAAAGGCAAGCAAAATGGGAGCAAATCCAATGTTTTGTTAAACATTTTTTGCTGAACGATAATTGTTTACGTACAATAATTAGTTACAAAATAATTAGTTAGCAAAGTGTTTTTCGAGAATCGAAAAATAATTATAATCGCAATAATAAACAAGTATTCGTTGTTGGAATAAATATGGCAAAGAATTACGATATGGAACGATAACATTAACGACATCCTTTCCAAATAACTGCATCGTTATCTACGATCAAACATCGTTAAACGTAAATATAATCTACAAACTGAAATGTAATAAAATCTGATTTACGTGAATCAATATAATGGACGAGATGGAATAAAAATTGTGCCAAATAAAATAACAGAGTAAGTTTAAAGATAAAATTTTAATTCTTTTTTATTTACAATAATCCCTTCAGCGTCAATAAAAAACATAATAATTGTAAATATCTGTCATATTGAATGTTAATTAAACTACTTTGAAAATTATAACAAAGTTAGCTATTTTTTGACCAATTCGTTTAACGCTCGCAGTTTTATGTTCTTGTTTTCGATTTAAAATCTTTCTTTTTCGTCTTTCAAAGAAAATCATTTTGAAAACTGCCACCAACGAAATCTCCCAGGGTCATATATATTTTTGAATAAATTGATAATTGTAAATATCTGTCATATTGAATTTTAATTAAACTACTTTGAAAATTATAACAAAGTTAGCTATTTTTTGACCAATTCATTTAACGCTCGCAGTTTTATAATGTTCTTGTTTTCGATTTAAAATCTTTCTTCTTCGTCTTTCAAAGAAAATCATTTTGAAAACTGCCACTAACGAAAGCTCCCAGGGTCATATATATTTTTGAATAAATTGATGACATTCTTATGGCGGGTTCACCATCGTCGGCGCGCAAAAAATTTACGGATTATTTCCCTTACAGCGCGGCGTAAGGATTATCTTTTTATGGTGGACGCTGTGAATTATCAAATAAATATTTCCACGATTCTCTCTTCCTTTCTCTGCGAAGTATTTTCGTGAAACCCCGAGCACGTACGTGTTAGTGAAAAGCACGTCATGCTGACTCCTTCCCATTAGCTCCTCAACACATCCGACGGAAAGTGCAATGTCGGTTTCTGTTTCCGGATTTAAACCGCCTGTACGTGTGCGTGTGTATCTATTTGTGTGCTAACCAAAAACTTTACTCTCTTGCTTGGAAACCCCCAAATAAACTTAACGCAAAATCTCGAAAATTTCTGAAAATAACAAGAATTTTTATTTAGCGACAAGAAACATCAAGAATAATTCCTGACTGTTTATAATATTAAATTCATTCGTTAAATCTGGAAGGAGCGATGCATAATTTCTGTTCTTCGCGAGGCATTTTACGACGAATCGATGAACGCATCAGTTCTTGAAGATTAAGTAACCTTTAAAAAATGCATAGATTCGTCGAAAAACAACGAGGCCCGTTCACGGTAGATACTGTAATTCCGCGGAGGCTTTATACCGTCGTCTCGAGCGCTTCTGTCTGATTGATCGACGAGCAAACCACAGTCGGCTTCGAGGCGCCGTCGTGATCGATCGCCCTCGTCTTCGACACAATCGCGAATCTCCCCGGCTCCCCCGATAAATCGCTTCACCGAGTAATTCGCGTATAAAACTGGCCCGCGATTACGATTAGACGTTCGAATCTCCGGATCCTTGGATTCCCTAGTGATTTCCGCGACCTTGGATCCTGCAAACAAATGAAGTGATTTCGGAATTTTTTGTAGTCGAGATTAACATTTCATATCTTTTCGAGAGACGAGAGGAAAAAATCATATGATTTCAAATAAAATAGTCATAAACAGAGAATAAATTTAAATAAAGAAAGCTCTCTTGTAGATTGCAATTTTGCATGAAATATCTTCGAATAAAATGGAGAATGAAAAGGAATCGAGCTTCCATGCTTCCTGAGCATTTCTTGGAAACTGACTGGGAAAGGTAGACGGAAATAATTTTTAATTACACATTCAGGAGATTGTTTATCGAAACTTTGCTTTCCGCGAAACTGAGCCTGGTCATCGCAGGACGCGAGTTCTAAGACTCGCTTGTAAGCGCTGCTCCTGCGTTTGACTGTGAAATATGGCGCCACACCTTCTCTCGCGGATCGAGCAAGTATTGTCTCCGGCGAGCGTAGTCTCGCGATTTTTCCCGCGCCGTTCTAGCTGCGAGGAAGGATACACACCCCTCGCCCCCGCCCCCGGGATGACAGCCGACGACAGTATTTACACAAGTGCGCGATTCGTATGATCTACGCCTGGCTGCTTCCCCGCAAATACGGGCAGGACGAGACCCGCGACGTTGGCCAAAACTTTCCCACCGATTCGGTTAAGTGCTCAAAACAGTTGCCAACATCGACCACCCGCCACCCTCTCCCGAGACCGTAAAGACCCTGGGAGGGACGTAAAAAGGCTGGGCAGGAGGGAGCAAAGTCGTCCAGGCAAAGGAGAACCTTTATTCCTGCTGAAGGAGAGCGCGAAGTAAATGGAAGCCCTTGCGTTCGTTCATCATAATCACGTTTCCACCGGTATACAGATTCTACGGTACGCGTAACAAGGCGCATTGCTTTCTCGAACGAGTCCGAGTTCTTCGATCGAGTTTTCCTTTATCGAACAAAGGAATTGTTCACAACATGTGGGAGAATAATTCTATGATTCTGTTGGACAGGATTTCTCCGTTCTCTGTCATAAGCGCGTGAAAAGAGGGGGAGGAAGAAGTGACGTTTCTATTTTCAAACAATTCTCTTTGCTTGAATTCGCGAAAAATTCTCGGTGAAGTTCAGCGACCGATAGAAAGAGAAAATTATTATATTATATATTATATTATTATATTATATTCTCTCTCTCTCTCTCTCTCTAAATAAATCTCTAAAAATATATATGTATATATTTTTTTAAATTAAATTAATATATTATAATATAATATAATTATTTATTATATTATTTATGATATAATATAACTGAATATATTATAGTAACTTATTATAATGTAATAAAATTGAAAATTGTTATATTATAATATATTACATATTTTATATATATTTTATATATTTTATATATAATTTTTTATAATTTTTTATAATTTTTTATAATTTTTTCGAGAAAATGGCGAGCAAAATATGACACTATTTTATTGTAAAGGAACGTTAAAACGGACTGTTGCCAAAAGCTAGTGTATAATAGAGAGATTTGTCTCTCTCGTTCGAATTTTGTTATCACGTAGCGCAAAGACTTGACTCACGCGAATATGGCTAAAGTGTTGGCACTCTGTCGAGAACGGGACGAGATCGAGATGTAAATAAAGCGATAACTTTCGCGGCACCCAGCGGATCCTTTTCTATTCTTGAATCCTAGACCTGGAATGCGCTCCCTTTTGGCAACGGTCCAGAAGACGCATAAGATCCGGAATCGCGTGTCGAACCATCAATCGAATAGATGGCTCCTCTTCTCTCAATCTGCTAGATGCATATGTCAACATCATATGCGCGATATCCGATGTTTTGACGACAAAATCGATCGGAAATTATTTTCAAGCGCACGGTATCTTAGGAACATTATATATTATTTATTATTACTTAATCCGTATCTTGCGACTTTGGACGGCTTCCAGTTTTTACATTTGTCATTTTTATACAGTGTCTGAATTAATCATAAATGAGCATCCATAAACTAAAGTGTGAATTGAAATAAATATGTGCATGAATATATCAACCTTCCCAATTATTACAAACGACCTCAATGACCTGAACTCAAGAATTAGAAATCTAAAGTCACAAAAATTCTTAGATATCTCAAGTAAAAGCTTATATTATTTAATATCAAAAATAAAATAGTATGAAAATAAGTATAAAAATAAATTAAAAGAAAGAACTTAAATTAGGAGAAATAGAATTAAAATTAAAAATACAATAAAATATAATAAAAATAAAATTAAAGGTAAAATAAAATACAAAAATAAAAATCGAAACATCTTTGATTGTGATTTAACTCATTCATTCTTAAATGTATCTTTTAAAAATTCCACTGTATAGATATAATTGAAATAAATTATTAAACACTTATTTATATCTATTTATCCAATTACATAATTAAAATAAAATATTAATATTTTTGAATAAATAAATAAATAAGTATGTATAAAATTAATTACATTATTGATACGGAATTTATTAATCTCGTACGCTGCGAGAAACCTGTATTAGAAAAATATATAGGGAATTTTTGGTTCTCTCGTAACTATAACTTCAAAATTACAAAAGAACCTAATGGTACCATTTTCGAAAATTGGCGTTATTTGGAAGATCCCGACATAAAAGGAGAATCGAGTAATCTCTTGGATACTTAGAGAATACGTCTAAAGTTTCCATTATCGAAAAATGGAAACAGCACCTTATCTATACGGGAGCAAAATTCTAAAAATGTATGATTTTCTGAAAATTTATGATTGCCGATTTTCCTCCTTCATCCTCCTATGCATTTCTCGATCCTGAAATATCTGTTCTCCGGGATCCTTCGATTCCTTTCAAACGAGCGAGCACAATATTACGAGCAGACAAAATAAAAGCCGGTAAAGCAGGGCTGTGAACGGCAGGGAACATGGCAAGTTATGATGGCGGCCGTGCGAAAGCGATTTTATTTCGCGAAGACGGCTGCAACATTGCAAACTTTGTGTCTTCACGCCTGCTCGACAAAATTCTTCGTATGTACCTTACACGTATATACCTTATGCATGTACGACACGCGACGGTGGGCGTGGGAGCACCTTATTGTAGCGCTATGTGTCTCCCTCCGTCGACAGTTTACAAACCCTCGCGGAGAAGAGAGGAGACTCCAAGCTCACCGTCGCCCTGATATGCATCCCCGCATCCTGAAAGAGATGGGAAGGGGTGAAAAAAGGGCTGAAAATACAAAAGTGAGCAAACACGTACGCGGAGGGTAAAGTCGTTGGAGTAAATCCACACCCTCCGTCTACCCCGTCGTATCTACTTTGAACCATCTAACCGACCAACACTTAATATTTTCCATCCTCGTCAATTACTCGTACAAACATTTGTAGGTGGTAACGAAATCGTCGCGCTCATTGAGAGCGAAAATATTTTTAACTCTCAGGGAGAGGAAGGAAATTTGTCAAGTCGAACAAACATCGTGGTAATTGCTTATCGATTCGCCGAGAAGCGAAAACTCTGCGGGGTGCGTGTAAATGTAAACCTAACGAAACGAGAAACGCAAATTTCAACAAAAATAATTGGAATAGTTTTCTAAATGCAATAAACAAAAATAATTGGAATAGTTTTCTAAATTCAACGCAAATTATTGCAACAGTTTTCTAAATTTTTCTGAGTTTTTACACGATTGTATATTATATATCGCGTTGTTTAAATGTTCACATACAGCGCAGGTAGCTAAAAAACAAATAATAATTATGTACGTTGCAAATATATGCACTTCTTTTTTTAAATACACTCGATATGAAAGAAATATAAATTTTTATAATTATATGAAAAATCGTTTTGCCAATTTTTCTACTCGATGATAATACGAGTTTATAATACCTTTACGTTACAGCCTTCTGCGCACGATCAATACTATTCAAACGGAAACATAAACACTCATAAGTACATCTCTCGCATGAAGCTAAATTAAATGAGCAAAAGCTCTCTGTCTCGCTCGAGTAATTCAGAGCAATTTCGCCGAGCCGTCGTAATCATATTTTTTTTATCATTTTAAAAAAATCTTTACCACAAGGAAACCAGAAAGGTCCAAGAATTCTCTCTTCTCGAAGGAACCGCGACTACATTAATAACGCAACGTCCGCGCAATTTCGTTTATACAACCGACGTGGAAATTGCGAGATGAAAATTTCGCGGAGAACACTAGTCTTCATTTCGTATTAATGAATTTTTGTTTCGCAAATTTTTGCGGTGGCGGGAGGGGGTGGGATGGGGGTGAAGACGAACGCGCGCCGATATTATTGCAAGCCGAGAGACGGTTTAACCGGGGCAGAATCGGGCGATGTATAAAGCGCAGATGTACGACAATGTAATCGGCTCCCTGGAGGATAACCTCGTTATCCGACACAGGAAGTCGCATCCAGGAAACAGCCTTCTTCTGTGAACTCCAATTCTCCGCCGCCGGATTTCCTAACGCGCTTCCCAGAACGCGCAAATGGACTTTTAAATTGTCCGCCGACTATGAAAAATACGTGACTATAAATGCTCGCGCTATTATATAACACGAGATAATTGTGTGAGTCGAATAATTCACGGGGAGTTTGCTTGTCACGAGATAGAGAAGAGCTTCTGTGTCGGGTTAATAGAATTTTTTCGAAGTTTAATCGTTGGTCCAGTTGGCAAGAGATACAAAGGATGCTACATTTTTCAGATTAAAACAAGTGTAATCTCCGTCCGAGATAGTATTTCGTCTAGAATCTAATTTACGTCAGTAAGATTTATTTATTTATTAAAAATAAACATGCGAAAAAGAAATATCTCTAGTATAATAACACAGGCCTGCAAAAAAGGGGATTAAAATTTCTTTTTAAGATGCAATAGTGATTTTTGACGTAATTTTGTGCGCTGAATCTGAATCTGGCCGCCGAATTTGCGTAGCACGTCAGGTTTTTGAGTTATTTATAGTTGAATAGCCCAAAAATCGCTATTTTGGCAAATTTCATGAATTTATTGTGAGTAAATCAAATTTTTTGAAATATTTCTGTCAATAGCATCGTATAGTACTCACTTTCATTTTTCGAATCCACTTTCGATTACCGCCGCACGATTTTTTTTCGCTCAGATATACAAGTCATAAAACTGGTCATGCAAAGGGTTCTAAATCAACCGTGCCACCTCTCTATTTCACTACGAATCAAAATTAGGATAAAAATATACATTTTTAAACCTTCTGTCACCTTTTGAAATTAAAAATGGCGCATCCAATATGGCGAATAGAATCACAATAAAAAGGCATAAAATTTAGAAAAATTTATCAAAATGTGTAACAACTGTATTAAATATTTTTTTACAATACTTTTTTGGACAACCGAACCTGATATATGTCAGTCTTTCCAACTTTCAACATCATGGATCTACCATATTGATGTCTATATAAATTTTCTTTAACGTAAATTTTCTTACAACGTCATACTTATATATCCCAGCGAAAAAAAATCGTGCGGCGGTAATCGAAAGTGGATTTGAAAGGCGAAAGTGAGTATTATACGATGCCATTGGCAAAAATATTTTAAAAAATTCGTTTTTCCCCACAATAAATTCATGAAATTGGCCAAAATAGCGATTTTTGAGCCAAATTTCAATTACAAATTACTCAAAAACGTGACGTGCTACGCAAATTCGGCAGCCAGATTCGGATTCAGCTCACAAAATTACGTCGGAAATCACTATTGCATCTTAAAAAGAAAACCTCGCAGGCCTGTGTAATAGTATAATAAAAGTAAGATCATCAGCAGATGAATAAGATATAAGAAAAGCTTATAATTATATAAGGTTATTAACAAAAAAATAACTTTAATAACAAAAAGAATGTTTAATGAATAAATTCGATAGTCAAAATTAAATGTAAATATAAATATTATACAGGGTGTCCCAGACTTACCGAATCAGTCGTTAATGATAGATTTCAGAGATCATTTGGAAACGAAAATCTCAATACGTTGAGGAAATTGAAACTACAACTTCCTCAACATTTTGGTATTAGAATTTTCGTCTCCAAATAATCTCACGAATCTGCCATTAACGGCTGATAAGTCTGGGACACCCTGCATATTTAAAAATTAAATATACATATTATTATAAGAAAAATTGTAATGAAACAACTGAGCAAAATTAAAGAAACGCAATTAAAAACCTATCACTAGTTGAGAGATAGCCAAGCTCGTTTAAACGTCCGTGTAAAATGAAAGAAGTTAACATGATTGGATAAATCATTTGCCAGCAAAGACGCTCTATTTAAGAATTTAAACTTTCAGTGCATTTTTACGTGGAACCTTTCAATGATGAAGCTTGATATCTTATAGTAAATAAATAGGACGCGGAAATATGCTCGAACGATATAATAACCGAGTCGTTTACTCGCTTCTCGCGCTTTAAGCCGATCGGGACGATTAGATGGAATTAACGAAGAATGGCGGATTACGATCAGATTGCTAGTCGTCGCCTGTATTCTGCGGCAGGATCAGGCCGTAATCATCCTGCGAACCGCGCGTCGCGACAGCAATATGTCGCGGGAGATTCTCCGAGCGTGGATTCACCCACCCGGCGCGATGAAAGTTCGTAGGGATTTACTAAGGCAATTTAATAGATCGGATCGAGCGGCGCGAGTGACGACGGCCGATAGATTTTAATTGAATTATCGACGAGGGTCTCTCCTCGACGCGAGGAATACCTGAGGAGCTGACGCGAACGATATATATGCCCGCTAAAGTATCGATGCCCGACTCGACTTCCCGGAATGCAAAGTGAAGAGGAGAATTGTGTCGCTAGTATTGAACCATCCAATTGAGGCGAAATGTTTGCCAACGCTGAATAATACAGCGTCGCCAAGGCATGCATCCAGATCTCTTTTATACCGCATCCGCATCGGCGTCTCTCTTTTTTCTCCTCGGTCCTCCAGATTTGTACCCTCTTGTCCCATCTCTTCCCTCGGAAAATTCACTTCGACCTCCTTTCGTTATCCTCACAATCCGGGGATCGAAATATGGCACGATATACGAGTTCAAGATTAAAGCTTAGAACATGTCGAGATTCTTGTAATACGACGTCTAATTTATTGTATTATACAAAAGTATGACACGGGATCTAAAAAATCTGGATCGGCAATTTAATTTTACAGAAGAAGAATTTTTAAATAATAATATTAAATATGAAGAATAGAAGGAGAATTTTTAAATAATAATATTAAATATAAAATAATAATAATATTATTATAATAAATATATATATATAATATATAAATATAATATATATATAATATATTATAATAAATATATAAATAAAATAATAATATTCAGATAAATAAAATATCAGAGAATTTTCAAATAATATTTCTTACAATTAATATATTTCCAAGGCTTTTTCTGGAATTATGTTCAAATTTTAACATTTTTCGAGCCTGACATTTTGTTGGACAATTGATTCTTCGGAGAGGTTTTGGGAAATAAATCCCCTCTATCGGTGAGGAATCGCGTCGGTATCCGGAAAAGAAAGCTCCCACGAGGATGGCGACCCGAGGATGCGTCCTACAAATTGGCAGAAAATTTATAGTGCTCGCTGATGTCAAGCCCGGTGGTTCTGTTAAGGTCTCTCGTGCCATCCTCGACCGACACAAGTGCTTAACATTGAACTCACTCTGTCATCTGTCTAAATATATATATATATATATATATATATATATATATATATATATATATATATCTGAATCATCGAACCATATATTTTCAAGTTCTGTCGAGAAGCTGCACAGATTTTCTCGTTATTTTTCCAAAACTATTTCGATTCAAACATCGCAAGGAGAAGAATTTCATTAAAACATTCATCAATACAGCGTAAATTATATTATTATAAACAAATTATAATATTTAATATCCTGTCGAGATATCAAGACAATGATTCTTTTCTACTCTTCTCGCTCAAATTGCTACATCTTGGTCCCTTCACTCGACTTGGGAAAACAATAAGGAATGTTTGCGCCACAGTTTTCGAATTTAAGAATCAAGCACTTTTACGACAGACGATAACTCGCTAGGCATGTGCCGGGGATGCAAAAAGGGGCAAGTGCGTCGGCGATTCCCTCAAAGCAATTTAAATTCCGTGCTGATTCTCCCTCTCTCTTCTCTCTCTCTCTTAGAAAACCGATCTGTTCACTTTGTCCTATCCAACTGGCGTATCCTTTTTTTCTCTTGTATTCGATTCACAATGAACCACCGGAATCGTCAAAGCGCGAGGTAGCGTCCACCCCTCCCCTCTCGCGTTTCCCGAGCCCCGAAAGTGGAAGAGGCGAGCGAGTTTTTCGTGAGATCGAATGCCAATACTATTCGCGGCGTCGGGAATTTTAAGCAACTGCTGGAAAGTTCTCACGTACTGTTGCAACCAAGGAACGAAGGGCGAAAGAAGCGAGACCGGGAGTTTCCTTTAATTCCCCCTTTAATTCGATGGAACGTCCGATGCTTTTAAAGTCTCGCGCGAAAGAATGCAACGAATGTCTAATATTCCCGACGATGACTGTTCCCTTCTCCCTTAACTCTTCGTTTGTAGCGGGACATGTTTGTAATTGACTTTTGTATCTCGCGACTATGAATATTGCTATCGAATCAATTACTACCGCAATAATATTTCATTCCCGCACTGAGACAAAAAATCTGGTTGCATTAATTAGAATTCTAGTAGATTCAATCAGTACGTCTGTTGGATAATGGACGAACCAGAATCTGTAGGAATTACCAGGTGAATCTGATTAATTTCTTCCTGTTAAAATTATCAAATTTTCTGGTTAATAATACTAAACTCGCCAGCACCAAGTCGTCTAAAATTTTTTCCATCTAATCTCAAAAGTCTGTTTAGTATTCTGAATTCCAACACGATTATTGCATAAATTCAATCCAGATTATTGAATAAATTATTTTAAATTTAGTTTGTTAGAAATTAAACTGATAAACAGTGCACTGAGAAAAAATCTGATTGCATTAATTAGAATACTGATAGATTCAACCAGTATGTCTGTTGGAAAATGGACGAACCAAAATTCTTGTAGGAATTACCAGGTGAATCTGATTAATTTTACCAAATTTTCTGGTTGATAATACTAAACTCACCAGCACCAAGTCGTCTAAAATTTTTTCCACCTAATCTCAAAAGTCTGTTTAGTATTCTGAATTCCAACACGATTATTGCATAAATTCAATCCAGATTATTGAATAAATTATTTTAAATTTAGTTTGTTAGAAATTAAACTGATAAACAGTGCACTGAGAAAAAATCTGATTGCATTAATTAGAATTCTGGTAGATTCAACCAGTATGTCTGTTGGAAAATGGACGAACCAAAATTCTTGTAGGAATTACCAGGTGAATCTGATTAATTTTACCAAATTTTCTGGTTAATAATACTAAACTCACCAGCACCAAGTCGTCTAAAATTTTTTCCATCTAATCTCAAAAGTCTGTTTAGTATTCTGAATTCCAACACGATTATTGCATAAATTCAATCCAGATTATTGAATAAATTATTTTAAATTTAGTTTGTTAGAAATTAAACTGATAAACAGTGCACTGAGAAAAAATCTGATTGCATTAATTAGAATTCTGGTAGATTCAACCAGTATGTCTGTTGGAAAATGGACGAACCAAAATTCTTGTAGGAATTACCAAGTGAATCTGATTAATTTTACCAAATTTTCTGGTTAATAATACTAAACTCACCAGCACCAAGTCGTCTAAAATTTTTTCCATCTAATCTCAAAAGTCTGTTTAGTATTCTGAATTCCAACACGATTATTGCATAAATTTAATCCAGATTATTGAATAAATTATTTTAAATTTAGTTCGTTAGAAATTAAACTAATAAACAGTGCACTGAGAAAAAATATGGTTGCATTAATTAGAATTCTGATAGATTCAACCAGTATGTCTGTTGGAAAATGGATGAATCAGAATTCTTGTAGGAATTACCAGATGAATTTGATTAATTTCTTCCTGTTAAATTTACCAAATTTTCTGGTTAATAATATTAAACTCGCCAGCATCAAGTCGTCTAAAATTTTTTCCATTTAATCTCAAAAATCTGTTTAATATTTTGAATTTCAACAAGATTATTGGATAAATTCAATCCAGATTATTGAATAAATTATTTTAAATTCAGTCTGTTAGAAATTAAACTGATAAACAGTGATGCAAGAAGAGGATGCAGCTCAAACACACACAATCAGAGAGCTAGCGTCCTCTTTCTGGCACTACTACTCGTAAGGGAAAAAAAATATAGTTTGGATTTAATGTTAATACTAGTTGTTTATATACATTTTGTAACAAATATTACATACGAGTTAAGTTAAGAGGAGCAAGCAAAGAAATTAATGTAACAAGAAATTTTATAGATCCAATCAGAAAATACTAACCAAATCCTTTAAGTAAAATCTATTAAACGTTCTAGTTATAAAAAATCGAGTCTTATCATGATAACTAGAAATTCTTGTTTGATTTAACCAAAATGATTTAACCTTCAATCATATACGTCTTGTTGATACAATCAAACGATTTTTCTCAGTGATTGCGCAGTGATTTCTCCACAGAGAGAGAGAGAGAGAAAGAGATACACAAAATAAATTATTTTTATTCCAGTTTGAGAGCCCGCTTATCGCGTTCCGCTCCGCGGGACGGAAAATTTCTACAAGGGTGAATTTTTATACCGAAGCTACGTTGAAATTTTGCGAAACTTATTCGTTCCACTTCGGAGTTGAATCGACGAATTGAGTTAAGAATGATCCCTGAAGGGAAAGGAAACGCTCTTAAAGCGTTCTTCACGGAGGCTAAAGATATAAACCCCCCTCCCCCCCCTCTCAACTCTCTCATTTTACTTGGTGGAAGATTAAGTCAACGCGGAAGAAGATAACGAACGGCAGTGTACACATATGAAGAGGAAAATGCGAGAGGTTAAAATTATAATTCTCGCTCTTCGGGAAGGTATCGTTGACACTTTGAGACGGTACGCGCGATAAAGCTATCGTCTCTACTTTAAACTTCCACCCCCGTCATCGTATCCTTCTTAATTACAAAGTACGGGGGCCGCCCCGTAAAACACACAGAGAGCCGGTGAGAAATTCACGGTTCATCTGCTATGTAAAGACGGTCGAGCACCCCCCCGATATAGACGCACGCTAGCCCTCCGTTACTACAGTTATGGCTTTATCTTTGAAGACAGTTACCGGACACTTTAACCCCTTTTTCCGCCTCCCGCCCCCACACGATGCGTCGGGGAATTTGTTAGAGGGGGTAAAAAGAGCCCCTTTGGATGAATCCACGAGGGAAGCTCCTTTCGATTGAAGTTTTAACCGTTTCCTCTACGAGAATACAATAAGAGATACGCGAAGAGCTTTTTAATTAATAAAATGTCGTTCTTTGCGCCAAGTAAATCGAATCGTATCCGTTCAGCCAATCCAGATAGTAACATCAAGCACATTCGATTGTATCATAAATACGTCTGTTGAAGTAACGATTGCCCCGCAATCTCGCAAATGAATGCGATGCAAAAAATGAAGGGAGAGAGAGAAGCGACGAGGGAGCGCGTATTTATTTGTATTTTTAAACCAAACGCTGGAAATACGTTGATTAATATCACGCTATTAAATTATTACTTCGACGATAGTCGGTATCGCAATATCACGGGTCAATGAATATGAAATCGCGCTCTGCAAGAATAATTAGCGAGTATTGCGTCACCCACGGCACATTTTTACGACTGCGCCGTCCCAGCCCGCGATACGCGATGATGACGATTTTGCGCGCCTTATGAAAAAATAGTCCATTAATTTCAGCTCCTCTGTATTAGATCAGGCGTTATAGTTGAAAAATTGTTCCCGTGTTCTTCAATAATAATATCATATTTTATAGAGCTCTGTCTTATTAAGCGAGAAATCGATTCCACATTGATTGCATCAGAATCGAGATGAATTTTTAAAGAGGACGATACGATCCCAGCAAAGTAATATTTATATGATATTTATATAATTGTTAGTAATTTCTCACTCAACAATATAACTGTTACATAACAGTTGTGTAACTGTTATTTGGCGTTTGCTGGGATTGTACTTTACGTCATAAAAATGGTAACGTTTAATGTTGAATGAAAGAGGAAAGAAATTAAAATTAAAATTAAAATTTTAAAATTAAATAAATGTTAATCGAAGAAAATGTAATTATGCCGCTTGGCAAATTAATTTCCGTCGCCGCGACCTTAGGCTCTGATTTTTCAAGGAAGAGAGGAGCCAAAGATTTTTGATAGATGCTGGACTTGGATTTCTCTCTCATCTCTCCCCCATCTTTCTTCGCGATCAAATACTCCACCGAGACTCTTGGCGAAGTCTTTCAAGAACATGTCGATCGCTCCTCTTCGTGTGAACGTAATTGGATAGATCCATCGAGTTGGCTGTAACAACGTGTCGAGGAACATTCGAATCGCCGCTCTCGAGTGTCGGTCGTACGATCCATGCGGAAAGTATCGGATTTCAATTATGATAAGTGCGCGGTTTAGGATGTTCACATATCATGTGATATCCGCCCAAAGGCACTTCCAGCCAGTTATATATCCGAGCGGAGGCTACGCGAATCCTTAACTTAAACAGAATTAAATGCGATTTTATTTGTCCAAGGATTAATCGCGATTCTTTCTAAATCCCTTCAGCAGCTTTTAGTCCAGATATATTTCGATAATGCAGGTCCAATCATCTGTTTATTATTTTTTTAACTGATTTTCAATTATATTTTTCATTAATTTTATTTTTTTAATCAAAAGCAATTCTTTTGAATTTCAAATGTATCTTTCATTAATTTTATTCTCTAATCATCCTCAACGAGATAGAGTTAAGTTTATAATTTTATCTTTGCAAATGTGTCTATTATCAATTTTATTTTTTATTTAAAAGCAAGTTTTTTAAGTAGTTTTTTAATTGGAGTTTAAGTAGATTTTTTATTAATTTTATTTCTAATATCAAATTCTAATAATTTCCAATGAGAAAGGGTTAAGTTTACAATTTTATTCGTATAAGTGTATCTATTATTAATTTTATCATTTAATCAAATTCCAATAATTCCTAACGAGAATAGGTTAAATTTACAAATTTATCTCTAAAAGTATATCTTTCATTCATTTTATTGTTTAATTAAATTTTTTAATTTAAAGCAAATTTCTAAATTGAATTTCAAGTATATTTTATTTATTAATTTTTTGAAAATCAAATTCCAATAATTTTCAACAAGAAAGAATTAAGTTTAGAATTTTATCTTTACAAGTGTATTTAATATTAATCATTATTTACTGTTATTATTTTATTATTTATTATCATTTTATTATTATTTTATTTATCTAAATTTTCTGTATCTAATTCATCTATTATTTACTACTAGTTTATTGTTTAATCAAGTTTCAATAATTTCCAACGAGAAGGGGTTAAGTTTACAATTTTATTTTTATAAGTGTATCTATTATTAATTTTATCATTTAATCAAATTCCAATCATTCCTAACGAGAATAGGTTAAATTTACAAATTTATCTCTACAAGTATATCTTTTATTCATTTTATTGTTTAATTAAATTTTTTAATTTAAAGCAAATTTCTAAATTGAATTTCAAGTATATTTTATTTATTAATTTTTTAAAAATCAAATTCCAATAATTTTCAACAAGAAAGAATTAAGTTAGAATTTTATCTTTACAAGTGTATTTAATATTAATTATTATTTACTGTTATTATTTTATTATTTATTATCATTTTATTATTATTTTATTTATCTAAATTTTCTTTATCTAATTCATCTATTATTTACTACTGGTTTATTGTTTAATCAAGTTTCAATAATTTCCAACGAGAAGGGGTTAAGTTTACAATTTTATTTTTATAAGTATATCTATTATTAATTTTATCATTTAATCAAATTCCAATCATTCCTAACGAGAATAGGTTGAATTTACAAATTTATCTCTACAAGTATATCTTTTATTCATTTTATTGTTTAATTAAATTTTTTAATTTAAAGCAAATTTCTAAATTGAATTTCAAGTATATTTTATTTATTAATTTTTTAAAAATCAAATTCCAATAATTTTCAACAAGAAAGAATTAAGTTAGAATTTTATCTTTACAAGTGTATTTAATATTAATTATTATTTACTGTTATTATTTTATTATTTATTATCATTTTATTATTATTTTATTTATCTAAATTTTCTGTATCTAATTCATCTATTATTTACTACTAGTTTATTGTTTAATCAAGTTTCAATAATTTCCAACGAGAAGGGGTTAAGTTTACAATTTATTTTTATAAGTGTATCTATTATTAATTTTATTATTTAATCAAATTCCAATAATTCCTAACAAGAATAGGTTAAATTTACAAATTTATCTCTAAAAGTATATCTTTCATTCATTTTATTGTTTAATTAAATTTTTTAATTTAAAGCAAATTTCTAAATTGAATTTCAAGTATATTTTATTTATTGATATAATTTTTTGAAAATTAAATTCCAATAATTTTCAACAAAAAAGAATTAAGTTTAGAATTTTATCTTTACAAGTGTATTTAATATTAATTATTATTTACTGTTATTATTTTATTATTTATTATCATTTTATTATTATTTTATTTATCTAAATTTTCTTTATCTAATTCATCTATTATTTACTACTGGTTTATTGTTTAATCAAGTTTCAATAATTTCCAACGAGAAGGGGTTAAGTCCACAATTTACGGATGGGGACCACCTTGAGAAGAACTGAAACCAACCGGGCGAATTCCGCGGCCGCCTGGATGCATTCTTCTTCTCGCTCGAAATGGGGTGTTCGCGCTCTGTTTGGGATTCCATTCCGTGCAATTCGGACGGGCGCGGTAGCGTAGAAACTTAATAACGCCCGACAACGACGCTAAAGTGCTGGGAAAGAGATCGGCGACGCGGGCGAGGATGGTAAATGCGGCGGAGAGAACGACGAGGGTCGACCCGGCCCCGCTGAAGCTTAGTATGAAAAATGTCCGGATGATCCTCGCGAACTGAGAAAAATTATATCACGGAGTTGTTCGCGTCGCCGTCGGCATCATCGTCGTCGTCGTCGTTGCTTCGTAGATGGGAGAGAAAAAAATAGATTGTATTACGAGTCCTTTCTCACTCCGCGGACGACAGAAAAAAATGTCAAGATTCTACTTGAGAAAAATATCCTCGTTTGGGAGTTTCTTCCGCCGAAGACTCCTCTATTCTTAATTTCGATGTTCAAGGTTTTTTCTTCTCCTGACGTTTCGGTATTTTTAATTCGCAATATTTTTATTCGATGCCCTTTTTTTTTACTACGGGCAATATCGCTTTCTGACTCCTTTATTTAAACTGAAATACAAATATTCTCATCCCTCCCGAATGCTATAATAGATTCCATTTTTGAAACAAATATTGTAGAAAAATACCGATTGTGGAATATATTTTATATTTATCCTTTCCAACTGCACGTCATTTTTTCTCGTTTTAAAAATTTACAATTTTTTCCCCTTCAATTCGGGCGAACAGGTGGCACGAGTGCATTCGACGTTGCTCACGTCGAATAATTTTCTCGTCTATCGCCCGACGCTAATTACGTCGGACGTCAACTTTGCGATGCCGATAAAGTTGGCGACCGGCGAAGTGTATCGAATTGTAGGGTAAGTTTCCTCAACCTATCCGTCCAGCTGCGCCACTTTATTTCCATAATAAAGAATACTTCAGCCCCGTAGCGCAGAAGATCACAAAATGCACAGTCGTATTCACAGGCTCAGCGATACGAAACTTTTTTATCTCACCTCTGGAACTATCTTCTCTTAAATTTCTTTCGCGTTTAGATACTCGTATCATTTATACACTGAGAAAAAAATCCGGTTGCATTAATTAGAATTCTGGTAGATTCAACCAGTATGTCTGTTGGAAAATGGACGAACCAGAATTCTTGTAGGAATTACCAGATGAATCTGATTAATTTCTTCCTGTTAAATTTACCAAATTTTCTGATTAATAATACTAAACTCGCCAGCATCAAGTCGTCTAAAATTTTTTCCATCTAATCTCAAAAGTCTGTTTAATATTTCGGATTCCAACAAGATTATTGGATAAATTCAATCCAGATTATTGAATAAATTACTTTAAATTTAGTTTGTTAGAAATTAAACTGATAAACAGTGCACTGAGAAAAAATCTGATTGTATTAATTAGAATTCTGATAGATTCAACCAGTATGTCTGTTGGAAAATGGACGAACCAGAATTCTTGTAGGAATTACCAGATGAATTTGATTAATTTCTTCCTGTTAAATTTACCAAATTTTCTGATTAATAATACTAAACTCTCCAGCACCAAGTCGTCTAAAATTTTTTCCATATAATCTCAAAAATCTGTTTAATATTTCGGATTCCAACAAGATTATGGCATAAATTCAATCCAGAATATTGAATAAATTATTGAATAAATTATTTTAAATAAATTATTGAATAAATTATTTTAAATAAATTATTGAATAAATTATTTTAAATTTAGTTTGTTAGAAATTAAACTGATAAACAGTGATACAAGAAGAGGATGTAGCTCAAACACACACAATCAGAGAGCTAGCATCCTCTTTCTGGCACTACTGTTCGTAAGAGAAAAAAAATATACTTTGAATTTAATGTTAATACTAATTCTTTATACATTTCATAGCAAATATTGAATACGAGTTAAATTAAGAAGCAAACAAAGAAATTAATGTAACAAGAAATTTTATAGATTCAACCAGAAAATATTAACCAAATTTTTATAATAAAATCTATTAAACGTTCTAGTTATAAAATAATCGAGTCTTATCATGATAACTAGAAATTCTTGTTTGATTTAACCAAAATGCCTTCAATCATATACGTCTTGTTGGTACAATCAAACGATTTTCCTCAGTGTATGTTCGAGAAGAATATTATCGCGTTTACTTCTATTATATTTTGCGAGGCGATTTCGATTTAATTTCCCATGTTTTCGCTCGTTAAATCGATTAAAATGAAATTCGATGAAAATCGATACGATAACTAGATTAGCAACGGGTTCTCTTATCCAATCTACGAATTTAATCGAAAATACGGCGAGATCGAATTATACTCGAGCATGTCGGCATAATATTCGCATTAGCGATAACGGAGCAGCAGAATGAGGAATATGAGAGGAACATATGCAAATCAAGTCGGATAGTTCGTTACGGGAAGGCGTTGGGGAAAATATGCATGGAAATCCGGATAAAAATTTGCGCTCCAATATTATGCACCGCATTCGGCAGCGATCCGAATCTGCGATGACCGTCTGCCGAGGATCGCTTATTGCGAAATTATACGGCGATCTCGGTGTCGAGAGCAAAACTATAATTTTACTATTCGTACTGTTCTTGCATAGCGATATCGCTTAGAAATATATCTGGACGCACGTGTGGAGTATAAAAATTGCATGTAAGAGAGGACCCTCTCCCTTAGATTGAGTCAGCAATTTAATTGAAATTTTTACTTGCCTGATTTTCTCATAAAATGTATGAAATTTCAGGAGTTCCAGTCTTTGACTCTGATATATCCATTTTTTATTTATTCTATTTTCTTGATTTCCAGAATCTTTGTTAAAAGATTCGCGGCTTTTTTTCCCATTGCAACGGAGATCTTTGAGGAAAAATCCTTACAGTTGAAAGTCCTAGTTGTGTGCTTCTGAAACGCGTCGCGCTCGAGTAGAAAGTTTCGGTACGAACAAAAGATACCAAGAATGGCGGGTTGGTTCTGACAATGCCGGTTGCTGGGCGAAAAGCCGAACCTGCGAAAGAGATATCAAATACGCTCGATTGGCTGTCACGCCCGATAAGACCACGGCGCATTGAATTCGGATGGTTGTCGTCAACCTTCCGACCCGGCCGTTTCAACTGGCGTTTTCGGGCTTTTCGAATTTCGTTATCCCGTCATTCTGTTTCCACGTGCACCCTCATTCTCTCTGTTTAATATATGCTGTTGCTATAGACTTGTAAATTTTACTACAGAAAAGATATATTGGAGAGAATGTTATTATGCATAATTGAGGAATATGTTACTGGGAGAATTTTAAGTAGTATGAGTCAAACATGAGAATATACAATAGATAGATGAATTTAAATAGATAAAATTCATATAGATGCATTTATTAGATTATATATGAAGAAATATCAAATGATCAATCGTAAAATTCAAGTACAAAAGAGATATATTAAGAAAATGTAACATGACTTTTGCTAACAGAATTTCAAGTAGTACGAGTCAAGCATGAGGATTCATACAGATGAATTTAGTAGAATATGCAGAATAAAGAAATATAAAGAGTGACCTTAATCCGAAAACTTAAATACAGAAAAGGTATAAAAATATCGCATAATTGAAGGATATATTATAAGAAAAATTTTAAGTAGTACAAGTCAAGCTTAAGAATCCGTAGAGATGGATTTACTAGAATATATATAAAGAAATATCAAGTGACTAATCATGAAAGTCAAGTACAAAGAAGATGTACCAGAAATATGTAGCATAATTAAGGAATATTTGCTAGGAGAATTTTAAGTAGTACGAGTCAAGCATGGGAATCCATACAGATGAATTTAGTAAAATATTCAGAATAAAAAATATCAAGAGTGACCTCAAATCCGAACACTTAAACACAGAAAAGATAAAAATATAGCATAATTGAGGGATATATTATAAAAAAAATTTTAAGTAGTACGAGTCAAGTTTAAGAATCCGTATAGATGGATTTATTACAATATGTGTAAAAAATATCAAGTGACTAATCATAAAAGTCAAAGAAGATGTACAAGAAAAATGTAGCATAATTAAGGAATATTTGCTAGAAGAATTTTAAGTAGTACGAGTCAAGCATGAGGATCCATACAGATGAATTTAGTAGAATATATGTAAAGAAATAACAAAGTGACCAATCATGAAAGTCAAGTACAAAGAAGATGTACCAGAAAAATGTAGGATAATTGAGGAATATTGGGTAGAAGAATTTTAAGTAATACGAGTCAAGCATAAGAATCCATACCGATAAATTTAGTAGAATATTCAGGATAAAGAAATATCAAGAGTGACCGCAAACCGAAAACTTAAATACAAAAAAGATGAAAATATAGCATAATTGAGGGATATATTATAAGAAAAATTTTAAGTAGTACGAGTCAAGCTTAAGAAACCGTAGAGATGGATTTACTAGAATATATATAAAGAAATATTAAGTGACCAATCATGAAAGTCAAGTACAAAGGAGATGTATCAGTAAAATGTAGCATAATTAAGGAACATTTGCTAGGAGAATTTTAAGTAGTACGAGTCAAGCATGGGAATCCATACAGATGAATTTAGTAAAATATTCAGAATAAAAAATATCAAGAGTGACCTCAAATCCGAACACTTAAATACAGAAAAGATAAAAATATAGCATAATTGAGGGATATATTATAAAAAAAATTTTACGTAGTACGAGTCAAGTTTAAGAAACCGTATAGATGGATTTATTATTATATGTGTAAAAAATATCAAGTGACCAATCATAAAAGTCAAAGAAGATGTACAAGAAAAATGTAGCATAATTAAGGAATATTTGCTAGAAGAATTTTAAGTAGTATGAGTCAAGCATGAGGATCCATACAGATGAATTTACTAGAATATATGTGTAAAGAAATATCAAGTGACCAATCATGAAATTCAAGTACAAAGAAGATGTACCAGAAAAATGTAGCATAATTAAGGAATATTTGCTAGGAGAATTTTAAGTAGTACGAGTGAAGGATGGGGATCCATACAGATGAATTTAGTAAAATATTCAGAATAAAAAATATCAAGAGTGACCTCAAATCCGAACACTTAAATACAGAAAAGATAAAAATATAGCATAATTGAAGGATATATTATAAAAAAAGTTTTAAGTAGTACGAGTCAAGCTTAAGAATCCGTATAGATGGATTTATTAGAATATGTGTAAAAAATATCAATTGACCAATCATAAAAGTCAATAAAGATGTACAAGAAAAATGTAGCATAATTAAGGAATATTTGCTAGAAGAATTTTAAGTAGTACGAGTGAAGGATGGGGATCCATATAGATGAATTTACTAGAATATATGTAAAGAAATATCAAGTGACCAATCATGAAATTCAAGTACAAAGAAGATGTACCAGAAAAATGTAGGATAATTGAGAAATATTTGGTAGAAGAATTTTAAGTAGTACGAGTCAAGCATAAGAATCTATTCCGATGAATTTAGTAAAATATTCAGAATAAAGAAATATCAAGAGTGACCGCAATCCGAAAATTTAAATACAAAAAAGATGAAAACATAGCATAATTGAGGGATATATTATAAGAAAAATTTTAAATAGTACGAGTCAAGCATAAGAATCCGTATAGATGGATTTACTAGAATATATATAAAGAAATATCATGTGACCAATCATGAAAGTCAAGTATAAAGAAGATGTACCAGAAAAATGTAGGATAATTGAGGAATATTTGCTAGAAGAATTTTAAGTAGTGCGAGTCAAGCATGAGGATCCATACAGATGAATTTAGTAGAATATGCAGAATAAAGAAATATCAAGAGTGACCTCAATCCGAAAATTTAAATACAGAAAAAATATAGTATAAAATATAGCATAATTGAGGGATATGTGATAAGAAAATGTTTAAGTTGCACGAGCCAAGCATAGAATACATATAAATGAATTTAGAATATATAGAGTGTTTCTTAATAAGTTCGAAAAATTTTAGGAGATGATTCTTTGTTTGAAAATTAATAGAGCTTCTTGACATAAACATATTACATTCCTACATTCATTCTTGTGGAGCTTACACTCCTCCAAAAATGGGGGTAAAAATTAGGTTTTTATTTTTTTCTGAAATTTGGAAGAAATTAAAGAAATGAAATTAAGTGGATATTTTTTATTAGTAAAAAGGTTATTTATTAATATTTTTTTCAGCCTCTTGTATTGTTATAAGGGGATAAAACTAGCAACCCCTATTCAATTTTTTATTAGAGCTTTTTAATGTTTATATAAAAAACCCTCCTTAATTTTCGACAAAGAATCATCTCCTAAAATTTGTCGCGCTTATTAAGAAACATCCTATCTAAAAAAATATCAAGAGACTAATCATAAAACAAACGAGATATTCCAACAAAAAGGGTAACATTATTAAAAAACGTATTATTAGAAAACTTTCCAATAATAAAAATTCAGCCTAAGAAATCGGCTCTACTAGAATAAAAAGATATCAAACGTCTAATCAATCGTAGAAATAAACGTTACATTTGCTCGATAAAAAGCACAATCGAGAAAATACGGGAGGAATTTTCAATAAACCCTTCGATTATCCCTAAGCGTTATGACACACTCGCGACGAGGTTGAAACTATTGACGACGCATTGAAAATTTCTGACTGATGACGAGCGGAGCGTTTCATTAAAAGCGCGGGCAGCATCAGCGATCTAATAATGTCCGCTCCAATTTCGTCCGCCGCATTGTTGCCGGCGACATTTCCGCGAGTCGCGACGAGACGGCTCTTTCTCGACGATCGATCGGCACGTTTCGTCCCGACGATGGAAACGACGCCGGCCGCGCATTGAAAACGCGCGTCACCGCAGCCTCGATAACAAACCAGCTGCGTGGGCGTTAACGTGGGGCCTTCATTCAAGTGCGAAAGATAATGTTTCATCGGGAAATAATGATAACCGCGCGTTTCGCACGAAATAACTGTTTCGCGTTAGCATTACGCGTGAAAGTTACACACCAGCGAGCCATTCCGCGCCATTTCTCTCTTTCTCCTTCGCTTAAAACGCTGACGGGGAGACGTAATCCAGGCCACGATCTAAGCAAATTCGTTTCGCTTAATAAAGCAGTTGAATACGGGAGACGCGGGCCTACAAATCAGATAAAAAGGAAAGAAATGGGAGAAAGTAGATTACGAGAAGGAGGAAGCAAAAAAATCAGGCACATTGTTGGTACAACAATTAGCCCGATGTAATCTCCATTCTAATTAATTAAAAGCGATTAAGATTAATTGGAAGCAATTAAATGAAAGATGTTGTTATAGGTAGATTTAGCGGAAGAGGTAAAAACAGGAAAAGAGACTTTCTTGAAAAAATAATGCGAACTCGGGGAATTTAATAAACCCAAACTGGCTCGTCTTCTTTTTGAATCTTTGATCATAATTACATCTCTTGAAATTTAGCACACGGAGTATTTTCATAATGATCTTTCAGCTTTCTGAATACTCGGTCATTTGATCTTAAAATTATAAGCCCTTCTCGCACCCTTCTCGCATCTTACATTTTCCCTTTTGTCTAGAGTAACAAGCTGAAATGCACGGTTTCCTTTTGATAAAGTTTTATACCTTGCTCTCCTCGGGGATAATAATGATTTCGCTCTACTCTCTAACGCGTAAGCGAATATTTTCGGAAGGGCCAAGCTCGGAAATATCCGAGTGCGAAACTTAGACGGGGGCGTAATCAACACCGCGCGCGTCGAGAGTGTTATAAAAGTGATGCTGCTACAATTTACCCTGTATCAACGACGCCGACGTCGTTGTTGGGACAGGCGCTCGTAAGAAAATACGGTATGCGCGCAAAAATGTAACTGCAATATACGGGGGACGCTCTTTACCGGACGTAAAGATGTGTTTATTTTACGTGGCAGCTGCAGCCACGATAAACAAATTTTTCTGCTCTCGTAATTGGCGTTAGTTTTTTCGCGAAAATTCACTCGGCGATATTTTACATCACGTCGCTACGTTTCCCTTACGCGTTGATATCCGCCCTTTTCCTTTATCATATCGTCGAATTTATTTGCTTACGACAAGCATTTTTTTTATCAGCTTTTTATATCATTTTAGATAGGGTTGCACAAGACAAGACAATATTCGTAAAAATATTGTATTGGTATTGAAAATTTTCAAAAATTTAAATCTCGTCTTGGTCTTGAGTAAATATTGGTAGCAAAAATCTCGTCTTGTATTGCCTTGTCTCGATTTTATTAACAATTTTTTATCTAATATTAAAAAATTATTTAAATAATATTTAACATAATTTTTGTAATATAATTTGAAATAATTATTACTATTGTATTATATTTTAATTATAATTATTACTATGTATCAATATAAATGCCGTCTATTTACATAAAGAAACATTTAGTGTTTCATGGAAAATAGAAATTAATAACTATTTATAGGCTCCAAAGGAATTTGCAGATATAAATATTTTGGAGTGGTAAAAAAAATCAGGTTCATTTATCCCACATTGTCAAAAATGACTCGAAACATGTTAAGTTCAATTGCCTCCGTGCCAGTAGAAAGACTTTTCTCAATAGGAACTCTGACTATGTCAAAAAATAGAATCAGATTACAAAGTAAATCTTTAAAAGCACTAATGTGCATCAATTGGGTGAAATGCTCTTTAATGTCTAAAATTTGCGAGTTTGATTTCTAATTTATAAAAATGTTATATTGTATTAATATTAAATGTTTTTATATTTATTAATATAAACGTTTTTATTGAATAAAATTTTTTTAAATTCGTATATAGTAATTTTTCTTTTCATTTACAAATATAAATATTTTAGTTTTTTTGAAAACCAATAATCGTGACAAGACTAATAATTTTGACAGTCTTAGTCTTGGTTTTGTCTTAATAATTAATTAAAAATCTTGTCTTGAAATTCAAGACAAGACAAAACAATATCAAATCTTGGTATCTCGTGCAATCCTAATTTTAGATTTGATCGGTCCTTTCCCGTTGAGAGAATTAAGAATCGAGGAGATAATTTAATTCGTGAGAAGGCTTTTTAGCAATTTCCTAAGAGATTGAACTTGGCAAGGGAGGAAACTAATAACTTTATAGTACATTCCGGTTGCTCGAGGACGTGGTCTCATCTGCGTAAACATCGCGTAATCGCCACGGGTTTCTAACTAATGGCTGTCGAAGTTTGTCTTTGATTTGACTTGGCGACTGTCACGACGCAATTAAATGCCTGGGATTCCGTTTCAGCGACGATAAATCGATACTTGACGGCTTGTCCGTCCGTTTCCACTTTACCGCCGAATTAGCCAAACTGTTTCCCCTCAAAGCGAAAGACACGTGTGTATATCCCGTATCCAGGTTTTCAATTACGGCTTTCGCCAGGCTGTCTTCCTCCTAAGCCAGATCTACGAAGCTTCTCCGCGAAACTATCCTGTTCGCGGGATCTTTACACAAAGAGACCAAGAAAGTTGAGACTCGACAAAATTCGAGATGAAAGTGCTTTAAAATCTCGTAAAATTCGTGAAATATTAAATTTGCGATGAAATATTAAATCCCTTACTCGCAATATGTGTGTCAAGGGTTCTGGTTTAACTAAAGTAACCACGCAACAATACGCGTTTGTAAGAAATTTTGAAAAGTAATACATGTATCTTAATTTTTTCTCCTTTTCTCTTCTGATTTCTGTTTTCTGATGTTTCTCCTTACGATGTTATATTTCATTTTTGTCCGAAATCTTTTTATTAATTGCACAAAATAATAAATGCTCCTCACGATTAAAGTACGTACAGAAACAAAGCGGGAACCTCCTGATTTTATATTAAAAATTAAAAAAAAATTGAAAAGTCATAAAAAGATCGTAACAATATTTGCTTTGTATGTACAAGATAAGATAGGTTCCCGCTAAAGATTGTATGAAGGAATATAAATGAACTTTTAGAAATGAGTTTAAAAAACTAATGAAAAAGATTTCGATTTATTTACAGGAGCGGGAACTCATCTTATTTTGTACATACAAAACAAATATTGTTACGATTTGATCGCAGAAGCCGGTAAAAAACAGTAATTTTTCAATTATTTCTTAATTTTTAACGTAAGATCAGGAGATTCCCGCTTTGTTTCTGTATGTACTTTAATCGTGGAGGAGCATTTATTACACAGGCCTGCGAAAAAGAGGGTCAAAATTTTTTTTTTCAGATGCAATAGTGATTTTTGACATAATTTTGTGCGCTGAATCCAAATCTGGCTGCCGAATTTGCGTAGCACGTCAGGTTTTGTTATTTGTAGTTGAATAGCCCAAAAATCGCCATTTTGGCCAATTTCATGAATTTATTGTGAGGAAACTAAATTTTTTGAAATATTTCTGTCAATGGCATCGTATAGTACTCACTTTCATCTTTCGAATCCACTTTCGATTACCGCCGCACGATTTTTTTTCGCTCAGATATACAATTTATAAGACTGGTCATGCATAGGGATTTAATAAGCCATTCTAAATCAACCGTGCCACCTCTCTATCTCACTACGAATCAAAATTAGGATAAAAATATACATTTTTAAATACTTTCTGTCATCTTTTAAAATTAAAAATGGCGCATCCAATATGACGAATAGAATTACAATAAAAAAGCATAAAATTTAGAAAAATTTATCAAAATGTGTAACAACTATATTAGACATTTCTTTACAATACTTTATTGGCCAACCGAACCTGACATATGTCAGTCTTTTCAAATTTCAAGATCATGGATTTAGCATATTGATGTCTATACAGGGTGACCCATTTTAACTTAGGCAGCCAAATAACTCGAAAAATAAGCACACTACGAAAAAATGGTTAGAATCAAAATTTCGTCATTTCGAGGCGGACGTACAATGACGTTAAAATCAGCCCCCCCACCCCTCCCCCTGGGCGGTGAGGGGGGGCAAGTTTGAAATCTTAAATGGAACCCCCTATTTTTCATTGCATATTCTTCTTATTAATTTGCAATTAACAATTCCATATTTTTTCTTAAAAACAACTGTATGTTTTCTTTACACCAATTGATTCCTCTCATTATTTTGTACATAAAAGTATGAAGGTAAGATAATCGAAAAATGAATGGTTTACTAGATATTTTATGGTTTATATAAAATTAAGAAATTATTTTAAGCTTTCTAACTCAAAAAGTACTTAATAAAAAGGTACTTAATTATAGTGTTTTGGAAAGCTCTCGAGATAAGCTACAAGAATGTGCAATGAAAAATAGGGGGTTCCATTTAAGATTTCAAACTTGCCCCCCTCACCGCCCAGGGGGAGGGGTGGGGGGGCTGATTTTAACGTCATTGTACGTCCCCCTCGAAATGACGAAATTTTGATTCTAACCATTTTTTCGTAGTGTGCTTATTTTTCGAGTTATTTGGCTGCCTAAGTTAAAATGGGTCACCCTGTATAAATTTTCTTTAATGTAAATTTTCTTACAACGTCATACTTATATATCTCAGCGAAAAAAAATCGTGTGGTAATCGAAAGTGGATTTGAAAGGCAAAAATGAATATTATACGATGCCATTGGCAGAAATATTTCAAAAAATTTGTTTTCTCCACAATAAATTCATGAAAATGGCCAAAATAGCGATTTTTGAGCCATTCAATTACAAATAACTCAAAAACGTGACTACGCAAATTCGGTGGCCAGATTCGGATTCAACGCACAAAATTACATCGAAAATCGCTATTGCATCTTAAAAAAAAAAACCTCGCAGGCCTGTGTTATTCCGTGCAATTAATAAAATGATTTCGGATAAAAATGAAATATGACATTTTATCGGTAAAACAAGACTCCGGCATCCCTTTAAAGAATACAGTTTATTGGAGAATACAATTTACAAGCAGATTATTCGGAAACAAGCAGATTTAAGGGTGGGAAAAATTAATCGCGACAATGCATTGTTATCGTTGGCTAACGAGATTCGATCGTGACAAGCTAATGTCCGTAATTTATATTAAAACTTGTCATTGTCATTAACTGACAAATAGCACATCGACCGACAATAATGGCGAATAATCATTATTCTGTTGAATCAGGTCTTATCAGCGAATACAGGTGCCACATTCAGACACGTGACTGGTGGCAAGCGAGCGAGCGAGCGAGCGATTACTCGCAAATGATTGCCGTCTGTGATCACCGTCAGTAATTAACTGCATAATGGCACGAAGTGACGGTAGCTCGTTGTCAATTAGTGTCCATTGTTTGCGGACCGATGCCGACTAATTGGGTGTCTCGAGTTTTCACGTGTATTCCACGTGATACGTGATTGTCGATACATATTCTCGGTCGAGTCCTTCGAGCGCTCGAGAAATTTAACTCTTCGCCGTTCCTCGCGTCTCTGAATATTTGATCGCAGTGACGTACGTGTGGGAGAGAAAAGATAACCCAGGACGCTCGTGTCTCTCGGAACTTTTGGATTTTGGATGGCTTAAAATCTCTTGGTTTACACAGTTCCACGGTTCCCACCAGAGATAACGTCTCCGTAAGAATCCCGGCTTTTCCAAGCGCCACTGGGCGACTCGCGATATTAATCGAAAACAAATTTATGCGAATAACGCGCGATACACGTACCCGCACTGTATTCATCCTCGTGCTCGTCCTAATAATGCATCGCGATTGAATAAATGCATGAGAGTTCACGGAGCTCGTCTCTACAAAGCTACCACGCGAAGGGAAAAGCAGAGAAGATAGATAGACGGAGAGAGACAGAGAAAAGGAGTTATCCAAACTCGGGCGTCTCTCTCTCCCCGAGGGAGTAGCTCCATTCCGGAAATTGGCCAAAAATCAAACCGAGTCGCCGACGTGAGCGGAGGAAGATCCTGGCGGTGTAGATCCTGCCTGACGCGAAATCCAACAAATCTGTAGTTTAACGTCGAAATTGGCACGGTCGAACGGACCTAAAGAAGGGAAAGAAACTCTCGGCGACGCAATGGAATAAAAGAATCCGTCCAAGCGTGTGTAGCCCGGTAGTAGTCGTATCGCGGAATTGACTCTCCGGAGAACTTTGAGGTAATTTAACAGAAGAGAAAAACTTGAACGCGACGTTAACAATAATTGGGACAATTTTCTTAAATATTAAATGAGATTGATCGCTGTTTGAAATTGATAGACATAACTGGCTCTTTTATTCCCTTGCTATAAATGTGGAGATAAAAGGTGAATTTTAAGAGGAATGTACGAAGTGTTTCTTAATAAGAAAAAATTTTAGGAGATGATTCTTTGTCGATTAAGGTGGATTTTTCATATAAACATATACTCCTACATTCAGCCTTGTGGAGTTACACTCTTCCAAAAATGAGGGTAAAAATTAGGTTTTTATTTTTTTCTCAAATTTAGAACAAGTAAAGAAATGAAATTAGGTGAATATTTTCTACTAGTAATAAGGTTATTTATTAATATTTTTTTCAGCCTTCCATATTGTTATAAGGGGAAACCAGCAACTCCAATTCAATTTTTTATTAGAACTTTCTAATGAACCGGAATACGATCATCTAAAAATATGCATTAAAAAGTTTCATTTATTTAGAAACTTTTTTATTTCTTTTATGTTTTTTCATAAAATCAGTAGTTTTCAAGGAAAAAAATAAAATACGTTATCCTGCACGATGCTAAATAGCATAGGTTTCGAATTACGAGAAGTTAAATTTCAAAATAAAAATAAAATTAGAGTAAGCGATGGGAAAGTTGGAACAAAAACAAAATTAAATATTAATAAATAATAAAAATAAATAAAAATAATAAATATTAATAAATATTAATTTTAATATTAATATTAATATTTAAATATAAATATTAAATATAAATATTAATGAATAAAAATAATGAAAAATTAAATAATAATGAAAACGTGAAAACCTAAACAAATAAAACTTTCACCCTCATTTTTGAAGGAGTGTAACTCCACAGGAAGAATGTAGGAGTATAGTATATGTTTATATGAAAAACCCCTCTTAATTTTCGACAAAGAATCATCTAAAATTCTTCGCACTTATTAAGAATCACCCTATATAAATCGAAAGTTCCTTCGCTCGTCTATTCTTTAATTTATTTCTGCGAGAAGTATTTAAAATGGCGCTATAGGTTTCTCGATACCCAGATGTCTTTTGTATATTGGCTGCCTCGTATCTTCGGTTTTCTATCTATCAGGTAGAATTTGACGAGAACTTTACCTACTCCGGAACTATAAGAAGAGAGAGAGAGAGAGAGAGAGAGAGAGAGAGAGAGAGAGGAAGAGAGAGAGAGAGAGAAGAAGAGATGGGGGAGGAATAGAATAAGTTTGGAGGGGGAGAAAAAGTTTTCCTGTTCCTCGTTGCGCTTCATGTTTTCATCGCGAAAGTTGGGTAATTGAGAAGTTCGGACTTTGTAACTGTCCGTCATAATCTCGCGACGCTGTTATAATATCTTTGATGCAGCTGCACGCGGAGTGCAGTGTACTAGTCGACGATCCGGAAGCGTGATTCCTTAAAAATGCTTCAAGTTTATGTTGTCTGCGAACAAGTATCCATTTCAATTCCATTATACAGTTTAAGTAATAAGAATACGATTAATACAGAAAAGGATTTTTAAAATTCTCTAAAAAATCCATTAGTGTCAAATTTAAATGTAAAGTATCCATTAAAAGAATTAAAAAAAAAATAGGCTATTAGTGATTTCTCTCTATAAAATTAAAGATGCTTGAAAACGGAAGACCCGAGGACGATAAAATCCTCAAATTCGTGAATCGGAAAAGTGGAAATTCCATTCTCCAAAAATAGATGTACCACATTATTTTAAATTCTTAAGCTTCCCTATGACTTCAAATATACGTAGCTCGAATAGTGCGACTTTGAGTTGTAATTTTTCATACGAGACGCAAAAGGCGCATTAAACGCCACATTCAAAGTGAGAATCATTAGCTAAAATATATCTGGGGTCTCTTTCAGAGTCTATTTACGAAGAGAACGAGAAGGGAGTAAAGTTAATGCGTTTTTTAGGGGCTTTTAAGTATTACGGATTCTCTTGAATATCGCTCCTCCACGGAATGGCGAGCGAACGTCAGGAAGCGGAGAATGGTGGCAGTTAACAGAAACGACTAAAGGATTCGAGTCAGTGGAGGGATGCAAACCTTCCCTGCGCTTTGTTCGGTGTCCTTCTCGTACCTAAACTAACGGATAAGCTGTCTCCCCTCTTCCCCTCCCGTTCCCCTAATCCTTTTCTTCTGCTTCTTCTTCCCTTTTTAATTCTGCTGGTTTGTCGGAGTCGACTATCCGGATTATACGAATTTTCCTGTGTCTCGATGTGGCTTCCTTCAGTCTCCCTTACCTTCATTTAGTGTACCTCGGTTAAACTGAATTTTCGTTCAGGCCACGGAATGTTTCTTGATAATCAACAGCTGATATTATGCATCTCTCGCGGGAGCTTATCTCTGTCTGAGGTGCGTCGGAAGAAAAGAACTTATGAAATGAAAGGCGAGCCTTTAGGACGACTGTTAAATAAAAAAACTCATAATTCGAGTGAAAGTACAAATTATCTTACAGGCGAATCGAGAACAATTTTTCCAGTTTTATTCTTAAGAGTCGGTTTCAGGATAACTTTTATTTTAAGAGCTTCCACGTATTTTAACCGAAAGAGGTTAATGAGTTATGATTTTTAATACATTTTTAGAGTAGCTCTCAGTTTATTTAATGGCCGAGAAGAAGAAATAGATCGTGACGAAAATTTAATTATTTAAGAGAATTTAATTATTGATTAGAGAATTTAATTACTTATTAGAGAATTTATTATTTATTATTTATTTACTAAAGAATTTAATTATTTATTAAATTAAAAGTTCTCGTATTTCATTATTTTTTAAATTAATTGTAGTTCTAAGAATCGTGTATCATATTCAAACACAGACAAGATAAAACAACTGATACAAATACAAATATTTGTTGTTAAAATAAAATAAAAATTAAATTAAATTAAAATTAAAATTAAATTAAAATGAAATAAGAATAAAAATAAAAAATTAATACTTGCAAACAGTTAAATTAAACTAATCGATGTATTGATTATAAATATTTGTAAAAGATTTCAAAGATTTTCTTGATCGTAATTACTTTATAAAGTCAAATTACAAGATAATTAATCGAGATAAAGAGCAATAAAGCTTATCTTTTTATATCGAATAATTTCCGCGTTGGTGCAATAAACGACCTCGTGAGTGGAAGGATTCGCAAGTAGGCATTTCGAGCTGGCACGCATTATCCTTGGAACAAGAGAACGACTGTTATATTTTTCCCACCGAATCCTTGGCAAGTTAAAACAACGATCCGCATTGTCGCGGGAGTACTGTAAAACTTGAATACGTTGTATTTCCTTTCTAGTGTTTCTTTTTTCCTCTCCACTTTTTCCATAACGCCTCCTCATAAGGGGCAAAAAGTTTTTTTTCCTTTTATAGGGAATTTAGCGGGAACTCGTGAGTCGTTGGCGTGCTTCATGAAAATTCGCACTGACATCGGCACGAAATCAACGCCTGATGCGAACGCGAATCTATGAATTATTAACGTATTCAATCCTCCTGTTTTCGCCGACGACGCCGGAATGAATCGACGACGATCGAAGTCGCCCCCCCCTGGATTCCATTAACGACACGCGAGATTCTCGCCTGCGAGGATCCTCGCTCGCACCCACCGCTTCCCGTTATAGAACACGACGATAAAAACCTTCACGGCGGATGCGTCGACGCCTCGCTATATTTCGTGAGGCATTGTACCTCGCGGAATACCGTACTTTACATATGTACGGGCGGTGAGTCGTATACTTTTCGGAGCGTATATTTTCGAGAATCGGCGCGGCACCTTGCTCGATATTCCGCGGCAGGCTTACGCCACTTCTTTTTATTCTTCTTCTTGCCATTGTGCTTCCTCATTCGAATTTTGGGGGCGTATCATGTGATATACTAGCGCATCTCGCCTAAACTTGGCCATTATATCGATATACATAAATGTGACTGCATTTTTTATCATGATTATTTTTGCTAATAACCCTTTCAGGACGAGGTTTTTTTAACCCTTTGAGGAGCGGTGTATCATATATGATACACCTATTTATCTTTAGTATTTTCCTCATTATGGATGTATTACGACAGTTATATGCATGCAATCAAGTTCCTTAGACTTCTGATTATCTACATATTGTAATCTTTTATCACTTTTCACTGGGGGGATTGACAATAATTAATTAATAAATAATCAATATGAAAACAGCACTATTTTTTCGGAAAAAAATCTGTTTTGAATACAGGTCTTGTTGAATCAACTCTAAATTGCACATATATAGGTTTTCGGGATCTCTGATCACAATGCCGGCCTCAGATTTTGGAAATCCAAGATGGCGGATCCAATATGGCGGATGACATATCTAAAATTTGATAATTTTCAATTTTAAAAAATCTTATCATATTTTGCATATAATTTGAAGAAGAAAGTATTCTTGATGTTTTTTCGATTAGATGTGTAATTTTTGAGAAAAAAATCCATAAATTATAGAATTTCTTCTGGCTTTCCATGCTTTATGTATTTTTTATTTTTGTCTGTAATTACTTATTGATAAATTTTATAGGGTCACTGTTTTTTGTATCGAGTCTTGAAAACCCCTATATACATGATTTCATCTGAAAATATCAAGTTTTTCAATATTTCTGAGATATAATCCGCCATCTTGAATTTTGAAATTATGATGCCAGATTCGTAATCAGTGACCCCAAAAACCTATAAAAACATCTTTGTTGCTGATCACACAAAAAATGTGCCCCTAAAAGGGTTAAAGAAAAGTTTTTACTCGAAATGATGATTTTTGATTGCACTAATGATTTATTGAATTTTGTGCTTTTTAATAATATATTTTTTTAAAATCATTATCACAAATAATTTTGAAAAAAGTAGAATTAGAAAAGATTTTTGCATCGGACTCTTTTCTCTCTTAATAATAAAATAAATATATTTTTTTCTTTTTTCTGCTACTTTTATTTTATTTTTATTTTATCTTCTTTTATTCTCAATAAAATTCTTACTTTTTGTCAACAATGAAGAAAAAAATTTTAGATAGAATTAGATAGAATTCTAGATGAGTATAAAATAAATAAACACGATTCCAAATTTGAAAATTGCAAATATCATCGAAATGGGTCATGATATCAAAGTACAACCTGGTTAAAACGATATTTTAATAACTGGAAAATATGAATTCGTTTTCGAGATATCTGAATTATTAAATATAATACGTCAGTGTAAACTGAATAATATTCACTTGTCTATAAATCACTTGTTTAATTAAAAATTGTTGACAGATATATTTTATTAAAAGGCAAAGATAGTCTGTCAGGTCTATTAAATTTTCCTTTCTTTCTTAAATATGCAAACAATTAATAATTCACATATGGATAATTTTGCAAATCTCTTACTTCATCTCATTTATATCGGAGAATAAATGGCAATTGAATTAAACTCAAAGAGCATTTTATTTTCACCAGCGTGAAAATCGTCGAAATTTCATCGAATCTGTATTAATAGACTGTGACAGTTCTAAGCTGGGCTGTATTTGCTCGCAGAGACAGTCGAGGTCGATTATTCGTCAGAGAATATTATTCTAGAATAATATTCGGAGCATTCACGCTAAACTCGTGCACCGCCCATAAACGGACCAACCCCATTGGGAATGTATACGATCGCGGTGGACATCAATGGACGCAACACGACGTGCAAAAATCCACTTGTCGGTTCGCGAATCGTCCCAGCGGCAAGTTCCGTCCTGGAAAACTCAATTCGGAAACAGACAACGCGAGAGAACAAATGGTTAAGCCAGTTTGGATCTCGCTTAATAAATCGCTCGCAATTTCCCTCCTCTGTGTACACTCTACTTGTCTCTTTTCCTTTTTTTTTTGCATACGAATACACTTGCATACGGCGGTCGCGCGGATGTACAGCGCATACGCGACTGTATTTTAGCAAACCAAGCGTAAAGCCATGAAACCAAATGTCTCGTTTTCTTCGCTCTTTCGTCGGACGAGTCGCGAAAAGCGCTGGGTGAAGATGTACCAATTTATTAGAAGGAGTTTTAATTGAAATATATGCAAAGGGAGAAGGAAAGTGTGAACATTTTTAATGCTTATTTTCCGTTAATTTCTCTCTCTAATTCAAAGTCCTGCTTCGGGATAATGTCAACTCTCGACGCATCACGCGTTTTTTGTCGAATTGAAAGATTTACGATCGGAGGAAAAAGGAACCGCGTATAAATCATACGAGTGGCTTTCTTTCATTCTATCGCATCCGAATGCGAATTCCTAAGCAGATCGCGCCGAATCCACGGAATACGAAAAAGTCGGATTTACATTTGACGTACGTTCACAAAAAATTGACGCAACATGCGCGATCGTATCAGCTTTCAACGCCAGCTTGCGATAGTAGTTATCATTAATTAAAGCGATGACAAAAATTATTGTTTTTATGACGAGGATCAATAATTTGGATTTATGTCAATAAATAAGAAAATATACGAAAGTATTTCACGAAAATTAAAGATATATAAATTTTAATTCTCTTTCTTTTAATTTGTAAATTAAAATTTTACAACAAAACTTGAAATAGATATTTAAGAAATTTCATGTGAAATTCTCCCGCTTTTTTTTGATAAACGATATTTTCGAAATATATCATGCGCAAGAGAACATTTTTATAAAAGTTTCTCTCAATTTTCAAAGAGAAACTTTCCGCCCTTCTTTATTCGCTCGTATCTTTACCCTTGTATTTTTCAATTTTTTCTCATATTTTATACAATAGATACATTGTGCGTTTCTGTAATTATCGTTTAATTGCATACTAAATTACGAGGAACGTTTCATAGGACCATTCGTCCATTTTATATTCCACTTATCGTATTCTGATACGCGCGCAATATCGGAAAAACAATAATCTGAAATTTAATTCAGAATCCCATTGTATCTCATGTGCCGTCGATATTCATCAAAAGAAAATTAGTGGCCCTAGGTCGATAGGAGAAACTTCTTCGAGGGAATTGCGATGATTAAATTTCAAAAAAATAATTACGACAAAATACACATTTCGTCCAATGAATTGATCGATCTACTTGACCGAGACATCAATTATCGTGGATATAAAAACCAGGATGCTCTACAAGGAATATTTTTATTTACTGCATATCCTCGATAAAAATCGAGGAAAACAAAGAGAGGACAGGAAAAAGAGAACGAAACGAAGAGGAGAGGAAACAGAAATCCGCTCGGAAGCGTGCGTTCTCTAGTCTTCCTTGCAGGACTATTATACACCATTATCTCGATCCAGTCCTTTCTCCCTTCTACTTCACGTACACACGTACACGTGGAAAAGTACGCAACACAAATCCAAACAAGTAGAATTCGGTGGCAAGAAACAGCACTCCGATATAGCGCATGCATCTTGGTCAAGAAGAAGGTGGGTTGGGGGACGAGAAGGAAGCGAAAAAGAAAGAGCTGGAGGCGAGAGGAAGAAGTTGTTCTGAAAGCTGCGCTGGCAACGGATGTGTCAAATTTTGGTATACGCGGGTCCCAAGATATGTTTTCTAATTTCTGAATTCACCGCACAAGCGTACGCGTTCCCGATATTTTTACATCCGCTGAAGTTCGCATCGCTTTAAGTTTCTTCATTTTATTCGATTTTGTTGCGACTTCGTCCCCTTCTCTCTCGCGTCCATCCCAAGATTTTTTTAACTCGTATCGCGTTATAAAACCTCACCTTCTCTTGTCTGTGAGAAGAAACTGAAACTGAACTATCGTCCTCCTTTTTCTTTCTCTCTCGTCGATTGACAGAATCTTGAAGAGGCGGAAAAATACGACTCGGGCTAGCGTAGAAAATTACCTCCGTCTAGGGTCCTGCGTGGCAGTCTCTTCTCGGTGCTTCCTGCGCGTTTCGCTGCGCCGTTTTTTTTTATATCCTCTTGCCTGGCAGGAAGAGCTAGGGGATTCGGGATTTCCGGCAAGCCAAATGTGGGTTTCCCCTTCGACGGGACCGGAACTACGTCCGATTCTACATCCGCTTTTTCTCGCTAACGTCGACTTTTTATTATCCTGCGAACTAGCACGGACGAGGATTCTTCGTCTTCTACCGCAATGTTGAACGAAATTTTCCGCATGTCGATCTAACGACGTGATGGCATTACATCGCGATATAAATAAATCCCCTTTTATCCTTTGTGTAATTTTAAATAGTATTCTTGCATCATATATTTTTCGAATGTCTACGTATTTCATTTTTATCTCTCCATCTCGCTCCCTTTTATTTTTATCTTTCAAAAAATTTCGAAGTAGCTTTCAATTTATTAGTCACAAATTCGAGTAATTCGAGTAATTTCTCTTTTGATCAAGAATTTAATTGTTAAATTTTTGCAATCGTGCATTGATTTCGGTGATGTATGTTTTTTCGTTGCATTAATCTTTCCAATCGTGATTAATCATATTGCTGTCATGTTGATTAATATAATTAATCATATTACTGTCATGTTGATTAATATGATTTATCATATTGTTGTCATATTGCTGTCACGTTGCCAACAATTACATTATTGATTAATATTGCTGTCACGTTGCCAACAATTACATTATTGTCAATAATTGTTGGCAACCTCACAAGGATTATCTGAGTTTCCGTAATATCTTTTTAGATTTATTTTGAGCAAAGAAAGGAAAAGAGAAAATTAAAAAGGATATATATTGTATATATATGTGTGTGTGTGTGCATTTTTCGCGAGAACCCAATCCTCTTCGATCCCTTCTGTCATCTCGAAAAGAATATTGAAGACGACAATTTATCACGCGGTAATGGCACTTGTTTGGGATTTGATCGACACGCGAATTTATGCGTGAACTCCTCGCGGTACTTCCGGGATTCTCGTTTTTGTAGCGATAAGAAAAGAAACATCACGGATTGGTTGGTTTGTTGAATGACATAGCATTTGAACGAGGGTGTTCCCGACCCTCCATCATAGTAAGTATGGTGACGAAAGCACCGCAGGGCTCTTCGCTAATGCCTGTCCGTTCCGACATGTCCTTAAGGAACTACGGAAGCTGGATGAAGGAAGAGAGAACTGCTCGAGAAAGCTTTTTACCCACCTCCCATTGTTGTTGCGACTGTAAATTTCTGTTTCAAGGGAAACGCGAGCAGCGAAACGGCAATCCCATTCGTGAATCTATCACGATGATGAAGCAGTCCTTTCATCAAACTCAGAGATTTATTAAGATCTCTAATTATATATAAAAATTATAAAAATTATTTGAAATCTTCTCGATTATAAATTTAAGTTTCTGGGAACTAGAAAATTTAATCTAAGAGTATATATTTTTTTATACATTTTCCTACTTGGAATAATATTGAAATCGTCGATGATTAATGTTAACATTTAATCACGTAACTTCGGACAGATCCGAAGAAAGGAGCAAATCTTTGAAATGAATCAAATAAAAATGAATCAATCTTAAATCATATTTTTTTCATAGTCATATTAAACAATAGAATTAAAAAGACTCTCTACTTCAACAAATACATATATTTATCATTTCATGCCGAAGGGAGATGGGAATTCAGGCGGAACGCGAGTATCACGATGATTAAGCACTTGGAGATTCCAGTCGAGGAGTCAGGCGAACAATATCGACGAGTTCCTAAGTCCCGACTGATTTGACAGCTTTGACGTTTCCGAGGAAAACGAAGGTCGGCCGGTCGCGTATTTTGCCCTTTGGCTTCGGCGCGTTTGAATTTCACGGCACGTAGCCGAAAGAAATTAAGACCAATCAGCGGTGATGTGTGATTTACGGCGGTAGTCAGTATCGGCGAGCAACCAGGAGGGATTACCCTCCCTCCTCTTCCTACCGCTGTCTTTTTTTCCGAATTCATTCCGCCGGCGTAACCGCGCTACGTCTCCATTACGAATTGGGTCCTGTAAATCCGCGCCATTCCGGGAATAGCCCGGATTCCCCGCCATCAGGCCGCATCGAAGGTATGCGCTCGTCGGTCACGTGATATTGTCGATTGTAAACCTCTTTTCACGTCGGGCTAACCTTAGATATACACAGGTCTGCAAAAAAGGGGGTCAAAATTTCTTTTTAAGATGTAATAGTGATTTTTGACGTAATTTTGTGTGCTGAATCCGAATCTGGCCGAATTTGAGTAGCACGTCAGGTTTTTGAGTTATTTGTAGTTGAATAACCCAAAAATTGCCATTTTGGCCAATTTCATGAATTTATTGTGAGTAAACTAAATTTTTTGAAATATTTCTGTCAATGGCATCGTATAGTACTCACTTTCATCTTTCGAATCCACTTTCGATTACCGCCGCACGATTTTTTTTCGCTCAGATATACAATTTATAAGACTGGTCATGCATAGAGATTTAATAAGCCATTCTAAATCAACTGTGCCACCTCTCTATCTCACTACGAATCAAAATTAGGGTAAAAATATACATTTTTAAATACCTTCTGTCACCTTCTGAAATTAAAAATGGCGCATCCAATATGGCGAATAGAATCACAATAAAAAGGCATAAAATTTAGAAAAATTTGTAACAACTATATTAGATATTTCTTTACAATATTTTTTTGACCAACCGAACCTGACATATATCAGTCTTTTCAAATTTCAAGATTATGGATCTACCATATTGATGTCTATATAAATTTTCTTTAACGTAAATTTTCTTACAATGTTATACTTATATATCTCAGCGAAAAAAAATCGTGCGGCGGTAATCGAAAGTGGATTTGAAAGGCGAAAGTGAGTATTATACGATGCCATTGGCAGAAATATTTCAAAAAATTTGATTTCCTCGCAATAAATTCATGAAATTGGCCAAAATAGCGATTTTTGAGCCATTCAATTACAAATTACTCAAAAACGTGACGTGCTACGCAAATTCGGCGGCCAGCTTCGAATTCAGCTCACAAAATTACGTCGAAAATCACTATTGCATCTTAAAAAAAAACTCTCGCAAGCCTGTGTATACCGATCGATATCTAAAATACTACGTGACCCCAGCAGGTCTTCAAGTCTCTCTCTCGCCGCTTCTATTCCCCAATACGACCCCCTCTTACACAACTCTCGATGTAGTCCCTCAAGTATAATCCCTCTTTGAGGGATTTCGTCTCGTGAGAATCGCAAAAAACCAACAACGCCGCGTCGATTGTTAACGCAACGGTAGGTGTCGAATGATAATTTTCTCGGCAAAATATTTGCCTCCCCTTAACACGGAATGCCACTTCCGCGGGAAAGCGAGCGCGAATACATCGATATTCTGAAATAACACCCGGGAAGGAAACGAAGTCTCTGTATTTCGCGCCGCGAGGCATCCGGAAATGAAATATTAAGAATTCCTTTTGGAATTTCAACTTATGATTTCCCGCTGGCTAAGGTTGCAAACGGTATCGGGGATACCGCTAAGAGTTGTAGCGCCTCGAGATTCTCCGAGTTGGTCAATAGGAAAGTTGCTGCCTTTCCCAAAGTATTTCAATCTGGAAATTTTTCTCAACGCTTTTACGCGCTGGAAAAATGATCGAATTAAGAGCGAAGGTAGGCGATATGTCGGGTTACGAGGAGGAGGATTTTGCACGACCCGATCCTAATTCCGTAACAACGCGAAGCACGAAGGAGCGGGCGTTAAGATGGTATATTTTAAGGACATGCTAAGGACGGGAACGCGGAATGATTTAACGATCTCCTTAAGAATGGGAATGAGGCATCGCCGGTACGCCGTCGATAAATTGTTAGTGTTATAGAAATTCAACGGCCGCCGTAAAACCGGTCGTTAAGGACGCGCAAAGAGCGGAAATTTTCGCTCGGTATCTTCGCAGGAATTTCCGGCAGCTAGGAATTTCGGGGCGCCCCGACGAGAAACTTGAAGATTCGATAATATTAGAGCTGTAGGGTGATCTTGAAATCCATGCGTCGGACTTTGGCCTACGAGTTTCTCGGTTAACGAGGGAAGTCTAGTAATTTCCAGTCTCGAAGAAATTTCGCAACTGTTAGACTAATTTTAATCTGTGCGTTTTATAGAGACAACCCCGTCGCGCAGTGAACGACACGAGTGAACAAGATCTGAAGAAAAATAATTCTTGTATTTTGTTGGATACATTTTTCGTTATTATTATTTAATAATTGCATGATTTATTTCGATTAAATAATTATGTAAATTAGTTCTTACATTTTATACGATAAGTGATTAATTGTTTTTCGGAGTTATCAAATTATTTTATTAATTATTTTAATTTTTGATTGAAATATTAAAACACGATATTAATGCGATAAATTGACATTATAAAATCAATCAAGATTTTACAGCGTGATTTAAAATTATGTTTGGCCATATTTCAAGAATGCTTTTTCGCGAGATTTATGAGAACATGTTTGAAAATATAATCCAACTTTAATATCGGAAGTCGAATTTTGAAAAGAGAAAAATCATAGATTATAAAATGTAATAATTGTAAAATATGACAGTAGTATAAAGTGAAGATTCTTATATATATCCATTGCTAAGATTGATGTACTTTATACTAAAAATTTGAAAAATATATATATAAATATACATATAAATATAATATAATAAAGATATAAATATAATAATAAATATATTTTCTATTTTGCAAATTTTTTTATATAACACATCAACTTTATATATATTGAAAAAATTTTTACGTATTATGTCAATTTTATATATAATATATGTAGAATAAATCTTTTATTAACTAATATTTTAAAATTTATAGTATATTTTATTTTATAATAAATTAAAAAATATTTTAATATGTTGATTTATTTGAGATACTATTAATTGTTAATTATTAAATATTCTATTTCACACAATCAATGTACATATAAATATGAATTTTATTATATTAATTAATTATTAATTAAATTATTTAGTAATTAACAATTAATAGTATCTTAAAGAAATTAATCTACATATTAAAATATTTTATAATTTATTATAATATAAAATATATTAAAATATTTTTTAATTTATTATAATACGAAAGCCTTTCTTAGATAATTATTTAATAACAATTATTAACTACAAAACTATTAAATATTTCAAAAATTAAAAATAAATAGGCAGTAAACCACAGCGTACAGATAACGGTAATGCAAAGAACAAAAATAAATGACAACGAATAAATTTAAAATTAAAAATACATATATATGTTAAAGGACAAACGTTTCGATCCGTATCTGGATTATTTTCAATGTCTTATAATTTAACATAATTTTTAACATTTATATTTATGTTTGTCCTTTAATATATATATTTTTAATTTTAAATTTATTCGTTGTCATTTATTTCTGTTCTTTGCGTTACCGTTATCTGTACGCTGTGGTTTACTGCCTATTTATTTTAAATTTTTGATTTACATCTTATAACCACTTTTAGATTAATTTAATTTTTATTAAATATTTATCTAACGAAATAAGAATTATTTCCCTTCAAATCACTTGTCATCTTGTTGATTGATAATTTTTACAAACATAGATAAGAATGGAAAGAGGAATACTACATCTTTTTTCTTACAAAGTATCGAAAGAAACGGCTTCGATAAACATCGAGGATGCGCGTTACCTCTCACACAGTTTTACTTTATTATGCGCTGAAAATTTCGCGTTAAGAAACGTCTCGAATATCCGGCGCCAGAGACCGGAATACGCGGCGGGGGTGGCATGAAATCAATGCGGGATGCGCACGTAGCTACATGCGACGTACACGTGTATACGCGTCGCTCGGCGCTTGCACTTGACAGCCGGGGAGTAACGTGTAGCATCTGCATCGTCATTTCGTGAAATTGACTTGGATCGATGTATCGACCCGAGATGCAGTCACACGTTTGACTCGTAGTATCCTCTATCGCGGCCAAGCACCGGAAACGTCAAGTATGAAGATTGCGTCGCGGGCTTGCCTCTTTACGCAAAGAGAAACGACTACCCTTTCCATCCCACTCGTCGCGATTCCTCTTGGCTAGGGTGGCAACGATAGTCGGCGAGATAAGAGATTCGTTTAAAGGCGTAAAATAAAGAGGGCGATACTTTCTTGAAGGTACCAGGCGACGAATCACCGTCGGAGGTGACGTTTGTAACGGAAATTGCCTCTTTCGCCTTCTAAGGAACGGCGACGAAATAAAACACAGCCATCGTTCACCCTTCGCCACTGACGGAGACCCTGATCTAGAGAAACCCAGCCAGAATAACTCACTCTGAAATTATTGAACTGTTAAAAGCGCACACTTGAATATACAAGTACCTGCGACAAAAACTTTTCGACAAACGCCGTCAAGTTTGTGAACAATTTTTTATCCTCCTCGATACAAATTTCCAGACCGGCGTCTTGTTCTTGCTCGCCGTGTTTTGCGCGAGGACTAACATTCAAAGCAGGATCCAGGCAACGTGGAATCATGCTAATAAGTAATGTAACGCTCTCGCACATATCGAGGGTTGCCAATGTTCGAGGTGCTTGATGGAACACAAGCGAGAGCAAAGCCAGCCCAACCCCGTCCTCTCTCTCTCCCATCTCTCCCCCTTCTCCCCCCCCCCCGCGGAAACAGACGTAGGGTGCCGCGGAGAAACGCCTCTGACAGGGTGGTAAAGCCCTCGTTACGTAATTCGCTGTCGTTGCTTATTTGTGTTACGGGAAACTTTGCGCATGTTAATTAGTAGATATGGTTAGCAGTTATGGTTAACTCAAGTTTGCGCGGCTCCACCGCGCTACCCACTCGTCGCGGCTGTTATAACTACGACGACTTATTTGCATCAGTCCTGTCGCGGCCTTTCCGCCGCCTCTCGACAATCGCATTTCGATTTATTGCGTATCATGAGAACAAGCGCCACGATTTCGACGCGAAAAAATGAGCAAGAGAAGATGACAAGAAAGGAAATCGATATTAAGAAGACCTAACCTAAAATTAAAGAAACCTAACCTAAAATTAAGAAAACTCAATCCAAAATTAAGAAAACCTAACCTAAAATTCGGAAAACCTAACTTAAAATCGAGAAATATATTTTACGCAGGTTTTATACATTAAAATTATGTTCTGCAAAAGAAGTGAAGAGAGCTTTTACACATTGCATTTTCCCCCACGAAACACGCACATGTATGTGTGTGTGGGTCAAGTTTATATTTTTCCTAGTACGATCCCACCCAACGGGGAATGGAGACAAAATATTGGCGGTCGTGAATTACGACGAGAAAATTTTGTGCAAATATTTGCGCAGCGTAGCTGAAGTGCGTACACACGCAAACACACTGGCCACGTTTGTATATATACAGTGTACGTATTTCGTTGACATGTGTGTCGATCTAAAAATAATAGCCGAGATGCAGAATGCATGTTTTCGAGCACTTTTTCTTATCATTACACGCGACAAATAGTGTCTCGAATTATATTTTCACCATAAAATCCCCTTCAGAGATTTCAATTACCGATTACAATTATTAATTCGTAAACCTGGAGCTACAATATGAGTCGAATGACGTAATAATATCATTGGCAGCTACGTACACGTGCCAAAGAGATCCTAATCGATAAAATGTCCCAAATGTGTAAATCATACACATATATTGGGCAATTTGCGAGGTCGTGAAAAATATTTCGGGCTAATTTACCCTCTCCCCGCGGTGTTTTAAAACCGAACGCCCCTAGACTATAATCGAGGGCACCGCAAATCGCGGTCTGACACGTTTCACCAGGGGCGACTATCCTGTTTCCAATTACGCCGACTGGCCAGAGATAAGTGGTGGTTACAGTTACGGTTACACGGCTACGCCTTACGTCACTCGCGGTGTTCATCCTCTCGTGTTACTCCCAATGCGCACGCGCGCGCTAATATCCCTCTCCATCCCGACGCTATAATTACCAAAGATATATTACGCTTAACTGCCTCCCTTAACCAGGAGGTGGCATACCTACGCGTTGGATAACCGTCGCCGGATAGCTCGTTAAATTGCCAACTTAACCGGAGCATCGCTCAGGCGAGGTTTCGCGAACCTGGAGCGATGATGAGTCCGGATAGGGCTCGCATCGGAAGCCGCCTCCAGCTTCGTCGAGGAGCTTCCGCTCGATGGTAAGAAAAAGGTAGATACACGAGAGATATATAGGGAGGTCCTGAATGATATTTCCAAAAACATGCGAATCCCAATGTGCGAACTTAACCTCGTTGGATGCGAGGATGTTGGGGGATGGAGGGTGTTTTGGGCGCCACTTGACCCATATTTGCAGACTCCCGATAATAATTAAAAGTTTCGACCACTTCTTTTCGCATTAATCATAAAATCACTCGACGTCATTCTCATGACAGCTGAAATTGTTCTACGCCAACAATTACACCCGGCATCAGGGTGACGTTTATGAGATTCCGTTGTCAGTTACAATTGCGCGTTGCGTCGTGGCACCGACGATTTACGCAGTATGCGACACAATAGCAGTGGAATTAAACAGTAGCGACATCAGATCGAGCGAAATATGCGGAGCCATCCGAGAAACCGGTAAAGAACCGACGACCCGGATCAATAAATGCGACACTGGCTGGTCTACAATTTCCAGAATCCACCCAATATATTGTCCCGATAATTATACTTAAACTCTCCTTTAACAAAGCAATCGAACTATTGATTGTTCCACGATTCGTTCAACTACATTTATATTTTAAACCCCAAATGCAGTTTAGTTTTAATTCCCTGTCTCTTAACTAAGTTTTCCTCTACTTATGCTATAAATAAAGCACGATATTTGTAGAGGAATGCTTATCTACTGCATTTAATTTATTTATCTCACACGGAGGGAAAAATTTTTTTAAATCAAATAAATTTGTTTTCTTGAAACTTTTGCTTTAAATGCAAGGAATTGTTTATTTCATTTAAGCAAAAGTATTTAATTTTAATTAAGTATGCATGTTATATTAAGTACATTATTTTCATTTATATATTTTTTATATTTAAATACTATTTTCGTAAAATATATATTATAATTTATTAAATTAAATATATTATTTTTTAAAATTAAAAAAAAATTCTAAATTTTGGGGAATAAAAAATGCATTTTAATATTTTGTAAAATTTTAATGCATTTTAATATTTTGTAAAATTAAAGTACAAATATTTAATTAAAAATTATATTTTTTTAAGCATATGTAAATAAATACTTAACTTAAGCAAACAGACGTTTTGAATACAAGTAAATACGTGATTAGTACCCACCAAATGAATAGCTTTCTTGAGTTAACTAAAATTTTTTTATTTCAAGATAATTTTTTCCTCAGTGCATTAATCTCCGTCTTTACGATGATTTAATTAAAATGAGGAGATTAAATAAGAAAAGCGATTAGAGGAAAAAATAGTAGCTTATTTATAATATTGATAATAATGAGCAATAACGATTAATTTGCCATTTTGATTTTTACGAAGATCTGAGAGAAAACTATTTAAAGCAGCATTTCATGTAATCGTCGGCAGCGCCAACAATTTTCTCCGTTTATTTGCAAACGTATCCTCAAATTCCCCGAAATACTCCCAATAGTCATTGGCTAATTTAATTTCGAGAATTCCAACATTCCGTCCAATCCGATAGTTGTAATCAAGAATGTTGCAAATTGAGCTCGGTCAAGTTTATCGTCTACCTTTGAACGCTCCGCGGAAGTTGGCGAGCAACCTCGCTATCGGTCGTCTTGTCAATTTTGGAGGGAAAACACCCTATGTCGCTAGCTTAGGCTAGCTAGGTACTAACGAGGAAACTCCTGAGACGGGCCGGACTCCGATATCGAGGACCGATCGATTGATCGACGCTTCATCTTTGAAGTGGCTCTCTGGGAGTGCATCTACCAAGTTGTGTTTCTGATCGATGACCTTCCGTCAGTCATAATTCAGTTTCACGTTCGAGGTTTCCGAGACATCTAGGTATCCAGACAATCGGTATCCTTTATCATTGACAGACGCGTCTCCGAGTTAACACGATAGATATCGCACAATGCATTATCATCGTGACGAGGACACGTTTAAAACTATAACGCTCTTCTCCTCCTCCTTTACTTCCTTTAAACGGATCGGCTAAAACGATACATTCGCGCGCATTGATAATTCAGAAAAATTGATGAACCGCGAGATTTATATCTCAATTTTTTAACCGATGCCTGGCAAAATTCGTCCGTTTCGAATATCGATCCGATTGAAATTTAACGGAATTTGATTTGAAATTCTCAGCAGAGTTTTTGCACCAATATACCGTAATAAAACCGAATAAAACTTCATTTTATCCAGGCGCGGCAAACTTAATTTCAAGATTCAAATGGAGACCGCGGGAGTCGGGCGACGAGATTCACACGCGTACGGTACTATATATTTCGCTGACACTTTATTGATTGATGAAATATCAACACAGAGACGCCGAGCTATCCATCTGTCGACCGACCCCTTTACATCGACCCTTTTACGAACGAGCCGGGACAAATCGTGCGCACGAGGAGGAGCATTTTCGCTCGCGCGGAAAGAACGCATCTCGGCTGCGAAAGGAGAGATGAGAGGAGCGAATATGCGATCGTACAGAGAGAAGACAATGCTCGTGAGCTCCAACAGCGACTCGCACGCGTGACGAATAGTTTGCGCGGGCTGCCACTGTCGGAAGTGACAGGACATAAAGTTATGACCTGTTGTCATCCCCCGGAATTTCATACGCAGCTCCATCTCACGCTTTTTGCATCTTTCTCTCTCTCTCTCTCTCTCTCTCTCTCTCTCTTCACACGAGCTTTCCTTATGCTCATTCGTTTCTCTCCATGTTTCCTTGTCATTGTTTCTGCGCACAATTCCACCTGCAGCTTTGTCTATCGAGAAATTGCCCCGATATCTTATGCTTTCTTCCGTTTCATCGACGGTGCTTTGTTTGCCATGCGTGTCGAGAAGATTGCTACATAGTTGACATTAAACATTTGTTTTTGCCTACGTCAGTCATAGTCATTCCGTTCTTGAGAGAAATGATGCGTCAGTTTTACAACTGTGGATGTTATTAGCCAATTAATTTTTTGCATCGTGATATGGGTTGCCTACCTTTTTCTTTATCTTCCTCAGTCTTTCATTTTTCTAACAACAAATGCCGGATTTTTTGTTTCTACAAAATCTCTAGATAAAAAAATATCAAGTCATTAATTGTTAATTGCAAAAATATCATATATAAAAACAAATAATTGAAATTAGTATTTCTTCATTTTACACTAATTTATTATAAAGTTAAAAGGGCAATTTTTTTATGAACTTAGTACACTTTAAAGTATTTTTCAGAATTTTTCAGAATTTTCTACGATATTTTTGATATTAATTCTATAAAAATTCTATAAAAAATACTGTCTCTATTAAATCCAAACTAATCATTATATTTTCTTCAAATTCTCTACTTGAGAATTTTTTGGGTTGGAAATCCCAATATAAAAGAAAAAATTTATAATTTATTATGAAAATCAAAAGAGATATTTTTATGAATTTACTACATTTATTATGAAAATCAAAAGGAATCTTTTTATGAATTTACTACACTCTAAAGTATTCTTCAGAATTTTCTACGATATTTTTAATATTAATTCTATATAAAAAATACAATATTGTCTTTATTAAATCCAAACTAGTTATTATATTTTCTTCAAATTCTCTATTTGAGAATTTTATGGATCATGGAATCCTAATCTAAAAGAAAAAATTTATAATTTATGAAAATCAAAAGGGTTTTTTTATGAATTTACTACACTCTAAAGTATTCTTCAGAATTTTGTACGATATTTTTAATATTTATTCTACATAAAAAATACAGTACTATCTTTATTAAATCCAAACTAATCATTATATTTTTTAAAATTCTCTATTTGAGAATTTTTTGGGTCATAAATCCCAATCTAAAAAAAAAATTTATAATTTATTATGAAAATCAAAAGGGCTATTTTTTATAAACATACACTTTAATGTATTTTTCAGAATTTTATACGATATTTTTAATATTAATTTTATATAAAAATACAATATTTTCTCTATTAAATCCAAACTAATAATTATATTTTCTTAAATTTTATCTTTGAGAGTTATTTGGGTCACAAAATCCGAAACTGAAAGAAAAAAATTTATAATTTTTAAAGTTTATAATTTTCTGTCATATTTGATCCATCATGTTCCATTTTTCAAAATTAAAAATTTTGACGTCAGATTCGGATTCGATCAAAAAATCCCTCAAAGAAAACGAATTTGTTCAAATTTTGGATATGAGAAAAAATAAAGTGGCTGAAAAGGATAAGGATAACGTCTAAAATGTAATCCTTGTTTCGTGATAATAATGATGATAATTTAAAGTGATAAGGTGGCTTAAATCAAGACGTGTCGTACTTTAAATTACATATTTTTTATAATTCGGCATCCAAGCGGAAGGTAGTTATGCTCCCAGGATCGGCTATAAACTATATATATTCGCGACCACCGATATCCGCTATTTTTCGTCTAGCGATAGGAAGAATCGATCGCCTCTACGTGCCTCCAGCGGGAAACTTCAGATTTAAAAGTGTACCTAACGGATCCTCCATGGCGTATCGCCCAAATCCACCCATAAAGATACCCATAAAGATGTAGGGGGACTGTACCGATAAGATGGCCCACGTACGCTGATTTATTGGGTCAATATCGAATTCAGAATAGGTGGAATGTATCTCTCGCTCGTCGTCTCGTACGTCTCTCCTCGGCAAACATATATGATTCGATTCTTGGTCCCTGATATCATCAGCCATCAAGGATCATGTTTGTTCCCCGACACCTTCACGTTTGTACTTCGACGTCTCGGCGAGCAGACATTTCCGAGATGTTGCCCTCCGTCAAAGATCTCAGAGACGTCACCGTCGCTTTCCCACGTCAGTGGCCTCGAAGCTGCAACTGTAATGGTAGTTTGCCGGTTGTAACTTTGATGTGCCCTCATATTTCAAGCGACGTCCTTTAGCAGGTACGCTCACTTACGAAATTCAATTTCTTGATAATTTGAGGAATTATGGGTATAAATGCGAGCGCGTCTAGCATTATAGCTACTTGAAAAGTACTTCGAGCTTGGGAAGCTCTCTCTCTCTCTCTTGACCGCGCGATTTTGTGGGAAATTATCCTCCTCGACTGGCATATATTATTCCTGAAATTCTCCGGAATCGCGAATGATATTTATGGAGGAGAGACTACGATAACTTTTATATGATACGGATAGTTCACATAAAAATAGTATATAATTTTTACAAAGTATCCAATATAGATTTATATTTATGTTATATAATTTCCTGTTATATTTATGTTATATAATTGTATGTTATATTTATGTTATATAATTATATTTTATAATTTATAATTATTATTATTTATAATTATTTATTATTATTATTTATAATTTATATTATTTATTATTATTATTTATAATTTATTTATATATTTATAATTATATTTATGTTATATTTATCATATTTTAACAAATATTTATTAAATATTTGTTAAAATACAAATATTATATAATTATATTTATCATATTTCTACAAATTTTTAATATAACATTTCTCCCCATATTTGGATTGAAAAACAATACATTTGATAAATAATTAATAATTGATAAATAATAATTATGTTAAATAATAATAATGTTTAGATCACAAAACTTGGAAGGATATTTTAAAATATTTTATCCGAAATACGAAGTGAAGTTGTAGAGAAAACATTTGCCTGGAAGCATTTTCGCATGGCACCGCCATTTCGTGCGAGAAAGTTTCCAATCGACGCGGCCACCATAAACTCGCGAAACCCCGAAAATCATCTCGAGATTTAAGCAAGTTTCCGGCGGTCGGAAATCACTTTCGACGTTCTCCGAATTTCACCCAACTTCTCCTAAGCGGTTGTCGAGTTCGCGAACTACTTACGATCGGCCGACTCTCTCTTAAACCTCCGCTTAAACTTTCAAAACGGCCAATTCCTGGGGGTATCTTTTTGTCATCTCCCTCTCATGATTATAAAAAATTTCTCAGGGACATTTAGAGGCACATATAAATTTCCAGGTGAACGATAATGACGTGAGCTTGGAAACATGTTCGGGCAAACAAGTTTAGATTATACTAACGATCTAAAACACAGCGTCACATCATAGAAGGTTGTAATTAAGTGGGTTGTAATTATTGGCTTTTATCGTGGAAGGGGTTAAATTAATAGCACGCTAAGCTCTGAGAAACTCTGCCGCTTATTTAAATATTCACGAATGATTTTAAAACGCGCAACGTATTAAGAAAAAATATATAAAGAAAATTGAATTGCTCAAATGTAAAAGTCCAATGATTTCTATCTTTGTAATAAAAATTATTAAATTTTTATTTGCATATAAATATATATTTATACACTGAAAAAAAAGTAATGTTGAATTAACAACATCAGTGTAATTGAAATTTATTTTATTAATTCAATAACATTACTAATCAAATCAATACATGGTGTATCGATTGATTAAAAATTATATTGAATTAATAAAATAAATTCCAATTACATTAATGTTATTGGTGCAACATTATTTTTTTCTTAGTGTAATAAATATATAATATAAATAAATACGGAACTTTGTCTCATTTTCCTTTATTTTCTCTATCGTACACAGATTGAAATAATAAGACGTGTACACTGGATCCGATATTTATTATTAGACTTGGTAAATCTTTCCGCGCGCTTCGCTGGAATTATCGTTTCGCGGGTTATCATTTCTTAGCCACAATCATCTCAGTCCGTTTGTCTTATGGACCGTTATATTCTTCGGGGAACACTTGTTGCTAGGATCGAGGAGGAAGGAGAGGAGGACTATCACGCTCTCTCCTTTCCGTTCATGGCGCTGGGAAACCATAACTTCATAAAAAATTCGAGACAAGTGAGCAGAAGCTATTCATATTTCCCGGATCGTCGGGAAAAGACCGATAGAAACGATCCATGTGAGTGGAAATTACCGAGAAGACTCGCGTGGGAGGAAGAAGAAGCGTCGGTATGAGATGGGAACAATAACTTTTTCGTTTTTTCGTTCAGACAAATAAACGTCCCGCAACAATGCTTTGGGGAGCAGTTTGTCTCGATGCCGTTTGGAATTTATCCGATCGGTTTCCAGGTGCTCTTCAAGAAAATTCCCCTCCAGTTTACTTATCCCTTGGATCGTAGTCGCGATAAACGACGATAATTTCCAAAAAAATCTGAATTCCTTAGGTTCGCAAGACCGTCCACATTTATTTGTTTTGGAAAGTTTTAGAAATAGATATAAATAAAGTGAAAAATTAGAAGGTATAGCTCCGTCTATTTATTCGTTTCCATTTGAAGACTGTCAATAATTTCCTTTAATGGGTTTTATCGGGGATTGAATTTCCACGATCATTCGCGTTTCACATAAATCTACGGGGGAGTCTCATAATTTGAGCAATTCTGAGAATTATGCGGCTTAAGTAGCAACTTCTCCTCGCTCTTACCTCGCCCCATCGGTGAAGAGAAAAAAGAAACGAGAGCCCGGGATACCGGAAAGGCTAATCCTCAGCTTCGCGCAAGTAGCGGGAAAGGTTTTGCCATTGAAAGCTCGTAGCGCTGACCCCATGGACTTGCACGAAGCTCGCGGTAGATTTACTTCTGGAGCGACTGCTTGGCAAACTATATATCGCGCGCGGACTGGTTACTGCTTTACATACTTTACTGAGCGGCGGCATCGGTAAATCCTAGCCCGCGGAGGATATAGCTTTAAATATGAATGACCCTTAAGTGGAAATAAAAGGTGCTGGGGCGGACGAGCAGATGTGTTAGTGAGAGGAGAGCCGCAAACGGTTGGCCGAAAATGGCTGGCCAAACGACGCGCCTTTACTACTGATCTCATCTCCCTAATGAGTCTCGCTCTTCAAATTAATATTGTTTGACGAAATATCCCTGCAAAATAATATTTTTTTACCAAGCATCTTGTATTAATTCACAATAGAAAATACGCGAATTTGATAAAAGTTAAAAAATTCTCGCGAGATTAAATATTAATTTTTCATTGCGTTGTGTGGTATTCATAACGTGATCTTTAATAATAATTAGAGATACCGTTAATTAAATGGTATATTCAGTGCGTTCGTTTCTATTTGTTATTGTTATTATGAGTAATTACTGACGCCAAGAAAAATATTATTCTAATTGCTTTTTAATATCCTATGCAGCATCAAATGAAAGAATATTTTATGAAGATTAAGTATGTGTATAGCTAAATTAATTAATAATTTAACTGATTGAATTATTATATCAATATATACAGAGTGTTTCTTAATAAGTGCGAGAAATTGTAGGAGATGATTCTTTATCGAAAATTAAGGAAGATTTTTTATATAAATATATACTCCTACGTCTCTGCCTGTGGAGATACACTCCTCCAAAAATGGGAGTAAAAATTAGATTTTCATTTTTTAGGTTTTTATTATAATTTTGTTTTTATTCTAATTTTTCCAACATTTACTCTAATTTTATTTTTAGTTTAAAATTTAACTTCTCGATTCCTAATTCGAAACCTATGCTATTTAGTATTATGCACGATAACGTATTTTACTTTTTCCTTAAAAACTACTTATTTTATTAAAAAAATAAAAGAAATTAAAAAATTGTTAAATAAATTTAACTTTTTAATGCATATTTTTGGATGATTGTATTCCGGCTCATTAAAAAGTTCTAATAAAACATTGAATAGGGGTTGCTAGTTTCATTCCCTTATAACAATACGGGAGACTGCAAAAAATATTAATAAATAACTTTTTTACTAGAAAATATCCACCTAATTTCATTTCTTTAACTTGTTCCAAATTTGAGAAAAAAAATATAAACCTAATTTTTACCCTCATTTTTGGAGAAAGGTAACTCAGCAGGGAGGGATGTTTATATGAAAAACTCTCCTCAATTTTTGACAAAGAATTATCTCCTAAAATTTGTCGCGTTTTATTATTAAGAAACACTCTGTATATATAAAATCTTTTAAAGCAAAATATTTATTATCATTATTTATTGATGTATATTGTATATAATTAATCTACTTTCGAAAAGCAGTAACTCCATAAAGGGTGAAATTTTTCATGTAGCCGATTACGATGGCTCTCCTAGATTGCCGGACGTGCGTTGAACAGTGAAATAAAATCCATTCGCCAACGCCGCGGCGTCTGCATTATTCAGTCGCACTTTTGTTAAGTCTGGAATTTGCATATGAAAGAGAAGCGCATCTCCTCCCTGCGTCACTTCGTTCACGACCCTCTTTTTTCGAACCTCTTTGCCTCTCCCGTCGACGCCGACGTTCTCGCGGACATGTCGCTCAAGACTTTAAACCTTTCACCAGCATTCATTATAATAGATGAGATTTTAAAAACGAGATGAAGTCGGCGACGCACATTTGTATTACATTTCCTATGCAAATTATGTTTCCCTTTCCTGTTTACTTAATTTTTCATAAAAAAAAATAAAAATCGTATATTCTTATGTATCTTTCTCGTACTTTTTCTCCTCCTTATTTTTTTCATCTCTTGTCAGATTTAAAAAAAAATCATATTCTTCGAACGCTGATTATTATTTAAGAGGGCGGTGGAAAAGGGCAAGAGCTTTTTGAAGAAAATATGCACAATCGGACACTGCAAGATTAATAATGCGAGGAGGCTTGAAAGCAGCTGCCAATCGCCGGTGCGATTATACAAAGTTCGCCCGCGGCAGTTCATCAATATCAGCGGCCGAAATCATTAATCATCGTGCGCGGAGGAACTCGAAAATTACTTTTGCTGGTCGCGTAGCTCTCACGCTTATTATTTATTGAAGAAAGCGCGGTCAGAGCGCGTAATGGAAATTCTTTGATTAATATTTCGCGCAGCGGCCTGGAAATCTGGGAGTGAACATTGATTTCCCTGGGAAAACATAAAAGAGCTTCCGTGTGTTTCCACCTAATTAAAGGCCTTATTATAAGATTAACTACATTTATACGTACATTGCATACAGAGCAAAAGAAAATATTTCACAAAAGTACACGTTTTAGAGATAACCCAATATGATGAAAATTTTCTAGAGATTCTTTAAAATCACATCAAATTTTTATTCGCGAGGCAGAAAAATGTTTTCCATTTTCATCACGTTAAGTCAAAGTCCCGTCGGATCCACATTCGTTTATGAAAAGTATTATCGTTAGAAAAATTACAACGATGAGTAACTGCAAATTGAAAATAAAAATTGGTTATTTCAAGTCAATAGAAAAAATATTTTTACAATAAATATTTTTTAAAAAATTCACTGGAATTGAAAGAATTATTATATACAATTTATTTCGAATCGCGCGAATTTAAAAAATAAATCCGGGAATTGTATAATCAAAAATCGAAACGTACACACGCGCGTTAGAAGAGAATATACACTTTATTTGAATAATAAGAAATTAAATATTCAAATATAATAAATAATAAAATGTTCACTGCTGTACGGAACCAAATAATGAAAGATTCTCATAAAGCGCGTACGTATCATACGCAAAGAATTATAACATGAAAATTAATTATACACGAATTTATAACGGCGTATTCATGTCAGAATATTACGTGCCAAACATCTCGGGCTAACGTAACATTATATTAAAATTCCGTGTTTTTAAAACTTCGCACGTGGAAGATAAAAGGCGGACAGTAATGTTGACATTGATATTTTGCGGCAACTTGGCTGACGCAGGATTTTCTTGTTGATATAAACCTGGGATTAATATCGGCTCGGGATAAATATTCTTATCGGGAGCTTAATATGATTTTGCTCGAGATCTTAACGTCACTTACATTTACATGGGCTTTAAATGCTCATAAAAAATATATACATATATAATATTTTTTTTTGTCGTATAATATTCTTCCATCGAAGCTCTTATATTTTACGAATTATTTTTAAGTAATTTCGTTGCTTATCACACATCTTTGATTTTTGATATTTTTATATATCGGTTTCTCAATCGATATTTTTCCTCTGACCTCTTTTTATATTTTAAGAAGGATAGGGACTTTCAAGTTTTCATTTCACGTAGACATTCACACGTACATACGTAATACGATCGATTTTTCTGAATTAATAAAAATCCTTACATAATGTGCCTTCGAGGACCTGTTGCCCCTTCGCGCAATAAATCCTGTAAATGCGTTTATTTTAAAACGTCGATAAACCCAACAGAAGACATCGTAAAAATCGCTTTCTTACAATGCTGAAGCCGTGCTATCGAGAATTCAGAACTTGGTTATGAAGCTGTAATCCTTGCAAATGATGCCGCATTAGTTGAGCGATATTGCGTGCAGCAATGCATTATCTCTCGATAACGATACTCCTCCTACGGCTGGAACTTTGCACTTAATAAGAATTTTTAAGGCCCTCTTTTTATAAATGGCGCGTTTAAATTTTCACATCGGCTCCGATAGCCATCTTTTATACTTACATGATAAAAGGGATAATGAAATGTAAAAACGTTTCCAAAGTTAATATTTTCAAAGTTAATATAAGTAATTAATTAATCACATAAATATGTTGTACAATTAATAATAAAGTTTTATGAAAAAACAAATACATAAGGAAAAAACAAATAACATTAGGAAAAAACAAATAACATAAGGAAAAAAAACAAATACATAACGAAAAAATAAATAACATTAGAAAAAAATTTATACGAAATTTTTAAACTTTTTAAGATAGGAAAATTAAGATTAAAATAATTGAAGCTGATCCGATTAAATAAAATAAAAATATGGAAATACGTATTTCAAAGGAATGTCTTAGATAAATAATGTATGATTTCTTTAAAAGTCCATGAAAGTTTTTTTGAATATTGAGCAAATTTCTAAAAGAATTTCAAGGAGGAAAGCACTATTCGCGCGAGAAATGGTCTTAAAAATTTTACGATCATGTGAAGAGACGAAGTGTAAAAGGAGAAAAATGGAGAAGCGTAAAGAGAGGGATAAAATAGCGACGCGTCTATATTTGCTCGCCCAGTGGCCCCATCAGCAGTTTATAGGCGGGCAATAGTCGCATCTATCACCTTCATTGTGAGCCTAATATAGGAAGGTCATCAATAGACTAATTGTTCCCATAGTCTTCCTCGCGTCGTCGATATAGGCAGCAGGATATCCAGGGGACAAGGTAATTTCTATTATCGAATGTGCATCTAACTAGGATCGAATGTATCGATCTGAGAAGAGCAATTCCTAGATTGCTTCGATTTCACTTGAAATACGAGTACATTATCTCTTTTCTGGCGTTAAAATAAAGAGGATTTTTAAAACTGTTGAACTTTTGTTAAGTTAAATATTAAATTGATAGAGAAATTAATAAAAATTTAATTTTAAATAAATATATTAAATATTTGAAATTTTATTAAAAATATTAAACGATTAGGATATTAATAAAAAAAAGGATTGAAGCAATAAATTAATATTAGATAAATTTCTGAAATATGTACACGTTAATTACATAAGTGTAATATTTTAAATATATAATTAATAAAATTTTTTAATTTAAATTTAAAAATTTTCTTTAAATTTAAAAATAAATATTACACATATATTTATTAATTATTAATTACACGCATATCGTTATATAAAAAATATTTTAGAATCCTTTAATTATTAAACCTGAGACAAAGAAAATACAAGTCGCCCTACTAATCATTTCTTAATTAATTTAATACAACAAATAAATAATTATCTAAAGATAATGATAATTATACTCACTGCTCGAAACAGATTTATATCGAAAGGGATACAAAAGGGTTAAATTAGCGTTAATAATTAATTCACACGCAACACTAATGTTTATCGCATATTTCCCTTTACTCTTAAGAGCTTCAGACAAAAAATTCTCTTGAGCCTTTCACACCTTTGTTCATCAACTTTCTCTCTCTTTCCCTCTTTCTCTCTCTTTCTCTCCCTATCTTCTCTCTCTTTCTCTCTCTTTCTCTTTTTATCTTTCTTTCTTTCTTTCTCCCTTTGGCCCGTACTCTTCATCATTTCCATACACGTGCGTCTACACATTTATATAGGAATTTTTATTACAACATAAAATATGATATATCTCGTAAAAGGTAATCGAGCAATTTCTACGTTTGTAATTTTGACTTTTTCAAGCTATCGGAAGTAGTAAAATCATGGCGATGGTTAACATTCTGTATACGAGCGCCTACGAAACAATCGAAACGCATTAGTCATCGAACGCTTCAGCCGGCGCGGGCTTTTACAGATATCACCATTTCAATTAACAAGGACAATCGTTTATTGTGCATCGCGAGTAATTGTTTTCAATGCCTCGATAATATATTTCCATGTGCCTGCCCTACCATTTCCCAAAGTAACGTTTTTCCGCCCCCCTCCCCCCTCTCTCTCTCTTTCTCTCCCCCAAAATCAGCTCTCGATTCTTCTCGATGGTATTCGCTTCCCCTTGCAATCTCCAGCATTTTCGATTATCGAAAAGTCTATTCTATGGAAATAACTGCGTTGTGGTTTGCTCGAAAACACAACAAGATACCGAGAAAGAGGGAGCTCGCCCATAATATTCATACATAGTGCAGGCTTTCATTTAAGATCGTGAACAAGATCAAGCTTCACGATAAGCAAGCAGAAAAATTCAAGAGTCCTTATAGCTCCTCTGGATGCAAAAACCTTTTCTAAAAAATTTTTACGAAAGTTGAAAAATTAATTAATTTTACATTACATTGAATTTTGCTACTATAATAAATTTAATTAATCTGCGCTAATCAATATCAAAAGTCTATAGTGCAATATTAATTCATTCGAATATTTTTGCCACTAATAATTCTAAAATTAAAATCTTTTATAAGCAAAAAAATTCAAGAATCCTTAGCTCCTCTGGATGCAAAAACTTTTTCTAATAAATTTTGAAGAAAGTTAAAAAATTAATTAATTTTACATTACATTGAATTTTGCTACTATAATAAATTTAATTAATCTGCGCTAATCAATATCAAAAGTCTATAGTGCAATATTAATTCATTCGAATATTTTTGCCACTAATAATTCTAAAATTAAAATTTTTTATAAACAGAAAAATTCAAAAATCCTTATAGCTCTTCTGAATGCAAAAACCTTTTCTGAAAAATTTTTATGAAGTTGAAATTTAATTAATTTTACATTACATTGAATTTTGCTACTATAATAAATTTAATTAATCTGCTTGCTACTATAATAAATTTAACTAATCAATATCAAAAGTCTATAGTGCAGTATTAATTCATTCGAATATTTTTGTCAATAATTCTAATAATTCTAAAATTAAAATCTTTTATAAGATTCCGCAGATTTTTTCGAAGAGCCAAACAATAAAATTCTAAAAAAAAAATCTTAATATATTTTAAAAGAATTTTGAAAAAATCAGGCGACGAATAAACCAGGATTTCCTTTCCTCTACTCAAGTAAGAGACGTTACATCGCGAGAACAGTATAAAGACATTATTTAGAAAGTTCGAAGAGAGAGGCTCGAAGAGAAAGAGAGAGAGAGAGAGAGAGAGAGAGAGAGAGAGAGAGAGAGAGAGATTTGACATAAAGAATAGTAAAGTCAGATAAGCAGCAGCGAATGTAGCCTCGAGGGCGGCTGATTTAAAAGCACTAAACACTGATTTCGACTTAAGGTTGAGATACAGCCTCGGCCGGTTCGCGGTCGAAAGCACATCCGGTGATTTAGGAAGGTCCGAGAGAGGAAATCCGACGTTTTTCACGTTGCGGGGAAACTTTCGGTAATGGCGGCAATGGCGGGATTCTTCGTTTGTCAGGCCGGCGTCGCGTCCGCCCACGCGTATATCTCTTCGTTACGGCGCGACTATTATTGTAAGATACAGTCCCGTCGTCTCTCCCGCTCCCTGTCGCGGGAGAATGAATCCTGGTCGCAGGACATGTCCCCGTGTCCACGTCGTCAGCAAAGAAATTGGATTTGTTTCGCCTCGAAATTGCAGCAACGTTAAGGGAGGATTAGTTATTTGACCGTCTGCGAACTTTGCCGCGAGAGTTAAGTCGCTAGATGGTCGGCGCGGAGTCAGGATTTAAAGGATCATAAATTTTGGGATTGAAATGTTGACGCTAAGAGAGAGAGAATCAAGTCGTACGAGGTGAGGAGATGTGCGGGCGTATTTAATGAATCCAATTCCTCGCCTCGATCACTTGAAGGTTCAGGGCGCAGCCAAAGAACGGATCTAAATATTTAATTTAAGTATCTTTTCAACGCCTATGAAATCCTGCCGGAATGAAAAAGTTTAAAAATTTAAATGTCGCCTAATAAATCCAATCATTCCAAGAATCTCTTCTATCAAGGATTTAAATATTCAAGGGATTGAATATTCATGAACTTAATAGTTGAGAGATTACAGAATCGAAATTTGACGCTTCAACAATTTCCGATATAGAGATCCCAACGATGCAGATAATGCTTCATGACGCGTTAAAGAAAGCGTATTTTTTTTAATCGTGTAATCATAAATTCTCCTCCATTAATTAATCGACACGATATTACATGCTCTCTCAGAAGGCATTTAAATAAATGAGATTAAATCCATAAAATGAGGCAGATATTGTATAAAGCGTAGACTTTATATGAACAAAAGTTTTGCCAATAATTATTCGAAACGATTTATTAACTAAAGGTGGTGTTGCGCCATTTCTGGGACTGTAGGTGGGCAGGGAGCCCCCTGGGTCGTCCGCAAACGCAGTTCGGGAGATTTGTCACGTCGTAAATCGGATCACCGTGGAGAACTAACGATTTTGCCGATACCCAAAGAGCATTTCCACGTTCGCGGTCGAACGTAACTGACTCAGTATCGAGATTTAGGTTTATGCTACGGTTAGGCCGACGAGTCTATCGACTGAATGATCCACTTCATCTTGACAACCTGCGAGGTAACAAGCCCTCCAACTTGACGAAAGTCGGCTCTGCCAGCTATCGCATTGACAAAAGTTCTTCTGGAGAGATAAGATGCGAAGAGGAAGCTTAACAAAGGATAAGCTGGTAGCAAATAACAAGATATTCACGTGTCGGAGGATGGTAGAATCTCCCTAATCTTTACATATCACATTTAAAATATATCTATTTACATACATGCTTCGGAATCTTTAAAGCAAACATTTTTGAAACTTTGGGTCTCCTCGAATTCTTGAAACTTTGGGTCCCCTCGAAATCTGTGAATTCTACTTTCATTATTTTTTAAAAATATTCTATATTTTTCATTTCGAATATTAAATTATGGTATCATGAATTTTTTTCGCCAAAATAAATCCGAAAAATTCTAAGTATTGAAATATACAATAAATCCGAAAAATTCTAAGTATTGAAATATACAATGTAAAGTGTACTAAAAATGGCCACCATCTTTTGACGTTTTAAATTAAAAAGGATAGATATGATAAAAATATTTATCAAAGTAAATGATTCAAATTGAACTCTATTGTGGACATAGTGGTTGCCTATAAATATTATCTATGTTAATGAAGAAATATGCATATTTTTTTTGTAATAATATGAACATTTCGATAAAAATAGTAGCGTTGTTGAAACAAATACAATATATGATTTGATGTAAAAATTTTATATATTGTATAAGTTTTATCTCTCTTGAAATATCGCGTGTGACGTCTACCTTTTCATTTTCGGCCCTACAACATGGCCAACTTCCGACTCGCGCATTAGAGATTGACACACGTTATACATATGTCATGTTGTCATTTGATTGTAATACCCAGTGATACGAAAAAACTCAGTAATGAAAAATTCAGTATGAAAAATGTAAATAGAAAGAATCAATGAAATTGTGGAACATTTAGTAAATTTCAATATTTAATGACACATGGCATAAATATACATCGCACTTCATGTTACTTGCGATACGGTTTCTTTATTATTTACATCCTATTTACAAAATTGCTGATCACCAAACATAGACTTTATATACTTTAATAAATAATAAAATATGATTTTTAAAAATTGCAAAATACTTTTAATTAAAATGTTAATTATTTTAATTTAATTTATTTTAATTAAATTAGTCTTATTAAATTATTATTATTAATTAAATTATGATTTGAACATCATTTATTCATGTTATTTATAGCTACTGGTTTGGCAAAACAATAAATAATTTTTAAATGGATACATTAAAAATTCGACATTTGGATTTTTATCTCTTTAGATGAATCTTGGAAAAAATTTAGAATACTTACGTTAAACAATGAAAACTTATATTTCTCCTTAATATATTTTTTTTTATCAGACTCTCGACGTCATCTTAATTTGGTAGATGCGATAGCTGCAAAACGCAGGCGACGGTGAAAAGAATGGAGGAACTTCTCGGAAGAAAGAGAGGATGAGGGGAGTGTCATTAAGTCAACTCCTTAAGAGACTGTCCGTTTAGCTTTTTATCTTCGTGGGTTAAGTTAATTTTTTAATATGCCCAAGTAAAACTTGCTTCGGTATCCTTCTAGCGTTTTCCTCGTTTCTTGCGCTCGTCCCTTCCGTCTTTCTTTTTTTTCCGTCTCATTTTCTTGTCGCCACCGGTAGAATCCTTTGAAGGACCATCAGCGGGCTCGGTAACCGCCATGAAGATTTCCAAGGACACCTTTTACGACGTCGCCGGATCAGCTTTTAATTAATGTTAGACGTGCGCGATCCTCGGAAGATCCTGTAGCCCCTCCGAGTTATTAAACCTTCGTCTTCCGTACCTTAAACCTTTAATTACACTTCTATACCTCATTAATATATTTCTTGAAAGCCACTAGAAATTTTTCTTGCAATTTTGAACAAAGGATTCCAGTTATTTTATTTGTTCTCTAATTTGTTTATATAAATTGATTCGCAAATAATTCTAATATCTCTCTGTTGTATCCCGATGAAGCGGTTCTAAAAAATATTGAAATTAATATCCATAAATGTGCTATTGCTAGGAATTGTAAAACGTTAATAAGCGGGCGGTAAAATGCAACGTGCCGACAGCGTAGTAGGAAAAAGAAGTTTTATACGTGGGCGAAAAATGATTTTATGGAAATTAAAAGTTGTACCAGAACACCCACTGAGTTATACATCGGGGGAGGGTATAATTTAACGTTTCTGAGTGTTCTTTATAAATATGCCAACCGTAGTAAAATAAGGTAATCGTAGAACAAGCTTTGCCGAGGGAGAATCATCGAGTAATTTAAACTACTCGTAAATATCTTTAGGACATGAGTAACTAAAATGACATCTGCACCGTCGAGATACCGTTTCTCTTCCCGCAATATTTTTGAGTTGAAATTAAAAGTCTGCTGGGGCGAAAGAGGATTGACTAGGTTCATGAAAAAAAAGACAAAAATAACGAGGTCTTTCTCGTTTACGTGAAAACCGATAATGTTTCAAAACTTTTTGGGAAAATCTAAATTAAAATTGCACGACGATATTAAATATACATTTATTAAAAAAAAAGACGAAACAATTTCTCGAGTCGTCCACGATAAATATATCCCTATACGTATAAGGGTAGACGCAACTATGAAAGTAGGCAGAAATTGCGGTTGCGAAAACCACATTCGAGAAGATAGAGCGCGACCCGATAAATAATTCAGCAATCAATTTACACAACTTCCCGCCGCAGCGACCGAACTCTGTTGCATTAGCATTCGACAAGTCACTCGACAAGACTTTGATTTTGTTTCTGGCGCGCACGTGGCCTGCCTCGATTATTTCCAGGATGCGCCACTCAATTTTTGCCTCCTCTCTCGCTATACAAAACTTGCTGCTACGGTATAATATAGAGTCGCGCCTGAATTAGTTTAGTAAGCGAGGGAAAAATATCGACGACAATTATTTAGACAAAATAAATTGTTATATAAAAAAATTAATTGTTATATAATTGTAATAATATATCGGATATATTAATATCTTCTTTTTTTCTATATCAACAGTTATTTAGGTAAAATGAATCGTACAATACAATTGTAATGATTATAACGCATATATTAATATTTTTCTCTATTTTTATTTCTACACAAAAATTGCTACTATGACATAATGTAAAATTGCAGTTAAATTAGTTTAGCAAGCGGGGAAAAAATATCAACGAATATTTTTAGGCGAAATAAATCTTTGTATCAGATATATTAATATTTTTCTCTCTCAAAGTGTACAGAACAGGAAATGTACCGGTTATTGAATATTTGAGTTGTATGAAAATTCTCTTTAAAATGAACAAATTTCCTTCTCAGATCGGAACCTGGAGAGATCTGCTGTTTGTATTACTCAGTTAATTAAGCACCTTATTCGAGTTAGAGTGTAGCGTGGAAAAAGCGCAGCTTTCGGAGATTTCGTAAAAATTAGACGAGATTCTGAAAAGGTCCAACCAAAACTATTACCTTCTCTTTCCGAGCAGGAAGTTTTCCGCGGACTCATTATCTCGAGTAATGAGTCCGTTGCTGTTTTAAGGATTATTTTCGAAACGCTCCGTTGAACTCAACATTTTATGTTAACACGCGTCGGTTATTACGAAACTTCCCTGGCGTGCAAATCTCAGCATTCCACAATTGTCATATGCGCAATGTCGACTTGTCCGAGATATCTAAATATTTACAGCCAATGTAAATATAACATA